>NC_140991.1:232023748-232623748 GCF_052327205.1 Somniosus microcephalus
TGTGCAACCAGGCTGCATTGATCTCCTAGGGAGGTCTCTTCTGCCCATGGGATGGGAAGAGGACCTCCTTGCATGCTGTGACCCCCTCCATAAATATATGGAGGGAGTCATGGGAGAACCTGGGTGCAGCCGTGTACATCTGTGCAGTGCTTGTCAGTGTTTGCAGCACCTCAATGCTTTAGAACATTGACAGCATAAATGTCAAATTAAAGTTGGCCATGGTCCCTTTAAGGAAACCGGCTGATAATGCATCATGAATGACGTCACCCGACCCGCTTCCTCTCATTGGGCCTAGAAATGCGCTGGGTGGGTGTTGTGTTTGTACCGCTATACACAACTACATAAAATAATAAAACAGCAGAGACTGAGAGTAACTTCAAGTGATCTTTACTGGGTAACTGGAACTTCGGCACTGATTATACAAATCAATACGCGTCTGTTATATACGCTCGCAACTAAGGATGTACATCCGCAAAACAAAGTAGTCCCTTCAATGTTGTATACATTACATTTCCTCCCCCTTTAGTTTAATAGTATATTAACGCAAAATTTCTATAATTAACATACAGACCCTGTCTTTACAGTAACCTTTTTTTCTTAAAAGTAACAAAATTCAAATTCCAACATAACATTTTATTTTGTCAGCAGCCCTTTTACAAGTCAAGTCTCTGGGGAGGCCTCCTCTGCCTCTCTGGGTAACCTCTCTCCAGACCCTTTTGCTTTGGGGAATGAGACTGTACAGGTACAGTTGCATCAGGTGAGCTATCAGCACAGGTAGAGCTCTCAGCTGTGGATGAGGCTGGTGCTGATGCTGGTGAATCAGGAGTGTCTGTTTCCATGTCAGGTGAGTCTGGGCGAGGTATAGGGGTGTTTTCCACCTGAACATCCAGAATTTGGTCCGCATGACGTCTCAAAACGTTCTCTCCCACATCCACTGTATACCTCAGTGGTCCCTCTCTTGTGGATCTTGTCCCTGGTTGCCACTTTTCCGTCCGGAAATCACGAGCAAGAACTGACTGTCCCACACTGAAGCTTCTTGTTGGCTTAGCATTCAAATGTTTGAACTGTTTGTTCTCTACATCACGACGTACATTCGGTTTAAGAAGGTCCATGCGAGATCTCAGGTTCCTGTTCAGAAACATCATCGCTGGAGTCTGATTAGTGGCTGCGTGTACTGCGTTCTGATAAGCAAAGAGGAAATTGTCTATGTTGTGTTGCAGTGGTAGATTCTCGCTGTACATTGCTTTGATGGCCTTCTTGAAAGTCTGTACAAATCTTTCTGCCAAGCCATTTGTAGCTGGATGGTACGGGACAGATGTGTAGTGCTTGATTCCATTTTTCCTCATGAAACCTTGGAATTCGTCAGAGACAAAGTGTCGTCCATTGTCTGTGCAGATTTGTTCTGGTAGGCCATTTCTAGCGAACATGGTCCTCAGAACTGAAATGGTCTTTTCAGATGTGGTTAATTTCATTTTAATGACCTCGGGCCATTTGGAATGTGCATCGACTGCAATCAAGAATATGGAGTCCATGAACGGTCCAGCAAAGTCGATGTGCACACGTTGCCATGGTGATGAGGGCCATTCCCATGGATGGAGAGGGGCTTGTGGTGGTGCGTTCTGGACCTTTTGACATCCTGAGCAGCTCTTTGTCAGGTCCTCGATCTGTTTGTCAATTCCCGGCCACCACACGTAACCATGGGCAAGGCTTTTCATCTTTACCGTGCCTAAGTGGCCTTCATGCAGTTCATCTAGCACTCGGTTACGAAGCTTGGGAGGAATCACAACTCGTGAGCCGCACATCAGTGTTCCCCGACACACTGATAACTGCTCCCTCCTAGCTGAGAATGCTGGAAACAATGAGTCACCATGTGCTGGCCATCCCTTCACAGTGATGTCATAAACTTTTGACAATGTAGGGTCATTGCGTGTTTCTCTTTCAATGAGGGAGTTTGTCACTGGTAGCTGCTCAACTATTGTTGTGTGAAATACCTCTGCTCAGTCAACTGTTGCAGTTCTCTCTGAGGTCAGCAGTGGTAAACATGACAAACCATCGGCGTTGCCATGTTGCTTGGTCCCCTTGTATTCAATGTCATACAGGTGAGCCCTTAGGAAGAGTGACCATCGCTGTAGCCGTTGTGCCGTCATCACTGGAACGCCCTTCCTTGGGTTGAAGATTGAAACGAGAGGCTGGTGGTCAGCTAACAGTGTAAACTGTTGACAATACAAGTAGTGGTTGAATTTCTTGACTCCCCACACAAGGCTGAGGGCCTCTCGGTCAATCTGTGCATAGTTGCGTTCAGCTGTAGTCAATGATCTTGAGGCAAAGGCTATTGGTCTTTCTGAGCTGTCTGGGAACTTATGTGACAACACGGCACCAATGCCATGGGGTGAAGCATCACATGCCAGTCGAATATTTAAGGATGGGTCAAAGTGAGCTAGCACCTCTTAGAGAGTCATAGAGTTATACAGCACGGATAGAGGCCCTTCGGCCCATCGTGTCCGCGCCGGCCATCAAGCCCTGTCTAAACTAATCCCATATTCCAGCATTTGGTCCGTAGCCTTGTATGCTATGGCATTTCAAGTGCTCATCCAAATGCTTCTTGAATGTTGTGAGGGTTCCAGCCTCCACAACCCTTTCAGGCAGTGAGTTCCAGACTCCAACCACCCTCTGGGTGAAAAAGTTCTTTCTCAAATCCCCTCTAAACCTCCCGCCCTTTACCTTGAATCTATGCCCCCTAGTTATTGACCCTTCTACTAAGGGAAAAAGCTCCTTAGTATCCATCTTATCTATGCCCCTCATAATTTTGTACACCTCAATCATGTCCCCCCTCAGCCTCCTCTGCTCCAAGGAAAACAAACCCAATCTGCCCAGTCTCTCTTCATAGCTGAAGCGCTCCAGCCCTGGTAACATCCTGGTGAATCTCCTCTGCACCCTCGCCAAAGCTATCACATCCTTCCTGTAGTGTGGCGACCAGAACTGCACACAGTATTCCAGCTGTGGCCTAACCAGTGTTTTATACAGCTCCATCATAACCTCCTTGCTCTTATATTCTATGCCTCGGCTAATGAAGGCAAGTATCCCATACGCCTTTTGTACCACCTTATCCACCTGTTCCGCCACCTTCAGGGATCTGTGTACTTGCACACCCAGATCCCTCTGACCCTCCGTCTTGCCTAGGGTCTTACCATTCATTGTGTATTCCCTTGCCTTGTTAGTCCCCCCAAAGTGCATCACCTCGCACTTTTCCGGGTTAAATTCCATTTGCCACTGTTCCGCCCATCTGACCAACCCATCTATATCGTCCTGCAGACTGAGACTACCCTCCTCGCTATTTACCACCCTACCAATTTTTGTATCATCCGCGAACTTACTGATCATACCTTTTACATTCATATCCAAGTCATTAATGTAGACCACAAACAGCAAGGGACCCAGCACCGATCCCTGTGGTACCCCACTGGCCACAGGCTTCCAGTCACAAAAACAACCTTCGACCATCACCCTCTGCCTTCTGCCACTAAGCCAGTTTTGTATCCAATGTGCCAAGGCACCCTGGATTCCATGGGCTGTTACCTTCTTGACCAGTCTCCTGTGCGGGACTTTATCAAAGGCCTTACTGAAATCCATGTATACCACATCCACTGCGTTACCCTCATCCACACACCTAGTCACCCCCTCAAAAAATTCAATCAAATTAGTCAGACATGATCTTCCCTTGACAAAGCCATGCTGACTATCCCTGATTAATCCTTGCCTCTCCAAGTGGAGACTAATTTTGTCCCTCAGAATTTTTTCCAATAATTTTCCTACCACTGGTGTTAGGCTCACTGGCCTGTAGTTCCCCGGTTTTTCCCTACCCCCCTTCTTGAATAATGGAACTACATTAGCGGTTCTCCAGTCCTCTGGCACATCCCCTGTGGCCAGAGAGGTTCTGAATATATGTGTTAGAGCCCCCGCAATCTCTTCCTTTGCCTCACACAGCAGCCTGGGATACATTTCGTCCGGACCTGGGGATTTATCCATTTTTAGGCCTGCTAAAACCGCCAATACCTCCTCCCTCTCGATGTTAATATGTTCGAGCATATCACAGTCTCCTTGATCTCCTAATTTCTTTTTTAAGTATCCCCCTGCACTTTTTGTACTCCTCTAGGGCTTCCTCCATCTTTAGCCTTTTGTATCTGCCAAAACCCCTTTTTTTTTCTAATCCATTCTCGTATATCCCCTGACATCCAAGGTTCCCTGTGGTTTTTGGAACCACCCTTGACCTTTACGGGAACATGTTGCCATTGTATGATCTCAATCTCCCTTCTGAAAGCCTCCCATTGCTCCAATGCGGATTTTCCTACAAGTAGCTGATCCCAGTCCATTTTGGCCAGATCCTGCCTTATCCTATTAAAATCGGCCTTCCACCAATTTAGAACCTTTATTTCCGGCCCATCCCTGTCCTTTTCCATGACCACCTTAAATCTCACCATATTATGGTCACTGTCACCAAAGTGCTCACCTACTAGCACTTCTTCCACTTGGCCGGCCACATTCCCTAGAATTAGCTCCAGTACCGCCCCCTCTCTTGTAGGACCTTCTACATGCTGGCTCAAAAAGCTCTCCTGGATGCACTTTAAGAATTCTACACCCTCTGTGCCTTTCACACTCTGACTATCCCAGTTAATATTGGGGAAGTTGAAATCCCCCATTATTATTACCCTATTATTTGCACATTTCTCTGAGATTTGCCTACATATCTGTTCCTCTATCTCCCCCTGACTGTTTGGAGGCCTATAATACACTCCCAGCAAAGTGCTTGCCCCCTTTTTGTTTTTAAGCTCCACCCATATGGCCTCATTAGAGGAACCTGCTAATATGTCATCCCTCCTTACTGCAGTAATTGACTCCTTAATTAATATTGCGACACCCCCTCCTCTTATACCTCCCCCTCTGTCTCGCCTGAAGATTCTGTACCCCGGAATATTGAGCTGCCAGTCTTGCCCCTCCCTCAACCATGTCTCCATGATAGCAACAATATCATACTCCCATCTGAAGGAATGAGTATTTTACTCTCTTGAAAAGCTTGTTCACAGCTGTCACTCCACTTCCATTGTGACCCTGTCTGTAGCAGTGCATTTAGTGGATGTAACACTGTGGATAGGTTGGGCAAGAACTTGTGATAGGAGTTCACCAGTCCAAGATATGATCTCAACTGAGACACATTTTCAGGTGTTGGTGCATTAATCACAGCTTCAATCTTGTCTGGAAACTTGTGTAAACCGTCCTTGTGAATCACATGTCCACAGTATGAGATTTCCTTTTTGAAAAACTCACACTTGTCTTGGTTCACTCGGAGCCCATACTCCCGTAACCTGATGACCACCTGTTCGAGGTTGGAAAGGTGGTCGTTGTCATTCTTGCCAGTAATGATGATGTCATCAAGATAACACTGAGTACCTGGGATCCCCTGCAGGACTTGGTCCATTGCTCTTTGCCAGATTGCAGGAGCTGATGCTATTCTGAATACCAGCCGATTGTACTGGTAAAGGCCTTTGTGCGTATTTATTGTCAGGTACTTCTTTGATGCATCATCAAATTCCATTTGGAGATAGGCCTGGGCCAAGTCAATCTTTGTGAAGCGTTCCCCTCTTGACAGGGAAGCAAAGATGTCCTCAATGCGAGGCAATGGGTACTGTACTGTGTGGAGGACTGGGTTAACAGTCACTTTAAAGTCTCCGCAGATGCGCACTTTTCTTGGCTTTCCTGGTTTTGTGCTGGAGGTTTCCTTCATCACTGGAGCTGTAGGTGTGGCCCATTCACTCCAATCCACCTTGGACAGGACCCCTAACTGCCCCAAGTTCTCCAGCTCTGCTTCTACTGAAGGGCGAATTGCATAAGGCACTGGTCTGGCCTTGTGGAACTTTGGATTTGTGTTCTCCTCAATCTTAATTTTTGCTTTCATTCCCTTAAGTGTTCCTATTCCCTTCTCGAACACTTCCTGAGAGTCAGAGACTATTTGTGACAGTCTCTCAGGAGTGGCGTTGCTGTCCTCCTTTGCTGACACAAACAGTGCTTGGATGGTGTGCCAATCCAACTGTATTTTCCTGAGCCACTCACGTCCCAGCAATGGCGGCCCCCCATTTTCCACTACATAGAGGATCAATTGCGGCATTTTTTTTTCTTTGTATGTCACGGTCACTTTTATTTTACCTTTGGGGACACTTTTTGTCCTGTGTATGTCTTTAACAGTACTTTAGTTGGCCTTAGTGGTATGTGTGAAAACAGTCGTTTGTAGTCATGTACAGAGATCACTGTTAAAGCTGAGCCTGTGTCCAACTCCATTTTCAGCCTAACTCCTGCCACTTCTGGAGTAACCCATATTATTCTGTGATCCCCTGTCTCTTTCACACTGTGTAGTTTTAGACAAGCCAGATCCTCTTCCTCTGAGTCTGTGTCACTTTTTTCTTTATCTGAACTGTCTCCAGTCATGTGGTGTACCTTCTTGTATCAATCTTTGAAAGGTTTCTTGTTTTCAGTCACTTGATGTGCCTTTTTGTTACTCTGTATTGTATCAGTTTTCAGCTTCTTATTTGCTTTGCAGACTCTTTCAATGTGCCATCGTCTGCCACATTGTCTGCAGTCTTTGTCTTTAAACCAACAGTCATTGTGGTCATGTGACATTTTGCCACAGTGATAGCACTTGTTTTCTTGTTTCAGTGACATTTTATTAGTTGAATATTCCAGGGATTTTTGTTGAATTTCTAAAGCGCCACGTGCTGCTACTTCCATTGATATTGCAATACTTAGAGCCTTCTCCAATGTGAGGTCTTTTTCAGACAGGAGCTCCTTTTGTGTGCTTTCACTTTGCATGCCACACGTAAATCTGTCCCTCAATGCGTCTGATAAGCCCACTCCAAATTGGCAATGTTCTGATAATTTGCGCAACTTTGCCAAATATTCAGAAATGCTTTCATTTTTGCTCTGGTTCCGTTTATGGAATTTAAATCTTTCGGCTATGAGCAGTGGTTTGGGGCTTAAATGGTCTTGGAGTGTGTCCGCTATTTGTTTGAATGTTTTGTTTGCTGGCTTTTCAGGGGTTAATAAACTACATAGCAGCCCGTATGTCTTTGCGCCCATAACACTCAGCAAAACAGTGGCTTTCTTTTCTACCTCCACTCCGTTAGCCTCACAGTACAACTCCACTCTTTCAATGTAAGTTGCCCAGTCTTCAATGCTGCTATCAAATGCTGCAATAGTGCCAATCATCGCCATTTTTTTTTTCCAAAACCGTTTTTCTTTCTTTACTAGTTAGCTAGCGTCATGCAAGTCCTGTGCACTTTTCACTTGACTTACATATCCCCTGCCTAGCTTAGCAAGCATGCTCTGTTTCTCTACCTTCTCGCTCCTTTCTTCCAAATTTCGGTGTCCTCTGGATGCGATGCCAGAATAGGAAGACGTAGGTTCATAATTCTCGTCGCCAATTTGTTGTGTTTGTACCGCTATACATGAAATAAAGAGTAGCTTGCCTTTCAAAAGCTAGGCTTTATTAACCTTAAAAAACCAGCAGTACATGTTAAGCACCCAGTCTCAACCAAACTGTAGAGAACTGAATTTAAGATGGCCACCACAGGTCACATGGAATCAACTAACCAATAAGTTTACAGCATATATCTCAAGGCAGGAAAACAGGCAACCAATTACAATGCTTCTTATAAAACAAGAATAATCACCACATTCACCCCTCCTTTTAAAATATACTTCAACCTAGGTAGCCTTTACAGTTTACAATTAGTTATTTATGACTAGAGCAATACATGTATAATGCCTTCAACAATTTTAAAATTTTACTATTAAATTATTAATTATTTTAAAAGTCCATTTTTAATCGGTCGACCGGATATCTTGTTCATGTCGACCTTCTTAGCCTTGGTGGAGTTCCTTGCCCTCCCACACCAGGAGACACAGAAATATCTTCTGCAGGGAGGCTATCAATATCCCGATTATCAACGGTTTCCGGATTGGAAGTCCCATTAGAAGCTAGACTGGGAGGGTCATGAACATCCATCGGGGGCAAACTGAGAGAATTGTAAGTGTCTGCAATAGGATTGGAAAAGTTCGTAATATCTGTGACGACATCAACATTATCTGAATTATGGCTATTGTTAATGTCCTCAGGAGAGGGCTGGCCACCACAAGGAGCTAAGTCTTTAACTGAAACCGTACTTTATTTCCCATCTTGGAATCGAACATGAGCATATTGGGAATTTGCCTCCAATAGCTCCACCTCCTCCACTAAAGGATCATACTTTGACAGTCTAACATGGCATCGGAGCAGCACAGGTCCCTGCATAGTAAGCCATGAAGGTACCAAATATCCCGTAGAGGATCTCTGCGGATAGTTGAAGAGCCTTTCATGGGGGGTCACATTAGTAGCCGTTGAAAGCAATGATCTAATGGAATGCAGGGCATCAGGCAGTACCATTTCCCACTGTGTACTCTTAAGGTTCCGGGATGTCAAAGCCAACATAACTGCCTTCCAGATCACCCCATTGTATCGTTCGCACTGTCCATTACCCTGGGGATTATACGGGGTAGTTCTGCTAGTAGAAATTCCCCGACTCTGGAGGTATTCCTTCAACTGGGAAGACATAAAAGAACTTCCCTGACCCGAATGGATATACGCAGGCATCCCAAAGATGACAAAAAGTTGAGTCAGACATTTAATAACTGTAGCAGCTGATACATCTGCACAAGGAAAAGCAAAAGGGAACCTTGAAAACTCATCCACAACAGTAAATATATATCGATTCTGAGTCGTTGAAGGAAGAGGCCCCTTAAAATCAACGCTCAGGCATTCAAAGGGAGAAGTAGCCTTTATAAGATGAGCTCGTTGAGGCTTAAAGAAATTCGGTTTACACCGGGCGCAGGCAGAGCATGACGAAGTCATCCGCTTGACGTCTTCAACTGAAAAGGGCAAATTATTACTGCGTACGAAGTGTATCATCCTCGTAACACCAGGATGGCACAAAGCATTATGAAGATTAATAAGCGTATCTCCATGAAGCACAGAACAATAAGCCCTCGACAGCGCATCAGCGGCAACATTATCCTTCCCCGGACGATAGACTATATCAAAATGATAGCATGCCAACTCGATCCTCCACCTCATTATTTTATTCTTAATCTTTCCGAAATGTTTGACATCAAACATGAAGGACACAGATTTTTGGTCAGTTACTAACGTAAAATGTCGCCCAGATAAATAATGTCTCCATTTACGCAGTGCTTCTACTATTGCGTATGCCTCTTTCTCTATTGATGAATGTCTCTGCTCACTATTGCTCAGAGTACGTGAGAAAAAGGCCACAGGTCTTCCATTTTGGTTCAGGGTAGCCCCAATTGCAAAATCGGAAGCGTCCGTCTCAATCACAAAGGGAACCTGCTCATCAATAGAATGCACAACTGCTCCAAGGATATCCTTTTTAAGATTATCAAAACACATCCTGGCCTCCCATGATAGAGGATATGTCGTAACCCGAATAAGGGGCCGGATCTTCTGCGAGAAGTTTGCAATCCAATTAGAATAATAAGAAAACAGTCCAACAACTTGTTGCAAGGCCTTAGAATTAGTAGGGCAAGGTAACTCAATCAGTGGTCGCAGCCGTTCTGGATCTGGTTTAATCTTGTTTCCCGAGATAATATACCCCAGTAAATTTACCTCGGTGGTCGAAAAGATACACTTCTCTTTATTGAAAGTTAAACCAACTTTTTCCGCAACTTGAAGGAATCTTTCTAGATTAAAATCGTGCTCCACCCTTGATTTGCCACACACCGTGATGTCATCTAAATATGAGAAGGTGTCAGAGAGAGAGTTATCACTTATAAAAGCATCCATTGCCCGTTGAAAACAGGCGACACCGTTAGTAACACCGAATGGTACTCGGCAAAACTGGTACAGCTTTCCGCCAGCTTCAAATGCCGTATATGGTTTGTCCCTCTTAGCGATAGGAATCTGATGATAAGCACTCTTTAGGTCAATAGTGCTAAAAACCTTATATTGAGATACTTTATTGATAAGCTCATCAATCTTAGGCAGGGGGTATGCATCTAATTGAGTATACCTGTTAATAGTTTGAGAGTAGTCTATCACCATTCGCTTCTTATGTCTCTCATTAGTGGTGACAACTACCTGTGCCCGCCAGGGCGAAAAACTAGGTTCAATGATTCCTTCCGATAAAAGACGTTGAACTTCAGAATTAATAAATTCTTTATCCTGACTGCTATACCTTCTTGACTTGGTAACAATTGGCTTACAGTCCGGCACCAAATTGGAAAAAAGTGATAATGGAGAAATGAATAAAGAAGTTAATCCACAAATATACAAAGGTGGCTTAGTTCCTCCGAAAGAAAGACTGAGGGACTCATGTAATTGAAGCACATCATGACCAATCAAAATGTCCACACAGAGATTAGGCAGAACGGATAGGCATATATCAGTATATGTATTACCTAGGAGAATTAATTTCACAAGGCAACAACCAGCTACTTGTGAGGTGAGAGTCGTCTGAGCCACACACACCTGATAGGAAGCAGGCAAAATTTTCAAACGCTTCTCCCTCACAAACTGAAGACTTATAAAGCTCTCAGTACTGCCCGTATCTATAAGGGCCTTCACTTCTAACCCATTAACTTGGGCCATAACTATAGCTTTGTTTAGGCCATGGGAAAAGGCGGCAGAAACTGATGCAATAAACGCCCTATCTAAAGGCTGAATGGTCGCAGAGGAGGCAACCGATTTGCAAACACGTGCATAATGACCTCCCTTGCCGCATTTACTACACACAGCCTCCCGGGCAGGGCACTTCAGACGGGGGTGCCGGGCGTTCCCGCAAAAATAACACTTCTGAATCCTAGAGGCAACAGCTGCCGAAGTAGAAACTGTTTCGGAACCTGGTAAACCACTCCTATTAAATCCACGTGACTCCCTTTCATCCGGAACTGCCGAAACCACGGTCGCAGGCCGATCAAAAAGAGCATAAGAATCCGAACTTCTCTGAGCCAAATCCAATGTAGAGGCTTGCTCAAAAGCACTCTTAAGATCCAAGGTCTTATTTTCTAACATCCGCTGATGAATTGATCTAGACAGTAATCCATTAATAAATGCATCCCGTACCGACTCTTCCTTATGTTCTTCTGCAGACACGGCCTTATAATTACAGTTAGCACCAAGGCGCCGGAGTGCTTGTAAATAAGCATCCAAGGATTCTCCCGCCTGCTGCCTACGGGCAGATAAAAGGTGACGTGCAAATACCTCATTTTTGGGTTTAACAAAAAATTTTTCCAACGTAGCAATAGCCAATTCATAAGTTTCACAGTCCAAAATATACTTATACACATCCGGAGCAATGTAGTTGATTAGTATATCCAACTTATTCAGAGATTGCTGATCCAACACGCCCAAAAAGTTTTTAAATGTACGATACCAATGTTTCCATTGATCATCCACTCCTGCAGAATTAGGGTCAGCATTAAATCGTTCCGGTCGAAGATATTGTTCCATTATAGCAAAAGGTTAATAAATTGAAATAAAGAGTAGCTTGCCTTTCAAAAGCTAGGCTTTATTAACCTTAAAAAACCAGCAGTACATGTTAAGCACCCAGTCTCAACCAAACTGTAGAGAACTGAATTTAAGATGGCCACCACAGGTCACATGGAATCAACTAACCAATAAGTTTACAGCATATATCTCAAGGCAGGAAAACAGGCAACCAATTACAATGCTTCTTATAAAACAAGAATAATCACCACAATACACAACTACATAAAATAATAAAACAGCAGAGACTGAGAGTAACTTCAAGTGATCTTTACTGGGTAACTGGAACTTCGGCACTGACTATACAAATCGATACGCGTCTGTTATATACGCTCGCAACTAAGGATGTACATCCGCAAAACAAAGTAGTCCCTTCAATGTTGTATACATTACAGCGGGCTTAATAGGCCCTATCAACGTAAATTCATTTTAGACAGCGGGATAGAGCCAGCAGCAGGGCCACGACCCACCCCGGACCTGACGTAGTAAGTAAAATCCCAGCTGAAGAAACTGTTACTGCTTTGATTACGCTTCCAAATAAAACATGAGATTTTCTTCTTCTGCGCCACTAACCCATGATTTTCCAGTTGTTAAAAAATATGGAAAAACATGGGTTGGTGAGTGCTGAATCGGAATATCCTAGCCAACATTGGCTGTAAAGCTCTTTAGGATATCCTGAGGACATGAAAGGTGCAATATAAATGCAAATCTTTCTTTTTCCTTTTTTAACAATTATTTTCCTATGATACCAGTTGATCTCCTGTGGTATTACAGACATGAAATATATTTCTCTCTTCCTGTAAATGTTTCGTTGCTTGTCACCCATGCTCTGATTCTTTCTGTCTTCTTCGCTGGCTTTCCACTTGTCTTTCCCTTTTCCTCTCTCCCTCTTTGCATCATGTTGGGCATGGGAGTGCTATTGCTTCTGGAGACAATGGGGCCCAAAGCTCAATTGCCAAGAGTGGGGAGGGAGCAGAGTCTAGCTGCAGCATTCAGGACTGGCCTGCAAGGGAGGGGAGGGGTTGCAGAGGTTGGGGCCATTGTGCAGGGGAAAGAGCAGAACCAAAGCTCAAAGGATGAGCCTCGATGCAGAGCACAGAGAGGCCCAAAAACAGAACACAGGCAACCTCAGGAATGGAGCATAGGTGGGTACAGCAACAGTGCATAGTGGGGTGCGAACTCCTTATTGAATCTGAGATGAAAAAATTAGGCATGTCTTTAACAGTACCCTGTCAAGCCCTATAAGAATTTTATGGCCGCGATTTTGTCATTGGATTCGGGTTGGGAGCGGGTCAGGTGGTTTACGGCTTCCAGTCCCGCCCCCAACTGCATCCGGCCCACAGACGTGATTTTATGCTGATTGACCTTGTTAAGCCCGCCTTGCGGGCTTGCCGGCCAATTAATAGGAAGCCGGTCAGATGACATAATTTGATGACGCGTCATCTGCCGGTTTTCTTAAAGGGACCATGCACAATTTGTTTTGACAGCTCATTTCTCAGTGTTTGACAGCATTGAGGTGCTGCAAACACTGACAATGACTGTACAAAGGTGAGCTCTTGCACCCAGGCTCGCCAATGACTCCCTCTATAGGCTAGAACAGATGGCAGCTGCAGGTGAGGTGACAGAAGCGCTCTGTCACTGGTGAAAGAGGTTCTCCCAATGAGGTGGGAATAGACATTGATTTCAAAACTTGTTACCTACAGAAAAGTGTAAACGCATTAAAAATGATTTTCCCAACATTTTCTTACCTCTGAAACTCACCAGTGCACCATTGGATCCCTTACACCACTTCTGCAGCTGTCATTAATGCAGTAACATTACACCAGACTCACAGCACGCCACACTTACCTGGCGTGGTGTCTGGATGTCGGGAAGCCCGAGGCAGAAGCGGCAAAATTTAAAAATAGCCTGTTAACTACTCTCAAGTACCTGTTAACAGGTAGGTAAGTGGCTCTAATCCTCTTCCTGCTGCTAGGTGTCGGGTCCATGCGCAACTCGGGGACCCGACAACGAGAAAAATTGTTTGGAGGTGGGTTGACGGCAGGATCAGACCCTGCAGTCAATCAAAACAATTTTAACCTTTGACCCGCCTCCAAACCTGCCCTCTCAGGGCCGATAAAATCGCGGCCTATATGTTTCAATGAGATCACCTCTCATTCTTCTAAAGTCCAGAGAGCATAGGCCTATTGTACTCAATCTCTCCTCATAGGGCAATCCCCTCATCCCAGGAATCAATCTAGTGATCCTTCATTGCACCCCCTCTAAGGCATGTACAGGTAGACTACCCTTTGTCCGGACTTCCGAAAACCGAAACCCTCTAAAAACCGAAGGTTTTTTTGTTCAGCGTAAGTCGTGCGTACGACTTACGCTGAACGAAAAAACCTTCGGTTTTTAGAGGGTTCCGGTTGCGGAATTCGGATAAAGGGTAAGTCGTGCGCATGACCCCCCGCCGACCCCCCCGCCGACCCCGCCAGCCCCGACAACCGCCGACCCCGCCAGCCCCGACAACCGCCGACCCCCCCGCGGACCCCGCCAGCCCCGACAACCGCCGACTCCACCAGCCCCGACAACCGCGGACCCCCCCGCGGACCCCGCCAGCCCCGACAACCGCCGACCCCCCCGCGGACCCCGCCAGCCCCGACAACCGCCGACCCCGCCAGCCCCGACAACCGCCGACCCCCCCGCGGACCCCCCCCGCGTACCCAGCCGGCCCCGACCCCCGCCGACCCCGACTGACTTACGCTGAGCGTCAGCGTAAGTCGTGCGCACGACCCCCCGCCGACCCCCCCGCGGACCCCCGCCGACCCACCTTCCGAAATCCGAAATTCTCCTTTATCCGAAACTTGGCTGGTCCCGAGGTTTTCGGATAAAGGATAGTCTACCTGTATATGCTTAGATAAGGAGACCAAAACTGTACACAGTACTCCAGGTGTGGTGTCACCAAAGCCCTATATAATTGCAGCAAGACTTCGTTACTCTTATGCTTTAACCCCTTTGCAATAAAGGCTAACATACCATTTGCCTTCCTAATTGCTTGCTTGCTCCTTTATAAATTACTAGCTGGGGGAGCCCGGCTTTGCCAGGGCTGTTTTGGGCCAGGCGGTTTAAATGGAGTCCCAGGCTTTGGGGCCTCTCTGTGTCCCTCTGTGAATCTGCTGCCGGGCAACATTTTAAATCGAGTCCCAGGCTTTTGGGCCCTGTCTCTGTGTCCCTCTCTCAATCTGCTGCCGGGCAACATTTCTACCTTTTAATAACTTGAAAGATGAAAGTGAAAGTACTTATAAAACGTTTTTGGTAAATCTTGGGCCGGGCGGTTTAAATCGAGTCCCAGGCTTTGGGGCCTGTGTCTCTGTCCCTGTGTGAATCTGCTGCCGGGCAACATTTTAAATTGAGTCCCAGGCTTTCGGGCCCTGTCTCTGTGTCCCCCTCTGAATCTGCTGCCGGGCAACATTTCTACCTTTTAAAACCTTCAAAGATGAAAGTGAAAGTACTTATAAAATGTTTTTGGTAAATCTTATGTTATTTTTAAAAGAGATACTAACTTTTTCAAAGCTGGATCAGCAGATTTTGAGCTGGAAGTAAATGGGGTTTTTAGCTTGAGGCAATGGCTGCCACAACCCTGAGATGAAAATGATTAGTCCCGCCCACAGACGCAGCGATTGGCCAACCATCAGGCGACTGAACTGTAGGATTGGTCAATCGTGACGGCACAGGATTGGTCGAACCTTGACGTCAGTCAATCAATGCTAAGTAGCAGATAATGAGTTTAATTTTGAAGGTTTTTTGCATAAGGCGCGAACAATTTTCATCCGACCGAAAAGTAAATACGCTTACGACCGTCCCAGAACCGTAAGCTTTCTTCGGAGGTAACGCACGCGCAGGTACGCTCTATAACTTTCGAGCGCATAGCCGGACAGACGCACACCGGAGGACAGATAGATAGACAGACAGACAGATCGCTCCGTTTATATATATAGATAACAATGGCCCAGATTTTCTGATCAGAGGCTTCCTGCGTGCGGATGACTCTGATCTGGAAAAAAATCTATGCACTTACCTGCTGGCTGCATAGGCCCCGACACGTCCGATCCTGGGCCTCTCCTGGTGCGCGCGCGTAGAAGCCCAGGGACGCAGGCAGTTCATAAGCGTCCCTGGGATCATGTGGGCCGTGAGGAACCATCAAAGAAGGGAATCCCCCTTCACACTTTTGACAGGTCTCTCCAGATAGACCTCTCAAAAGTATGAATGGGGATCATTCCAAAAACACACTAAAACATTAAATAATTTTTTTAAAATCACGTATTTAAAATTAGTACATTAAATTAAATATTTTGAACAAAAATTTATTTTGAAAAAATTAATGAAAGTTTTTTACGGGGCTAAAAATAAACTTGCCTTTTTTAAAAGGATTTTTAAATTGTAAATGAGTAAAAAAACAATATTTTTTACTTTTTTAAACTCTTATGCTGGTAAAAGCAGGCCTTAACGCCTGCTTTTACCAGGTGTAAGGTTTTTAAGAAATTTCAGCAGGCAGAGGTTGTGCAGAAAGCGGAACTCTCCACCCACAGAGACCCTTCTCCAGGGCAGGCGGATGAAAGTCAAGAGGATTCTTGACAGATCGGAAGTGCTGGTTTTCAGTGCATGTGCTTCGCATGCCTGAAACCGGCACTTGCGAGGCCCCTACGGGTGCGGACACAGCTCGTAGACACCCATGGGGGTCGGAAAATATGGGCCATCATATTAAAACCAGGTACAGGCAACATAAAGACTTCTGTGAGTAATGAACATTTCTGTCAGCAAATTATGGATATAGGAATAATGATCAAAGTACATTGAGTCAATGCACATATTGCTGATTTAGGAACCAATTTTCCAGTTGCAATATGAGATTTATATACTGCATAAATGCACTGACGTATAGCTGAGAAAAGCATCCAACAGGACTAATCTGCTGAAATCTGAGTGATGTAAAATCTGTGCAAATTATCCTTTCCTCATAATCCAACTCTACTTGGAAAACGTACCATTGGAACTTCATAACAATTGATTATTCTGACAGTTTAACTATGATCACAATACCAGGGACATCTTTGCTGAGGTAAAAATTAACTTTAATTTTTAAATGCATGTAGACATTACTGCTCAGTTAAGCAACAAAGATTATTGGGTGTCAAAACTACTCTCTTCATTTTAATCTTATGAAGCCAGAAACTCTCTGAACATTGTGAGAAAGGTCTGAATGATTTAGACATTTGTTTTTCTCTTTCAGTATTATTCTCCTGCATTTATAGATCACTATCGATGTAATGCTGAAATGTTGTGTATCTTAAGACAGGCAGATGCTATATCGTAAGGCCAATGTCCATCTGTTATTACAGTAAACTGGGCCAAGCAGATAGGGGGGAATTTTAACAAGGGTGAGCACATGGGATTGGTTATGGGTGGGGAGTTAAATCAGGAAAAACTCCGAGCATGTCAGGATGCCAGTTCCAACCACCGACTCCACATATTACGGAGGTGGGACAAAGGGCAGGCAGTCAACCCACTCCCAGAAGGTGGGTTGGCCATTTAATTAGCTGGCAGCCTCTGATTTAACCTGCTTTGCATATTTTACAGTGTGAGGTCTGGTTTCCCAGGCCTTGGAAAACCCGACAACTGAAGCGAGGCGAAGACAACTTCTGGGAGAAGATAAGTGCCTTCACAGCACTGCTTGTGGGCCAGGAGGAGCAGGAGTGCTTCCCCCCCGGTCCCACAAGCTCGCCGCATCAGACAACCCTCTACAAAGGTTCCTGGGTTCTGGGATCAGACCCCACCCCCACCCTGGGGTCAGAGATTGGACCCCTCCCGGGATTAGACCCCATCCCCGGTGTCAGGGATTGAACGCCCCCGAGGTCGGACCCCCCCCCCGGGTTGTGGGTCATGGATCAAACCTCCCGAAGTCATGGATCGGACCCCCACCCGCATTGTCAGGGATCAGATACCTTGGGTCATGAATTAGACCCCCCGTCCTGGGGTAGGGATCAGACCGCCCCCCCCCCCAAGGTCAGGGATCAGCCTCCCCACCCAGGCTCAGGGATCACCCTTCCTCCCCCGGGGTCGTGGATTGGACTCCGCTCCCCCCCGGGGTTGGGGATCAGACCCCCACCGGGGTTGTGGATTGGACCTACATGTTCCTGCTGCCTGCTCCGGAGGGCTCCCCGCCCGACTGGAAGCCAAGCCTGTCAATCAGGCTGACTTCCGGGCAGGGAACCTGTCAGGGAGAAAGGACGCATGCTATGGAACTAAAACACCACAGCATGCGGGGACCTCCGGGTTTCCCCGTACAAATCTCTATCCCCCACCCCCCAGCCTATGTAACCTGCCCCTGTTAATATCCAGACTATAGATTCTGTTCCATCCACATCAGTGAAGCAATTCATAAACTTAGCAGTCACATTAAGAAATATATCCTACTTGAACCAAAATCATAATGCTAAAGTATGAGGTATGAATGCTGACTGCTACATTTGGGACATAATAAGTATGTTAATACATGTATAGACTTTCAGGAAGTACACACAATAATATAAGTTTAGCTTGCACAGATGGAAAATATAAAAAGTGCCAGCATGAATTTAAAATCTCAATTTTTATGATATGTTCTGCATTTAGATAAAGTGTCACATATATATATAATAAATAATGATCAGATAGCCCATGCAAACAAAAAAAACTTACAATGTCCTTCTAGTAATTGTGTGAATGGTATCTATTCTGCTTATGTTACAAAGGTTTGGAATTTCTCCTCATTGATGTCACTCCATAATGATCTGAGGCTGCCCTTGTAAATGCCAACAAGCATATACTAAAGTAAATTTTACAAATTTGCACTCCTAGCTCAGACCTGCCTGGAGCACATATGGGGAATTTGGACACAGAAGTCAGTGCACCTACCTGATTTTTTTTATCCATGAGTTATCCGTTAGTTTGAATTTGTAAAATCTACTCTATATTGTCCATATTTTCTTATAGATAGGAAGGAGACAAAAGCAGTAACACAAGCTCAGAGTTCAGGTAACGTGTATAAAACCACTTGAACTTCACCCTTGCAGGTTCTAATGCCACCTGAACCCCTCGATTGTGTTACTGCCTTGTAACTCCCTCCTTCCTATCCATTATTCAATGCAACTGTCTGTTCCACTGTGAGTTGTAAAGAGATGTCCTGAACATTATCTTTGGAAAAACTTAGTAGAAGGTATAGATAGGCTGGTGCATTTGTCCTGCACACGTGTTTGTTCATGGATCTGTGTGATTTGTCTCATGTGTCTTTGCTGTGTGTGGTCACTGCAATGTGATGTAAGCCATTGATATTAGCTCAAGCTGGGAAAGACCCTTTTATCACTTATGAATACAAAGAAGATCACTTCTGTGCGTTTTTTTTATAGAATTTTCCAAGGCAAAAATTGGAAAGCTTAGTGGGGCAGATTTTGACTTTGTGCGATAATGTAAAAAAGGTGATAGCAAATCAGTAGTCCACTTTATATATTTCTCGATTTTTATTTCCTTTGAAGTTGTTATCACTCATTTTACACTATCGCACAAAGTCAAAATTGCCCCCAAACATTGTGCAGCATTAAGTGCTGCTTTGGTTGGTTATCCCATCACCTCATGCACTGGTCAGGAGAGCATTCAGCCCTTATCCTGCTGAATGCACAAAAACACTCCATTTGCTTAAAACAACAAGTGACCAGGTAAAATAAAGATTGAAGGACAATGTTTTGCTGGCGTGGGGCATCATGCGGAGTGCCCATTTAGTTAGGTTTGTTCGTGCACGTTTAGGTTTTAAAACTTGTGCCCAGAAAGTTGCTGGAAGTGCAAGCTGATAAAGGCATGGTGAGGGAAACAGGGCATCTGGAAATAATGGTGAATAATGGGACAAACAGTGTATTTCATTAACCAGAGATTTAAGGATTGAGAAATAAACAGAGAAAGGACTGAGAAGGAGGGTGAATTAAAGAGGGTGAATTCAATATCAAATCAGGTACAGAAAGAGAAATAAAGAGAGGGAAGGAAAATTGGATTAAGAGAGAGAGAGGAAAAAGAGGCAGAAAGGGAAATAAAGTCAATAAATGAAATATAAAATTTTAAATTTGACATTTTAAAAATCTCTAACAACAATTCACAACCTGATGGAATGCAACTCCACACTTTTACTTGCTTACTTTCTGGGCAAGAGAGGTTGATTGGCAGTCATTAACAATTATCGCATAATTAAAAGGGTATTACACTGCTAATTACTAGACTGAATTTTCAGTGGCGAGTTTAATGGGCAATTAATATGCAAATGCAGAAACTTCATGAAATTCACAGGGAGGTTAAACGCGAGATGCCATTTTGGCAAAGCAAATGGCGGCGCTGCAGTGGGGCGCTCGATCGACTTCACACCCGATTTGGGTAGAGATCGATCGAGCAGCAACTGCAACTGTGGCGATTTGCAATTCATGGGGTATCTCTTCCATGCTATAAGTTGCTGGCCAATTTGTGCTTTTATAGTGGCATGTGTCATTTACACACTTTTTTTTCAGCAAATTTTGGGCCAAAGTGTTCAGGAAAATGTCAAGCTACAGCAGTGGTGCTTGCTGTGGCACTGCTCCACACTCCAGCATAACAGGCTGTTCCTGGTTGTTACAGAAACAGTCAACCTGCAAATCTCAGCAATATGATAGCACAGTTACTTGAAATCACCCTAAAAGGTACAAGAATCTAATAAATAAGCTTTCAATGCCTCACACTCTATTATGTTTAAATTTTAGTGCCCCACAATCACTGCTTGTATGTGGAAAATTTAACATGCACATTTGCTGGTTACCAAATTCATTTCATTTTAAATGCATCACTCTAATTATTCTAATTTTGTTGTGGAGATTCATCTACAGAACCATTTGGGTCAGTGACAGGCCGACAACTTTGAACTCCACTCGAAACGGGTGTGAAGTCGATCGAGCAGCCCATTGCAGCTCACCAACTGTGGGTGGGCCAGAAATTGGCCTGCTTCCTCGCTGGGTTGGCTGACTGGTTGGGTCTGGGGGAGATGATCCGGGGGAAGCCTCAAACGAGCCACCAGCGGGCTAGTGATTTTTTGGCGGCCCAGGAGGAGCACTCCTCAAACTCAAAATTTCTTGGGCCATTTTTTGAGTGGCCTCCAGTAGTCCCTTTAAGGACCACTTGTTAGGCTGCTCAATGCCTGATACAACTGGGTGGAGTGTACATGGCGCATGATCTGCCCATTTGACCTGATTTTTCCAATCCGGGTCATACAAGCTGCGTTAGACTATGATTTGCATATTTAAGCATCCTCCGACCTGTTCAGGCAAGCAGTTTGCTCGCCTATATACAGGCCCACCTAATTATTGCATCAGACAGGCCTTGGCCATCAAAGCATGGCTGAGGTGCTCCTCTGATTTTCAGGCGCAGAACATACAATTTCTGTTACTCACTGCTTCCAATCAGACTCAAATTAATTGTATTTAAAGTGTAATGCTTAGTCAATAAACTTTGAATTACTTCATTTTTTCCTATTTTGTGTTATTTCCATGACCTAAACTGATAAGTGTACAAAGGTTGCCACTAAACTAAAGGTTTATAAAGCGGTTGCCTTCAACAATCTCCTGTATGATTGATTACTAAGTGGCGAAATAACAGAAGGGACCCAATGCCCATGGTACCATACTCCAGTAAAGAGTCAATGCTGTTAGGAAAGGAGGGGAACAGAGGTTGAAAGGCGAGGGAGGAGAAGGGAAAAAAGGAAAAATAATCTATCAAATCTGTTCCTTCTAGCAGGCCATATGTATTTTGCAGTGTCATGGTCTCTCCCTTATTTATTAACTCCTTTCTCTGTGATTTTACTTCCTCCCTAATATCTTGACTGGGAAAGGAACTGTACATGGGACACAGTGGTCATGCATCATACTACTTCTTCATACCATAATGTGTTAATGCATTGCATTGTACAACATACTGGGGGTAATTTTGACATTAAACAACAGTGTAAAATTCAAGATATTGGCTTGTCCACATTTTCCATTGAATAAACAGAAGCATAAATCAGGTGAGGTGTTTAACAGGTAGCTGAGTCATTATTGCATGTTTTGCATCGCCCAATGTCTAAATGACCCTTTCTGTGTGACTAGGGCTACCCAGATTGAAATTCTAAGGGACAGTTTTACAAATTTGTGCTCCTGGCATGGAATTTCACCTTCTGGCATCGCATATTGTTAATTTGTGTGTGGAGGTCAGCAGGCCCAGCAGGATTTTCCATCCATTTTAATGGAAAATCTTGAGAGGTTCACTGGCCTCTACACTCAAATTTCCAATATGCACTTCCACTCCCAGTCAGCAAACCTCCGCACCAGGAGTGCAAATTTATAAAATGTACCCTATAACATAGAAAAGGTAGTCAAGTGCCAGCAGCATTAACATTAGGCAGAATGAACTTGCTTGATCAGATTACATAATCAGATATTATATATAAGTCACCAAGCCAATAAATTGAAGGTCAAAAATACAAGTGTGTTTGTTTTGTAACTGTAATGTTACCAATCTTCATCAGAAAAGGACCAAGTGACCACATCAGATTTGTGCATAGCACTGCACCATAGCCATATTGACTAGCTTGATGACTATTACATCATTGATTATCTAATTAGAAAAAAAATCAATAATATATAATGTGTATTTTACCCCCTGTATTCTCTGAAAATGATACACCCGTAAACTGTACATTCACTTGTCAGAATAGTGCAGATAGTTTTTCCTGTAATTTTGCACCTCTGACATCAGATACCCATTGTTTTCTTGTGGCTGTGACATCACGCACTGATGTTTTTCATTATCAAAGTCCTTTACTGTGCAGTTAGTTCTTCTCTCTGACAGAGGTTAGGTCACCTTACACAGACTGAAACAAGAAGCAACTATCTCTTGTGGACACTATACGGAACACATTGTTAATTGTGGTTTACAGATATGTCTAGGGCTCTCCGTTGATTTTGGAGTTTCTGGGTTCATGAGTGGGAGCCTAAAACCAATGGGCCGGATATTCTGATCCTTACGGGTGGGTACGCGCTGTGCACCCACCCGTAGGGACATCAGAAATTCTGGTTTCAGGCATGCACAGCACATGCACTGAAAACCGGCATTTCCGATCTGTAAAGAATGCTTTAGAATTCTTATGCCTGGTAAAAGCAGGCGTAAGGCCTGCTTTAACAGGATAAGAGTTGAAAAACAGTTAAAAAAATATTTTTCAGTTATTTATCATTTAAAAATACTTTTAAAAAAAGGTACATTTATTTCTAGCCCTGAAAAAAAAATTAATTATTTTTTTCAAAAAATTTAATTTTTGTTTAAAATATTTAATTTATTGTAATTTCAACTAATTTTAAAAATGTGATTTAATTTTTTTTTAATGTTTTGAAGCGTTTTGGGGTGATCCCCATTCATTTATTTGACAGGTCTATCTATCATCAAGTGTATGAAAGGAGATTCCCTTCTTTGATTGACTCCCCATGGCCCACGTGATCCCAGGGACACTTGCGAACCGCATGCGCCCCTGGGATACGTAGGCCCTGCACACTTGGAGTTGGAGAGGCCCAGCATTGGAACTATACGCACCTCGGGAGCCCTCAGCTAAGTGCATAGATTTTTTTCCTGATCATCTGAAATTTATCCTAATTATCTATTATTATTCTCTCCCTAAATACTTGATAAGCTGAGACACCCTACCGCCAGAAACCAAATGTTGAGCTTTTCATTCAGCATATTCCTTATTCAATACCCTGGATCCATGTTGCAAGTTCAGGCCTTGAACCAGCTTAGTTTAGACTTAATTTGCCCACTTTAAGATGATATAAGCAGATTAACATAAAAATGAAGCTGTCCTGATACAATACGTTGTGCATGTTTGAACCAGTCTAGTGCACACGCATGTGTGCTGCTCAGTGCAAAAATATGGCAGTTTAGATAAGTTTAATACCTCATTCACACTGACATTGAAGGTCTGTTCTGATCTGCCATCAGGTTGCGACTGGGTCATTTTTGTTCATTTTCTATAGGAGAAACAGGGCTGTGAATAGTAAATGACACTGGGCCGTATTTTGCAGCCCCTACAGGTGCGTACGAGGTGTGTACATGCCCGTAGAGGACTCGCAAGTTCCGGGTTTAGGCATGCCCTGTGCATGCGCTAAAACCCAGAACTTGTGATCCGTCAAGAATCTTCTTGACAGATCCTCCGCATCCCCGGAAAAGGGCATCCACGGACAGGGAGTTTTAAAAGACAGAAAAATAAAATGTTATCAATAATTTATACATTTAAGAACCTGTGAAATAAGGTAAGTTTATTTTTAGCCCCTTTAAAACATGTACATTTATTTTTCATTAAATTAAATTTTTGTTTTAAATATTTAATTAAATACCATTTTAATTAATTTTAAATATGTGATGTATTTTTTTAATTTATTTAAAGCGTATAGGTATTTTTTGGGATATTCCCATTCATACTTATGGGGTTTCCGTACATAAGGAATCCCGGTAAGAATGAATGGGGATTCCATTCTGTCATTCGTTGGTCCGGCCCACGTGATCCCAGGGGCGCTTGTGAACCGCCTGCGTCCCTGGAATACTTGGGCCTCTATGCATGTCTGTGCATAGAGGCCCAGGAGCACGAGTCTCCCGAGGCAGAAGGTAAGTTTGTAGATTTTTTGCTGGTTGGAGGCATCCACCCGCAGGAAGCCTCTGACTGCAAATTCAGGCCCACTATTTCTTGACCAAGCATAATTTTAGGGGGAGGAACATATCTTGGAGTAGTCGACTGCAAATTCGACTCTTCTCAAAAGCAGTGTCAGAGCTCCCAAAGCAGTTCCAACCCTGATCCAGATCATATTTAAAGTTCATGGCAAATGGAGCATAAAAATCATCTGTTTGAAAAGCTACAAGCATCTGCCTGCTCTAAGTCAGAACAAATGACAGCAGAGAGCATGCTTGTATTTGTAGTATAACTTGAGAACAAATGTTAATACCATATGTAATCTTGTATTATTTTGAAATTGTCATAGAAATATTTCTGCAGCCTCCAAGGGCTAAAAGTTACAACTGACAAAACTTTAGGCTAGAATTGCTTGTTCTATTACCACCTGCCCTCATATCAAAACAAAGACTTCTGTGCTACACATTCAATATACTGTGGCAAAGCCATCAAGAGACTCTTGCAGTAACGTTTATAATTGTCTTTAACCATAGTTGTTACCTTTAAGTGTTTGCTCTGTTCAAACAGCGCGGGATCGATAAAATCGCGATCTGACGCGATGACATCATTACGCGGGTCACGTGACGTTCCTAACAGCGGGAAACGTGATGACGTCATGACGTCAGGGGGGTAGGGCGTTTCAGTCAGTCCTCGTGGATCCAGCTAGTGTACAGACCTGTGTGGAGTTTTTCCTGCGTTCTTTTGTTTGTAACTGTTCCCGAAGCCGCAATCCATGAAGGCCTTACAGGAGTTCCTGGGGATGGTTAATTTTTACCATCGGTTCGTCCCCAGGGCCACACAGCTCATGCGGCCGCTCTACGAGGCCCTCAGGGGCAAGACGGGAAAGGAGCCCGTGGGTTGGTCGCAAGACATGGTTCGCGCCTTCGGGGATATGAAGACCGCGCTCGCGAACGCGACGATGTTGGCACATCCCCGGCCAGGAGCTACTATCGCCCTCATGACGGACGCGTCGGACTATGCCGTCGGGGCCGTCCAGGAGCAATGGGTTGATGGCGCGTGGCAGCCACTGGCATTTTTCAGCCGCCAGCTGCGGCGGCACAAACGCCGGTACAGTACCTTTGACAGAGAGTTGTTAGCTTTGTTTTTGGCCATCCGCCACTTCCGATTTCTCCTCGAAGGGCGCCGCTTCATTGTGTTTGTCGACCACAAACCGCTGACGTTCGCGATGGCCAAGATTGCCGAACCGTGGTCGGCTCGGCAGCAGAGGCAGCTGACATACATTTCCGAGTTTACCACCGATGTCCGGCATGTGTCCGGCAAGGACAATGTCGTAACGGATTGCCTCTCCTGCGCCGCTGTCCAGGCCGTTCAATTAGGCATTGATTATGCGAGAATGGCTGCTGACCAGGCTGCCGACCCGGAGACGCAAGCTTTTCGTTCTGACCCCGCCAGCCTTCAGCCGAGAGATGTACCATTCCATTCGGCAGGCACCACTCTCCTCTGCGACGTCTCCTTGGGTGATCCACGTCCGATTGTTCCGTCGACCTGGCGCCGAGATGTTTTCGATGCCATTCACGGGCTGTTGCATCCCGGGATGCGTGCGTCGCAGAAGCTGCTGGTCTCCAAATTCATATGGAGAGGGATACGCAAAGACGTTCGCGACTGGGCGAACACTTGTGTGGTTTGTCAGCGGGCCAAGGTGCAACGGCACGTCAGGGCCCCTCTGGCTACCTTCGAGGTACCAGAGCGGCGGTTCGACCACGTTCACGTCGACCTGGTGGGTCCACTTCCACCATCCTGTGGTTTTACACACCTTCTGACGATGGTGGATCGCACCACGAGGTGGCCAGAGGCGGTTCCCCTGATGTCTACCACCTCTGCGGATGTCGCTCGAGCCTTCATTTCATCATGGGTAGCCCGTTTCGGTGTTCCGGCGGATATTTCGTCCAACCGCGAGCCGCAATTCTCATCGGAACTATGGAATGCGGTGGCCTCCGCATTGGGCACTAAGCTCCATCACACTACGGCCTACCACCCGCAGGCGACCGAGTTGTGCGAGCGGTTCCACCGTTCATTGACGGCGTCGCTCAGGGCCAGCCTTCTGGATGCGGCATGGGTCGATAAACTGCCGTGAGTTATGCTGGGACTGCGCACAGCGCCGAAGGAGGACTTACAATCTTCTGCCGTGGAAATGGTTTACGGCCAGCCACTTCGGGTTCCGGGCGAATTCCTGCCGTCACCTATGCGGCCGTGGTCTGCAGCCGGTCAGCGAGAGGCCCACCAGGACGCGGCTCAGTGCTTCAGACCAGTTCCAACCTCGCAGCACGGTTTGCCTTCCTCCAACGTCCCCGTGGAGCTGTCAAAGGCTAAATTCATCTTTGTACGCCAAGACGCCCATCGCACCCCACTCGCACCTCCATATGCGGGTCTGTTCCAGGTTCTACAGGCCAGGGACAAGAGTTTCCTGATCAACTTCGGGGGCAAGCCGGATCACATCTCCGTTGATCGCCTCAAGCCTGCGCACCTGGACCTCAAACAGCCAGTCGAGCCTGCTCAGCCCCCGAGCCGGGGCCGGCCGCCAGCTACCGCCGCACCTACCCGCACCGTGCAACCTGCCAGCTCGCCACCCGCTCAGCGTTTTCCTCTCCGGGAATTTAGGAGTCGGTCAAACAGGCTTGTCCGACCTCCTCTGCGATTGACGTTCCCCGTTAAAGACAATTCTGGGGGGGCGTATGTGGCAAAGCCATCAAGAGACTCTTGCAGTAATGTTTGTAATTGTCTTTAACCATAGTTGTTACCTTTAAGTGTTTGCTCTGTTCAAACAGCGCAGGATCGATAAAATCGTGATCTGATGCGATGATGTCATCACGCGGGTCACGTGACGTTCCCAACGGCGGGAAGCATGATGACGTCATGACATCAGGGGGGTAGGGCATTTCAGTCAGTCCTCGTGGATCCAGCTAGTGTACAGACCTGTGTGGAGTTTCTTCTGCGTTCTTTTGTTTGTAACTGTTTCAGTACATTAAACCACGTTTGTTTAACTGTCAGTTTCAACCGCAGTATTTTCGTAGTAGTGTGAAGACACCTACAATACAGACATTTTTCCCATTCATTAGTGCCTCATTGTTAGATGTGTCATATATCACAACCACAAAACCCTGTGCAATAAACAGGAAATCAGTAACAGTCTTGATTTTCAAATGCTTACATGTTAGTTGTATTTGCTTGTTCCATAGATGATATGTCATGTAACTCAGGAAAAAAATTGCAATGAATATGTTGGGGAATTATTGGCCGTGAATATTTCTTGTTTGAAATGACCAGCTAGGTAATATCTCTATTTGAAACATTTGGGAGAGTTTCTGTGCTGAAGACAAGCCTCTAACTGCTAATAACTACAGAGGCCAGCACTAGAACAACCGTAAATTACACTGCTGATACATACACGGCAGCTACTGTGGTTGTGCAGTCATTAAACCTAACATGGGGGGAACAAAAGTCAGCCTTAGAAAAACAACTTTAAACAACTTGTTTTCCCTTGCTACCTTTGTGATAAGGGAATTGCTTCCTGAATGCTGTCAGGTCTGCACCATATGTTCTAGGAAACTGAGGACCCTTGAAGAGGAGAAGCCTCTGAATTATTGATCAATGATTAGCAAATGCAATAGAAATTTTATACTTGATGTTGTGCGGGGATTCATAATTTATGACTGGACAAAATAGGAGTAGCAGAGGTAGCGGTAGGTGATTTCAGTCCGGTATTGATTACTTCGAGCATCAGGAGGTAAGTGTAGTGTGACAGGCAGAACAAAAAACTGACAATCTGCTGCCTGTCTGCCACAACCCAACAGCTGGGTAAGAAATTCATAACAATATGGAGGTGTACATTTCAGGAGTCAGCTTTTATCGCTGTGCCATTAAACTGGCAACTCATTACAACAAATGTTATCCAACATGAAAAGACACTTAAAATAAAGGAGATGTTAATAAGCAGTTAAGGTTTGATTCTTTTCCACACATCTCAGCTTATTTCAGCTGCAAAATTTATTGTATTAATAAAGGCCCAAAGAATTAGTTGTTATCCTGTCAATGATAGGGGCAAAGAAGAGCTGAAAGAGAGAACACAGTTTATATAAGTAATATATGTGGATACATTTCTTAAAGCTTTGTTTTAATGCTCCTCAGGGCCTGTATTCAAAATGAAAGTTAGTTGCCTGTCAATAGTCCATTTTTCAAGGGACAATCCTCATTCTGTGGCTTTTACTTCATATGTTGCTGACACACATATAGTCGTGCAGCCCGTCGCCAACTGATTTAAAGATTTTAAGTGAGCATCATCCCCATTCCACAGAATATCCTGGGGGAAACTTACAGTAGAAGACACTAAGAATATCCCAACACTGGACAAACAGGGGGCTATAGGGGGGGAGGAGCTAAACACGATCAAAATCACTAAGGAAGTGGTACTCGGTAAAATAATGGGACTCAAGGCGAATAAATCACCTCGACCTGATGGCTTACATCCTAGGGTCTTGAGGGAAGTGGCGGTAGGGATTGTGGATGCATTGGTAATAATTTTCCAAAACTCCCTGGACTCAGCAAAGGTCCCGGCAGACTGGAAAACTGCTAATGTAACGCCCTTATTTAAAAAGGGCAGTAGACAGAAGGCTGGAAACTATAGACCGGTTAGCCTAACATCTGTGGTAGGTAAAATATTGGAGTCCATTATTAAGGAGACAGTAACAGGACATTTGGATAATCATAATTTAATAGGACAAAGTCAGCATGGTTTTATGAAGGGGAAGTCATGTTTGACAAATTTGCTGGAGTTCTTTGAGGAAGTAACATATAGGGTGGATAAAGGGGAACCAGTGGACGTAGTGTATTTAGACTTCCAAAAGGCATTTGACAAGGTGCCACACAAAAGATTATTGCTTAAGATAAAAAATCACGGGATTGGGGGTAATATTCTGGCATGGATAGAGGATTGGCTATCTAACAGAAGGCAGAGAGTTGGGATAAATGGTTCATTCTCAGACTGGCAATCAGTAACTAATGGTGTTCCACAGGGGTCAGTGCTGGGTCCCCAACTCTTTACAATCTATATTAACGATTTGGAGGAGGGGACCGAGTGTAACATATCAAAGTTTGCAGATGATACTAAGATGGGAGGGAAAGTAGTGAGTGAGGAGGACATAAAAAACCTGCAAGGGGACATAGACAGGCTAAGTAAGTGGGCAGAGATTTGGCAGATGGAATACAATACTGGAAAGTGTGAGGTTATGCACTTTGGCAGGAAAAATCGTAGAGCAAGTTATTATCTTAATGGCAAGAAACTGGAAAGTACTGAAGTACAAAGGGATCTGGGGGTCCTGGTGCACGAAACTCAAAAGGTTAGTATGCAGGTGCAGCAAGTGATTAAGAAGGCCAATGGAATGTTGGCTTTCATTGCTAGGGGGATAGAATATAAAAATAGGGAGGTATTGCTTCAGTTGTACAAGGTATTGGTGAGACCGCACCTGGAATACTGCATACAGTTTTGGTGTCCATACTTAAGAAAAGACATACTTGCTCTCGAGTCAGTACAAAGAAGGTTCACTCGGTTAATCCCGGGGATGAGGGGATGGACATATGAGGAGAGGTTGAGTAGATTGGGACTCTACTCATTGGAGTTCAGAAGAATGAGAGGCGATCTTATTGAAACATATAAGATTGTGAAGGGGTTGGATCGGGTGGATGCGGGGAGGATGTTCCCGATGATGGGTGAAACTAGAACTAGGGGGCATAGTCTTAGAATAAGGGGCTGCTCTTTCAAAACTGAGATGAGGAGGAACTACTTCACTCAGAGGGTGGTAGGTCCATGGAATATGCTGCCCCAAAAAGCTGTAGAAGCTACATCATTACATTAATTTAAAACAGAAATAGACAGTTTCCTAGAAGTAAAGGGAATAAAGGGTTATGGGGAGCGGGCAGGAATTTGGACATGAGTCTAGGTTCGGATCGGTCATGGCCCTGTGGGTAGCGGAGCGGGCTCAGGGGCCGTGTAGCCTGATCCTGCTCCTATTTCGTGTGTCTAATTCTGTTAGATTCAGGAGATGGTTCTCTGATAGTAGATTGGCGGTTAGGATCAGATCAGCCATGATCTTATTGAATGGCGGAGCAGGCTCGAGGGGCCGATTGGCCTACTCCTGCTCCTATTTCTTATGTTCTTATGTTCTAAACTCTTTTTTATGTTGGCAACTCTGATACAGGAAAAGCACTGACAGTGTTCAGTGTGCTAGATCTGGTGGTTTTAGAACTTAATTTTGACCTCTTAATGTCTCAAAAAGTTCATTTATAAAGAACTGTTAGCCCCAGCTGATAAAATAACACAACTTCTTTTGCTCATTAAGATATAACAGGGGCCAGTAAAAATCAATGCCAAAGTAGGTTTAAAATGTAGGATCGTAGAGGTCAATTTTTGAGATTTTTTGTTGAAATCCTGTGGAGAATGTATCAAGCACTTGCATAATTTCTAAATCTTTTCACCAGCATTCAATTAATTAAAAACCTTAAGCTCTGTGTTGTCTTAATGGGTCAGCAAGTTTATCTAGTAAGTAAACGGAGCCATATAGACCAAATTTGATCAAGCTTGATTCTCAATCTGTGCTGAGTTAGTTCAGCAGTATTGGCACTAAAATTGATCCTAGCAACCCTATGTTAAGGAGGAGGAACAATATCAGCCAGAGTTCCTGCTCTTCAATGCTGGAAACAGTGTGTGGGCATCAAGTCAGGATTAGGCTTGGCTGGCATGGTCCTCATGGTCAAACAGTTTGCACTACTTGCTGTCAAAGGCTCACACAAGATATTGGCCACTTACGCGTATTACTGGATGGTGACTTGTGCCTGTGGAACTGTCCCCAGCAAGGAGCTACATTCCTTCAGGAGAGGAAAATTGGCAAGAAGAAAACAAAATTACACCCAATTCAGATCAAGCTTTATGTTTATTCCATGCTTCTGAATGATAATTTCACAGCCCATTGTTATAGTAAGTCACTGCAGTGGTTCAAATGATCAATACATTTATTGCAGTGCATTAGTACAAGATAGTCCAGTACATCTATCACTTTGTGTTGTGAATTTAACTAATTAAATGGATCATCATCTATTGAATAAATCATATATTGCATCATTGATAGTAAATGACTGATTTTCACCTATCTGCGCAAAGGGACAACAATTTATTTAGCTAAACAATGCAAGGGAGCATTAGAAACATAGAAACATAGAAGATAGGAGCAGGAGTAGGCCATTCGGCCCTTCGAGCCTGTTCCGCCATTTAATGAGATCATGGCTGATCATTCAAATTCAGTACCCTGTCCTTGCTTTCTCCCCATATCCCTTGATCCCTTTAGCTTTAAGAAATATATCTAACTCCTTCTTGAATATATTTAATGAATTGGCCTTAACTGCCTTCTGTGGTAGAGAATTCCACAGGTTCACCACTCTCTGGGTGAAGAAATTCCTCCTCATCTCAGTCCTAAATGGCTTACCCCTTATCCTTAGACTGTGACCCCTGGTTCTGGACTCCCCCACCATCGGGAATATCCTTCCTGCATCTAGTCTGTCTAGTCCTGTTAGAATTTTATAAGTTTCAATGAGATCCCCTCTCATTCTTCTAAACTCTAGTGAATACAAGCCCAATCGACCCAATCTCTCTTCATACATCATTCCTGCCATCCCAGGTATCAGTCTGGTGAATCTTCGCTGCACTCCCTCCATGGCAAGAACATCCTTCCTCAGATAAGGCGACCAAAACTGCACATAATACTCAAGGTGTGGTCTCACCCAGGCCCTGTACAACTGCAGTAAGACATCCTTGCTCCTGTACTCGAACCCTCTCGCTATGAAGGCCAACATATCATTTGCCTTCTTAACCGCCTGCTGCATCTGCATGCTTACCTTCAGCGACTGGTGCACAAGGACACCCAGGTCTCGTTGCACTTCCCCTTTTCCCAATCTATTGCCGTTCAGATAATAATCTGTCTTCCTGTTTTTGCCGCCAAAGTGGATAACCTTGCATTTATCCACATTTTACTGCATCTGCCCAATCACCCAACCTGTCCAAATCATACTGGAGTTTCTCTGCATCCTCCTCATAGCACACACGCCCACCCAGCTTTGTGCCGTCTGCAAACTTGGAGATATTACATCTAGTTCCCTCGTCTAGATCATTGATATATATTGTGAATAGGCCCTAGTCACTCATGAAAGGATATTAATGCATGGGAGCTAAGGACTTTAAGAGTTAATGAACCATCATCAGTGCAGTATCCTCTGGTTCAATGAACATGATTGATAATTTCACTGTCCACAAGAATGACAGTGATAATGGGCAGATGTGATAGATAAAAATGGGTAATTCACATTGGAATATAGATTGTGGATCCATAAAAGGCCATTTGCCCATGGAAACTATTCCTTTCATAGGACAATGTACAATTGGCACTGCCAAGGACACAAAGACAGAGATCTACTTCTGTTAACTTTCTGTAAAGTGGAAAAAATTGTCAAAAATACTTTGAGCTTAGATAATACTTACTTGAGATATCTGCAAACAGTTCTGGGAAACTGGAACCTAAGGAAAATAGTAATGCTCTATTCACAATTGAGTGTTCAGCATAGTTTTTAAGGACATCCTCTCAGCATAAATTAAGATTTTCCAATCCAAGTGCAAAGTTTCATATTTGCAATGGAAAGAATTGCTACTTGCTTCTGGCACTTAAGTGAACATTAATGGTCAGTTGCTTGGCAGAAGCACATGGCATTCAAGCAATAATTAAGAGAAATATTTAGGATTCTACTAGGTGATGTGCATGCATATAATAAGCAGAACATCTCCTCGTAATAGTAAGCTCCAAGGGTCATATGTGCCTGTGACAGGTGTGAAAAAATTACTGTAAGCAGGGACATATTCTCCATTTCCCTCTAACATAATGAAATCCTAATTGAGTCATTATCAGCTAATTGATAAAACACTTCAAATTTATAAACAACATGCTCAGTAGAAGAAAGTATGATGTATGCTTATTCATAATAAATGATTTTAAGAGGCTAATCTAGTACACTGGGTTACTGTCCATATGGTGGTGAAATGAAATGCCTCTAAAAAAAAACCATGAATGATATTTCTAGTCAACAATAAATTGAGTTGCCTTTCCCTAACTCAATAAGTGGAAGTTCCATGGCACCTAAATTAGGCTGGGGATACTAGTATACAAATTCTTAATACATAGAAACATAGAAGATAGGAGCAGGAGTAGGCCATTCAGCCCTTCGAGCCTGCTCCGCCATTCAACGAGATCATGGCTGATCATCCAATCCCTAGCACCCGGTCCCTACACCGACAGCCATCCCACCCAAGCCCTATCCCCATAACCCCGTAACCCCACGTATTTAATCCCCCCTAACACTAAGGGTCAATTTTTATCATGGCCAATCAACCTAACCCGTACACCTTTGGACTGTGGGAGGAAACCGGAGCACCCGGAGGAAACCCACGCAAACACGGGGAGAATGTGCAAACTCCACACCGACAGTCACCCGAGGCTGGATTTGAACCCAGGTCCCTGGCGCTGTGAGGCAACAGTGCTAACCACTATGCCACCGTGCTGCATACATTTGTCTGAAACTCTATTTTAGTGGAGGGTTTAACCCATTGAAAATTACTGGTTTAGCTCTTCCACTAAAACAATACAAAGACAAATTTTAGATGAACGCGTTAAGCATTCATACTTTAGAATCCAATGGCATAATTTCACGGCCTGAGAGATTAACAGAACAAGTCTTGCAACTTTAAAGGTTAGTGTGAGCTCAGTTAATATATCCACTTGAGAGTTGCTGGTAGACGTATTAACAGGCCCATTGACATATTTTCAATACAAGGGTAGCAATCAGCCAGCGAATCCGACCTACTTTCCTTCTCTATAGCTTGTAAATGACAATGCCAACTGAAACATCAGCTGGCCAAGGCCTGGCACAGGTCCAGGATTGAACCAAGGATCTTCCTGGACAGCGTATGCCATTCTGAGGTGCTTTTACCCACTAAGCTAATATGGATCTCTTTTACTTTATGTGCATTGATGTCCTTCCCTCACTGCTGTATAAGCCTGATTAACATAATGGATGGATGAAGGCTCTCATGTGTAATAGAACATAGAAACATAGAAAAACAGGAGCAGGAGTAGGCCATTCGGCCCTTCGCGCCTGCTCCGCCATTCAATATGATCATGGCTGATTCTCTATCTCAATACCATATTCTCGCTCTCTCCTCATACCCCTTTGATGCCGCAATTTAGAACAGGACAAGGTGCTGCCACAAATAACTGCTGCCACAACTTTGGCACAAAATTTCCTTGAACAGAATTATCTAACTACGGGGTCAGAATTGTTCTAGTTGCTATATGTAGCAACATTCTGTTTGCTATTTCTTACAAAAACGTAAACATGTTGTAAAAGTATGGCGGTGAAATTCAACTTTGGCAGGGGACGCAAAACAAACGATAATAGATCAACCGCTGTACACCCTGCTCAATTTTCCTCTCCATTGCAGTCAATGCCCCAAGTTTAATTTCAACCCCTAGGCTGCGATTTTGCCGGCTCTCAGAGGGCGGGTTTGGAGGCGGGTCAGGTGTTAAAGTTGCAATGATTGACGGCGGGTCCACCACCATGTGAGTTTCAAGAGTGTCAGGTCTGCAATTTCATTACAGACCCTACACCAAGTGGCGGGTAAGGGATTTAAGGCACTTAGGGGGAAAAATTCGGTTGATTTGCGCCTCCCATTAGTGCCCTAAGAGGCCGCTAACATGGCGCAAAGCAACTACTGCCTGGGCGCGTGCCACTAACGCCTCCCACAAAATTCAGCGCCCCGGCTGCAATTTTCGGAGGCGCCCCCTGACTTACCGCTGGATGCTATGTCCGACGGGATCAAGGAGGTCTACCTGCAGCCGGGGTGGTGCAAATTAAAGGGAAGGTGCCAGGCGGCCATTTTTGCTGCTGGCCACCTGTCAACACCTGCCCACTTTGCCGTCCACAGCCTTCTGTGAAGCCCCCCTGCGGAGTGCCGGCTGCGCTCCGTGAGCCTGGCATTTCTCTTGAGTGCTGGGCTCTTTTGCCGGCACTCCAATCCCTGGTGGCCCAGCTGGACCCTGGGATGTGCTGCGCTAGGCCCCTCCCCTTTAATAAGGGGAGGAAGACCTGCAGTACCATGGCGCGACATGCTGCAGAGCGTGGTGCTGCAGCACGTAGCGGCGCGATATTCACTCGCAGCGCCCCAAGAAGTAGGCGGGGCGCTTCCAGTAGTACCCCGCCTCACTTCTGGGGTGCTACTGGTGAAGTTAGCACCTCAAAGGGGGCACAATCCAATTTTTCCCCCTTAACTCCTTGTTAAGTGCTTGTTTACTGCTATTTTGAGAGCCTTTTCAAATTTTCCAACATTTTATCGGGTTTCACGACGTTCAGTGATCACGCCAGGTAAGTGTGTCGGGAAGACCAACGAGCTGGAAACTTCACAGCTGTAACTGCAATCTAAAAGCTGCACTCTCAAATATGCTCAATTTCAAATGTCAGAGGTTGCTGATTTCACAATTTGGGAGACTGCCTTGAGGCTGTAAGTGTGTATTGTTAACTCTATATCCACTGTCACCTGCATTGCTTGACATAAAAGACGCCTTCACCCTTCACTGTGCCACCTCAAATTGTGAGCCCACATATGGCAATGATTAATTTATTGCAACATAATAAAAGAACAGAAACTTAACATTGAATTCTATCAGAACACCCAAGTGAGTACCCTTGTGATCATTTATGTGTCAGCTTTCTCTTACACGTGCTTCTACATTGTGCTACCCCGTGGCATCAGCAGAGGTAGAGGCAGCCTGCTCACTTCCCTGCTGCACCTGCTTAGACACCTTTGGCAGTCGTCCTATGAGTTTTGGAGCCTTTGAAGACCCCGCCAAAGTCTGCTCCTCCTGCGGCTGCACAGGGGCAGACTCGGCCATCACTGCTTCGGCAGTCATCGGGGCTCTGACCGAGGGGTTGGCAAGGGGATGGAAGTTGGCGCGCTTGGAGAGGAGCCCCCACTTGCATGTCGCCTCCCGCCGTCATCTCTCTCATGGGCCACCCGCACTTCTGTGCTAGCAAGTAGCTGGAGAGCACCTTGCTGCACATCAGTGGGGCCATGAGGACCCGTCTCTGTGCTGACAGTCCTCAAAACGGGGTCGTCCATGTACCTCTGGTTCCTCTCCACGATAGATGCCCATCTATCCTCCATAGCAGACCATCTATTTAGAAGAGTCACCATGTTCATTTGAGTCTGGCGTTTTATATTCTCCATGGAGGTTGCCATTCTTTCCATGGCGGGACCTACATTCGCCATTGTGTGCACCACGGCATTGCTCATGTTTGAAATGGACTCCTCCATTCTCTGCACACTCACAGTAACCATGGTTGCAAACCCAGTCAGCGCCTCCTGAACTTGTTCCTGAAAAGCCCTCTCTGGATGGCGCCCGAGGCTCAGCGTCTACATGCAGCTGAGTAGAGCTAGGAGCATCCTGCAGCCTCCAACGAGAACTCTCCACTGCTGTCCTTGTCTCCACCATCTGCTCTTGCTCATTCGTGCATTGTGATACACAGGTGACAACACTACTCTATCTCGCAAATGACCCACAGAGGTGTGCGCCTCTGCGCTGGTGCTGGGTGCGCTCATTTCTGCTGATGCTGCTCCCTCAGAGGATGCAGCATTCTCTGAGGAGTCCTCCTGCTCTTCCTCTGGGACAGTAGGGAGGAGGGCTCTTGCTGGTCCTTTGGGAGAATAAAGGCATGAATTAGACATATGATATGTAGATTGCAGACACATCCCATTGTGCACATGATGAGCATTCAATTTCTATTGACATCAGATGCCATATGTGTCATTCATGAAAGCCAAATAAGATGGATGGAGAAGCATTATGTCACCAGATTGTTCTACTGAGCCCGTCTCTCTGTCCCCCACTTCGAGCTGTTCCACTGATCCCGATATGTCGAGAGCGGCCTCCTCAGTGTTGGTCATCTGTGAGAACGATGGTGGTCTACTTCCTGTTCTCCCTCTCCCTCTCATTGTGGCCTCTCTTTTCCTGCAATGAGGGAAAAAAGTGGAGTTTCAGTGAGAGTGATGGAATACGTGTAAAGAATGGATAGGATAGCTGTTTAGAGGGAGACTGCGAAGGATTGGTTTCCCATTATTGAGATACCTCCTTTTGATTTATTAGTTGTTGTCAATGCATAACCTTGAGGGTGGGTGTGAGGGGTGCATTGTAAGATGGGGAAGTGATTCTGTGCATAGGGCGAGAGGGATGGGGGATGGTGCAAGGGGTGTTGGGGTGAGTTAGGATGTGCAGGAGTAGGGTTACCAATGCAGAGTGATGGGGATGTAATGACAGGCACAGTAGAATTAAGGTAAGCGCTTTTATACTCACTTTTCCAGAGCACAGGAGATCATTGAACCTTTTCCTACATTGGACCCAGGTGCGTCTATACACAGACCTGGCATTGATCTCCTCAGCTATTCACAGCCAGGCTGCCTTTGTCTGTTGAGGAGGTTTCCTCCTCCCATCACCTGGGTATAGGACCTCCCGGCGTCCTTTGACTCCCTCCACCGTCTCACAGGAGGGAATCTTCATTAAATCAGAGAGCTGCCTTTTGTCTCTCTGCAGACATTGTGGAGAGCAGCAGCAGTCAGGAGCATCAGAAACGACCTGAAACCTAATTGTAAAATGGCCCCCTTAAATACACCGGCTGCAATCACATCAGCATATCAGCTGAACAGACCCGCACCTTGTGATCAGGGCGGGTAACCCACACAGCAGGCTTAACGAGCCCAATTAACGTAAATTGTGTCAGCATGCCGACTGGAGCTGGCAGCGGGACCGGAACCCGCCCACTACCGTTCCCGACGCAAACCCGCCTCCATGCAGAAAATCACGGCCCTAGTGTTCTTACAATTCACCTGAAATATTCAACACAAGAATCTTGACTAATACATTTCTGATTAGATGGGTTGATCTTGAAGACTGAAACAGGGAAGGAAAGCGGAAAGATGAGTCAACCAATAGCATTCTCATAGACCTCATAGTGGCCTGGCTCATGAGTATGATTACCTGAGACTGATTTTCCAATTACTTTCTCAGTTGGGGGATATGTGTGATACGAAGTGGGGTGAAGGGAGATAAAGAGGTTTTTAAAAAAGAGGGTGAGGGAAAATGATTGTTTGGCATTAATGCAAATTCTAGTTTTCTCATTTTTTTGGTGAACCTATCTTTGTGCTTTGTTATTTTTTGGTCTCACTACTTCAAAAGTCGAATTTCATTTTAAGATCACTAGCAGTATTTAAGATTTACATTTACTAAAGTAAAATAATGTGAAAATAACATTTTAGAAATAAACTGAGAAACGGCTTAAAAGCGTCCTTTATGGATGAAACAGAAGGTGGCATTATTTGATATGTATAATGTGTGAATAAATTGTTATCAAATTCGGAAGTCTCTCGTGGCAAACTTTCCAAGGTAATATTGTTAACAATTATGATTTTTTTTTTGAACAGTGGAACCCCGGGGTAATTTTAACTAAAAGGCAACACTTGAGAATTCCCTTAATAATCTCCATCACAGTCCTTCAGCAAACTGCAGTCACCTTGTAATAAGCATTCACTCCAAAATAATCTTTCCTTTCAAAAACGGTATAAATAGAATTACAACACAATTGCTTCCCTTTATCTGATGAATGTGGAGCAGGAATATTGTGTTAGTGAGCCTTTTTGGAAGATATATTGGACTTTAATAAAATTTGATCAATGCATTTAAGTCAAATTGAATTATATGTAAGTGGATAGGGTTGACATATGTTTCAATATCTCAGAGTGATACATTATTCTCCTGTGAGCATAAAATTTAATGAAATATAAATACCCATTAATCCTCATGTTTCAAACAATCAGTCACCATTGCTCTAACCTGCTGTTAGCAGAGCTGCCCATAAAGTCATCTGTTTTTATCTATCATGAGCTTAAAAATGGAAAGACATCATGAAGCTAAGGAATTGTATAGGCACAGGGGGATGGGGAGGATGGATGGATGAGCTGTGTTCAGTTATAGGGGCTCTACTCTGAGAGGGGAAGAAAAATCTAACTAAGTGCTGTGGCGCTGTGTGCAGTGGAGGTTTGTTTGACCTGTGTATAACATTGACAGTGAATGGAGAGTGAAGGTCAATCTGAAGGCTGATGCTGACAAGGGAGTGAAAGAAAAAGGGCGGAAATAACAAATGAGGTGAAGGTGAAACTAAACAAATGAAAAATGACAGGAGTCTTTCCAGCACGATCTTAACTATTTAGTGACTTGGGTGCTCCCTCTGTGGTTGAAGCATAGGAGGCAGGCACAAGCACTGGTAAATGAAACATTAATAAGCTTCATTATTGTAGTAATACATCTAGCTGCATTGTTTCTGTCAATTGTAAGTCTGTTCAGCATGCAAATCCATCCCCTATTTATGACCGCTGAGCAATGTGCATTTAACTGCATCACAAATCCATGTTTCTGTATAGGATATTACATTGTTGAGGTGCATTATGAAAGTTTATTTGTGATTGAGTGATAATGGTCTTTCCCATGAGTGTGAAAGTGTGAGTCGCTCTCTGGCAGTGGTTTAATATTCCACTTACTCCATGTGAGGATGCTGTTAGGTTCTGAATCTGTGAGTCACAACGTCAAGCGATTATTTATTTTTGTAATTTCATTGATATGAATTAGTAGGTTCCTAGACAGTGAGCAAAATTATTATTCTCCTCTGAGAGATGTAGGTCATTGTACTGTCCACACAATCAAAATTTCACATCTGTGAAAATTGAAAATAATCAGTTACATGTGTGAAGCAACATTTAATCGCCAGTAGCAGTGTTCAGTGTTCCAGGATTCATTTAATGATGCACTTAAGGTCCTACCACTAGCTCTACGATAAGGAAAATGGGCACAATTTTACTTAATTTTTGCAGCACTTTCATTTGTTTTGGTGCACAATGTGGCACAAGAAAGTTTGTTGTGCAATTGTGCTGCTACAACATACTATGATGCAATTATTTTTACTTCCATCTTCATGCATAGTTCCATCTTAAATGAACATGGTGGATCACACCAGTTTTGCATTAGTTAACCCACATTTTTTTCAGAATGTAAATTTGAAGAGCAAGATAAATTGGCCCGGATTTTGCGGTGGTAATGACAGCAAAACTGTCAGCGTTCGCCATCATTACCCCTCTGAAACTGACCGTAGCTTCAGCATTTAGCATGTGCGCAGATAAATGCGGGAATCCAGAAATTGCAGCCAGTCATTCCCAGCTCCACCACAGGTTGCGCTGTGTAACTCCCCATAGCCGGCATTCACCGAAATCACTTGAACTGACGAAAACTTCCTTTTTTCCGCTCTAATATCGCTGTTAAAAACCCCATAAAAAGTTAAGCCTTGTCCAGTGAGGTGTAACTAGGTTTTTAATGGTGTTCTGAGCAATAACTAATGGTGAACAACTATTCAGGCCCCGAAAAACTAATTTTATATTTGTAGAATGTAACATTTCTCCATTATGATAAAAATTACTAGATTAAAAGAAATAGTAACAAATATATTATTTTTAAAGTTTGCTTATAATATTTCAGCTTCTACCTTAACTTCATGTGTATGTCCCAGTCTTTATTTTGCTCTCTATAAATTTTTTAAAAAGCGAATGATAAAAGCTGCTTTTTATTTCCTGGTTTACTGGTCTATGAGGATTCTTCAATGTGATTGGCTGCTTAGACAGCTTAGACAGCACTGCTGCTGTACGCTGGAGATCCCCTATAGACAGCACTACAATCAAATTAACATCAAGAAAGCTAAAGTTTTCACAACAGAGATTGGAAGATCTTTGTTGGCAGCTTTCTTCGAGGTCAACGGCGATCGCCATCTCTTCACAGCTGACCACAAATTCCGGGCCAAAAAATACAGCTGCTCCTTTATCCAGCAATCTATTTTACAAAGTGACTGAATATGTCCATACTAATAGACAGCTCAAGAGAATCTGTAAGAAATTATAGCTAATAACTCAGTTTTGTAGAGGTTTGGATCCTCACAGTTACTGTAAATAGACTGAGCAAGCACACAAGGTTTGCAAAGAGAATTTTGGTTGTCAGGTACTGTTGTAGGTGCCCACTGCATTCACCTTCTATGACATTGATATCTTTCAAACGTCTACTAAAGCAACTACAGATATTAGCATGTTGAAGTCTATAGGGCAGATTTTCGTCTATGGGAGCCTATTGGGTGCCTGATAGGCACAGTGCACTTCAGGTATGCTGTGTCTGGGAGAAAGCAGCTGCCCATATGCTTCTTCCCCTGGGCCATGTTAATTTCCTGGGCATATTCCAGGTGCTGGCTGAGCCACGTGCAGACTAATGCAAAGGGAATGCACAGCTTCCTTGCTCAGGCCCCGGTTAAAATGTAATCATGGTCCCATTGATGCAATAGGACCCAATTTACATACATTCATGAGGCCATTGCTTGCTTTAGGTGGGCACCTCACCTGCCTACAGAACCCAAAATGGTGTGAAAAGGTCAAAATCTGAGCAGCTAGGAGACCTGCTCATTTTTAACTGCCCAAAGGAGAAGATTTATGGATTTATAGAAGATAATAAGTGGAACAAGTAAATCCAAGATATTACTTCAAGCTAAATTGTAAGGGAAGGATAAGGGTGAAAAGGCTCAAACCAGTAAAAGAAAGACTTAGGACTGGTATCAGGAAGTATTTCTTCACACAAAGAGTGATCCACACATGGAATGGACTTCCAGGTAAAGTAGTGGCGGTGAAAACTCTGGAGTCATTTAAGAAAATAATTAAGTGCTGCAATGATGTGGGGAACAATGTAAGGTCTTTCTAGATGGATGAATTAAAATGGGCTAAAATGCTTTTTTCATCTTGTAATCTGAAAGCATGAGAGGACCAAATCCATACTGTAACTAGGGTGGACAAGGGAGGGAAATTGGTCAAAGAGAAAGAAGAAAGAAAGAAATAAAGACTTGCATTTATATAGCACCTTTAATGACCACCAGACGGCCCAAAGCACTTTACAACCAATGAAGTACTTTTTGAAGTGTAGTTACTGTTGTAATCTAGGAAAGAGAGAGCTGTTCTGCTAACTCCCCACCACACCACCACCTCCAAGATTTGCCGCCAGAAGTCTGTGATCATCAAAGTTTGTGTGAGCATATTACAATTAGAAGCAAATGACAGGGATATGACATATCTTCCATTATTTGTGCCTTAATAAGTCTGGGTATAGGAAGGCAAAAAATTCCTGGTGTACAGGCTTGCTATGAGCTGCTGCCAGGGATTTAAGTTTAAACAGGTAAACAATTGCACTGGGCAATTTGGAAAAATCAACATTAAAATAGATTTTCTTTTCAAAAAAACCTTCAGCCAATGATACTGGCCACACTGCACTGAGGTAAGTGCTGGAGCCATTTTGCTCCCTGCTATCTGAGGCATGTGACCCAGCAGCAAACATGCCATTGAAGCATACCCAAATTATTCAAATTACCCTGACCTCAGGAAATTGACCAGGATCATAGGTGCTGGGATGGGATGGGTGGAAGTCCTTCCCCACCAAAGGAGCACCGTTGAGCTCTGCAGCCAGTTTTCTGATTTGCACTCCCATCAAATGAAACTCTACACCAGGGTCTGAAAAGTCTTGCATACATGGTCCACTTATTTTAAATGTAATACTTGTCAGGTGTCAGCCTTGGCTCAATGATAGCACTCTTGCCTCATGACACAGAAGGTCATGGGTTTAAGCCCCACTCCAAAAGACTTGAGCACATTATCTATGCTGACACTTCAGTGTAATACTAAGGGGATACTGCACTGTTAGAGATGCTGGCGTTTGGATGAAATGTTAAAACTTCTCAGATGTTCTTGAAAAGCAAGGGAGTTTTCCTGGCTAACATTTATCCCTCAATCAACATCACTAAAACATATTAACTGGCTATTTATCATAAAGCTGAATCTGGCCCTTCCAATATTGAGAAATAATTTTATTGCACTTTACCTGCCTGCATCCTTTTATTTAATCGCCACATGAAATCAGAAAATTGAAATTTATTTTGCAGTGATATTCTGCCATTACCTGCTATTCACATTGACATTAGCCCAGAATAGAAGTCTTAAAGAACATGTTGGTGGATCAGAGGTGGCAGAGAATTGGGCAGAGACTGAGGTAGAGAGTGAAATAGGGACCAGGACCTTACCAAGATCAGGAGGAGTGGGGCAATGGTTGACCTACTCAATTTTTGATGTATTATAGATATATTGGGATCTAAAACATGAAAGTTTCATACCTTTTACAGGTGACATACATAATGGCCCAAAAATTCAACAATTCTTGTGGCACCCTCCTGCTTATTGGTCAGTTAGGCTGTGAATTAGACCAGAACCAAATATGCTGGGTCCTAACCACTGTATCCTGTTTCTGCCGGGCTTTGTTTGGGAAGATCTTCCAACCACCCCAAGCATGCCACCCTACATCAAAAGAGGGCATGGCTGGGGAGGGGGTTGGTAAGAAAAGTAGTGGCTGGTAGGTAAGTATTGCATGACCCACAGAATACTCTGGAGGCAGTCACAGCCTGGGAGATTGCTGCAGCATCAAGACGCGAGGAAGAGCTTCGAAGAACATTGGTGGCTTCCAGAGTGACTGTTGCCACTGCTTCAGAAGGACAATGTCACATGGCTAGCAAGACTTGATTAGGACTATTTGGTCTGTGGTGACACTGATCAGTAGCACATATGAGCCTGTGCTCTGCACCATTGAGCTGCAGAAGTGAGCACAGATGTTACTGTCCCTAGGAAGGTGGTAGTGAACCTGCCTCCTTAAAGTGCCCTCCAATGTCTTTATGTGAGGGAGCTCCAGATATGAGCTGGCACCCCTACATGAGAAAGCTGCCAGAAATGTGTTCTTCTGGGACAGCATCTGCCCTGAGATAAGAGTTACCTCAGGTCTCTAAGGCTCCAGGGAACCATCTCAGTCAATCATTGCTCAACCTCATCGCACGCAGGGAGTGCCTCATAGGAATGGTAGATTAGCAGCTAGAAGAAATAAGTTAGCTGGCACAAAGTGTAGTCATGGTGCTAAGAAGTAGTTGTAAATAAGGAGAATGGATTTTTGTGACATTTTCTAGTGAATGTTGTTGTTTAAAGTAATCATGCCTTCATTACATAGAGTTATGAGTTCATTTCTGTGCTTGCTTTCAAATTTTGGGTGTTGGATGCTGGCAAATGTCTTTTGAAGGAATGTGGCTGACGTTTTGGAAAGTGAGGGGTTTTGTGACGGTGTTGGGGAAGCAGGCAGGTGTGAAGTGACTTTATTTTGGTGAGTCAATATTTATTTTTTGAAAGCACAGGGCTATCAGTTGTGCTCTCCCTGCTCTGGCAGCTGACGGTTGGTTCTCCTGCTCCACTTCCTCTCCTTTCTGCGCACCCTCCTCTTGTTGTGGGCTTGCAGGTGCATCATCATCATCACCTTCAGGTCCCAGAAACAGCAAGTCTTTCTTCATGGTAATTTTACGAAGCACGCAACACGCTACAATGATCATGGAGACTCTGAGCTGTACTGCAGGTTGCCACCAGAGTTATTCAGGCATCTAAAACAAGACCTCAGAATGCCTATAATCTGTTCTATGACACATTTTGTGCTGCATGGCCTCATTATATCCATTCTTCCCATCTGTTTATGGAAGCTTTGCTGGACTCTTCAGCCATGCGTGGAAAGGATAGCCATAGTCACTGATTAATATGGCCTGGAATAGTGGATTGTCACAGGATGAAAGTGTCACGGCACCTCGCATGGCATTGACATGTAGGACCAGATGATTAGCATCACACACTAGCTGCAGATGAATGGAATTGAAGGGTTTTTCATACGGAGCTTTGAAACCCTTCTATCTCTATTTGTAATGTAATTTGAATATAAAATCCTGATGCACCTTGAGTTGCCACTGGCCAGCAGTTTGAACACATAATGGCAGGAATAAAGGAGAATGTAGAGCCAGCAATAAGTATATCAATGTCTCCTTTTATAATAATGAGGATCATGTAGCAATTCAGACAAATTTACTTTCCCTTTTTCCTTCTTTGCCTCAACGTCCATTTTCCTTATTCCTCTGTGAAGCACCTCGGAATGTTTTTCTATGTTAAGTGCAAGTTGTTGTTGTTGTTGTTCTCCAGTTACTCTCCGATTTCCCCTCATGACCTCTCCGTGCTCATCTGTAAGGGGTCGTTTTAACGAGCTTATGGTGTGCTAAATCGGTTTTGATTTTCGCACTACTCGTGAGCGGTTTCGAAGCGCTCCCCCCTCACGGTTCTAGACACTGGGCTTATTGCCAGACAACCTTTGTGTGTTGGCCCAACTCGTGACTAGGAAGACAAATGGTCAGATGAGACAGGTTGGGCTAGATTTTCAGTCGCTTGCGCCAGCAGTTAGCGCCTTAAGAGAAGTGTTTTTTGGGCGCTATGCGTGTAGCGCCCGGGCGCAGCGCAGTTTGCGCCCCGCCCCAAATTAAGTTGCCCGTTAGTGCCGGCGCAAAGTTTAGCGCCCGCCCGGATGCGCGCGCAGAAAATGACGTCACATCCTCGTGCAACGCCCTTTGTGCGCCCCGATTCCAAACTTCAGTCGGACCGCCCCATTGTGCGGCTGGCGGCCGGAGCGTTTGGAAAAAGGAACGCAACACAACCAGCGCGGGCCCCGGGGGGTGCAAATTAAAGGGGACGTTCTCTCCAGTATAAAGGCCAGCCTTTTTTCAGAAAACACTCTTGTGCAACGCATTTCTGGAGACACAACAAGGAGGATAGCTAATTGGTTTCAAGCAGCAAGAGCCAGGTATTTTTGGACTCAGGCCAGAGCGCTGCAAGTGGCCTTTTGAAATTAGAGTGTTTGCCAGGATTTGATGGGGGTTGCATGGGGTGCCAACGCGGAGGTGCAGCTCCATGTCCGTAGGGCTCGCAGATGCATTGTGAGAGGGGCAGCCCTGGCTAGAGGCAGAGGGGGCTACAGGCGTCGGCCACGTAGGCCTTACCCAGTCAGGCTATACCGCCAGCAGCGCTCCTACCTAAACATGAGTGCCGCGCGATGTGTTAAAAGGCTCCGATTCCGAAAGGAGGTGATTGCAGAGATCTGCCACCTGCTTCGCCGAGATCTGTGGCCAAAGCTCAGGTGCAGGACGTCTCTGTCGGTGGAAGTGAAGGTGACGGTGGCATTGAACTTCTATGCCACCGGCTCCTTCCAATACGCTGCTGGGGACATAGCAAACATCTCCCAGTACGGCACGCATCGCTGCATCCGCCAGGTGACCGAAGCACTGTTCAGAAGGAGAAGCCAATTCATCTCCTTCCCCATGGCCCTGGAGAGCCAGCATCAGCGCGCATTGGGATTTTCCAGACTTGGGGAATTCCCCTTGGTGCAGGGCGCCATTGACTGTACGCATGTGGCTTTGCGGGCCCCTCTGGAGCATGGCGAGCAGTATCACAACAGGAAGGGCTACCATTCTCTGAATGTGCAGCTGGTCTGTGACCACAAGCAGCGCATCATGGCAGTCAATGCCAGCTTCCCAGGCAGCAGCCACGATGCCTTTATCCTGCGGCAGAGTACTGTGCATGACATGTTCCAGGCACAGCCTCCCCCAAGAGGATGGCTACTCGGGGACAAAGGCTATCCTTTGTGCACCTGGCTCATGACCCCGCTCCGCGCGCCCAGGACCGCTGCTGAAGAGGCCTACAACGAGAGCCATCAACATCATCGAGCTAACTATTGGGGTCCTCAAGCAGCGGTTCCGCTGCCTTGATCGCTCCGGAGGAGCTCTCCAGTATTCGCCGGACCGGGTCTCCCAATTTGTGGTGGTTTGCAGCATGCTACACAACCTGGCTATCCGCAGGACTCAGGCACTGCCACCTGACGTTGGACCAGCACCTCAGGAGGAGGAGCAGGAGGAGCATGAGGAGGAGGAGGAGGAGGAGCAGGAGTACGTTCCCAGGAGGGAGCGACCAGGGCCAAGGGCCGCACGACGCCACCTTATTACACGGTACTTATAAGCCCCCTGTCAGGGAATGGCCAGGGGCCATGAGGGAAGATGAATGCAGCCGCTCCGCAAGTCCTCAGCCGGCGAAGCCAACAAACACTAAGAAGAACAACCATGGAGACTGCATGAATAAAGATAATTTTTTATTACACAAAAATGAAAAGCCCTTCCCACATGAATCCCCAAAAACAATAAACGGGCCCCACAAAAAGCCCAACAAACGACTCACTCCCACAAACTGGGGAGGAGTCACTCCACCTTTCTTCAAACCGGGCCTCAACGTCGGCCTAACGCAAGAAATAAGCCCTCCAACAACACAACCATGGGCAAAATAAAGATGGCCACCGCCATATAAAAGGAAAGCTGCCCACACCCTCTACTGAGTGGCCCGCGAGGGCGAGACCTTGCCCAGCCATTTGCCTCCCCTGCCCGGCCTGCTGCTCCTTCGCAAGCTCTGCCCAGTGGCTGCTGCGAGGCTGGGGGAAGGCGCCTGAGGCTCAGATGCCCTTCCGCCAGATGCCGCTGGGGTGCGGCCTACACGGCGTTTGGGCCTCGAGGGGCCGTCTGCTGAGTGGCGCACCTGAGCCTGGCCACCATCAGCTGCAGCCGCTTGCCCTTGACGCCCCAGTGGGGGAATGGCGGCGACGGATGGCGCAATGTGGGCCAGCTGGCGTCTGGGATGCGCTGGCTGGTGCTGTGGCGCGGTGGCACTCGGCCGGGCCCGCACTGCAGGATCCGCAACAATCAGCCAAGGGGCGGCTTGCTGGGATGGTCCAGCGCGGCGGCTGCCCTGGCGATGCCTGCCTGAGACAGCGCGTGTGGCAGCAGTGAGTGCCCCTGTGGTCCTGCTGTGCGCGCGCATCACAGCCGCCAGGGTCTTGACGGCATCAGTCAGCATGCGGCCACTCGCGGCAGTTGCTGCCCCGAACTCGCGCACACTGGTCGCCAGCGACTCGATGGCCTCAGGCATGCGCCCCACCACGCTCATGAGCTCCGTGTGGCGCCGGTCCGAATCGTCGGCCATCTTATCCAGCTTCCGCACCTCCTCCGAGGTGAAGGTGTCCGGACTGGAGTCGCGACTCTCCCGCTGGGGAGGAGGGGGCCGAACTAGGGGACCCTTGCCGCGTTGGTGGCGGCGAGTGTGCCGAACAGCAGCGCTCCCCTCTGATCCTTCCCCCCTTTGGGGGGAAGGCCGCGGGCCATGCGCAGGGCTCCTGGGTGGCTGGACGCCACTGGTCCCAGAAGCTGCATTGCCCTGCGACAGTTCCTCCAGGCACTCGTCCAGTGAGGAGGTGTCAAGCATTTCCTCCTCTCCTGCGGGACGTGACTGTTCCCCCGAAGGTCCGGCTTGCTCCTCCTCCTCCTCCTGGTCGGAGGTGCTGTCACTGGCAGCTTCAGGGTCCTGGTCATCACCAGCTGAAAGCAGGAATGCACAAGAGTAGCTTCAGAGTGAGGAGACGGCGTCAGCGAGGGAGTTAGGACTGGTGGCATTCAGCACATTGGTGGGACAGTGGCAAAGGAGGTAGCTCGGATGGGCCAGTGCGACGCGAGAGGGCCAAAAGGCGAGGTCCTTACCATTGCCGGGCAGTGGAGGGTCGGATACTCCGCACGCTGTGGGGACAATCACACGGGCTCCCATGAGCACACACACGCGCTCCTCCAGCCGAGTGAGCTTCTGCAGCTTGGCGCGGCCACCCCTGGCATGCGCCTGGCGATTAAACGCTACTTTAGCCTGCAAGAGAAAGGACGGGCTGTAAGTGCGCAGTGAAGCCCTGATGTAGTGTGCACCGCCTCACATGGTGGAATAGCGTGGACAGAGTGAAGCCCTGATGTAGTGTGCACTGCCTCCCATGGTGGAATAGCTTGGACAGGGTGAAGCCCTGATGTAGTGTGCACTGCCTCCCATGGTGGAATAGCGTGGACAGAGTGAAGCCCTGATGTAGTGTGCACTGCCTCCCATGGTGGAATAGCTTGGACAAAGTGTAGAGTGCCGAATGGCCATGTGATGCTCATGACTGTCCCAATGCTGCTGGCTGAGGGCTGGCCAATAGGACTTTCAGCTCCCTTTGCCCATCATGTCAGGTGTACATGCAAGAATGAGGAGGAGACTGGAAAGGCTACTCACCTTGACAATCCTGGTCAGGTCGTTGTATTTTTTACGACATTGTTTGTGGGTCCTGGGGGCATCGCCGGTGAACGTCACCCTCTGGGCGATCTGCTTCCAGGCTTTGGTGTAGTCGTGGTGGGTTGGATTCCTCCCACTCTCTGGGAACAAGATCTTGCACCTCACCTCCAGAGCTGTGACCATTATGTCCAGATCACCCTCTGAGAAGCGCAGGGCACGCTGACGGGCCTTCTCTGGCGTTGCCATGACTCCCTGGGGCCGAGCAGCAGTGTTGAGGCCTCTTTGCAAGGCTGCAGTGTGCAGGGCGTGGCAGCAGACCAATTCGTCCCTTCCCCCTTTAAGAGCTGGTCGGCGCCACGGGGTCTGCTGTCAGTCCAAAAATGACCGTACCCGCGCTGTAACCACATTACAATATCAAAAACAGTAAGGTTCTGGATTCTTCTAATCGATGATGACTCGGACTGCTGTTAGGTACTGTGTGTGTGTCCTTTTGAACTGGGCCATGAGAACTGCCAACTCCATTCTGTGTTCTCACAATGTGGCCACTTCAGGGGCCCTACCCGTATACTGTATTTCATGGATTTTTGCTAATCCTACACATCTTGTCCATGAGACCCACTTCCTTGCTCCCTTGAACCTATTCCCACCAAACTGCTGATCACCCAACTTTCTTTTCTGGCTCCCATGTTAATGGTTCTCTCTCCTCAGGTACTGCCCCCCATCCCTTCAAATCTGCCGTCATCATCCCTCTCCTCAAAAAAACAACTCTTAACCCCTCCGTCCTTGCAAACTACCGCACCATCTCCAACCTCCCTTAACTCTCCAAAGTCCTTGAACGTGCTGTCACCTCCCAAATCTGTGCCCATCTTTCCCGCAATTCCATGTTTGAATCCCTCCAATCAGGTTTCCGCCCCTGCCACAGTACCAAAACGGCTCTCATCAAAGTCACAAATGACATCCTTTGTGACTGTGACAAAGGTAAACCATCCCTCCTCGTCCTTCTCGACTTGTCTGCAGCCTTTGACATGGTTGACCACTCCATCCTCGTCCAACGCCACTCCACCATTGTCCAGCTGGGTGGGACTGCACTCGCCTGGTTCCATTCTTATCTATCTAATCGTAGCCAGAGAATCACTTGCAATGGCTTCTCTTCCCAATCCCGCATCATTACCTCTGATGTCCCCCAAGAATCTATCCTTGGCTCCCTCCTATTTCTCATCTACATGCTGCCCCTTGGCAACATCATCCGAAAACACAGCGTCAGTTTCCACATGTACGCTGACGACACCAACCTTTACCTCACCACCACTTCTCTCAACCCCTCCGTGGTCTCTAAATGGCCAGACTGCTTTTCTGACATCCAGTAATGGATGAGCAGAAATTTTCTCCAATTAAATATTGGGAAGACCAAAGCCATTGTTTTCAATCCCCGCCACAAACTCCATTCCCTAGCCACTGACTCCGTCCCTTTCCCTAACATCTGTCTGAGCCTGAACCACACTGTTTGTGACCTTGGTGTCATATTTGACCCTGAAATGAGCTTCCAACCACATATCCACAGCATAATTAAGGCCACCTATTTCCACCTCTGTAACATCGCCCGTCTCCGCCCTTGCCTCAGCTCATCCGCTGCTGAAACCCTCATCTATGCCTTTGTTACCTCTAGACTTGACTATTCCAATGTACTCCTGGCTGGCCTCCCACGTTCTACCCGACGTAAACTTGAGGTCATCCAAAACTCGGCTGCCCATGTCCTAACTCGCACCAAGTCCCGTTCGCCCACCACCTCTGTGCTCGCTGACCTACATTGGCTCCTAGTTAAGCAATGCCTCGATTTCAAAATTCTCATCCTTGTTTTCAAATCCCTCCATGGCCTCACCCCTCCCTATCAGTGTAATCTCCTCTAATTCTGCCCTCTTGAGCATCCCTGATTATAATCACTCAACCATTGGTGGCCGTGCCTTCTGTTGCCTAGGCCCTAAGCTCTAAAATTTCCTCCCTAAACTTCTCCGCCTCTCCACCTCTCTTTCCTCCTTTAAGGTGCTCCTTGTATCCTACCTCTTTGACCAAGCTTTTGGTCATCTGTCCTAATTTCTCCTTATATGACTCGGTGTCAAATTTTTGCCTTATAATACTCCTGTGAAGCACCCTGGGGCGTTTTACTACGTTAAAGGTGCAATATAAGTACAAGTTGTTGTTGTATAGAAATGAAAAGATCATAGATTTAATCAAATCCATTATAATTGTCGTAGTCATCCCTCCTAAACGCAAGCATTTGGTGTTCATAGAATCATAGAAATTTACGGCTCAGAAGGAGGCCATTCAGCCTATCATATTGTAACTTTTAAAAATGTATAGAATGCGCAGTAGTTCATGACAGTTAAACGCATTACATATAACCAAATTTGTATACAACGGAACTTATATCACTCAACACCCAAGCTCTTTTGTACTTTCACCTCTATCTTGCTGATCTTAATCAAAATCTTAATCAAAATATTTGACAGCATAATCCTGCCCATTGCACTGTACGGTAGTGAAGTATGGGGCCCGCTAAATCACCAAAGCTACACTAAATGGGAAAAACACACAATAGAAGCCCTACATGCAGAATTCTGCCGAAGCATCCTTCGCACCCAAAGAAAAACGCCAACAAATGCATGCAGAGCCGAACTAGGCAGATACCCACTGATAATAAACATCCAAAAACGAGCACTAAACTTCCTAAATCACCTCAAATCTAGCTCCCCAGACACCCTTCATTTCAAAGCCTTTCAGACCCAAGAGCTAAACCCAGAAAAGAGTCCCCTGAGTCAGCTGCTACTGAAACTAAGTACTCAGCCGGACCCTGACCAGCCCCAGACCAACACAGCCGTCCAAACACCAATCCGAGTGAACCAAATCATTAAACAATGCAAAGAAACCTACCTGGAACATTGGAACAAAATAACCGAAAGCCAAAGCAGATTAGAATGTTACCGGGCCCTAAAAAGAGATTATAAACTGGCAGACTACCTCACGACCATCAGAGACACAAAACAGAGACAGACCCTCACCAGGTACAGACTAAGCGACCACCAACTGGAAATTGAAAAAGGCAGATACAAGAAATCCTGGCAGCCTAGAGAGAATAGAATATGCGATCAATGTCTGGCCGGCGAGGTTGAAACAGAAATGCATTTCCTCCTAAAATGCGAAAAATTCAACACATCAAGAAACATATTATTCAACAAGCTAAGCCAAACAACCCCAGATTTCAAGGAATTGGATGACCTGTCAAAATTGAGATTAGTCCTGGGAGAAGGAGACAGACCATACCTTGGGGCCAAATATGTAACAACATGTCACAACCTGAGGACTGTTTAAAAGTAAGACTGTTTAAAATTAATATTGTTAAAAGTAATATTGTATGTACCCAACAAATGTCAAATCGATTGACACCTACAGAATGTTGGAAAACTGTACCTTTTTGCTATGTAAGCTTTGGCAATATGGTTCTCTGTAAACTTTCATGCCAATAAAGCATTTGAATTGGAATTGGAATTGGGTACCATTTGATGTGGCACGAAGAGGAAGCATTATATTGAAACATCAGGTAACGCTTCCAATGTTTGCAGGAGGAACTACAAGTTATCAGCAACCATCAAGTAATCTATATATTTATTGGCTAATGCCAGGAAATTGTTGTTGCCGCTGATTACCTGAGCTTTAGTTTAGGTTTCTAATCATACAAAGGAAGTTGCTTAATATCTTATTTTGCTGATTATAAGTAAATGATCACAGCAAGCCACAATAATCAATGGAGAGTAGCACTTGTTAAGTGCAATGATGAGGCACTTAGGTCCTGAAATAACACTGGGGAACCCAGGCTAATAGTTAATACTGCAGCTCTGCTGAACAATAAGAACATAAGAAATAAAAACAGGAGTAGGCCATACGGCCCCTCGAGCCTGCTCCACCATTCAATAAGATCATGGCTGATCAATGCAGCCATCCAGGCTGAGGAAAGAGAGGCCTACAGATACAGTTCCAGGAGCTCAGCTGGAATGAATGAGAGAGAAAGGGAGCACACTACAGTATATGGAACACCGAGAAGTATTTGGTGCAGTATGTATATAAGAATATAAATTGCTGAAAGGATCAATGCAGTCTCTTGTATCCTTAGGACATTGAAGGATAGCAGAAAGTAGATACAAAACTTTAAAAAAAGTCTGCTAAGGTAAACAAACAATACCACAAGTAGACATGGATCTCTGCAAACTGTTTTGTTCTTGCATGCTGTAAAATGCTAAGCTATTACAGGAGGTCAGCCTGTACTACAATAGAAACAGCCAAAGAAGTACTTTGTATGATTGGGGACACTTAAGTACTTTTTTTCTAGGTAGTGCTACCTGAGGTGCAAATCTTATGGATTGTTTAGTACCAAGACTGGACTGCATGCCTTGGGTACCATCTGCTCTTCCTGGCCGTCCTCAGGAAATACTCATTATTCACCCTCAAACAACATAGGCATTGGAGCTAAATGCCAACAGTAATTTCCAGACTTCTAGTAGGAGCAAAAGTGAGACTTTGTACCAATTAGCATGTATCAGCAGATTGTTGCGAATTGCATCAGGATTACACATCTGTACATTAATGACATAATCAATGATCATCACTAAGATGTAGTCAGCAGCAATATGTTTTCACTAATATTAGCTAATTAGAATTCAAAATGGTATTTTGAAATGCATTTGAAATGTTGATCTATGAACAAGAATGTTTCATTAATATGAATGGGTACAAACATAGAAACCTAAATTTTTATTGATAATGCTAAAACATAGTCTGCTTATTGATAGAAATCACTCTTAACTGAAAGCTTTGCTTGCAAAAGGTAAATAAATCTTTAAGACTGTAAGTTCAGTCTTTTTCATCAAATAAAACCACGGTCCCCTTGACCCATATAATACTATACTGTACTTCACTGATTGGAAACAAAATCTTAAATGTGATTAATATATGCTGTTTGAAATGTGTAAAGAATTAAAAGAGAACTTGGAAAATGATGCTCCCACCAATTATATTCCACTTGTTTCTTTTGGATTTCTTATGTTTTCTTTTATTTTCTTTTTCTTTTCAGCTTATATTGCTTCCAATACTGATCAATCGAGCTTTTCAATGAAGATGAGTCCTGCTCTTAGATCCTACCCAACCATGACTTATTGGACTCTCCTCTCCCCAAGCCAGAATAAGCATAGCATCAGTCAATTAGCAATGTTTGAAACAGTTTTGCAAGTGAATTTGTAATGTCCGTTTTGTAGATTTCCCAATTACTATCACTGCTATTTTGCTTAAGGTGCGGAGATGCTGGTGTTGGACTGGGGTGGACAAATGTAAGAAGTCACAGAACACCAGGTTATAGTCCAACAGTTTTATTTGAAATCACAAGCTTTCGGAGCGCTGCTCCTTCATCAGGTGAAGTGGAGAGATGCATAAAGACACAGCTTATATAGTCAGAGAATAATGCCAGGTGATTACAGGTAATCTTTCTAACAGCCATTTATCACACCTCGGCAGAGAGATAATCACAGCAATCAAAGATGTGAATGGTGTCCAAACAGGTTAGTTAGGAAAACATTACATCAAAGAACAATGAGGTGGGGTCACAAGGGGTCAAATGTTGCAGATGCTGGGGTCTGTATGAAAAACAAAAAACAGACAAAAAACTTTTTTTTTTGCTGGAAATCACAGCAGGTCTGGCCGCATCTGCGTAGAGAGAACAAGCCAATGACGACTCGAGTCTGGATGACCCTACATCAGGTGGGGTTACATGTAGCGTGCCATGAACCCAAGATCCCTGTTGAGGCCGTCCTCATGAGTGTGGAACTTGGCTATCAGTTTCTGCTGTACGATTTTGCGTTGTCGTGTGTCTCGAAGGCCGCCTTGGAGAATGCTTACCCGAAGATCGGAGGCTGAATGTCCTTGACTGCTGAAGTGTTCCCTGACTAGGAGGGAACACTCCTGCCTGACGATTGTTGCGCGGTGTCTGTTTATCCGTTGTCGCAGTGTCTGCATGGTCTCACTGATGTACCATGCTCTGGGGCATCCTTTCCTGCAACGTATGAGGTAGACAACGTTGGCCGAGTCACATGAGTATGTACCATGTACCTGGTGGGTGGTGTCCTCACGTGTGATGATGGTATCTGTGTTGATGATCTGGCATGTCTTGCAGAGGTTGCCGTGGCAGGATTGTGTAGTGTCGTGGTCGCTGTTCTCCTGAAAGCTGGGCAATTTGCTGCGAACGATGGTCTGTTTGAGGTTAGGCGGCTGTTTGAAGGTGAGTAGTGGAGGTGTGGGGTTGGCCTTAGCGAGGTGTTCATCGTCATTGATGACATGCTGAAGGCTGCGAAGAACATGGCGTAGTTTCTCCGCTCCGGGGAAGTACTGGACGACGAAGGGTACTCTGTTGGTTGTGTCCCGTGTTTGTCTTCTGAGGAGGTCTACGCGATTTTTTGCTGTGGCCCGTCGGAACTGTCGATTGACGAGTCGAGCGCCATATCCCGTTCTTACAAGGGCGTCTTTCAGCGTCTGTAGGTGTCCATCGCGTTCCTCCTCATCTGAGCAGATCCTGTGTATTTGCAGGGCTTGTCCATAGGGGATGGCTTCTTTAACATGGTTAGGGTGGAAGCTGGAGAAGTGGAGCATCCTGAGGTTGCCCGTGGGCTTGCAGTAGAGTGAAGTGCTGAGGTGTCCGTCTTTGATGGAGATTCGTGTGTCCAAGAATGAAACCGATTCTGAGGAGTAGTCCATGGTGAGTTTGATGGTGGGATGGAACTTGTTGATGTTATCGTGTAGTCTTTTCAGTGATTCTTCGCCGTGGGTCCATAGGAAGAAAATGTCGTCGATGTATCTGGTGTATAGCGTTGGTTGGAGGTCCTGTGCAGCGAAGAAGTCTTGCTTGAACTTGTGCATGAAGATGTTGGCGTATTGGGGTGCGAATTTGGTCCCCATGGCTGTTCCGTGTGTTTGGGTAAAGAACTGGTTGTCGAAGGTGAGGACATTGTGGTCAAGGATGAAGCGGATGAGTTGTAGGATGGCGCCTGGAGATCGGCTGTTGTTGGTGTTGAGTACTGAGGCTGCCGCTGCGATGCCGTCATCGTGGGGGATACTGGTGTGGAGTGCCGAGACGTCCATCGTGGCGAGGAGTGTTCCTGGTTCAACTGGTCCGTGGGTGCTGAGTTTCTGTAAGAAGCCTGTAGTGTCGCAACAGAAGCTGGGGGTTCCCTGTACGATGGGTTTCAGGATGCCCTCGACGTATCCAGAGAGGTTCTCACACAGGGTTCCGTTGCCTGATACGATAGGACGTCTGGGTGTGTTGGCTTTGTGTATCTTTGGGAGGCAGTAGAAGTCTCCCATGCGGGGAGTACGTGGGATGAGAGCGCGTAGGATGCTTTGAAGGTCTGGATCGAAGGTCTTGATCAGTCTGTTGAGTTGGCGGGTGTGTTCTTTGGTCGGATCTGTGGGCAACTGTCTGTAGTGTTCCTGGTTATCCAGTTGTCGGTATGCTTCTTTGCAATAGTCCGTTCTGTTCTGTATGACGATGGCTCCTACTTTGTCTGCTGGTTTGATGACGATGTTGCGGTTGGTCTTGAGAGCGTGGATGGTGTTGCGTTGTGCTCGGGTAACATTCTGGACTGTCTTGTGAGTGCGGCTGATGAATCTGGCATTGATGCATCTCCTGACAGCTTGAGCATACATGTCAAGCTTAGGGCAGCAACCCTCCGGAGGGGTCCAATTTGACTCTTTCTTCTTCGGTTGCTGCACTGCGGATCCCTCTGTCTGCTGTTCCGGATCATTGGTTGTCTCATTGGGTTCGCTGCTGACATCTTGGGATTTGTGGAAGAATTCCCAGAGCTTCATTCTCCTGATGAATTCCTCTGTGTCTGCCGCGAGACCGATGGGGTCCATTTTGGTGGTGGGGCAGAAATTGAGCCCTCGGCTGAGAACTTCAATTTCATCTGGTTGAAGGGTGTGGTCGGACAAGTTGACGATGGACTTCCCTGTGGTTTCAACCGTGGTACCGGGGGAGGCTTGGTTGCTGCTGGTGGTGATGCCGAGTTTCTCAAGCTTCCTGTTCTTGGTCACCTGCTGTGATTTCCAGCAAAAAAAAAAATGTTTTTTGTCTGTTTTTTGTTTTTCATACAGACCCCAGCATCTGCAACATTTGACCCCTGTGACCCCACCTCATTGTTCTTTGATGTAATGTTTTCCTGACTAACCTGTTTGGACACCATTCACACCTTTGATTGCTGTGATTATCTCTCTGCCGAGGTGTGATAAATGGCAGTTAGAAAGATTACCTGTAATCATCTGGCATTATTCTCTGACTATATAAGTTGTGTCTTTATGCATCTCTTCACTTCACCTGACGAAGGAGCAGCGCTCCGAAAGCTTGTGATTTCAAATAAAACTGTTGGACTATAACCTGGTGTTGTGTGACTTCTTACATTTTGCTCGAGAGCACCTCTGCAAATCACATCTCCAATATCCATAACAGTAGCTGAAAGCCAAAAGGATTTCTTCACATGGCTGTTCTTTAGTGTGAAAATGTCTCACCTGTACCCCTATACAAACCTGTGCCCATATACTCACCTGTGTACATACTTTGACTAGAGCATGAGTGGCTACAGTTCAGTTAATGTTTGACCAGTATGTAGCTAAAATAATATTTTCATGTCTCGCTGTGCCAATTCCTCCAACTATGCAAAAGATTTAAGAAAGGAACATTGGCTGGTGGCTGGCTCGATAAAGGAATATTGCGTGCATTGGTGAACGTTTTATCGATTGAAACTCCCATGTAATATGGGAATACTGCATTCAGGGAGGAAACTTGTATGGCAGGCCTTTAAAATAACTGGAAAAGATGAAGGTTGCAGCAGCAGGCTGGGGAGCAGCAGGTAGGTACTGAACATATTGCAAGGCAGAGGTAGCTGTCAGGTATATGTCATAGAGAGCTCATGTGTGATGTTGTGCCACTTTTGAAGCATATCTTCATTTGGAGGACCTGGCAGAGGAACCTAAAGAAAGGAGCAGGAAAACTAAATTACATAATTTTACTGAGAGCAACCTATAGACACGTGCCTGACAAAATGCAGCAAGGGAGAAGGAGGGCAGGTAAGGTAACCGAGTGCCCACATTCCTTTTTCTTCCTTGAGCACCATGGTTATCAGAACACAGCTTACACTCTGAAAGTAATAGTAACCCTTCACTCTGCACTGTGATTAAGGAGTTCACTAACTTGTTATCTTACAATATGTGTCGCTGTCTCCTTTAATAGTAATTACTTGCATGCAAAACCGTAAAACCTTTACCTCCACTTTAACAGAGTAACATCACCAGATCTGCCATCTGGGAGACACTCCTCAACTGCTAATCAAAAACCTAATACTCAATCTTGAAGCTTGCACATAATGCCCATGAATGGCAGGAGACTGGATGGGACATCCCAGAAACTGGAGAGCTCACCCAATATGAGGACCAGGTCACAGAGATGCTTGGAAGGCATGCTGCTTTAGCAGTGGGAGATGGTGAAACTGGTGGGACAGTGCAGACTGCAGGTTAATGGGAGCATACCTACACACTTGCCATGCCATGCCTGTGACACAGCAGACAGCCTGAAACTTCCATACCCTTCTCTGACTCCCTAATCCCAAAGCAGTAATGCTCACCTATTCTTGCTTTTATCTTGTTTTCCTGAAGAACCATCACAGCAGCTGGAAAGGGGGGTGGTGGTGTGGGGACAGGAAATGATGATGATGAGGTAGATGATAATGTTACATATGAAAATATGAAATTGACGGGCAGGAAAAGACCAGCTGGTCCATCAAGTCTGCCCCACACCATTACAATAGCAAAATGCTGCGGATGCTGACAATCTGAAATAACAACAGAAAATGCTGGAAACACTCAAATCAAAATCAAATCAAATCAACTTTTATTGTCATTGTTAGTGCACAAGTGCAGTACAACGAAATGTAGGCTTGCGGCTCCCGAGAGTGTACAATTTGGATTAGGACACTTAAACATTTCAACATACATTTTTACATATATATTAGCATAAATATGACCATAATAAAGTGCATCGGCAGATGTGCAGGCTTTAGTGTTTATTTGTGGAGTTCAGTAGGATGACAGCCCTGGGAAAGAAGCTGTTCCTAAATCTGGTCGTACGGGTGCGAATGCATCTGTAGCATCTTCCAGATGGTAGGAGGGCGAACAGACTGTGGCTGGGGTGGGTAGGGTCCTTGATGATGGACCGTGCCCTCCGTAGGCAGCGTTTCTGATATATATGTTCTATGGTCGGTAGCCGGGTGCCGGTAATGCGTTGGGCAGTTTTGACTACCCGCTGCAGGGTTTTCCGGTCATGGGAGCTACAGCTGCCGTACCATACCGTGATACAGTTTGTCAGGATGCTCTCTATAGTGCAGCGGTAGAAGTTAGAGAGGATCGGGGGTGACAGATTACATCCCTTCAGCCTCCTCAAGAAATATAGTCGCTGCTGGGCCTTCTTCACCAGAGAGGAGGTGTTGAGCGACCAGGAGAGGTCTTCCGTGATGTGGACTCCGAGGAACTTAAAGCTGTCCACCCTTTCCACCTCCGCCCCATTGATGTGGATGGGGGTGTGACTTCCGCCTTTGGACTTCCTGAAGTCCACGATTATTTCCTTTGTTGCCAGGCAGCATCCGTGGAGAGAGAAACAGAGTTAACATTTCAGGTCTGTGACCCTTTGTCAAACTGGAAAAATTTAGGGAAGTAACAGGTTTTAAGCAGGTGCAGAGGCAGGTAAAGGCGGGGGAGGGGAGGAAGGAATAAAAGGGATGGTCTGCTAGGATGGAAGGCAGGAGAGATTAAAGGTTGCAAATGGGGATGGCAGAATCATCAACAGCTGCCGCCTGAAAAAATGGGAGCAGTGGTTATGATCTAAAGTTGTTGAACTCAGTGTTGAGTCCAGAAGGCTGTAAAGTGCCTTGTCGAAAGATGAGGTGCTGTCCCTCGAGTTTATGCTGAGTTTCATTGGAGCAGTGTAAGAGGCCGAGGACAGAGAGGTCAGAGTGGAAGTGGAGCGGAGAATTAAAGTGACAAGCGACCGGAAGCTCGGGGTCACCCTTACATAGAAACATAGAAAACTAGGAGCAGGAGTAGGCCATTCTGCCCTTTGAGCCTGCTCCACCATTCAACATGATCATGGCTGATCCTCTATCTCAATACCATATTCCTGCTCTTTCCCCATACTCCTTGATGACTTTTGTGTCTAGAAATCTATCTATCTCCTTCTTAAATATATTCAGTGACTTGGCCTCCACAGCTTTCTGTGGTAGAGAATTCCACAGGTTCACCACCCTCTGAGTGAAGAAATTTCTCCTCATCTCAGTCCTAAATGTCCTACCCCATATCCTGAGACTGTGACCCCTTGTTCTAGACACCCCAGCCAGGGGAAACATCCTCCCTGCATCCAGTCTGTCTAGCCCTGTCAGAATTTTATACGTTTTAATGAGATCCCCTCTCATTCTTCTAAACTCCAGTGAATACAGGCCTAGTCGAACCAATCTCTCCTCATATGACAGTCCTGCCATCCCAGGAATTAGTCTGGTGAACCTTCGCTGCACTCCCTCTATGGCAAGTATATCCTTTCTTAGGTAAGGAGACCAAAACTGCACACAGTACTCCAGGTGTGGTCTCACCAAGGCCCTGTATAACTGTAGTAAGACATCCTTGCTCCTGTACTCAAATCCTCTTGTAATGAAGGCCAACATACCATTTGCCTTCCTAACTGCTTGCTGCACCTGTATGTTTGCTTTCAGTGACTGGTGTACAAGGACACCAGTCACACCCTTTGTACATCAACATTTCCCAATCTATCACCATTTAAATAATACTCTGCCTTTCTGTTTTTCCTATCGAAGTGGATAACTTCACATTTATCCACGTTATACTGCATCTGCCATGTATTTGCCCACTCATTCAACTTGTCTAAATCACCTGGAAGCCTCTTGGCATCCTCCTCACAACTCACAATCCCACCTAGTTTTGTGTCGTCAGCAAACTTGGAAATATTACATTTGGTTCCCTCATCCAAATCATTGAAATATATTGGCCCACAAATTCGGGTTGGAGGCTTCCCATGGGTGTAAGCCTCTGACCTGCACTTACCTAACGCGCCGGCCATTGAGCTGTGGGCCCCTGTGGAATTCCGATCCTGGGCCTGCTCCAACTGCCGGCACGCAGTGCTTGCGTATCCCAGGGGCACAGTTAGTTCGATGCGTCCCCTGGGATCACGTGGGCCATGGGGAGCCAATCGGAGCAGGGAATGCTTCATTCATAAGTATGACAGGAAGTGCTGTCAGACTTATAAATACTACGAGCCCCAAAACATCACTAAATTTTCAACTAAATTTTTTTAAAAATCAAATTTTTTAAATAAACGATAAATTACATGAAATAACTATTTTAAACAATAATTTAAATTTTTGAAAAAAATTATTTTATTTTCTAATGGGGCTAAAAATAAACTTACCTTTCTTTAAAGTATTTAAAAATAATAAACCTGTGGAAAAAATGTTTTAAGTTTAATTAATTCACCACTTACCTTGTAAAAAGCAGGCCTTACGCCTGCTTTTTAAATGTGTAACTTCTGGAGACTTACCCTCCCGGGAAAACCTGCAAAAAAAACGTAAGTTCGATGCGCACGCGCAGCCTCTCCTGTGCATGCATTCGACCTCTTAACCCCTGCTTTCAGGGGAACGGAAGTGCCGGTTTCCTGCGCATGCGCAGTGCATGCACGAAACCGGCACTTCCATTGGGCTTACGGGTGAGTACCCCGTGCGTACTCACCCGTGGAGACCCAAATTTCTGGGCCATTATGAATAGCTGGGGCCCAAGCACTGATCCCTATGGTACCCCACTAGTCACCACCTGCCACCCCGAAAAAGACTCATTTTTTCCTACTCTCTGTTTCCTGTCTATTAACCAATTTTCAATCCATGCCAGTATATTACCCCCAATCCCATGTGCTTTAATTTTGCACACTAACCTCTTATGTGGGACTTTATCAAAGGCCTTCTGAAAATCCAAATACACCACATCCACTGGTTCTCCCTTATCTATTCTACCAAACTGAACGGAGGTGTTCTGCAAAGCGGTCACCCAATCTGCGCTTGGTCTCCCCAATATAGAAGAGTTCACATCATGAGCAGTGAATACAGTATACTAAATTGCAAAAAGTACAAGGACATCGCTGTTTCACCTGGAAGGGGTGTTTGGGGCCCTGGACAGTGGGAAGGGAAGGGAGGATTTAAAAGGGCAGGTGTTGCATCACCTGCGTTTGCAAGGGAAGGTGACGTGGGGAGGGGAGGGGCTGTTGCGGGTGATTGAGGAGTGGACCAGGGTGTTGCGCAGGGAGCAGTCCCTTTGGAATGCTGAAAGTGGAGGGGAGGGGAAATGCGTTTGGTGGTGGAATCACGTTGGAGGTGGCAGAAATGGTGGAGGATGATCCGTTGAATGTGAAGGCTGGGGGGATGAAAAATGAGGACAAGGTGAACCCTATTGTGGTTCTGGGAGCGATGGGAAGGGGTGAGAGCAAAAGTGCGGGAAATGGAATGGACATGGTCGAGGGCCATGCCAAACACGGTAGAGGGGAATCCTCAGTTGAGGGAAAAGGAAGACATATTGGAAGCATTAGTATGGAAGGTATCATCATCAGAACAGATGCGGCGGAGATGGAGAAACTGGGAGAATGGAATAGAGTCCTTACAGGAAGCGGGGTGGGAGGAAGTGTAGTCCAGGTAGCTGTGGGAGTCAATGGGCTTGTAGGGGATGTTTGTCGATAGCCTATCACCAGAAATGGAGACAGAGAAGTCAAGGAAGGGAAGGGAAGAGTTGGAGATGGACCATGTGAAGGTGAGGGAAGGATGGAAATTGGAAGCAAAGTGAATGAAATATTCTAGTTCAGGGCGAGAGCAGGAAACGGCATCAATACAATCATCAATGTACCAGAAAAGAGGTGAAGGAGGGGACCTGAGTAGGACTGGAACAAAGAATGTTCCACATATCCCACGAAAAGGGATGTATAGCCAGGGATCATGCGGGTTCCTATAGCAACACCTTTAATTTGGTGTCCGTTCCATTTCCTGCACTTCTGCTCTCACCCCTTCCCCTCGCTCCCAGAATCAAAATAGGGTTGCCCTTGTCCTCACCTTTCACCCCACCAGCCTCCACATTCAATGGATCATCCTCCACCATTTTCTGGAGTCATACCGAGCAGAAAGGAAGATGTTTGTGGTGGTTGGAGGTCAATCATCACAGCCCCAGGACATCACTGCAGGCGTTCCTCAGGGCAGTGTCCTAGGCCCAACCATCTTCAACATAAGGTCAGAAACAGGGATGTTCGCTGATGACTGTAGTGTTCAGCACCATTCGCAACTCCTCAGATAATGAAGCAGTCCATGCCCGCATGCAACAAGACCTGGACGAGAGTCAGGCTTGGGCTGATATGTGGCAGGTAACATTCGCGCCACAGAAGTGCCAGTCAATGACTATCTCGAACAAGCAAGAGTCTAACCACCTCCCCTTGACATTCAATGGCATTACCATCGCCGAATCCCCCACTATCAACATCCTGGGGGTCACCATTAACCAGAAACTTAACTGGACCAGCCACATAAATATTGTGGCAACAAGAGCAGAACAGAGGCTAGGTATCCTGTGGCGAGTGTCTCACCTCCTGACTCCCCAAAGCCTTTCCACCATCTACAAGGCACAAGTAAAAAGTGTGATGGAATACTCTCCACTTGCCTGGATGAGTGCAGCTCCAACAACACTCAAGAAGCTCGACACCATCCAGGACAAAGCAGCCCACTTGATTGGCACCCCATCCACCACATTAAACATTCACTCCCTCCGCCACTGGCGTACCGTGGCTGTAGTGTGTAACATCTACAAGATGCACTGCAGCAACTCGCCAAGGCTTCTTCGGCAGCACCTCCCAAACCCGCGACCTCTTCCAACTAGAAGGACAAGGGCAGCAGGTGCATGGGGACACCACCACCTCCAAGTTCCCCTCCAAGTCACAAACCATCCTGACTTAGAAGTATATCGCCGATCCTTCATCGTCGCTGGGTCAAAATCCTGGAACTCCCTACCTAACAGCACTGTGGGAGTACCATCACCACATGGACTGCAGCGGTTCAAGAAGGTGGCTCACCACCACCTTCTCAAGGGCAACTAGGGATGGGCAATAAATGCTGGCATAACCAGCAACGCCCTGATCCCATAAACGAATGAAAAAAAAATTTCCGCCACTTCCAACATGATCCCACGACCAATCACATCTTCCCCTCCTCTCCCCTTTCAGCATTCCAAAGGGACCGCTCCCTGTGTAACACCCTGGTCCATTCCTCAATCACCCGTAACATCCCCTCCCCTCCCCACGGCATCTTCCCATGCAAGTGCAGGAGATGCAACATCTGCCCTTTTACCTCCTCCCTTCCCACTGTCCAGGGCCCCAAACACCCCTTCCAGGTGAAACAGCGATTTACTTGTACTTTTTGCAATTTAATATACTGTATTCGCTACTCATAATGTGGTCTCCTCTACATTGGGGAGACCAAATGCAGATTGGTTGACTGCTTTGCAGAACATCTCCGTTCAGTCCGTAAGGGTGACCCTGAGCTTCTGGTCGCCTATCACTTTAATTCTCCGCTCCACTCCCACTCTGACCTCTCTGTCCTCGGCCTCTTACACTGTTCCAATGAAGCTCAATGTGAGCTCAAGGAACAGCACCTCATCTTTCGAATAGGTACTTTACAGCCTTCTGGACTCAAATTTGAGTTCAACAATTTTAGACTATAACATCTGCCCCCCATTTTTTCAGGCGGCAGCTGATGATGATTCTGCCATCCTCATTTGCCACATTTAATCTCTCCTGCCTTCCATACTAACACAGACCGTCCCATTTGTTCTTTCCTCCCCTCCCCCTTTCCCTGCCTCTGCACCTGCTTAAAACTTGTTACGTCCCTAACTTTTTCCAGTTCTGACGAAGGGTCACAGGCCTGAAACGTTAACTCTGTTTCTCTCTCCACGGATGCTGCCTGGCCTGTTGAGTGTTTCCAGCATTTTCTGTTGTTATTTTTGCCCCACACCATGATGGTCGGATCATCATAGCTAAAAACTTCATCCCTCCCCCCACACCTCCCGTCTTCCCCAGCAGCCATGTAATCTCCTGGGAGAGGCAAAAAAAGAGAAAACCCCCAGGGCTAATAAGGGAAACAATACTCTGGAAAATTTTTGAGGAGTATCAGTGTTTCTTCCTCATTGACTATGATGATGACTATGAGGATGGTGAGGACAAGGCCACATAGGAGTCCCTGGAGCAAAATCCTGCCCCATGTTCCTCTGCCCAACCTGTTCAATGTCAAACCCTGAATCACTTGTTTTCTCACTCCTACACACCAGCTCAGATACTGCCACCCGAAGAAAATCAGATATTGTTGGTGAGATGTGCCACCAGTTGATTCACAGAGCAAGAGGGAGCGAGAGAAATTGATTTAGGTGAGAATTTTCTACCATCCCAATGGAGTTGAAGGAGAAGGCTGCCCATAAGCAAGAGTCTAACCACCTCACCATGATATTCAACGGCATTACCATCGCTGAATCGCCCACCATCAACAACCTGGGGGGCCACCATTGACCAGAAACTTAACTGGACCAGCCACATAAATACTGTGGCAACAACAGCAGGTCAGAGGCTAGGTATTCTGCGTCGAGTGTCTCACCTCCTGACTCCCAAAGCCTTTCCACCATCTACAAGGCACAAGTCAGGAGTGTGATGGAATACTCTCCACTTGCCTGGATGAGTGCAGCTCCAATAACACTCAAGAAGCTCGACACCATCCAGGACAAAGCAGCTCGCTTGATTGGCACCCCATCCATCACCTTAAACATTCACTCCCTCCATCACTGGTGTACCGTAGCTGCAGTGTGTACCATCTACAAGATGCACTGCAGCAACTCACCAAGGCTTCTTCGGCAGCACCTCCCAAACCCACGACCTCTTCCAACTAGAAGGACAAGGGCAGCAGACACATGAGAACACCACCACCTCCAAGATCCCCTCCAAGTCACACACCATCCTGACTTAGAAGTATATCGCCGATCCTTCATCGTCGCTGGGTCAAAATCCTGGAACTCCCTACCTAACAGCACTGTGGGAGTACCTTCACCACACGGACTGCAGCTGTTCAAGAAGGTGGCTCACCACCACCTGCTCAAAGGCAATTAGGGATAGGTAATAAATGCTGGCCTTGCCAGTGACGCATACATCCCATAAACGAATAAAAAAAAATCATGGAACCCATGTCTCATAAGTACGCACTCAATAAGAAGAATGTTCAAGGAACATTACACCTACATGCAAGCTCTGACGTCAATCTCCAAGGATGTGCAGAAACTGACACCTGTGACCCTGCAGTCAACTGTTCTCATTTGCAATAACATCAGTGAAGTGTTCATTGCAGATATCAGTGGAGCATGTGGTAGCTGCATTGGAATCTGTAACAGTCCCCGACCGCAAAAGCGTCCGGGGACCAGTCAGCATGTTCCCCTCCACAAAAGCACAGAGTGCTGCATTGGTGGCAGTAGGGAAAAGATCAGACAGCATTCTTCATATTAGTTTTCAGACACTGGGGGCCAGCATGCAGGTTGCTGTCTCACAGGGCTTTCAGGATCCGATCGCTGCCATTAGACATGCTATCTCACTGTTCAGTGGGCGCACAGGTCCAGTGCCCAGTAGAATGGTGAGAGCTGGAGTCGACCTGCATGAAGTTGCCATTTCTCAGGACAGCAGCACATGCAAGGCATTTGGACTTTATTCTCAGAGCACCATGCTAGTGGCATGTAGCAGGCGAGACCAAGATGCCCAGGCACAAGCCCCAGAGATAAAGCCATTGGCAGCTCACACCCGGGATCAAGCTGCCAGGAGAAGTAGACCACCTCGGCCTTGTAAGGCTTTTGTAGCAGAGGAGCAGCCAACGACCTCTCACAATACTGGCCCTCAGGATGCACCTTGGAGAATCACTAGAATGAAAGAAAGAAAGGCATGTTTAGCCATTGAGGAGAAGCATGGTCTTAGGAGACAGTAGAATAGCTTTGAGTTCCTTATAATAAAGGAGAATTTGCTTATATTTCTTGTTCATTTATTCATGGGGAATACTGTCAAGGAAAAAAGGGCACTCTTATTTTGTGCTCATTTATTTAATCAGGTGCTTTAGAATTGCATGGTCTGATATGATGTTCAAGGATGGGTACTAGATTTCAGGATTTTTAATTTATATGAGGATAGAGGATAAGAAGTACTGGTAGTGATGACAAAGGTAGACTGTGTTAAACAGATGAGAGCACTTCATTCATAATTTGTATTCTGATACCCTTTGCAGCTGTCACTGAGAGTCCTCCACATGGGAGTCCTCCTGATGTTCTACTCCATGGTGTTTTGCCTCCAAAGCAGATAGGACCAGCTGTCCAGGAAGCTCCCCATCCAGGCCTTTTTGGATGGCAATGTAGTGCAGGGCACAGCAAGCTATCTGATCTCGAGCATATTGCAAAGCCCCTCTTGATCTATCAAGGCAATGAGAGTATCCTTTTAAGACATTGATGGTTGAGTCTATGACTACTTTGATAGAGGCATGTGCATTAACAGAGAGCTTCTCAGCTACTGTTCTTGCAACTCTTGAATGGTCATTATCAATGACACCCACAAGCCATCGGTTTGTGGGTTCCATTCTGATAAAGATGATGGCTGGAATTTTCTGGGGTCGGATGGGAAATTTGAAAAAAGCTGGAGCAATGTTTGCAAACGTTCGGAGAATGGAGGAGTCCATCTCTAACATGAGCACCACTGTGTTGCAGGCGACGGTGACTCTAGGCTCTTCCATGTAGAGGATGTCCACCTGCATGGAGCAGCTAATGCGCTAGTCACATGAGCACGTGCTATCTATGGAGAATTAATGGCAGAGGCTCATGGACCTCCTCTCTAGGAGGAATGTCAGCATAAACGTGGGTCCTCGTGGCCCCACTGCTGTGCAGCAAGGTGCTCTTCAGCTCCTGGCGTGTCCACCTGCTCCTCTGGGCTGCAGGTCTTGCTCGAGCAATGTGCAAATGTCTGCGACGACCTGGCATGATAGCCTGAGCCTCCTTTGGCACTGCTGCTCATTCATGTTGAGGAAGCTCATCCTTTGCCTGTATACCCTGTGTTGGGGATACCGCCTCCGGCGCAGTGCAGCTTTGCGTTGATGCCCTCTGTCCTGTGCACCATCAGGTGGTTGAGGAGAAAGTTGGTGGTGTTGTTGTTGGTGCTGCTGGTGTGCCTGGTGCTGGTGTTGGGGCTCATTGTGGGCCAATTCTGAGGGTGTAGCAAACAGTGAGGGTGATACCAATCGACTGCAGCAAGACATAGAAAGGCTAACAGAATGAGCAGACAAGTGGCAGATGGAATTTAAGTGTGAGGTGATGCATTTTAGCAGAAGGAACAGGGAGAGGCAATGTACACTTAATGGCACAGTTTTAAAGAGTGTGCATGGACAGAGGGACCTGGGAGTTAATGTGCATAGGTCCCTGAAGGTGGCAGGGCATATTGAGAGACTGGTTAGCAAAGCATATGGAATCTTGGGCTTCATAAATAGTACAAAAGTAGAGAAGTTATGCTGAACCTTTATAAAGCGCTGGTTAGGCCACAACTGGAGTATTGCATCCTATTCTGGTCACCACACTTTAGGAAGAATGTGAAGGCCCTTGAGAGGGTGCAAAGGAGATTTACCAGAATGGTTCCGGGGATGCGGGATCTTAGCTACAAGGACAGGTTTGAGAAGCTGGATTTGTTTTCATTAGAGCAAAGGAGGTTGAGGGGTGATTTGATAGAGGTGTACAAGATTATGACGGCTTTGGATAGCTAGATGGGGCAAGGCTGTTCCCATTAGTTGATGGTGCAAGGACTAAGGGACACAGATTTAAGGGCCCATAATTTCCGATAGGAGGCTTCCTGCGTGCGAATGCCTCCTATCGGAAAAAAATCTACGCACTTACCTGAGGGCTCCCGAGGTACGGACACTTCCGCTCCTGGGCCTCTCCACAGTCGAAATGCGCAGGGCCCACGTATCCCAAGGGCACATGCAGTTCGCAAGCGTCCCTGGGATCACATGTAACAGATGAGCCAATGAAAGAAGTGAATCTCCCTTCATACTTTTGACAGATAGACCTGTCAAAAGTATGAATGGGGAACACTGAAAAAAGACACTAAAACATTAAATGCATTTTTTAAAAAACCATCACGTTTTTAAAATGAGTTAAACAAAAATTTAATTTTTTGAAAAAAATGATGAAAGTTTTTTACGGAGCTAAAAATAAACTTACCTTTTTTAAAAGTATTTTTTTAAATTATAAATGAGTGAATTTTTTTTTTTTTTAACTTTTTTAAACTCTTATGCTGGTAAAAGCAGGCCTTACCCCTGCTTTTACCAGGCATAAGATTTTTAAGGGTTTTCAGCGGGCGGAGGTTCTGGAGGGCAGGCATCCGATCTGTCAAGAGGATTCTTGGCAGATCGGAAATGCCGGTTTTCAGCGCATGCGCTTCACATGCCTGAAACCGGCATTTCCGATGTCCCTACGGACACCCATAGGCATCGGAAAATACGGGCCATGGTGTTGGGCAAGAGATACAGGGGGGTTGTGAGGAAAAACCTTTTTACGCAATAAGTGGTGAGGACCTGGAACTTGTTGCCGATGGAAGTGGTGGAAACAGAGACACCCAGGACTAGAAATTCAGTTGTTTGCGCCAGCCGCTAGCGCCTTAGGAGGAGAAGTGGGGCGCTAAGTGGCTAGCGCCCGGGCGCGGCGCGATCTGCGCCTCTCGCGAAATTCAGTTAAGATTTAGCGGCGGCGCAAAACCTTTGCGCGCGCTCAGCTGCGCGCGCAGATCCTGATGTCATTTCATGGTGCAACGCCCTTTGTGCGCCCCGAACCGGAAATTCAGTGGCACCGGCCTATTGTGTGCCTGGCGCCCCCCGCGACTGGTAGAGAGGAACGGTTCCCAGCCGCTGCGGGGCGCGGGGGTCGCTAATTAAAGGGGACTCCTCCTGCAGTATAAATGGCAGCCATTTTGCTCCACTCCTTCTTTGTGAGAGACGGATATTTGGAGAGAGTCAAAGGTAGAGAGCTTTCTGGTTTGGCTGAACACTCGCACAGGTACTTGTGGCTTCAGGCCAGAGCTTTGCACTTGTATTTAACTTTCAGTGCCATAGCATTAATTCGATACATCTAATGGGGGCTGCAATGGGTGGAGTCGTTGGCTTACTGCATTGCATTCAAAGGGCTCAGAGACGCCATGAGAGAGTGCCAGTCATGGCCAGACGGAGAAGGGCCAACAGGCGTCGGCAAAGGAGGCCTTAACCACCCAGGGTATACCGCCAGCAGTTCTCATATCTGAACATGTCTGAGGAGCAGTGTGTTCAGAGGCTGCGATTCAGAAGGGAGGTGGTCACTGAGATCTGCCACCTGCTTTGCAGAGATATGCAGCCACAGCTCAGGAGCAGGACGTCTCTGTCGGTGGCAGTGAAGGTGGCGGTGGCTCTCAACTTCTATGCCACCGGCTCCTTCCAATCCACTACTGGGGACATTTCCAACATCTCCCAGTTCGCGGTACATTGCTGCATCCGCCAGGTGACCAATGCCCTTTTCAGAAGGAGACGTCAGTTCATCTCCTTCCCCATGACCATGGACAAGCAGCAAGAGCGTGCAATGGGATTTGCAGCATTAGCAGGCTTCCCCATGGTGTAGGGCGCATTGACTGCATGCATGTGGCTTTGCGGGCACCTCTACAGAATGCCGAGGATTACCGCAACCGGAAGGGCTACCATTCGCTCAACGTGCAATTGGTGTGTGACCACAGGCAGCTCATCCTAGCTGTCAATGCCCGCTTTCCAGGCAGCAGCCACGATGCCTTCATCCTGCGCCAGACTTCTGTGGCAGGCATGTTCCAGGCCCAGCCTCACCCACGAGGATGGCTTCTCGGGGACAAAGGCTATCCTTTGTGCACCTGGCTGATGACCCCGCTCCGTGCGCCCAGCACCCCTGCTGAAGAGCGATACAATGACAGACATCAAGCAACCAGGAACATCATTGAGCACACAATTGGCATGCTGAGGCAACGGTTCCACTGTCTGGATCGTTCTGGGGGAGCCCTACAGTACTCGCCTGAGCGAGTCTCCCATTTCGTTGTCGTGCACTGCATGCTGCACAACCTGGCTATCCGCAGGACTCAGCCACTGCCAGACCACCAGAGGAGGAGGAGGAGGAGGAGGAGGAGGAGGATGAGCACCAGCACGGGAGGGAGGTAGAAAGTGCAAGGGCCGTCCATCGGCGGCTTATTGCAACTCGGTTCTAGGCCCCCTCTCAGGGAATGGCTTGTGCCAATGAAAGAAGATGAATGTAGCCGCTCCACAAGCCCTCAGCTGATCAAGGCAACAAAGACTTCCAAAAGCAAACATGGACAGTGCGATTAAAGAACATTTTTTACTGTGATACCTCTGTGCCCTTCCCGCATGACAAACTAATTCTGAGAAACCCCCCCCAAAAAAACAAATACACCAGTCTCGGCCTTTATATATAAAACAGATACACCAGTCTCGGCCTTTATATATAAAACAACTACACCAGCCTTGGCCTTTATATGTAAAACAAATACACCAGTCTCAGCCTTTATATGTAAAACAAATACACCAGTCTCGGCCTTTATATGTAAAACAAATACACCAGTCTCAGCCTTTATATATAAAACAAATACACCAGTCTCGGCCTTTATATATAAAACAGATACACCAGTCTCGGCCTTTATATATAAAACAGCACATTTGGCCACACCTTCTACTTTTTCCCCTGCGAGGGTGATCCGTCTCACTTCCGTGACTCGCCCCTACCCGCCCTGCAGCTCCTCCTCAATGGGACCCCAGTGGCTGCAGCAAGGCTGGGGGAAGGCTGCTGAGGGTCAGATGTTGAGACGGCAGATGCCCTTGGGTGTCGGCCTGGACCAGCTCTGGGCCTGGAGGGGCCGGCTGCTGACTGCTCCAACTCTGCTTGGGCAGCAACAGTCTGTCCTACGGGTGGCGGCAGCTGCAGTGGAGGAGTGACAGTGTTGGCTGCAGGAATGCTGCCAACCTGACAGAGCACAGGCACTCCCTGGTCGGCTGATGCACTGGCACTCGCACGGGACAACATTGCAGCATGAGCAGCAATCTGCTGAAGCACAGATTGCTGGGCTGCTGCGGCGCAGCGAGTGCCCCGGCGATGCCTGGCCGATCCAGCAAGGGTGGCAGCAGTTAGTGCCCGTGTGGCCCTGGCCTGTGTCTGCATGACACCAGCCAGTGAATGCACGGCACGACTAAGCACTTGGCTGGAGGCCGCCTGTGATGCAGCGAAGTCCTGCAGACTCCTAGCTTGTGCTGCCGCGAAGTCCTGCAAACTCCTGGCCTGTGCTGCACTGAATTCTTGCAGACTCCTCGCCTGTGCTGCACTGAATTCCTGCACACTCCTTGCCAGTGACTCTATGGAGTCATGCATCCTTGCCACTGCAGCCATGAGCTCAGTGTGCCTGCGCTCAGCCTGGGCGCCCATTTCCGCAAGGAGCCGCACCTCCTCTGCGCTCACCGTAGCAGGACTGGAGGCTGCACTCACCCTCCGGGGAGAAGGCCGCCGAGCTTTCCCACCCCTTCTGCGTTGCTGCAGCCCGCTGGGCCCCGGAGCTTCACTCTCCTCCGACCCTTCCCCCCCTGCTCCCCTCCAGGGAAGACGTGTCACCATCATGGCCATGGGCTGCCTCAGCTGAGGGTGTCCCTGATGGGCCAGCTTCCTCTTCCTCCTCCTCTATTTCTGACTCCGAGACAGTGCCAGCTTGAGTGGCTGCCTCCTCACCTGGCGATTCACCATCTGAAAGCAGGGAGGCACAAGAGTTGCTTTAGAGAGAGGACAGGGTGGCAGCGAGGGAGGCATGAGTGCTGCTATGCACTGCATTGGTTCGATAGTGGCAAAGGATGCTGGTGTGAGGCGCAAGTGGAAAGAGAGAGGTCAAAAAGGTGATGACCTTACCATTGCTGCTCAGAACAGGGTCGGCATCTCCAGTGGCGACGGGGCCAATCAGCCGGCCTGCCATGATCCGCTCCACTCGCTGCTCTAGGTTGCTGAGCTGTTTCAGGTCAGGACGGCCTCCCCCGGTCTGTCGCTGCTGTCTTCGGTTATGCGCCAGCTTGCCCTGCAAGAGAAAGGACGGCCTCTAAGTACAGTGTGAAGCCCTGATCTTGCCTGCACTGCCTCCCATGGTCGAATAGCCCTGACAGTGTCAAGCCCTGATCTTGCCTGCACTGCCTCCCATGGTCGAGTAGCCCTGACAGTGTCAAGCCCTGATCTTGCCTGCACTGCCTCCCATGGTCGAATAGCCCTGACAGTGTCAAGCCCTGATCTTGCCTGCACTGCCTCCCATGGTCGAATAGCCCTTACATTGTCAAGCCCTGATCTTGCCTGCACTGCCTCCCATGGTCGAATAGCCCGGATAGTGTATAAAGTCCTGAATGTGCAAGTGCTTTTCATGACAGTCCCATAGCTGCTGGATCAGGGCTGGGCATTAGGGCTTTCAGGTCCCTTTGGCCATAAAGTGAGGTGCACATGCAGGGATGAGGAGGATACTGGAAAGGGTACTGACCCTGACAACCCGAGTGAGGTCGTTGAATTTTTTTCGGCATTGGGTTGGAGTCCTGCCAACCACACTGTTGGAGGTGACCCTGTTTGCCACCTCCCTCCAGGCTTTCCGATAATCGGTGGGCAGCGGCCTCCTGCCACCCTCAGGGTAGAGGACATGGCGCCTACGCTCCACTGCGCCAACCAGCACCCTCAGGTCACCCTCGCCGAAGCGCTGCGCTCTCTCCCTGGCCTTCTCCATTCTCCTGGGCGTGGAGCAGTTCAAACAGCAGTGGTCAGGCCTTGATTCAGGGCTGCAGTGTGCAGGGCGTGGCAGCCAAACAATTCCACCCTCCCCCTTTAAGAGCTGACCGGCGCCTGACTGTCTGCCCTCAATGAGCAACTCGCCGCACCTGCGCTGTGCCCGCCCTCGGTGTTAGCGCCCCGGATCGCCAGCTTAGCGCCCAATGATAGTCGTGCATCGCCTGCTTTACCGCAGCAGCAACCTCTTGGGGCGATGCAACTGAATATCGGCGAAGGTGGCGCTAAGTTGCGCCGGGCGCAAAATTTAGCGAACGCCCGGCTGTAGCACCCCAAACGTGGCTATACTGAATTTCTAGGCCCCAATGTTTTCAAGGGGAGACTAGATAGGCACTTGAGGGAAATAAACTTGCAGGGCTACGGGGATAGAGCGGGGGAATGGGACTGACTTGATTGCTCTACAGAGAGCTGACACGGACTTGATGGGCCGAATGGCCTCCTTCTGTGCCTTTATGACTCTATGGGCTGGATTTTATCAATGGGGGCCCATTGAGGCAGGACTGCTAGTTGTCGGCTTTCAGTCCCGGCCCCAACGACGTCTGGCCAACCCACGCTATTTTCCCTTGATTGACCTTGTTAAGCCCACCCTGCGGGCTTAGCAGGCCAATTAAGGGAAAGCCAGTGACAGATGACGTCAGTTTATGACGTTACATCTGTCAAAAAATTTTGACAGATGAATTGTCAGCATTTGACAGCTTTGAGAAGCTGTCAAACACTGACAATCTCTGTTCTATGGTGAGTCCTTGTACTGAAGACTCACCAAACCTCTTTCCTCAGCAGAAATCAGATGGCTGCTGCTTAGGAGAATGCAGCAGCCATTTTGTCATCTCTGCCGTGGAGATGAGGAGCCTCCGGAAATCCCCAAGTGTTGAAGCCTGCAGGAAGAAGCAAAGGTAAGTAAACTTTTTCTAACACTTTACACGCACCTCCCATACTTACCTCTCCACACTTGCACCCATCACTCACCTCCACAGTGGACATTTCGACCCCTCTCGCCCCCGCAGACCCATTGCTCGCCTCGCTGACCCTGGCGAGGTTCGCAGCCATCGGAAAGCCCACACTTGTGTGGGTAAAATGGGGATAAGCCTCTTAACTACCTGTTAACTACCTGTTAACAGGCAGTTAATTGGCTGTAATCACCTTTCCGCCTCGAGGAGACGGGTCCCTACGCGAGTCGGGGACCCGCCTCCCGGGAAGATGGCACGGAGGTGTGTTGGGAATGGGTTCAGTACCCGCTCCTAATTTCTGCCATTTCCCAGCAGTCCCACCTCCATACCCGCTTCCCCAGGTTTGGCAAAATTCCCCCATATGAATCTATGACCAAGGCGAGACAGTATAAACGGCATCCATGCTGATGGAATAGATGGCAGGTGAAGTAGAGACAGCAAAACCTGTCAGAGCCCCCTGCACTTCTTCCTGCACCTCCCGGATCACCCTTTTTCTGGATGGCCCCCGAGGCTCAGAATCTGCATGCAGTTGAGCAGAGCTGGGAGTGTCCTGCTCTCTCCACTGCTGTCCCTGTCTCCACCATCTGCTCTTGCTCACTTGTGACTGCTGACAGACCAGGTGACAACACTGCTCTATCTCGTGTGGGATCCACCGAGGTGTACGTATCTGCGCTGGTGCTGGTTGCGTTCATGTCTGGTGACGCTGTGCCCTCAGAGACTGGAGGCTCCTCTGAAGAGCTGTCTTCCACTTCCTCCTGGATAGTGGGGAGGGGGCTCTTGATGGACCTGCGGGAGAGTAAAGAGATGAGTTAGATATGCCATATGAAGAATGGATACAGATACCATTATCCACATGATGACATCAGTCCCCATATGAGTGACTGCTGTATGCCATATAGCTGTATGATATGTAATTCTGTCACTAGGTTGCTGAGATGTCCCCCTCTCTCCGTTTCCCACCTCTAGCTGCTCAGCGATATTTCTATAGCAGCCTCCCCTGCTGTTGTGAGGGTGGCAAATGATGGAGGCCCACCTCCAGTTCTCTCCCTTTCCCTCTTATTGTGGGCTCTCTTTTCCTGCAAAGAGGGAAAGAAGAGAAGGTTGAGTGACAGTGATGGATTGAGTGTAAGGAATGGATGGGTTACATCTTTAGAGGGAGACTATGAGGGAGTGTGGTGGCTCAAGCATATGGAGGGAGTCATCGAACAAAGAACCTGGGTGCAGGCTTCTGTCTCTGTGCAGTCATGTTTTCATGTGTTTGGAACAATCAAAACCTACAGTGCAGTGACTGCACATGCCTAGATGAACCCTCAAATGCAATGTGGCCATGGCTCCTTTAAATATCCTGGCTGAAAACACGTCATCGAATAATCTACCATTTAATAGGGCCAGGTAACGCACAGGGCAGGCTTAATAGGCCCTATTAGTGCAAAGTCTATTTCTGTAGCGGGATAGAAGCAAGAACGAGGTCGCGACCCGCCATGCCGACCGCCCACACCGGACCCGCCCAGGTAAAGAAAATTCCAGCCTATTTGTTCATAGATAATCTCACTATGTTAATACTTGAGAGCTGCTGTCTTTAGGAATGTGTCACTTCAAAATCCCCCAAATATCAACAGTTGCTCCCATGTTACAACTGCACTTATCAACCTTTTAATTACAAAATATACAGAATTTACAGAGTAGACATAGCAGAAAGAACAAAAGAGGGGATATTGCTGTGCTCTGTATTTAAAAATGAAGAATTGTCATTCAGGTATATTGTTATGATTCAGACACACTCTAGATACTGTTTCTCTTGCTCAGCTCAAAGATCTGCTTCCACGGCAAGCCCACACTGCTTATGAATCAAAACATGACCTTATGCTCTAAGTAATCCGGGAGGTAGCATGCCCAGGTAAACAATAAACCTGTTCACTGTCAATAGGGACATGGGAAACTCCTGACCTCTTTGATTGATGAACAAATAACACTGACTGACAGTGCAGTGTAAATATTACAGATCATCACGCACAGTGAGGTACCTAGGTTGATGCAAACGCAGATTGGAAATTGATGAGTAGCACTACATGTGAGGGTCTGAAAAATTTTCCTTTCTATCTCACACAACAAACTATGGATCAAGTTTGTTGAAAATAATACCGCAGAAACAAAGTTAAAGGCAGCAGATAAAGAACTCATGGGAGTCGATTTTCATTCAGCAGTCGGGAAGGAGGCGGGACTACAACTTTCGGGTTTTAGTCCCGCCTACATCGACGACCGGCCAATCCACGCGATTTTCCCTTGATTGACCTTGTGGAGCCCGCCCAGCGGGCTCAGCAGGCCAATTAAGGGCCACCCGGCAACAGGTGATGTCACAGACTGAAATTTCATCTGTCAAGAGGCCTTGACAGATGAAATATCAGTGTTTCACAGCTGTTTGAAGCTGTCAAACACTGACAATCTGACTTCTAACCTGAGTCCTTCTACACAGACTCAGTTAGAACTCTCACCGGCAATGAAAGCTGAAGGCTGTCACTTTTGACAGCTCGCAGCCATTTTGCTTTCAGTGCCGGCTGAGTGATGGACTCCCGAAACCTAGAGGAAGAAAGGCTGTTAAGGTAAGTACAGGTAATTTAAACTTCTTTACACACTTTAGACACACAAAACACACTTACTTTTGCACTCATGCACCCATCACTCACCTGAACACCGACATCGCGTCCCCTCCAAGTCCTTAAACCCGATGGCCCGCCTGCTCTAACCTGGCGTGGTTTGGAGCCATCGGGAATCCCACACGACACCCCTCAAAATAGGGATTAGGCTAAAAACTGCCTGTTAACTACCTGTTAACAGGCAGTTAATTGGCACTAATCCCTTCCCACCTCGGGTCGGTGGGTCACAGTGCGGGGCGGGTACCCGCCTCCTTTGAAACTTACGTGGAGGCGGGTTTTGGGCGGGATGGTGTCAGGACCCCCGAATTCAGGATTTTTGGCCCCCGCACGCCTAAAAGCCCGCCTCACAGCACACTGAAAATCGACCCCATAGAATCTATTGCAATACCAAAAGAAGATGCCTTTGTTCTTGTTGTTTTCTGTAATACCAAACTTTTACTTTGGACCAATATCTGTGATATGAAGTTTATAGCTAAAATCAGAAATTCATGAAATAGTCCACAAGCCTCATCTTATTAGATGCCTGGTGAAGAAGAGATTCACGATATCAGGCGGCAATTTTAAAAAATTCATTCATGGAATGTGAGCATCGCTGGTAAGGCCAGCATTTATTGCCCAACCCTAATTGCCCTTGAGAAGGTGGTGGTGAGCCGCCTTCTTGAACTGCTGCAGTCCGTGTGGTGAAGGTACTCCCACAGTGCTGTTCGGGAGGGAGTTCCAGGATTTTGACCCAGCAGCAATGAAGGAATGGCCTTGTTTAAGCCCCTTGTTGCTTTACAGTTCAAACAGGGAAAAAGGAAGATTAAAAATAAGATTCTACATACAGCTAATGAAATAGGTTTTCAAAGGCACAGAAACTGTGTGACAGGCTCTCCTAATAAAATATTCACACCTGTGAAATAAAGCAACTCTGAGACCGAGAATGACAGCTTTCTTCCCTTGTGGGCTGGCTAGTACCAATAATGGCGGTCATCTGTTGTACTTATTGAACAATTTACCTTGTCAGAGTCAAACAATCCCCTTTGAAATGGCATTAACATGTTATTCAAGACTTGTAGGGGATGAATTTCCTTGGGGATTCTTTCGATTGATCTCCGTAACTTCAGCACAAACCCCATTTAAGCATGAAACGGTGTTTATGCCGATCTTCTGCCAAAGTTAAGGGACCCAATTGGGAGAACCCCCTCGAAATTCCAGGCGATGTTTATCCCAAAACTGAGGAACAGGCAGTCCTTCCTCAAAGCAAAAGAGACATTTTAAACTTGTCACAAGACTCCCAAACTATGAATTCCCATAAATATATATTAAAATATAGAGGGCAAGGAATTGATTATAGCACAGGAATGGGCAGTATCATTAGAAAAGTTGTAGAATTAGCACAAGGCGCTAATGCTTTAAACTGCAGGCAAAATTCGTGCTCACTGCTCAGAGAAATGATTAGAGTCCTAACTCAAGACTTTAAGCCCAAGCTCATTGGCGTAATACTCAAAGGGTGGACCAATATCAGGTGAAGTCTAATCACAAGTCATGATTGCTACAGGCTTTCTTCAGTACTTAAAGGGGAGGTTCATTGATGCTGCAGAACTTCATTCTCAGCATTGCTGGCTGTGCAGCTGCCTCAGCAAGCAGCAGCAGGTCAAGGAGGAGCTGGAGGACTGAAACAGCTGTACTCATGGCAGATCCACGTCCCAGGGAGCGAGCCCGCAGATCCTGCGACGAAGCATTGGAAGCGTTGGTGTTCGCTGTGGAGAGACGATGGGTGGTGATCTACCCGGCAAGTGGCGGGAGGCCCTCGCCGCAAATCTTCTGCACTATGTGGAGGGAGGTAGCGCAGCACATCTTGGGCAGCACTGTGCTCCCCAGGACCCACACACAGTGCAGGAAGAAATTTAATGACCTCACCATAGTCTTCACACACTGCCCAAAGCATTACATCCCCAGCACTCACCCACCAACAATCTCTACCTACAAACACTCACACCCACATCTCACACCTTGCACACAATGACAGCTATTCAACTATGGGCAGGCACATCATCCAAACACATTGCTCCACACTCACTCACACACTTTCCTTTCTCTTACAGGTGAAGGTGGTTCACAATAGGAGGGAGCAGGAGCACACACGTGGGGGACAAGCCGACACCCAACCACTGTCTGCGTTAGAAAATAGAGTGCTGCAGATTATTGGGCACCAGGTGGTGGGCACTGTGGCCACCGGCGACATTGACCCCCTTTGGGACAACAATGGTATGTTCATCCCTACTCCTTCTTACATCCCACTTCCCCCTCACCCCACAAGCATTTCGCATTTTCCAGCTGATCATTCTGTATGCATGCATTTCTCCCTTCCTGCCCCACTCTCCTCACCCTAACCCAACTCTTGTGCCTTTATGCTTTCAGATAATGAGCAAGCAGCTGAGGAGCCTGTCCCTGAGGATACCATAGAGAGTGAGGCGAGAGAAAAGGAGGAGGAAGAACACACTGCGTCATTGCATGTCTCACCCGCAGGCACCAGCTCAGATACTGGCACTATGCATTCTTTAGAGGCTAGTATAGTAGCGGGATCTGCACAGGATGAGGCACTGGGGATGAGTGGGCTGCAGTAAGGCCAGGGGGAAAGGATAGCTCTGGGGCCAGCTCCCCAGAGGGTGAGTTTTCGCGTGAGTTCTGCTGCACAGGACTCAGATGAGGACCTCGATGGGGAAGCCTTTAGAAGAAGGGTGGTGGGCATGCACATGGAGATGATAGGTGCAATGGCAAAGGTGCCCAAGAGCTTCTCGGCAATGATAAGGATCGTGGAGGAATCCGCCTCCAACATTGCACAAGGCTCTGTGCACACCATGGAGCCCATCATTTCCAGTCTGCTAAGGATGGTAGACAACCAGAGAGACGTTGGCGCCCCAGACCTGATGCCTCATGTGATGGGCGATCTGGCAGCTTCCATTGCCGCACAGGCGGAAGTGACGCAATGTGCTGTAATGCAGTCTATGCTTGGTGGCATCCAATCTCAGACTGCTTTCTTGCAGTCTCAGCTTGATGCCACGCAACCTCTGATTGCTGCCATTGTGGCTGGGTCTATTACCATCGACTGGGGCTTTCACAGTGTCGCAGCAGGCCAGCAATCTGTGCTCCAATATATTGCTAAGGATGCTAGAGCTCCTCCCAGAGTCGCAATGCGGGTTCCGTCCACTAAGGGGCACAATGGACATGATCTTCACTGCACATCAATTGCAAGAGAAATGCAGGGAACAACACCAACCGCTGTACATGGCCTTCCTTGATCTCACAAAGGCCTTCGACACTGTCAACCGTGAGGGATTATGGAGTGTCCTCCTCAAATTTGGCTGCCCTCAAAATTTTGTCACCACCCTCCGCCTGCTTTACGATGACATGCAAGCCGTGATCCTGACCAACGGTTCCACCAGAGGCCTAATTCACGTATGAACCGGGGTCAAGCAAGGCTGTGTCATCGCACCAATGCTCTTCTCAATCTTCCTTGCTGCAATGCTCCATCTCACCCTCAGTAAGCTCCCTGCTGGAGTGGAGCTAATTTACAGAACAAACGGGAAACTGTTCAACCTCTGTCGCCTCCAGTCCAGATCCAAGGTCGTCCCATCCTCTGTCGTCGAATTACAGTATGCAGACGACGCTTGCGTCTGCGCTCACTTGGAGGTCGAACTCCAAACCATCGTCAACACCTTCACCGAAGTGTATGACAGTATGGGCCTTACACTAAACATCTGTAAGACAAAGGTCCTCTACCAACCTGTCCCTGCCACACAGTACTGCCCCCCGATTATGAAAATCCATGACAAGGCCTTGGACAACGTGGACCACTTCCCATACCTTGGCAACCTACTGTCAACAAGGGCAGACGTTGACGACGAAGTCCAATACCGCCTTCAGTGTGCCAGTGCAGCCTTCGGTCACCTGAGGAAGAGAGTGTTTGAAGACCCGGACCTCAAACCCGGCACTAAGCTCATGGTCTACAGAGAAGCAGTGATACCTGCCTCAGAGACATGGACCATGTACAGCAGGCACCTGAAAGCACTGGAGAGGTACCACCAACGCTGCCTCCGCAAGATCCTGCAAATCCATTGGCAGGATAGAAGCACCAATGTCAGTGTTCTCGCACAGGCCAACACCCCCAGGATCGAAGCTTTGGCCACGCTCGATCAGCTCCGATGGATGGGCCACATCGTCCTCATGCCCGATACGAGACTCCCAAAACAAGCGCCCTACTCGGAGCTCCGGCACGGCAAGAAAGCCCCAGGTGGGCAGAGGAAATGCTTCAAGGACACCCTCAAAGCCTCCTTGAAAAAGTGCAACTGAAGGGATAATTACTAATCCTAGCCCTTTTCTGGCTACCCCAGATCAGGCGTATTCCCCAGACGTTCACCTTCAACTAAAGTTAAAGATAGCCAAATTCTATAAGACGCTTAATTGGGTCTAAAGGTTCAGACTATCTCTCCCTGAAGGAAAGGAATGTCGTGAAGATGTTACCATCCTCTGGATAGCACTTTTAATAAGTTTAACTAGACTGTAACCTTCCGGATATTATGAGGGTCCGGAATAACCCCCAGAATTCTGCAACTCCTTACAAAAGAGTGTACAGAAATTGAGTTTGTGCGTTTATACAGAAATACTACTTGAGACAATTCTAAAAATATATAAATTTATTTAAGAGCTGACATACAGTTAACAGCTGTTGTTTCAATCGCAACTTTTACAGTTTAAAATGCAATTAGCTTACACAATCTTATTCTCAGAGATCTTTATTCTCAAATCTTAACTTTGTTAAATTTCCACTCTTCCACTTATTCTTAATCCAGAATATCCATCAAAATCATATACCTTGATTATCCGAGACTCAAAGTTAAAAACTTACAGAGCGTGCCTGTGAAGTTGAGAAATGCTTGCCCCTCCAGTGACTTCTGACTGTCTATCTGAAAAACTCTTATTTTTATACCTTTTTTAGTGGTTTATCCTTTGAAGTTTTCTGCTGATGTAAGCTAATTATCTTTATTCATTTTTCTGTTGACTTTTTTCTATTCTTACTGTCAATTTAGCCATTAACTTTTAGAATCCTGCCTCTGTGTTTAGGTGTTTCAAAAACATATCATAAAATGGTTATTACAGATTTATCTCTTTGATGCCATTCTCACAAAGACCTTTCATTCAATTCTTAATATTGGCTTAACTGGTTATTAGCAGACGTTGTGAGTCCGGGTGTTCCAAGTTCAATACAGAAGCCATGTGATTGCTTGGTGCATCTATTGAAGTCATATCTCGCAAAGTGTTCTGTTGGTATCATATTTACTACATGTAAATTAAAAACACTTCAACTGGGGTGTTTCATGCATTTCTAGCTATCTCAATTGGTTGCATATATAATCTTATGTTTCCTGTCTTTCATTTGATGTTACTTTTATGAAGGCACATGGTTTTTTAATATTCTGTGTTTCTGTTTCCCTGAGAGTTAGTTTTTAACACTTTACTTGGGTCATTCCATTGTGTTTCTCCCAAACTCCAGGCCAGTGTTGGGAGGAGCAGAGAGCGGCGGTACAGTGAGTACTTAAACTCACTTTTGCGGGCTTTTTTACACAGGCCAGTGTCGGGAGGAGCAGAGAGCAGCGGTACAGTGAGTACTTAAACTCACTTTTGCGGGCTTTCTTTCAGAGGCAAGTGTCAGGAGGAGCAGAGAGTGGCGGTACAGTGAGTACATAAACTCACTTTTGCGGGCTTTCTTTCAGAGGTCAGTGTCGGGAGGAGAAGAGAACGACGGTACAGTGATTATTTAAACTCACTTTCGTGGGCTTTCTTTCAGAGGCCAGTGTCGGGAGGAGCAGAGAATGGCAGTACAGTGAGTACTTAAACTCACTTTTGTGGGCTTTCTTTCAGCGGCCAGTGTCGGGAGGAGCAGAGAGCAGCGGTACAGTGAGTACTTAAACTCACTTTCGCGGGCTTTCTTTCAGAGGCTTACCAATCTCACAGACCGGCGGCAGTGTTCTGGAGCCACGTCACGATTCAAAAAGTGACACGGGCAAGAGGAAGCAGCTGATTGGGTGAGTACGGCCAGGTGAGTATTTATACTACTCTATAGTTTGACAGTTAAGATAAATAGTTTATAAAATTTAGAAGGTCTTAATTTTTGTGGTTATAGTTTCTAAGGTCTCTGTTGTGTGTCAGGGAGTGCTAGTAACCAAGGGCCCTTGAGTATATCATTTAATTGTAAGTGTAATTAGTTATTGATTTGATTTAATTCAATTTAAATTAATTAAAGGGTAAGTCGTGGCAGGACAGCTCAGCCCCATGGCATGCTCCTCCTGTGCTATGTAGGAAATCAGGGACACTGGACTAACAACATTAGTAACAATACTGTGGAGGAGGAATTCCTAGAGTGTATACGGGATGGTTTCCTGGACCAATATGTTGAGGAACCAACTAGAGATCAGGCCATCTTAGACTGGGTATTATGTAATGAGAAAGGATTAATTAGCAATGTTGTTGTGCGAGGTCCCTTGGGGAGGAGTGATCACCCTTGGGGAGGAGTGATCATAATATGATAGAATTCTTCATTAAGATGGAGATTGAAGTAGTTGACTCAGAGACTAGGATCCTGAATTTAAATAAAGGAAACTATGATGGTATGAGGCACAAGTTGGCTAGGATGTATTGGAGAATGTTATTTAAAGGGTTGATGGTGGATAGGCAATGGCAAACATTTAAAGATCGCATGGATTAACTACAGAATTTGTTCATCCCTGTTTGGCATAAAAATAAAACAAAAAGGTGACGCAACCATGACTAACAAGGGAAATTAGGGATAGCATAAGATCCAAGGAGAGGACATATAAATTGGCCAGAAAAAGCAGCAAACCTGAGGATTGGGAGCTGTTTAGGATTCAGCAAAGGAGGACAAAGGAGTTAATTAAGAGGGGGGAAATTGAATATGAGTGTAAGCTTGCAGGGAACATAAAAACTGACTGTAAAAGCTTCGATAGATATGTGAAGAGAAAAAGATTGGTGAAATCAAGCATAGGTCCCTTGCAGTCACAATCAGGGGAATTTATAATGGGGAACAAAGAAATGGCTGACCAATTAAATACATACTTTGTTTCTGTCAACTCTGGAATAGTTCCCATGGATTGGCTAATGTAACCCCACTATTTAAAAAAGGTGGTAGAGAGAAAATGGTGAATTATAGAATGATAAGCCTGAAATCGGTAGTGGGGAAAATGCTAGAGTCCATTATAAAAGATGTAACAGCAGAGCACTTGGAAAACAGTGACAGGATCGGACAAATTCTACATGGATTTACAAAAGGTAAATCATGTTTGACTAATCTACTGGAATTTTTGAGGGTGTAACTTATAGAATAGATAAGGGAGAACCAGTGGATGTGGTGTATTTGGACTTTCAGAAGGCTGTCGATAAGGTCCCGCATAAGAGATTGGCGTGAAAAGTTAAAGCACATGGGATTAAGGGTAAGGTACTGACTTGGATAGTGAACTGGTTAGCAGATAGGAAGCAAAGAATTGGAATAAATGACTCTTTTTCCGAGTGGCAGGCAGTGACTAGTGGGGTACCACAGGGAATGGTGCTAGGACCCCAGTTATTCACAATCTATGTTAATGATCTAGACGAGGGAACTAGATGTAATATCTCCAAGTTTGCAGACAACACAAAGCTGGGTGGGCGTGTGTGCTGTGAGGAGGGTGCAGAGAAACTCTAGTATGATTTGGACAGGCTGGGTGATTGGGCAGATGCATGGCAGATGCAGTATAATGCGGATAAATGCGAGGTTATCCACTTCGGTGGCAAAAACAGGAAGACAGATTATTATCTGAATGGAGTTAGATTGGGAAAAGGGGAAGTGCAACGAGACCTGGGTGTCCTTGTGCAGCAGTCACTGAATGTAAACATGCACGTGCAGTAGATGGATAAGAAGGCAAATGGTATGTTGGCCTTCATAGCGAGAAGATTTGAGTACATAGAAACATAGAAACATAGAAGATAGGAGCAGGAGTAGGCCATTCGGCCCTTCGAGCCTGCTCCGCCATTCAATGAGATCATGGCTGATCATCCAAATTCAGTACCCTGTCCCTGCCTTCTCCCCATATCCCTTGATCCCTTTAGCCTTAAGAAATATATCCAACTCTTTTTTGAATATATTTAATGAACTTGCCTCCACCGCCCTCTGTGGCAGAGAATTCCACAGGTTCACCACTCTCTGGGTGAAGAAATTCCTCCTCATTTCAGTCCTAAATGGCTTACCCCTTATCCTTAGACTATGACCCCTGGTTCTGGACTCCCTGACCATCATAAACATCCTTCCTGCATCTAGTCTGTCCAGGCCTGACAGAATTTTATAGGTTTCGATGAGATCCCCTCTCAATCTTCTAAACTCCAGTGAGTATAAGCCCAATCGACACAATCTCTCCTCATACGTCATTCCTGCCATCCCAGGTATAAGCCTGTTGAATCTTCGCTGCACTCCTTCCATGGCAAGAACATCCTTCCTCAGGTAAGGTGAGACCAAAACTGCACACAATACTCAAGGTGCGGTCTCACCAAGGCCCTGTACAACTGTAGCAAGACATCCTTGTTCCTGTACTCGAACCCTCTTGCTACGACGGCCAACATACCATTTGCCTTCTTAATCGCCTGCTGCACCTGCATGCTTACCTTCAGCGACTGGTGCACAAGAACACCCAGGTCTCTTTGCACTTCCCCTTCTCCCAATCTATTGCCATTCAAATAATGATCTGCCTTCCTGTTTTTGCCACCAAAGTGGATATCCTCACATTTATCCACATTATAGTGCATTTGCCATGTTTCTGCCCAATCACCCAACCTGTCCAAATCGTACTGGAGTTTCACGACATCCTCCTCACAGCTTACCTTCCCACCCAGCTTTGTGTCGTCTGCAAATTTGGAGATATTACATCCAATTCCCTCGTCCAGATCATTAATATATATTGTGAACATATACAGGAACAAGGATGTCTTGCTGCAGTTGTACAGGGCCTTGGTGAGACCACACCTTGAGTATTGTGTGCAGTTTTGGTCACCTTATCTGAGGAAGGATCTTCTTGCCATGGAGGGAGTGCAGCGAAGATTCACCAGATTGATACCTAGGATTGCAGGAATTATGTATGTATGAAGAGAGAGATTGGGTTGATTAGGCTTATATTCACTAGTGTTTAGAAGAATGAGAGGGGATCTCATTGAAACTTATAAAATTCTAACAGGACTAGACAGGCTAGATGCAGGAAGGATGTTCCCGATGGCGGGTGAGTCCAGAACCAGGGGTCAGAGTCTAAGGATAAGGGGTAAGCCATTTAGGACTGAGATGAGGAGGAATTTCTTCACCCAGAGAGTGGTGAACCTGTGGAATTCTCTACCACAGAAGACAGTTGAGGCCAACTTATTAAATATATTCAAGAAGGAGTTAGATATATTGCTTAAGGCAAAAGAGATCAAGGGATATGGGGAGAAAGCAGGGACAGGGTACTGAATTTGAATGATCAGCCATGATCTCATTAAATGACGGAACAGGCTCGAGGGGCCGAATGGCCTACTCCTGCTCCTATCTTCTATGTTTCTATGTTTCTGGAAGCGCCAAACTGCTATTTCAATAGAGCCATTGTTTTAGCATTAACAATCAATTCTCATTTCAAAAGCTGTGTAGTTTTTACAGCTTGTGTTATCAAACCATACCGTCTCAGAAGCCTGTTTTGACACAGCTTGTGTCGTCGAGGCTTTAGATTTTTAAACCCAGTATATCATGTATTAATAAAATCAGAAATCTGTTCATATGATGGTGTATCTCTTGGAATATGGCTTATTCCGTCACAGAACATCCCCACTGACACCTGGGAATCCCTGGCCCAACACCGCACAAAGTGGAGAAGAAGCATCCGAGAAGGTGCCGAACACCTCAAATCTCTTCGCTGGGAGCAAGCGGAAGCCAAGCGCAAGCAGTGCAAGGAACACACGTCAACCTAAGCACCCCACCCACCCGCCCCTTCAACCACCGCCTGCCCCACCTGTGACAGACACTGTAGGTCCCGCATTGGACTCATCAGTCACCTCAGAACTCATTTTTAATGTGGAAGCAAGTCATCTTCGGGTCCGAGCGACTGCCTAAGAGAAGAAGAGAGAGGGATGCTGAGGTGCTGTCCTGGGGGAGTGGCAGTGGATCAGTGGAGCAGGAACCTGCTGTCCTCTCTCAGGCTGACAGCATTCCTGCTCCCACCACTGCCACTCTGCCATTGCCCTTGTCGCTGCCTGTCATCCAGCCAGCCCAGACTGCTGCCACCCATGCTGAGGTGGTGCAGTCTACAGCCGGGCCTTCCAGGCCTAGGGCTGGTCGAGGGCTTCCTGCAAGGCCATCTGAAGTCTCCTGCATGGACACTCAGCAGTCTTCCACCAGCTCTGCTACAGCCACTGGGCCAATACTTCGTAGGAGCACTAGAGTAGGCAAAGGTACACTAATGAGAGGCACTAAGGGATTACACAAGGGCGAATAGTTAATATGTTTGTTGTAAATATGTCTTCCCTGATTTTGATAAATGTATTAATTCAGTTTGGACTCTTTTGTGGTGTATCTCATTTCAGCTTTGCGTTGTGATATGGCCTGTGACAGGGATGGAATGATGGGAATGTGGTGAGCAATGGAGATCTGGGGTTTAATTCATTCGATCTGCAGTCTGATGAGATGGTCACGGACCGCCCTTCCAGAAGGCCAATTGAGTGGCTGCCTCCTCTCTTGCTCCTGTTCCTCCTCCTTCTTATTTTCCTGATCATCTTCCTCATCTTCCTCTTCCTCTTCCTCCTCCTCCTCTCCCTCTTCCTCCTCCTGAGCTGGTCCCGCAATCCCTGATAGCAAGGGCTGGGTCCTCATGATGGCTAAGTTGTGGAGCATGCAGCAGACCACCATGAAATGGGACATCCACTCAGCTGAGTACTGGAGGGCTCCTCCTGCACGGTCAAGGCAGCAGAACTGTTGCGTCAGCAGGCCGATAGTCTGCTCGATGATGTTCCTGGTGGCAGCATGGCTCTCATTATATGACTGCTGGGCAGGAGTGTTGGGGTTGTGGAGGGGAGTCATGAGCCAGGTGGAGAGCGAATAGCCCTTGTCTTCGACCAGCCAGCTACAAGCTTGATGTGGTGGCTGGAAGAGTGCTGGCACACCAGTCTGGTGCAGGATGAAGGAATCGTGGCTGCTGCCAGTATAGTGGGCATTGACATTGAGGATTTGCTGTCTGTGGTCACACACCAACTGCACATTAAATGAAAAGTAGCCTTTGCGGTTATTGAAGATCTCAGGATAATTATGCAGTGCACATGGGTGCAGTCAATGGCGCCATGCACCATGGGGAATCCCGCTCTCCTGGCAAAGCCAGATGCATGCTCGTCCTGCTTCTCACTGGTGATGGGGAAGGAAGTGTTGTCCCTTCTCCTACTGTAGAGAGCCTCTGTGACTTCCTGGATGCAGCAATGGACTGCGAACTGCGAGATATTAGCTATGTCTCCTGTTGCAGACTGGAAAGATCCACTGGCGAAGAAATTGAGGGTGACGGTGACCTTGACTGCTACTGCGAGAGCTGTGGTCACCCTGATCTGAGGCTGGAAGTCTGGTTGCAGGAGGTGGCAGAGTTCTCTGACCACCTCCTTGATGAAGCAGAGCCTTCTAATACACTGCTCCTCGCTTAATTGGAGGTAGGAGAAGTGCTCTCGGAATACCCTCAGAGGGTAAGGCCTCCTGTTGAAAGCCTTGATGGCCCTTCTCCTCCCTCTGGGCACATGTTCCAGTCTTTCTCGCTGCCTCTGCTCCCTCTATCATAGATCCTGGAGGGCGAGGTCAATTGCCAGTATAGCCCCCATTAATGTAACCAAGTCTAGCAGTTAAATTTTTATAAGAATAAATGTAGCTACGTTTTAGTTGCCACAACACTTCTGATACTAAATAACCTTGAAATTACAGAATGAGACTGTTGCATTATGTGAAACTGACAAGAAGGCACTGAAACTCCACTAACCCACAGCTGTGAGTCATTATTGATGATCCCTTTAAATAACAACCCTGGAGCCAGCTTCCTGGTGCTTCACGTCAGCTCTCCCTGTTGCCGTTTACTCCAGGTGCTTAGGTGGCGACAATCAATTTTGCAGATCGGGCGGTCAGTGAGCATTGCACACTCACTGATGTCATGATCCACCTGGCGTTGAGGCTCCTGGTGATAACTGTTAGCAGCAGTGCTGCGGGGGGGAATTTGACATGTGGCATTGGATTCACCTCGCCCCGACGATAATGCTCTAGCGTCCCAATAGTGCCATCTGCTGCCGCTAACGGGAGATGCTAAGGTATCAAATTTCCCCCCAGAATCTCTTGTGAAATGAAACAAGTCAGATCTCTGATACGTCACATGTTGTTCATAGATATGCATCTGATTGCAAATTTTTGGTGATCCACTTGATTACACACATGAGAGTGAGTGATGGCACTCACAGACTGGTGAAGGAGCCAAGTACAATACTCCTGCTGTTGATGACTCTAATAGTGATTATGGATGGGTCTACAAATGTATTTAGTTAATTAGCTTCTTTGGGTTCTTCTTGAGCAAGCAGCAACATTTCTCCTTCTCCTCTGGTATTAATCAAATGGGGGAACATGATTCAGGCCAACTTGTATGATATAGCTCATCCAACATTTCCTCACATCACTATCAATCTTCTTCGCATATGAGCAAGTAACATGTTTATTGGAAATACTTTGTTAAATATTATAGGACATTCTGGACTTTAGCCATTGTGCCAGAAACTTTAATCGTGAACAGAAACAAAAATTACGAGATCAGAATTATTATTGCTGGAATCAAACATTTTGCTTGTGTCATGCTCTCAGTGCCCTTTGATATCTCTACTTAGTTTTATCAGTGTCTGCACCCTCCTGAGCAATAAATACAAACTATGTACCACAATATATAACTGAAATTTAGCTGCACATATAATTGCTCTTTGCATTGTTAGGTGCTGGCATGTAGAAAATTAATAGAATGTATCCCTATGTATGTGATTGGGTTTCAACATTAAATATATCTACTAATCAACACATAGTCATCTAATAGAAGGTCTCATAAGATTAGAATTACATAGAAATTACAACACAGTACGAGACTGTTAATCCCAACCAGTCCATGTTGGTGTTTATCCTCCACACAAGCAGTGGACCTAATCCCATGTGCCTGCCATGTTCCCATATCCCTTTATCTCCCTGTCCTTCAACTACCTATCTAAACCCTTTCCTAAATGTTGCCTGGGTCTCTGCTTCAGTCATTAATTCCAGTAGTACATTACACAACCTCTGTATAAAAATATTTCTTCTGCTCTCTGTTCTTCACTTAATCTTATATCTATGCCCACTCATTCTAGGCCTCTTAACCACGTCTACATTTTTGCCAATTCCATCACCTTATCAATATGCCCTTGCAATTTCCTTTGGTCATCAGAATTATATACTAGCCTCCTATTTAAATATTATCTGCAAATTTGGTCACCACTCCTTCGAGTCATATATACAAATCATTGATGTAAGAGTGAACAGAAACAGTCCGAGAACAAAAACCTCCAGGACACCACCACCTATTTCCAGCCACTCTGAGAAGCTGCCCTTAACTCCTACTCTCTGTTTCCCCACTTCTAACCAGTTTTTAAACCAATTTGTTACACTTTCTGTAGCAGGGTTGCCAGAATTAACGCAGTACTTCAAGTGTGGTCACACAGAGTATTGCATAGCCTTAGCAGAACCTCTGAAGACTAGTACTCTACTGTTCTTGAGGTATTATTCAGCGTTCTCTTCGGCACATCGTCTTAAAGTTAAAGTGATGAGACTACCATCACTCTCAGGACACTTTCTGAATTTCCTTCTGCCAATTTATTGTATATTTATGATGCACACTTATTCAACCAAGTGCAACACTTTACATTTAATAAATAATATTTCCATTTAGATAGCCTCTTAGCGCATTTTAATCCCAATTTAGAGCTGATTTCAGAATGAATGGGACTTCGAATTTGCTTCATCTGCTACAACTGTGCTGTGAGCATTGAATTGAGTTCAATGGTCTGAAAAAGTAGAAATGCTGGTAGACTATTGAGTAGAACCTCAATTATCTGCACTCGTGATTATCCACAAAACTTTTTAAGGGAGTCAGCATTAGTTTTGCATAAACCACCTAAAATGCAATGAAGCATTTTAAATTGATTTTTCAGACTCTCAGTTCTTGAATCAGCACTAAAAGAATAAAACATTTCCATGAAGCCATGTTGTAATAATACTGGGGTAGCCACTAATACATGATGAAGTTGAGTGAGAAGACTGTATTTAGCAAGTATAAAAATGTGTGTGAAATACAAATTGCAATTTTCTGATCTGGACATTTAAATAGCATATTGCAGATACAGTGATTGGGTTTAGTGACTGAAACATAAACAGAAAGGTCAGGCAGCATCTTTCGGAAGGTAGGGTTAATGTTTCCGGTCAATTACTTTTTGTTAGAACTGGGGTTTTCTGTTTTTATTTCAGATTTCCAACATCTGCATTATTTTGCTTTATGTTTTAGGGATGACTGACTTTCTAGTAAGTCAATAAAGTAACTAATAACAATACTAACAATAACCAGTCCCAGGACAGTGACAGGGTAACACAAAGAATTCGACCCAACACAATCGTCGCAAAGCAAAAGGAAAAATATCTGTCATATTGGGCAGAAACAACAAAAACCCAAAGCAAACTCAATTGCTACTTGGCCCTAAACAGACAATACAACATAGCTGATTACCTGACCATGGTAAAGGATAACAAACTGAGAAGAACCTTGACAAGGTACAGACTTAGCGAACATAGCCTAGCAATCGAAAAAGGCAGACACAGGCAGACCAGGCTGCCAAGAGAAGACAGGATATGCTCTCACTGCAGTCAGGGAGTAGCTGAGACAGAGATGCACTTCCTCACAGCCTGTGGAAAATATCAGGGCATCAGAGAGAATTTCTACCAAAAATTCTCACAAATATGCCCTGAATTCAGAAATCTGACTGACAACCAAAAACTCCCATTCCTACTGGGGGAGGAGAGAAGCTGTGTAACACTGGCGGCACACTATGTTACAGCTTGCCATGAACAGAGGGACAACCAGTAAACTAAGACAAATGTATATATAAACAAGGCGAATGTATATTTATAAACTCAGGGATATACCTGTTTATACACTGTATGAATGGAACCGCGTTTATGTGTTCAACCATAAATGTATTTTGATGCTTTGGCAACATAAGATGTACCTTATCATGCCAATAAAGCGATTTGTATTGTATATTGTAAAGTGCAGAGCTTAACACTCATTTGTAAGGGTATAGTTTCTTGGGCTAGGATGTCCTCAAAATGTGTTACAAGGCTTTGGCCCTTTAAAATAATATTTAAGTCGTCTTCAGAGGGAGGTACATGCTGGTTTTTGGGTCTGCTCATTTGCATTTCCATTGGTGCAAACATTGATGTAAAACCAGTGTAAAACTGATGTAAGCAGCTGAACTACCTGGAAACTCTGCACCATTTAAAAACAGTTCAACCTATAATCTTCAGCAGCAGACTGGGGGAGAAACAGGCAAGAGAACAAATATTTGGCTCTTTCACTTCACTCTATAAACACTTCATTGCATGCTTAGCAATATTTTTATTATACTTGTGTAGAATTATAACTTCGCAGACACCATCTGGACCCAAAGGGTAGCAGAGCATGACACCAAGCCAGAGAACAAGAATGCACAACTTCACTAACACAGATCTTTAAGCCCTCCTCGAGGAGATTGAAAGCAGGAGGCACAGACTTTGTGGGATGCCACCAAATCAGCGAAAAATGTGACTTGTGCTTCCAGGAGGAGGTGGCACTAGCACTGGGCGCCAACTCACTAACCACATTCTCACAATTCTTGTGAACATCCAAAGGTGAAAAGTGCAACATTTTAGGGTCATTTGGTTGCCCATTGAGTCCCCTTCATTGAAGGGCAAGTGCTGGGTAGAACTTTGTTGTCTGGAGTTAATGTCTATTTGTCACAGGCAAACAGATATTGGTTAGTGTAGACTGACTTAGAATCTTATTATGACACAATTGAATTACAGGTAGACTACCCTTTATCCGAACTTCCGAAAACCGAAACCCTCTAAAAACCGAAGGTTTTTTCGGTCAGCGTAAGTCGTGCGCACGACATGACCAGAGTGGCGCACGACTTACTCTGAGCAGAGGGTCAGCGTAAGTCGTGCGCACGACCCCCCGCGGACCCCCGCCGACCCCCCCGCCGACCCCGACCCCGCCGACCCCCCCGCGGACCCCCGCCGACCCCGACCCCCGCCGACTTACGCTGAGCAGAGGGTCAGCGTAAGTCATGCGCACGACCCCCCGCCGACCCCCCGCGGAACCACCTGACTCTCTTCCAAAGGCTCGAAAGCAACGAGAGCTCTGAGCCCGCGGCGGTGCCGGCCCCTGTTCCGACCGAGCACGACGACCTGTTGGTGGAAATGCGGAACTTCATTGCATTCCAGGCTAGCAGCGACGGACAAGCCACAACTGCGGACCCCCCCGCGGACCCCCGCCGACCCCGAACCCCGCCGACCCACCCGTGGACCCCCCCGCGGACCCCCGCCGACGCCGGACCCCCGCGGACCCCGACCCCCGCCGACCCCTTCGTGGACCCCCGCCGACCCCGACCCCCACCGACCCCCCCGCGGACCCTCGCCGACCCACCTTCCGAAATCCGAAATTTTCCGAAAACCGAAACACGGCTGGTCCCGAGGTTTTCGGATAAAGGATAGTCTACCTGTATATGCAATATAAATAATTTGTCATGAGTTAGAATTACACATTAGACACAATTCTTATTTTTTCATCGCAACAAAAATGCAGAGCAAATGAATATTTGCAACTTGTATGTGTGCTATCATATTCTATGCCTCTTTTGGCTACAGTAGGTTTGTGCAAGTCTGAAGAGGGAGGTAGTGATATTATTAATACAGCACATGAACCACTGGCTCACATTTTAAGTGAGCACCCCACTTTAATATACCACCGAGGAACTGGACGGAATGAAAAACTGACTTTGTTCTTTAAAAATAGTTTTACTCACATACGTTGGACTGTGATTTTTCTGTTTTATTGTTGCTTCTTTGAACCTTGAAAGAAATGGCCTCCATGGTTTAAATTGAATTATACCCTCCCTGATTCCCTGTCAAAATTATAAATATAACAGAATGGGAGAAGCCTACTCAAGTTAATTCATTAATGAGACTGGTGGAAAATAATATTGAATTTTAAGCAGATTGGGCACTCCACCACCTAAAAGAAGGGCAGCAGGTGCATGAGAATAACATAATCACCAAGTTCTCCTCCAAGTCACACACCATCCTGACTTGGTCATATATCAATGTTCCTTCATTATCGCTGGGTCAAAATCCTGGAACTCCCCACCTAAACGTATTGTGGGAACACCTTCATCACACAGACTGCAACGGTTCAAGAAGAAGGCCCACTACCACCTAATCAAGGGCAACTGGGGATGGGCAAGAAATGTTGACCTTGCCAGCGATGCACACATTCGGAGAATGAAAAGAACCTTGACTATGTTAATACCATTGAAAGTCAAGGGAGGTGATTAGCTTCTCTCTTGTTGGAGATGGTAATTGCCTGGTACTTGTCTGACATGAATTTTACTTGCCACTTCCCAGCCCAAGCCTAAATGTTGCCAAGTATTGATGTATGTGGGCATGGACTGCTTCATTAGCTGAGGAATTGCGAATGGAGGTGAACAATGTGAAATCAGCAGTGAACAGCCCCACTATATCATGAAGGGAAGGGAATTGATGAGAGAGCTCAAGATAGTTGGGCATAGTACTTTGCCTTGAGGACCTCATGTAGCAATGTCCTGGAGCTGAGATGATTGACCTCCAACTACCATCTTCCTTTGTGCCAGTATGACTCCACTTTCCCCCCTGATCCCTATTGACTTCAGTTTTATGAGGGCTCCTTGGTGCCATGCCTACTCAAATGCTGCCTTGATGTCAAGGTCGGTCACTTTCACATCACCTCTGGAATTCAACTCTTGTCTCAATATAACAACAGAAAATGCTGGAAAAACTCAGCAGGTCAGGCAACATCCGTGGAGAGAAATTTGAGTTGACGTTTCGGGTTGGACCCTTCTTCAAAACTGGAAAGAAAAGAAACTAGATCGGAGGCAGGGCTGCGATCGGACAAAAGAATAAAAGAAACAAAAGAAGTAAATGTTTGTCTCAATGTTTGGATCAAGTCTGTAATTAAGTCTTCAGCCGAGTCAGCTGGAACCCAAACTGAGCATTGATAAGCAAGTTATTTGTAAGTAAGAGCAGCTTGATAGCACTGTTGATGACTCCTTACATGACTTTGCTGATGATTTCAAGTCAGCTGATAGAGTGGAAATTAGCTGGATTGGATTTGTCCTTTTTTTTCCAAAGGACATACCTGAGCAATTTTTCACATTGTCAAGTCGATACAGTGTTGTAGCTGCACTGGAACAACTTGACTAGCGGCACAGCTAGTTCAGGAGCACAGGTCTTCAGCACGACAGCCGGGATGTTGTCAGGCCCATAACATTTGCCACGTCCCGTGCAGTCAGCCATTTCTTGATGTCACGCAGAATGAATTGAATTAGCTAAGACTGGCATCTGCAATGGCAGGCATCTCAGGAGGAGGCTGAGAAGGATCATCCACTTGGCACTTCTAGCTGTAGATGGCTGCAAACCCTTCACCCTACTCTTTTACACTAATTTTCTGGGCTCCACCGGGATGGGAATGTTCAAGGAGTCTCCTCCTGCAATTTGTTGCTTAATTGTCCACCATTCATGATTGGATGTAGCAGAGCTGCAGAGTTTAACCTGATCAGGTTGGTTGTGTGATAGCTCACGTCTGTCTATAGCATGCTATTTTTGCTGTTTAGCATGCATGAAGACCTGTATTGCAGCTTCATCAGGTTGGTACCTCAATTTCAGGTAAGCTTGGTGCTGCTCCCGTCATGCTGGATAAGAACTTGGAGTGGGAGGGGGAGGATCTAGTTGTCAAGGTCCATGTAGGAACCAATGACATAGGTGAATCGAATAACTAGGGCTGTAGATAGGGCTTTAATCTAAAAAGGGTGGGGGAGGAGTCAGGTGAGGGGAAATTTAGAAATCTAAAGAGAAAGGTCAAGGCAATAGAGCAGTGTAGCGGTTTGGGTAAAAATAAGCAGAGTGTGACAGGAAGGGACAGAGAGCTTAATGGTAGTAGTGCAGCCAATAAGGTCAAAGCAGGGAATAATGGTAAAACATTTAAATTAAAGACTCTTTATCTGAATGCACAAAGCATTCGTAACAAGATAGATGAACTCGTGACACAAATAGAGATAAATGGGTTTGATTTAATAGCCATTACAGAGACATGGTTGCAAGGTGGCCAAGGTTGGGAACTAAATGTTCCAGGGTACTTGACGTTTTGAAAAGACAGGCAGAATGGAAAAGGAGGGGGTGTAGCCCTGATAATAAAGGATTACATAAGGACAGTAGCGAGAAAGGATCTCAGCTCAGAAGATCAGGAAGTAGAATCAGTATGGGTGGAGATATGGAATAACAAGGGGCAGAAAACACTGGTAGGAGTGGTATATAGGCACCCTAACAGTAGCTATACCATTGGACAGAATATTAATCAAGAAATAGTAGGAGCTTGCAACAAAGGTAATGCAATAATCTTGGGGGACTTTCATCTTCATATAGATTAGACAAATCAAATTGGCAAAGCTAGTTTGGAGGGCGAGTTCATGGAATGCATTCGGGATAGTTTCCTAGAACAATATGTCATGGAAACAACCAGGGAACAGGCTCTTGTACTGTATAATGAGACAGGCTTAATTAGCAATCTCATAGTAAAGGATCCTCTGGGGCAGAGTGATCATAATATGATAGAATTTCATGTTAATTTTGAGAGTGACTTGCCTACATCCGAAACTAGAGTCTTAAACTTAAATAAAGTCAATTACATAGGTATGAGAGGCGAGTTGGCTAAGGCAGATTGGAAAAATAGATTAAAAGGTATGGCAGTAGATAAGTAGTGGTTAGCATTTAAAGAATTATTTCATAATTCTCAACAAAAATACATTCCATTGAGAAACAAAAACTCCACTGGAAAAGTGATCCAACTGTGGCTAACTAAAGAAGTTAAGGATAGCATTAGATTGAAAGAAGAAGCTTATAATGTTGCAAAGAATAATGGTAAGCCTGAGGATTGGGATTGTTTCAGAAACTAGCAAAGGTTGACCAAAAAATTGATAAAAAGGGAAAAAATAAAATGGGAGAAAACTAGCAAGAAATATAAAAGCAGATTGTAAGAGTTTCTATAAGTATGTAAAAAGGAAAAGAGTAGCAAAAGTAAATGTTGGTCCTTTAGCAGCTGAGACAGGAGAAATTATTATGGGGAATAAGGAAATAGCAGAAATGTTAAACAAATATTTTGTATCTGTCTTCATAGTAGAAGACACAAAAAGCATACCAAAAATGGTGGGGAACCAAGGGTCTAATGAGGGTGAGGAACTTAACATAATTAATACAAGTAGAGAAAAAGTACTAGAGAAACTAATGGGATTAAAAACCAACAAATCCCCTGGACTTGGTGGCCTACATCTTAGGGTTCACAGAAACCCCACAATGCAGATAGAGGCCATTTCGGCCCATCGAGCCTGCACCGACACATATCCCACCCGATCCCCGTAACCCCTACACCAACACATATCCCACCCTATCCCCGTAACCCCACGTATTTAATCCCCCTAACACTAAGGGTCAATTTATCATAGCCAATCAACCTAACCCGCACATCTTTGGACTGTGCGAGGAAACCGGAGCACCCGGAGGAAGCCCACGCAAACACGGGGAGAATGTGCAAACTCCACACAGACAGTTATAAAAGAGGCGGCTGAAGAGATAGAGAAGTGTGCAATAAGGGCACAGCAGTTATCATGGGTGACTTTTATCGACATATAGATTGGGCTAACCAAATTAGTAACAATACTGTGGAGGAGGAATTCCTGAAGTGTATACGGGATGGTTTCCTGGACCAATATGTCGAGGAACCAACTAGAGGTCAGGCCATCTTAGACTGGGTATTATGTAATGAGAAAGGATTAATTAGCAATCTTGTTGTGCGAGGCCCCTTGGGTCGGAGCGATCATAATAAGATAGAATTCTTCATTAAGATGGAGAGTGAAATTGTTGACTCAGAGACTAGGGTCCTGAATTTGAATAAAGGAGACTATGATGGTATGAGGTGCGAGTTGGGTAGGATTGATTGGGGAATATCACTCAAAGGGTTGACGGTGGATGGGCAATGGCAAACAGTCAAAGATCGCATGGATGAATTACAGAATTTGTTCATCCCAGTTTGGCATAAAAATAAAACAAAAAAGGTGACTCAACCGTGGCTAACAAGGGAAATTAGGGATAGCATAAGATCCAAGGAGAGGACATATAAATTGGCCAGAAAAAGCAGTAAACCTTGGGAGCAGTTTAGGGTCCAACAAAGGAGGACAAAGGGATTAATTAAGAGGGGGAAAATAGAGTATGAGAGTAAGCTTGCAGGGAACATAAAAACTGACTGTAAAAACTTTTATAGATATATGAAGAGAAAAAGATTGGTGAAGTCAAGCGTAGGTCCCTTGCAGTCAGAATCAGGGGAATTTACAATGGGGAACAAAGAAATGGCAGACCAATTAAATACATACTTTGGTTCTGTCTTCACAAAGGAGGACACAAATAACCTCCCAAAGATGTCGGGGAACATAGGGTCTAATGAAAGGGAGGAACTGATAGAAATCAGTATTTGTAGGGAAATGGTGTTAGGGAAATTGACGTGATTGAAGGCCGATAAATCCCCAGGGCCTGGTAATCTACATCCTAGGGTACTTAAGGAAGTGGCCCTAGAAATAGTAGATGCATTGCTAGTCATCTTCCAAAATTCGATAGACTCTGGAACAGTACCCATGGATTGGCGGGTAGCTAATGTTACCCCACTGTTCAAAAAGGGTGGTAGAGAGAAAACGCGGAATTACAGACCGGTAAGCCTGACATCGGTAGTGGGGAAAATGCTAGAGTCCATTATAAAGGATGTAATAGCAGAGCACTTGGGAAAAAAGTGACCAGATCGGACAACGTCAACATGGCTTTACAGAAGGTAAATCATGCTTGACTAATCTGCTGGAATTTTTTGAGGATGTAACTGGTAAAATAGATAAGGGAGAAACAGTGGAAGTGGTGTATTTGGATTTTCAAAAGGCTTTCGATAAGGTCCCGCATAAGAGATTAGTGTGTAAAATTAAGGCACATGGGATTCGGGGCAGGGTATTGACTTGGATAGAGAACTGGTTGACAGACAGAAAGCAAAGAGTTGGAATAAACGGCTCTTTTTCCGAGTGGCAGGCAGTGACTAGTGGGGTACCACAGGGATCTGTCCTTGGACCCCAGCTATTCACAATATATATTAATGATCTGGACGAGGGAATTGGATGTAATATCTCCAAATTTGCAGACGACACAAAGCTGGGTGGGCGTGTGTGCTGTGAGGAGGATGCCGAGAAACTCCAGGATGATTTGGACAGGTTGGGTGATTGGGCAGAAGCATGGCAGATGCAGTATAATGTGGATAAATGTGAGGTTATCCACTTTGGTGTGAAAAACAGGAAGGCAGATTATTATCTAAATGGCAATAGATTGGGAGAAGGGTAAGTGCAACAAGACCTGGGCGTCTTTGTGCACCAGTCGCTGAAAGTAAGCATGCAGGTGCAGCAGGCGGTTAAGAAGGCAAATGGTATGTTGGCCTTCATAGCGAGAGGGTTTGAGTACAGGAACACGGATGTCTTGCTGCAGTTGTACAGGGCCTTGGTGAGACCACATCTTGAGTATTGTGTGCAGTTTTGGTCGCCTTATCTGAGGAAGGATGTTCTTGCCATGGAAGGAGTTCAGCAAAGATTCACCAGGCTGATACCTGGGATGGCATGAATGATGTATGAGGAGAGATTGGGTCGATTGGGCTTGTACTCGCTGGAGTTTAGAAGAATGAGAGGGGATCGCATCGAAACTTATAAAATTCTAACTGGACTAGACAGACTACATTCTGGAAGGATATGGGCAGCACGGTGGCATAGTGGTTAGCACTCTTGCCTCACAGCGCCAGGGACCCGGGTTCGAATCTGGCCTCGGGCGACTGTCTGTGTGGAGTTTGCACATTCTCCCCGTGTTTGCGTGGGTTTCCTCCGGGTGCTCCGGTTTCCTCCCACAGTCCAAAGATGTGCGAGTTAGGTTGATTGGCTATGATAAATTGACCCTTAGTGTTAGGGGGATTAAATACGTGGGGTTACGGGGATAGGGTGGGATATGTGTTGGTGTAGGGGTTACGGGGATCGGGTGGGATATGTGTCGGTGCAGGCTCGATGGGCTGAAATGGCCTCTATCTGCACTGTGGGGTTTCTGTGATTCTGTGATATTCCTGATGGTCGGGGAGTCCAGAACCAGGGGTCACAGTCTAAGGATAAGGGGTAAGCCATTTAGGACAGAGATGAGGAGGAATTTCTTCACCCAGAGAATGGTGAACCTGTGGAATTCTCTACCAAAGAAGGCAGTAGAGGCTAATTCATTAAATATATTCAAGAAGGAGGTGGATATATTTCTTAAGGCTAAAGGGATCAAGGGATATGGAGAGAAGGCAGGAACAGGGTACTGAATTTGGATGATCAGCCATGATCGCATTGAATGGCAGAGCAGGCTCGAGGGGCCGAATGGCCTACTCCTGCTCCTATCTTCTATGTTTCTATGTTTCTATGGATGCATTGGTTTTGATCTTCCAAAATTCCCTAGATTCTGGAATGGTCCCAATGGATTGGAAGGTCGCAAATGCAACACTGCTATTCAAGAAAGGAGGGAGAGAAAAAACAGGGAACTACAGGCTAGTTACCCTGACATCAGTCGTCAGGAAAATGCTGGATTCCATTGTTAAGGAACTGGTATCATGTCATTTAGAAAATCATAACATGATTAGGCAAAGTCAACATGGTTTTATTAAAGGGAAATCGTGTTTGACAAATTTATTAGAGTTTTTTGAGGATGTAACGAGCAAGGTAGATAAAGGGGAACCAGTGGATGTAGTATATTTGGATTTCCAAAAGGCATTCGATAAGGTGCCACATAAAAGGTTATTACACAAGATTAGGGCTCATGGGGTTGGGGGTAATATAGTAGCATGGACAGAGGATTGGTTAACAGACAGAAAACAGAGTAGGGATAAGTGGATCTTTTTCAGGTTGGCAGGCTGTAACTAGTGTTGGGGCCTCAGCTATTTACAATCTATATTAATGACCTAGATGAAGGGACCGATTGTAATGTATCCATGTTTGCTGATGATACAAAGCTAGTGGCACAGTAAGTTGTGAGGAGAACACAGAGGGGGAAAAATTCAGTTGGTAGCGCCACCCGTTAGCGCCTTAAGAGGGCGCTAAGTGGGACGCAAACCAACTAGCGCCCGGGCGTGGCAATATCTGCGCCTCTCGCGAAATTGGCCGGACATTTTGCGGCAGCGCTAAGCAATACCGTCCGATCTCCTGCGCACGCAGATCTTGACGTCATTCGAGAGTGCAACGCCCTTGGGGCGCCCCGGACCGGAAATTCAATGGCGCCCCCCTTCTTTCCACCTGGCGATTCAGTGGCGCCCCCCTCCTTTCTGCCTGGTGCTACCAAAGACAGGTTGACTGGAATGCATCCCAGTCGCTGTGGGGCTGTGGGGGCGCTATTTAAAGCGGCCTCTTACTGGCTTTTGTATGGTAGCCATTTTTGCACCTCTCGTTCTGAGAGTGGGAGAGAGATTTGGAGAGAGACAAAGAGAGAAAGAAAGACTTCTGCATTGAGTCAACGCTGTCTGAGGTAGTTTTGGTTTCTGACCATAACTTTGCAGGTACTTTGCTTTTTGACCTTCATAACTTTGATTGCCCAGATACTATGGGGACTGCAATGAATGGGAACGTCGTCCTTCTCCGTCACATTCAGAGGGCACAGAGATGCAGAGAGAGAGTGGCAATCATGGCCAGACGGAGGAGGGCCAACAGGCCTCGGTACAGGAGACCTTACCCTCCCAGGGTTTTTCGCCAACAGTTCTCCTACATTAATATGTCTGAGAAGCACTGTTTGCGAAGGCTGCGATTCAGCAAAGATGTGGTCACTGAGCTCTGCCACCTGCTTCAGCCAGATCTGCAGCCTCAACTGAGGAGCAGGACGTCTCTGTCAGTGGCAGTGAAGATAACAGTGGCTCTCAACCTTTATGCCACCGGCTCATTTCAATCAGCTACTGGGGACATTGCCAATATCTCCCAGTTCACGGTGCATTGCTGCATCCATCAGGTAACAAATGCCCTCTTTAAAACGAGGCGAGAGTACATCTCTTTCCCCATGACCCCGGACAAGCAGCAAGAACGCACAACTGGCTTTGCTAGGATATCGGGCTTCCCCATGGTGCAGGGCGCCATTGACTGCACGCATGTGGCTTTGCGAGCGCCGCAAGAGAATGCCGAGGATTTCCGCAACCGAAAGAGCTTCCATTCCTTAAACGTCCAGTTGGTCTGTGACCACAGACAGCTGATACTCGCTGACAGTGCCCACTTTCCAGGCAGTAGCCACGATGCCTTCATCCTGCGCCAGACTTCTGTGGCAGACTTTTTCCAGGCACCGCATTACCCAGGAGGTTGGCTTCTCGGGGACAAGGGATATCCTCTGTGCACCTGGCTGATCACACCACTCCGTACGCCCAGCACCTCTGCTGAGCTGCGATACAACGAGTGCCATCAAGCTACCAGGAACATCATTGAGCACACAATCGGCATGTTCAAGCAACGGTTCCACTGTCTGGACCATTGTGGAGGAGCCCTGCAGTACTCGCCTGAGTGAGTCTCCCACTTCATTGTTGTGTGCTGCATGCTGCATAACCTTGCAATCCTCAGGACCCAGCCAATGCCACCAGACATTGGAGCACCACCAGAGGAGGAGGAGGATGAGGAGGAGGAAGATGAGGAGGATGATCATCAGTAGCACCAAGGCGGGAGGGAGGCACAAAGTGGAAGGGCCGTCCGTCAAATGCTCATAGCAAGTCGCTTCTAGGCCCCCTCTGAGGGAATGGCTTCTGCCATTCAAACAACCTGAATGAAAGCATCCCACAACCCCTAAGCCGGTCAAGGCAACAATGAGTGCAAAGACCAAACATGTACATTTTGAATACAGACACTTCTTTATTTCACAAACTCTGTGTGTCTCATTTCCGCATGACAAAGTAATAGAAAGAAACACAAAAAAAGCAGTCATTCACATAACTGGCTCTCACAACCTGGAGACAATGTCCAAAACAGTAACAAAAATTTGATCACGAACCTCGGCCTTCAATAAAACAATGAAAAACATTTTGCCACACCTCCTACTTTTTGCCCTTTGAGGGTGATCTGCTCCCCTTGCGAAATTGCCCCCTTCCCACTCTGCAGCTCCTCCGTAATGGGACCACAGTGGCTGGAGCAAGGCTGGGGGAAGGCTGCTGAGTGTCAGAAACTGAGACTGCAGATGCCCTTGAGGGACGGCCTGGACCAGCTCTGGGCCTGGAGGGCCCGGCTGCTGACTGCACCAACTCTGCATGGGCGGCAGCAGTCTGTCCTACAGGTGGTGGCAACTGCAGTGGAGAAGTACCAGTGTTGGCAGCAGGGATGCTGTCATCTTGAGAGAGGACAGCAACTCCCTGCTCGACCGACACACTGGCACTCCCACGGGACAGCACTTCAGCATCCGGAGCAATCTGATGGAGCACAGATTGATGGCCTGCTGCGGCGCGGTGAGAGCCCCGGGGAAATGTGCCCGATCCAGCGAGTGTGGCAGCAGTCAGTGCTCGCGTGGCCTCAATCTGCATCTGCATGAGACCAGCCATTGACTGCATTGCAGCACTTAGCATTTGCGTGGCAGCCGCCTGTGCTACAACGAAGTGCTCCACACTCCTTGCCAGTGATTCAATGGATTCGGGCAACCTTGCCACTGCAGCCATGAGCTCAGTGTGCCTTTGCTCCACCTGGGCACTCATTTCAGCGAGGACCCACTCCTCGTCTGCGTCCAGTGCAGCAGAACTTGAGGCCATACTCTCCCTCCGGGGAGAAGACCCCCGAGCTTCCCTACCCCCATCGCGTTGCTGCAGCCCGCTGGGTCCTGGAGCTTCACCCTCATCAGACCATTCCCCTCTGCTCCCCTCCAAGGAAGGCGTGTCCCCAGTATGGGCATGGGCTGCCTCGGTTGAGGGTGGTGCTGATGTTTCGGCTTCCTCTTCCTCCTCGCCTTCAGCTTCACTCTCACTGGCAGCTTGAGGGCCCGTCTTCTCACCTGGTGAATCACCATCTGAAAGCAGGGAGGTACAAGAGTGGCTTTAGTGTGAGGACAGGGTGGCAGCAAGGGAGGCATGAGTGCAGCGATTTAGTGATTTGGATTGAAAGTGTCAAAGGCTGCTGTTGTGAGGAACAAGTGGAAGGAGAGAGGACAATTGCTGTCCAGAACGGGGTCGACGTCTCCAGTGGCGATGGAGCCAATCACCCGGCTTGCCACAAACCTGTGGACGCGCTCCTCAAGATCGCTGAGGGGTTGAACCTGAGGCCGCCCTCCACCGGTCCGTTGCTGCTGTCTCCTATTATGAGACAGCTTGGCCTGCAAGAAAAAGGATGGCGTCTGAGTAAATATACAGCCATGGTCTTGCCTGATATGCCTCCCATAGTTGAATAGCCCTTACTGTATGCAGCCATGGTCTTGCCTGATGTACCTCCCATAGTTGAATAGCCCTTACTGTATGCAGCCATGGTCTTGCCTGATGTGCCTCCCATAGTTGAATAGCCCTTACTGTATGCAAATTGTGGAATGTGCGTGTGTGTTTGATGAATCTCCCTCCACACTCTTCTGTACTTGCGTGGCAAAGGCCTCCTGCCACTCTTTGGGTACAGAATGGATCTTCTGCGCTCCACCCCGTGAACCAGAGCCTCCAAAGCCCGCTCGCAGAAGCGCTGTGCTCGCTCCCTGGCCCTTTCCATAGTGTCTGGCTGCTAGATTTAGCCACAGGTCTGCCCAGGCCGAGATTCAAGGCTCCAGAGCAGGGTATGGCTGCAGAGCAAGATCGACCCTCCCCTTTAAGAACTGACTGGCGCCAGTGTGTCTGTGTTCAACCGCTAACTGACAGCGCCTGTGCTGCGCCCGCCCTCTGAGGTAGCGCCTCGCACCTCGGCCTTAGCGCCTTAAGAGAGTTGTGTAGCGCCTGATTTAGCGCTCCAATCACCTCCAGGGGCGATAAAAGACAAGTTTGCTGTCGGAGGCGATAACTAGCACCAGGCGCTAATCTTTGCGCCCGGCTGATAATTGCGCCCCAAATGGGGCGATACCGAATTTCTCCCCCAGAGTCTGCAAAGAGATATAGATAGAGTAAGTGAATGGGCAGTAAGGTGGCAGATGGATATTAATGTAGGGAAATGTAAGGTTATTCACTTTGGTATGAAGAATAGAAAAACAGAATATTTTTTAAAAAGTGAGAAACTTTCAAATAGTGGTGTTCAGAGAGATTTGGGTGTCTTTGTGCAAGAAACACAGAAAGCTAGCATGCAGGTACTGCAAGTAATAAGAAAGACAAATGGCATGTTGGCCTTTATTGCAAGGGGGTTGGAGTACAAGAGTAAGGAGGTCTTGCTACAATTGTACAGGGCCTTGGGGAGACCACACCTGGAGTACTGTGCACAGTTTTGGTCTCCTTATCTGAGGAAGGGTATACTTGCCTTGGAGACGGTGCAGCCAAGGTTCACTAGATTGATTCCTGGGATGAGAGGGTTGTCCTATGGAGAGATTGAGTAGGTTGGGCCTATACTCTGGAGTTTAGAAGAATGAGAGATGATCTCATTGAAACATATAAGATTCTGAGGGGGATTGACAGGGTAGATGCTGAGAGGTTGTTTCCCCTGGCTGGAGTGTCTAGAACTAGGGGGCATAGTCTCAGGATAAGGGGTAGGCCATTTAAGACCAAGATGAGGAGGAATTTCTTCACTCAGAGGGTTGTGAATCTTTGGAATTCTCTGCCCCAGAGGGCTGTGAATGCTGAGTCTTTGAGTATATTCAAGGCTGAGATAGGTAGATTTTTGGACTCTAGGGGAATCGAGGGATATGGAGATTGGGTGGGAAAGTGGAGTTGAGGTCGATGATCAGACATGATCTTATTGAATGGCGGAGCAGGCCTGAGGGGCCGTATAGGCTACTCCTGCTCTTATTTCTTATGTTCTTATGTTCTTATGCTCTTTGACACTCTTCATTTAACAGGTTTGGTCATCTGGCTCGATGGTGATGGAGGAGTGAGTGATATACGGGGCCATGAGGTTACAGATTGTGGTGGTATACAATTCTGCTGTTGTTTTTGGTGCAGAGCACATCATGGAGAGCCAGTATTGATCTACTATATCTGTTCTTAATCTATTCCACTTAGCACATTGGTACTGCCACACAACACGATAGAGGGTGTCCACAGTGTGAAGATGGGACTTGGTTTTCACGATGTCTGTGTGGCAGGCAACCTACCATGCTATCATCAACAGGTAAATTGGTGAGAACAAGGTCAGGTAGTTTATTCCCTCATGTTGTTGCTCTCACCACCTTCTGCAAGCCCAGTATGGCAACTATGTAGAATCATAGAATGGTTACAGCACAGAAGGAGGCCATTCAGCCGGTGGAGCCTGTGCTGGCTCTCTGCAAGATCACTTCAGCTAGTCCTACTCCCGAGCCCTTTTGCCGTAGCCCTGCAAAAAAATTTCCTTCAGGTACTTATCCAATTCCCTTTTGAAAGCCACGATTGAATCTGCCTCCAGCACCCTTTCAGGCAGTGCATTTCAGATCCTAACCACTCGCTGTGTAAAGTTTTTTTCCCTCATGTCACCTTTGGTTCTTCTGTGTCCTCTGGTTCTCGAGCCTTCCACCAATGAGAACAGTTTCTCTTTATCTACTCTGTCTAGACCCCTCATGATTTTGAACACCTCTATCAAATCTCCTCACAATCTTCTCTGCTCTAAGGAGAACAACCCCAGTTTCTCCAGTCTATCCATGTAACTGAAGTCCCTCATCCTTGGAACTATTGTTGTAAATCTTTTCTGCACCCTCTCTAAGGCCTTCACATCCTTCCTAAAGTGCAGTGCCCAGAATTGGACACTGTACTCCAGTTGAGGCCGAACTAGTGTTTTATAAAGGTTCATCATAACTTCCTTGATTTTGTACTCTATGGGGGAAAAATTGGCTCGCACCTCCTTTGGGGCGATAACTTCGCCAGTGCCCCGAAGATGGTAGCGCCCCAGTGGCCGAAATTGAATGGTAGCACCCCAAGCAGGAGGCAGGGTGCTACTGGAAGTGCTCTCCCTCCCTCTTGGGACGCTTGCATTCAATATCGCGGCACCATGTGCAGCAGTGCCACGTGCGTCGGCACATAACACTGTGGTACTGTAGGCCTCCCTCCCCTGATTAAAGGGGAGGGGCACCGGGGTCCTGCTAGATCAAGAGGAGTGCCGGGCTGCTCGATCGTGGCCGGCACCCTGCAAGAGGAGGCAAGAGGGGGCAGGTGCTGGCAGGCAGCCCCAAAAAAAATGGAGCCTGGCACTTGCCCTTTAATTATTGCTGCCACAGCTGCAGAAACGCCACCCTGACCCTGTCGGACATAGCTTCTGGTGGTAGGTCAGGGGTGTGGGCCAAGTTTACAGCCGGGGCGCGAGCGAGGCGCTGCACATGGCGATGACGTCATCACCGGAGATACAGCGCCGTGGGGCGCTACCGGCTACCGCTGCTGCTAACCTCCTGCTGAATTTCGCGGGAGGCATTAGCGGTGCCACGCCCGGGCGCTCACCCCCCCGTTAGCGCCCCAAAGGGAGGCACAAAGCAACTGAATTTTTCCCCCAAAGTGCCTCTATTTATAAAGTCCAGGATCCCATATGCTTTTTTAACTGCTTTCTCAACCTGCCCTGCCACCACCTTCAACGATTTGTGCACATATACCCCCAGGTCTCCCTGTTCATGCAATGTCTTTAGAATTGTACCCTTTAGTTGATATTGCCTCTCCTCGTTCTTCCTACCAAAATGTATCACTTTGCACTTTTCTGCATTAAATTTCATCTGCCACATGTCCACCCATTCCACCAGCATATCTATCTCCTCTTGAAGTCTATCACAATTCTCTTCACTGTTCACTATACTTCCAAGTTTTGTGTCATCTGCAATTTTGAAATTGTACCCTGTACACCCAAGTCTATATATCAAGAAAAGCAGTGGTCCTAGTACCGACCCCTGGGGAACACCACTGTGTACCTTCCATCAGTCCAATTCACCATTACTCTCTGTTTCCTGTCATTTTGCCAATTTCGTATCCATGCTGCATTGACCCTTTTATTCCATGGGCTTCAACTTTGCTGGCAAACCTCTTATGTGGCACTCAATCAAACACCTTTTGGAAGACCATGCACACCACATCAACCATATTGCCCTCATCAACCCTCTCTGTTACCTCATCAAAAAACTCAATCAAGTTAGTTAAACACTATTTGCCTTTAACAAATCTGTGCTGGCTTCCCTTAATTAATCCACACTTGTCCATGCAACTATTAATTTTGCCCCGGATTATCATTTCTAAAAGCTTCCCCACTACCAAGGTTAAACTGACTGGCCTGTAGTTGCTGGGTTTATCCTTACACTCTTTTTTGAACAAGGGTGTAACATTTGCAATTCTCCAGTCCTCTGGCTTCACTCCTGTATCTAAGGAGGTTTGGAAGATTATGGCCAGTACCTCCGTAATTTCCACCTTTACTTCCTTCAGTATCCTAGGGTGCATCCCATCTGGCGCTGGTGACTTATCTACTTTAAGTACTGCCAGTCTTTCTAGTACCTCCTCTTTATCAATTTTTATCCCATCCGGTATCTCAATGACCTCCTCTTTCACTATGACTTTGGCAGCATCTTCTTCCTTGTTAAAGACAGATGCAATGTACTCATTTAGTGCCTCAGCCATACCCACTGCCTCTATGCGTAGGTCTCAATTTTGGTCCCTAATCGGTTCCACCCATCCTCTTACTATCCGTTTACTATTTATATGCCTATACAAGACTTTTGAATTCCCTTTTATGTTACCTGCCAATCTATTCTCATACTCTCTCTTTGCCCCTCTTATTTCCTTTTTCACTTCCCCTCTGAACTTTCTATATTCAGCCTGGTTGTCACTTGCATTCTCAACCTGACTCCTTTTTCTGCTTCATCTTACTCTCTATCTCTTTCGTCATCTAGAGAGCTCTGACTTTGGTTTCCCTAGCTTTCCCCCTTGTGGGAATATACCTCGACTGTACCCAAACAATCTCCTCTTTCAAGGAAGCCCATTGTTCGATTACAGTTTTGCCTGCCAATCTTTGATTCCAATTTAATTGGGCCAGATCCATTCTCAACCCACTGAAATTGGCCTTCCTCCAATTTAGTATTTTTACACTAGATTGCTCCCTGTCGTTTTCCAGAACTAACCTAAACCTTATGAAACTATGATCATTGTTCCCTAAATGTTCGCCTACTGACACTTGCTCCACTTGGCCCAACTCTTTCCCCAGAACCAGATCCAGCAATGCCTCCTTTCTCATTGGGATGGAAATGTACTGATCAAGAAAGTTCTCCTGAACACACTTCAGAAATTCTTCCCTCTCTCTGCTCTTTTCTTTCTTTTAGTCTTTCTTTACACTATTATTATCCCAGTCTATATTAGGATAATTGAAGTCCCCCATTATCACTGCTCTATAGATCTTGCACCTCTCTGTTATCTCCCTGCAAATTTGCTCCTCCATATCCCTCCCACTAGTTGGTGGCTATTAAATCCGTGAATCTTAAGGTATGGTGTTCTTCAATAAATAGACGGAGACTGCAGATCAACAATCAACAGGTGTTTACTGGATGAGGGTAGTCTAATAACTAACAGTACAGATGCCTGCTCAGGGCTTATATACAGGTGAGGTCACTGCCGGTACTACAGTATACAGGAGCTGTAAAAGTAGTTCTCTCTTAAAGCTACATACACTACAATTCCTCCCCTTTTAGATTAACAGTACCATAACATTCAAATAACAGTTAACACTTTTAACATGCACAGTAACTGAAATAGTCCATTTATAGATTCAGTCTTTGGGGCGGCTTCCTGATCATTTCTGGATAGCGCCTTGCCTGAGTGTCTTGCTCTTGGTGCGGAGGCGATTCTGGCCCCCTGTCATCGGTTAGTTCATCAGTTTCCGATGCTACTGTTTCTGGGGTAGATGCTACCGGTGTGTCGGGTTCATCACCAGGTACGCTAGACATGGGGTTGACTCGTTCTTGTGACGCTAGGATCTGGTCGACATGGCGTCTCACAATGTTCTCCCCGACATCCACTGTGTACATTAGTGGCCCCTGCCGTGTGCATATCGTTCCGGGTTGCCATTTCTCTGTTCGGTAGTCACGGGCCAAGACTGGTTGTCCTACATTGAAGCTCCTTGTCGGCTTCTCATTGATGTGCTGGAATTGCTTATTCTCAACATTCCTTCGCACATTTGGTCTGAGCAAATCCAGGCGAGATCTCAACCTTCGGTTAAAGAACATCATGGCCGGGGTCTGGTTGGTAACTGCATGTGTCACATTTCTGTAGGCTAACAGGAAATTGTCCACCTTATGCTGTAGTGGAATTTCATCATCACACATGGCCCTTATCGCCTTTTTAAAGGTTTGTACAAACCTCTCAGCCAATCCATTTGTGGCTGGATGATACGGGGCGGATGTGTAATGCCTTACCCCATTCCTTCTCATAAATTTCTGAAACTCTTCGGACACAAACTGTGGTCCGTTATCAGAGCAAATCTGCTCTGGCAAACCGTTCCTGGCAAATATGGTCCGTAGGACTGCAATCGTTTTCTCCGTAGTGGTGGAGGACATTTTGATCACCTCAGGCCATTTCGAGTGCACACCCACTGCTATTAAGAACATTGAGTCCATGAATGGACCAGCAAAATCAATATGCACCCGTTGCCATGGAGAGGAGGGCCACTCCCATGGGTGTAGAGGGGCATGTGGTGGTGCATTTTGGACTTTCTGGCATCCTGAGCAGCTCTTTGTTAGGTCCTCGATTTGTTGATCGATTCCCGGCCACCACACATAAGCCCTAGCAAGGCTTTTCATTTTCACCCCTCCCAGATGGCCTTCGTGAAGCTCATTGAGCACTCTCTCCCTTAACTTGGGTGGAATTACCACTCGGGATCCACACATCACTGTCCCCTGGCATACTGACAGCTGTTCTCTTCTGGATGAGAATGCTGGCAACAGTGAGTCGCCATGTGTTGGCCATCCCTTCACCGTCAAATCATATACCCGAGACAGTGTCGGATCATTTCGGGTCTCCTTCTCTATATCCGCGTTAGTTACTGGCAAGCGTTAAATTATCGACGAATAAAATATTTCGACAGGGTCCACTGCTGGTGCTTCCTCCGCAGTAGGCAGTGGCAGGCGTGATAGCCCATCAGCGTTTCCATGCTGTTTTGTGCTCTTATACTCTATTTCATATTGGTTCGCCCCTAGAAAAAGGGACCATCTTTGTAGCCGTTGCGCAGTCATCACCAGAACGCCCTTCTTTGGATTAAAGATGGAGACAAGTGATTGGTGGTCAGTCAGCAAGGTGAACTTCTGCCCGTGCAGATAGTGGTTGAACTTTTTTACTCCCCATACTAGGCTGAGGGCCTCCCTGTCAATCTGGGCATAGTTGCGCTCGGCTAAGGTTAGTGACCGAGACGCAAAGGCTACTGGCCTCTCCAACCCGTCTGGGAATTTGTGCGACAGCACCGCTCCAATACCATAGGGTGATGCATCACACGCCAACCGAATTGGTAGTGCTGGGTTGAAATGGGCCAAAACCTCTTTTGATGTGATCAATTCTTTACACTTCTGGAAAGCTCGTTTACATTCGTCATTCCACTTCCATGGTACCCCCGTCTGCAGTAGGGTGTTAAGTAGGTGTAATACTGTGGACAAATTTGGTAAGAACTTATGGTAGTAGTTCACCAGCCCGAGGAACGACCTCAGTTGTGACACATTTTCCGGTGCTGGAGCCTTGACTACTGCCTCAATCTTCTCAGGGGACTTATGTAACCCCTCTTCATCAATAACGTGGCCACAATACGAGATCTGCTTCTGGAAAAACTCGCATTTGTGGCGATTAGCTCATAGCCCATATTCCTTCAATCTAGTGAGCACCTGCTCCAGGTTGGCGAGGTGATCACTGTCATTTTTGCCCGTGACCAGGATGTCGTCCAAGTAACACTGGGTCCCTGGAATCCCTTGCAGGACTTGATCCATTGCCCTTTGCCAAATAGCCGGAGCCGATGCTACCCCGAACACCAGCCGGTTGTATTGGTAGAGACCTTTGTGAGTGTTGATTGTGAGGTATTGTTTCGAGGCTTCTTCTACCTCCATTTGCAGGTACGCCTGGGCCAGATCAATCTTAGTGAAGCGTTTTCCTCCAGATAGCGAGGCGAAAATATCTTCAATCCGCGGAAGTGGATATTGTACCGTGTGAAGGACTGGGTTCACTGTCACCTTAAAGTCCCCACAGATGCGAACCTTCTTTGGTTCCCCAGGCGTATTACTCAATGACCTCTTCATTACAGGAACGATGGGTGTAGCCCACTCGCCCCAGTCCACTTTGGACAGTACTCCTGAACGTTCCAAACCTTCCAGCTCTGCTTCGATGGCTGGGCGGATCGCATAAGGCATTGGTCTGGCCTTAAAAAACTTTGGGCTTGCATTTTCCTCTATTTCAATCATCGCTGTTATGCCTTTTAGTGTTCCGAGTCCCTCCTGGAACACTTCTTGTGCGTCAGTTAGCATTTTTGACAGTCGTCCAGGTGTGACGTCGTCATCCTTTTTGGCCTCTACCGTCAGTGCTTGTATGGAATGCCAATCTAATTGTATCTTCCGGATCCATTCACGTCCTAGTAGTGGTGGTCCTCCATCTGGCAATACATATAGGTCCATTTTTGGTATTTCCTGGCCGTTGTATATCATGATCACCCTTATTTTTCCTTTGGGGTAGACTTTTTGCCCCGTGTACGTCTTCAAGACAATCTCTGTAGCTCTCAAGGGTATATGTGAGAATAGCCGCTTGTAGTCCCTTCGGTTTATGACTGTTAGGGCTGATCCTGTGTCCAATTCCATTTTCACTTGGACTCCGTCTATCTTGAGCGTGACCCAGATAATCTGGTGATCCTCCATTTTGATTACATTATGTAGTTTCAGACAACCCAGCTCCTTGCTTCCGGAGTCTGTATCACTTTTCTGTTCGTCTGAACTACTCTCCGTCACCTTATGTACCTTTTTGTACTTCTCTTGTGGAGATTTCTTGCTGCTGGTTTTCTTCCCCGACCTGCAGACTCTTGCTATGTGTCCTGCTTTTCCACACTGTCTGCACACTTGGTCCTTGAACCAACAATCCTTCTGGTCGTGTGTTGTTCTGCCGCAGCGATAACACTTCCCTGCTCCATATGACATTTCATTGGTGCCATATTCTTGCGATCTCCGTTGTATCTCTGCAGCGCCCCGTGCGGCTGCTTCATGTGATACTGCCATGCTGAAAGCCTTGTCCAGCGTTAGATCCTTTTCTGATGGAAGCCGTTTCTGGGTTCCTTCACTTTGAAGCCCACACACAAACTTGTCCCTTAACGTATCTGCTAGTCCCATTCCAAACTGGCAGTGTTTCGATAGCTTGCGCAGTTCCGTTAAATACTCAGCATTACTTTCGTCTTTATGCTGGTTCCTTTTGTGAAACTTAAATCTTTCTGCTATCAGCAGCGGTGTGGGGTTTAAGTGGTCCTGTAGGATTTCCACTATGTTTGCGAAATCCTTATCCACTGGCTTCTCTGGGGTTATTAGGTTTCGCAGTAAGCCATACGTTTTTGCACCCATGGAATTCAACAAAACCAGTGCTTTCCTGGCATCTGGCACTTCATTCGCCTTGCAGTACACCTCAATGCGTTCCACATATGTCGCCCAATCTTCGACTTCATTGTCGAACTCTGTGACACTGCCACTCTTCGGCATCCCTGGGTGTGGTTAGACTGGCTAAAATGGCGTCTCCCGCGCTCTCCCTTCTTCTCCGCTGGCTCAAAATGGCGTCTCCCGCGCTTCCCTTTCTTCCCGCGCTCGCCCTTCTTCTCCGCTGCGGCTTCAAAAATGGCATCTCCCGCGCTCTCCCTTCTTCTCCACGGCTCAAATGGCGTCTCCCGCGCTTCCTTTCTTCCCCTGCGGACGCTGCTCAGCCCTTGAGCCCTGGCTGCGCTCTGCGCGTTTTCCTGTGCACCTCTCTCGTTGCCGCCGCTCGGTCCTGAACCCCAGCTGTGCTTTACCCTCTCTCTCTTTTTGTTTTCCATCAACGCCGCTCGGTCTTCAACCCCCGGCTGCGCCCTGTGCGCTTTACCCTCTCTCTTACCCCGTCGACGCTGCTCGGCCTTTTCTGTGCCGTCGGTCGGATCTAGCCGCCGCTGTCCGGGAAGGGTCTGCGCTGTACCTGTTGCCAGCCTGTTGCTGGATCGTCATGGCTGGAGAACCAAGCCCAGCTCTCAACAGCCTCCCCTGCGATGGTCACTCTCTGCCGGATGACTGGGCGGTTGCTCGTGGTCGACGCCCGTGCTTCTGGCCTCGACTTTCTTCCACTGTCCTCCAGGAGCGAATCCTTGGGAGGAAATGCAGAGTTGCAGGTAGGTTCGAATCGACATCGTCGCCACTATTAAATCCGTGAATCTTAAGGTATGGTGTTCTTCAATAAATAGACGGAGACTGCAGATCAACAATCAACAGGTGTTTACTGGATGAGGGTAGTCTAATAACTAACAGTACAGATGCCTGCTCAGGACTTATATATAGGTGTGGTCACTGCCGGTACTACAGTATACAGGAGCTGTAAAAGTAGTTCTCTCTTAAAGCTACATACACTACAGTGGCCTATAGAATACACCTAGTAATATAATGGCACCTCTATTGTTTCTTAACTCTAACCTAATAGATTCTGTCCAGGACACCCTCTCTCTCCAACACTGTAATATTCTCCTTAATCAATACTGCCAGCCCACCTCCTTTCTTTCCTTCCCTATCTTTCCTGAACACCTTATATCCAGGAATATTTAGTACCCAATCCTGTCCTTTTTGAGCCAGGTCTCCATTATCGCCATAATATCATATTCCCATGTGGCTATTTGCACCTGCAGCTCACCAACCTTATTTACCATGCTTCATGTGTTTACACACATGCACTGTAAACCTACCTTAGACCTTCTTGTATTCACTCTTAGTCTGACCCCACCTAATACCATACTATTTTTTACTCTTGTACTATCTATCTCTCCTAATTGTTTGTGCACCTTGTATCTCCTTTTTACTGCTACACCCTGGTGCCCATCCCCCTGTCAAATTAGTTTAAACCCTCCCCAACAGCACTAGCAAACCCCGCCATGAGGACATGGGTCCCGGCTCTGTTGAGGTGCAGCCCATTGGGTGTGTACAGGTCCCACCTCCCCCAGAATCAGTCCCAATGTCCCAGGAATCTAAAGCCCTCTGTCCTGCACCATCTCTACAACCATCTGCTTTATCCTCCTATTTCTATACTCACTAGCTCATGGCACCGGGCGTAATCCGGAGATTACTACCTTTGAGGTCCTGCTTTTTAATCTCTTTCCTAGCTCCCTAAAATCTGCTTGCAGGACCTCATCCCTCTTTCTACCTATGTCGTTGGTACTGATATGGACCACGAGCTCTGGCTGTACACCCTTCCCCCTCAGAATTTTCTGCAGCCGCTCCGTGACATCCTTGACCCTGGCATCGGGGAGGTAACATACTGTCCTGGTATCAGGGCTGCGGCTGCAGAAACGCCTGTCTGTTCCCCTAACTAGCGAATCTCCTAGCACTATTGCTTTCCCGATATTCCTCCTCTCCCCCTGTGCAGCCGAGCCACCCGTGGTGCTGTGGACTTGGCTCTGGCTGTACTCCCCAGAGGAACCATCGCCCTCACCAGTACTCAGTACCGAATACTGGTTAGAGAGTGAGATGCACTCAGGGGACCCCTGCACTATCTGCCTGGTCCTCCTGGTCTGTCTGACGGTCACCCATTCCCTCTCTGCCTGCACACTCTAATGCTGCAGGGTGACCACCTCCTGAAATGTGCTATTCACGTAGCTCTCAGCCTCACGGATGCACCGCAGTGATGCCAGCTGCTGCTCAAGCTCTGAAACCTGGAGCACATGTGGTTATCCAGGACACGGGAAACATCCTGAAGTTCCCACATGGCACAAGATGTGCATTCCATGGGACTGAGTTGCCCTACCATGCCTCTACTTAATAGACTATTACCTAACTTAACGGAAAAAAACTCAAGACTTAAAAACAACAATCACCAGTTACTCACCAATCAGTTCCTTCCCTTGTGCTGACGTCACTTTTGGTTTTTTACTTTGCTCTCTGATGCTCGCACTTCCTCCAGGCTTCGGGCTCTTGGGCCTACCTTTATCTGTGGCCGCTCCTCTCACTCTCCCGTAGGTCCGATCTCATGCCTATTAACTTAGAGTCCTTGGGTTCTGTGGTTCCACTCCTCCTTTTCAGTTAGACGTCTCAACCGCCTTCCTCCTCTCCACTGAATTCCTGCTCTCACCAAATTCTTCCACTCTGCTTGCAATCCACTCCAATTGCGTTCTTCCAGCTCTCTCTCCAAGCTCTGTGCTCAAGCTCTCTGTGTTTCAGGACTCAGCCAGCTCAGTCAATGGTTGTACTACCAAGTCACTCCTGGTGATGAAAATTAAAGTCCCCCACCCAGAGTACATTCTGTGCCCTTGCTTCCCTCAGTGCTTTCTCCAAGTGGAGTTCAACAATGGAGCAGTACTGATTCATCAGAGGGTAGTAGCTGGTAATCAGCAGGAGGTTTCCTTGCCCATTTCTGACCTGCAGCCTTGGGACTTCATCGGGTCAGGCATCAATGTTGAGGACTCCCAGGGCCACTCCTTCTCAACTGTATACCACTGTGCCCAACCTCTATTGGGTCTGTTCTGCCGATGGGACAGGGCATACCCAGGGATGATGATGTTGGAGTCTGGGATGATGGCTGATAGATATGGTTCTGTGATCATGACTGTGTCAGGCTGTTGCTTGGCTAGTCTGTGGGACAGCTCTCCCAACTCTGGCACCAATCCTCAGATGTTAGTGAGGAGGACTTTGCAGGGTCGAGTGGGCTGGGTGTGCCTTTTCCGTGTCCGGATTCGATACCGAGGTTACAGCCAAGTAGTCCGTCCGGCTTTTTTCTTGTTATTTATAGCAGTTTGATGCAACTGAATGCCTTGCTAGGTCACTTCAGGTGGCAGTTAAGAGTCAACAATGTTGGTGTGAGACTGGAGTCACAAAAAGGCCAGGCCGGGTAAGGACAGCAGGCTTTCTTCCCTAAAGGACATCAGTGAGCCAGTTGTGTTTTTATGACAACCCAACACCTTTATGGTCACTTTTACTGATACCAGCATGCACATTTTTTACCAGCTGTACTGATAAGTTTGTGCTGGACGCCGCAAAAGTTAGGTGGGAAGAAGGGAATGAAGGTGGCAATCCTTTGTTTCTTGTTCATGTTCTAAGTTAACAGAATCGACAATCTGTGCAGCATTTTGGGGATTTAAACAGCTATCTGTGAACTGTTAGTGTGCTGTTTAAACTGCTGCTACATCATATAAAATGCCTCTTCATGACAAAAGAACCACAGCATTCAAACAAAAATCTCTGAATAAATGTTAAAAGTTAATTTGTAGTTTAAGGGGAGCAGCACTGCTTATCTGTTCAACAATGCTGCTCACCAGTTTTGGGTTGACAGCTGCTCTGTAGGGAATGATGGGATTTCCACCTTCAGACACTGATCATTTGGTTATAGTGATAACTTGGGAACCTGTCCAAATTGAACACTATACCCCTGTAACTGGATTCCACTGTATTGGGAGACTGGCAGGAACTTACTTAAACTAGGATTGCTTATGAATTTATGGTATAATTTGAACAAGGTCTCGATTAGGTAGCACTTAAATGGTGGCTATACTCATTGCCCTCTTAAAATCAGGAGAGAATCCAATTCAGGGTAAAGGTAAAGCAATCTCCTGTGAATAAGGGTCATCATATGCCACATATTAATTGAGCTGCAGAAACCTCAACCCAGTCAGACATCTAAATGTCCAGAGTGTAACTTGATTATCATTTTGTACAATCAGACTTTTTTAGATATCTACGCTGTAAGTAACAACTCAGTGCACTGCTGAAGTTGGGAATGAGGTTGAGCCTTTAATTGCTAAATCTTTCATCCTGAAGTAGTGCCATTGTTCAAATACGTAAAAGCAGTTAGAAATACAGACAACTGAAGTCCAGCATTAGGTGCCCATTCTCACTAGCTGCAATGTTCAGTGGGCTACACAAAAAATTCTATTCAAAACATAAATGCTTCACGTGTACTGGTCTTTGAAAATGCCACAATTATATAGACGATAAATGCCGATGTGCACTGGCTGCTCACAGTATGTTTTCTGGCAGCTCACAGTACGTTTTCTGGCAGCTCACAGTACGTTTTCTGGCAGCAATTGGTTGCGCGATGCCAATGCAAGGGCCCAACACATCACTGCTACGCTTTGTCAGAGCAAATCTGATTTCAAAGAGATTAAGACATGCTGTATTTATAACTTTAAGCCATAGTAGCACTGTGTCCAGCCTGTACACAAGGGAGTGGCTTGGGAGAAGATAACACAGGGTAACTTGAAACCCTGGAGCACGTGTTGTAGGTTCAGGTGATGAAGCCTGGATTGCTGAAGGTATCAAGTAGTCACTACACTGTATTGCAGTGGCTATCAATTGTGTCCACATTTCAATGCTGGGATTTTTCTTATTCAGTAATTAGCTCTGAAACAAGAACACTTCATCCTCATGTGGACCTCCATTATCTTGTTTGGTATCTGTTGCATGGTGTAAAGAACAGGTACAGTATTTTGTAATCAGTATGGCACTGTTAATGCCTGTATCAAGTAGCATTGTAAATATGTTTTGGGCATATGACCATGATAAGCATTGGTAACTCAATCCCCCGGTGTAATATCAAGATGACTACCGCTAATACTTTGTAAACTGGAAAATTGTAAACCCTCTTGTTCCATCCTGCAGTTCATGTCATTTAAGTACATCCTGATAAATTATTCCTTACTCTTCAGGAACTATACCAAGTCTGTACAAGGTTTGTCAGCAATAGACATCGTCAGCACTGTACACAGAATCAGCCACAACTGATGATCTTGCTCAGGAAGGTCACAGCATCCCCACCCCCTTACACATCCTTAACCTTTCATTGAGATTGGAAGGATTTTGTTTTGATTTCTGTTAGTATCTCTTTACCTCAGTGGGTATTAAGTAATATTTTTTTAAAGGAAATAATCAAATGCTTAATATTTCACTTCAAACAGAAGCAGTAGGCACCAAGATAACTAGAAAAAATGGTGCCATGTGGGATTTTGCAAATTCAGGAATGTTCTAAATGTGTTGCTGGATGATAAAATTGAAAGTTTACATTTAAAATACTTATGGATGAAATAGCAATTAAATATTTGTAACAAATGTGTATAAAATCCATCTGCCCACAATTTTAATGAAGGCATTTAAAGTAAACAAGTTAGGACCTTTGTAAAACAGTGGAAAAGGAGTTTCATGTGAATCTGTTACATTCTGAAACTATCATACAGTACAATTTAATCCTTTTAACTGTTTGAATTACCATTGAATCAAACAATCAATATTTGTTTTTGGGAGGGTATTTTATTGTTTTCACATCTTTTGTTTGTCCCTTTGGTTAAGAGAGTGGGTAGCTAATCTTTTGCATTCTCTCTGCCAATGTTACTCACCGATGCTTGCTTGGAGGTTGTGACTTTCCCTTCGATTTTCCTTCTATGTTTCCTTCTCTGGGATAATATATAGCTTTCAGGTATTCTGCAATTCTGTGTGCTTTCATTTTTGATAATAATCTCTTGTATAGAATCTTATCAAATGCCTTTGGAAAGTTCACATAGAGAACATCCCCAAGCCACCAAAAAAATCAACTAGATTAGTCAGACATGACCTACCCGTCACAAGTCCATGCTGACTCTTTTTATCCAACTGCTCAGTCATTCTATCCCTAATGATAGATTTCAGTAACCTGGCCACAACAGATGTTACACTGACGGGTCCATATTTACGTGATTTATCCCTCTTTCCCTTCTTAAATAATAGTGACATTTGCAATTTTCCACTCCTGAATCTAGAGAGCTTTGGAAAATTATGACGGATGCATCTACAATTTCTTCCCTATTTCTTTTAAAATCCTGGGTGGAAACTATCATACCCTGGAGATTTATTTATCTTAAGTCCCATTATTTTTTCCATTAGTATTTTTAATGCATTAAAGTCACTAATTTTCTCCCCTTTACTTAGTTTTTTTTAATAGTCCCTTTTTGCACTTCATTCATTTCTTTGCATCTATTTTTGTAGCTCTCCCAGTCTTCTGGTTTCCACTTTTCCTTGCATTTGTGTAAGCCTTTTCATTTACACTTTTATTCATTGCACCCTGAAATTCAACTGAATTTACTCCAAGGTGCTTCTGGGGTGGAACCCTGGCAAACTCTTGGGCTAGCCCAAATTCCTGGCTGTCGACCATTTATTTCTGTACAAATTTATCTGGTTAATTATAACTGTCCTTTAAGTACATAATTTTTATACAGTACAAAGGCGTGTGTGATGAGTTTTGACAGCTCTCAGTTATATCATTGCTGGTTTGTAGATAGGCTAAATATGATAGCCCCCAAAAATGGGCGCAGGTATCGCGATGCATGATTAGCCCGCACCCCTTGAGTCCAATGCAGGCAGCATGTGAAGTTCATGCTGCCTGCTCATTTTAAATGATAGTAGCCTCAGCAGGGAGCCCAAGTTCATGCGAGGCTAGCACCAATTAAAGCTAGACTGCACTACTTAAGACCAGCCTACACCTATTAAAGGGGAGGTGCATTCTGGCTGGAGCAGGTGTTGGAAGTGGCTGGGGAAGACATTCTGAGCAGGAAGACTATGTACTAACAGCACAACAGGGGAGACAGCAAGCTCCAAGATTTTCCAATGCAGCACTTCAAGCCTTGGTGCAGGAGGTGGACAAGAAGAGAGAGGTTTTCTATCCACAGGTGGTCAGAAGGCTCTCCGGACAAACTGTGAGAAGGCAATGGGAGCAGATAGCCATCGTGGTTAATGCCAGTAGTGTTGCCCTGAGGACCTGGATGCAGTGCCGCAAGAAGTTTAATGACCTCACACAAGTGGTCAAGGTCAATGAATTCATCTTCAAATGCCATATACCTGCAACTGAACCATTAGGCTCACAACATTGCTCAATTCACCACCAACCCCCCTTCACTCACCTACCAACAATCTCTATCAATCAGGACACATTCCTCACATTCATAGCTTCACCTCACCCTCACACACTTAGCACTGCTGCAAGCCTCACACCCACATCTCACAGCTTGCACATACTACCAGCTATTCAACTATGAGGGGCGCATCACCAAAGCACATTGCACCACACACACTGACACAACTTTCCTCTCTCTTGCAGGACAAGGTGGCTTATAATCTGGTCTGATCAGAAGCCTTGAAGCAACCTGCCACACCACTCGCTTTAGCAACCAGACTTTAGCAACTTCAAATAAGATATCAAACCACTAAACACTTCTACAAATTCATCAACAGCCAGTAGAAATCAATCAGCAATTAACATGAAAGCAGTTGATGATCCCTTTAAATATTGCTGGTGGGGGTTCGGCCCTGCTGCTGAATGCATGGTCAGCTGTGCGTGTTTAAGAGAAGATGTTAGCTGGAGCGTTGAGGTCGAAAATGGCAGCACTGGCATCAAATCAGTGTTATATGCTGACTGACATCACGATCTGCCTACTCTGCAAACTTCTGGCGCATGCTCCCAGTGCCCGCACTAATGACCTCACCAAAATGGCGTCTGGTGCAACCCATGCCAGAAGTGTGCCCGTGCAGCGTGGACATCATTTTGGACCCAAAATGGCACACGTAGTGCAGAAAAAGACTGCGTTATGGAGCCGAATTTTGCGGCCACAATATACATAAGCAACATAAGAACTGCCCCTAATCTAACCTTTGCAAGTGTACTAGTCTATTAATTGTTTATCTGAACAGGTCAACTTAACATCTAATTATTTATTTAACTCTGTGTCTAGCCGGTGTAAATGTTACACTCTAGTTTCTTGAAGTAGTCATATACTGTCTAAGCAGTGTAATATAAAACAGCACCTCTCTAACTACATTCAGGTATTAAAGCACAAACAGAGATGGAAATTGCTTACTGCCTGTTTCTGGGTCTATAACCAGTGCTGCACCAACAGCACATGCCACGAGCGGAAGGCCTGGGGCCGGCCCGAGATTGCTCCTCGGGCCTCATTAATATATTTTGTATGAGCTGCTAGCACCAGTCGCACCTCCACAGGCAGCTCATGCATTTTACATTGTTGCATATCTAGCTGCTTGCCCCGCTGACAGCGGCCCTAAGGTAGTCCCAGGAGGTGGGTTGGAATGGCAACAGGGGGGCTGGGGCAGATAGCAGGCAATTGCGAGGACTGTGGAATCAAGGGAGCACTCCTGCTCCTCCTGGCTCCACAGGAGCTCTTTTTAATTAAAACATTTGTTTATACTTAACTGTTGGTGATGGTCGCTGCTTATAGGCTGCAGCAGTCGCAAGACAATCCTAAACGAATCAGGCCCAGCATCTGCTCTGCTCAATCCAAGCCAATTTCTGCAAGGAGGTCTGAAACAGGCATTTGGTCCCTCATTACATATGTGAGGAGCCTAACGCTGGTATTAGGTGGCCACCCGGGATGCCTGCAAAGCTGCCTTTACGACTACGGTTGTGTCCATAACATAGGCTCAGTTTGGGCCGAGAACACTGTGCACCAAAATTAGTGCTTCTTGCCCCTATTTTCCACCCAGAAAATGGATGCAATAATGACCAATTTCTACCCCACAAACCTTACAGGTGTGTATTTGTAAATGTACAAACAGTCTTATAAATCACTATGCAATTTTCACCTGGGTATTAGGAATGAATAAATTCTGATTAAATAGAAGGAGTTTTGCAAGTTATTTGCTTATACCTTAACATTATTTCAGGCTTATGTTGTAACAAGCTTGGAATTTAAACATTGCTTCGTGTACACATTTGCACTACTTAGAATATTCTCTATCAATTGTCATGGCAAGTACCTGTATTTCAGTACCCAATAAAAATGATAGGATCGAATAGGATTTAAGCTGTCTGGGTAACATGCAAGATATAATCCTAAAAGATCCCTAATGTACACAACACAATCTTAAGAGATTTGCAACGTAAATGACTTAATCTTATGGGAATTCAGATTCTTTTTATCTTGTGAAAGATGTTGAAATTTCTTTTTAGCCATCTACAAGTTCAGCCACTTATCAGAGAGACAGTGTTCCTTTTGTTAGCCTAGAAATAGTTCCTGTGAAAACTAAAAAGAATTTGCACAACGCCCTCTTATTTCATTGCCACAAAGTTGGATATATTCTTGACTGATCAAAGGCATAACAATTACACTGGAGAGGTTGAATGTTATAATGGTTTATAACTTTAAAACCCCAACATATCGGCACTGCTCATCTTTATCTTCATTCTCAGTCTGACATTTTGGATGAACAGTAGAAGTGCAGTGGTAAGGAAACAAAAAAAATGTTCTGTTTATACTCTCCAGATTTGACATTGTTTAAACTTACAAATAATATTAAATGGTGGTGGTCATTTGTTCAATGTACATAATATGAATTGCAATTAAGAATAGCTTGCAACTGATATACCAAATCTGAAGTGGGTCTCTTTCAGTTTAGTTTAAGTGTAGCACTCCTGTTTGTAAGTCAATGGGTTGTGTGGTACTGAGGGAGTGTTCCATGGTTGAAGCATACAAGGCTACGGACCAAGTGCTGGAAAATGGGATTAGAATAGACAGGGCTTGATGGCCGGCGTGGACATGATGGGCCGAAGGGCCTCTTTCTGTGCTATATAACTCTATGGGGGAGAAATTCAGTGTCGCCCTGTTTGGGGCGCGATTATCGGCCGGGTGCAAAGATTAGCGCCTGGCGCTAATTATCGCCTCCGACTGCAAACTTGGTTTCTATTGCCCCTGGAGGTGATTGGAGCGCTAAATCAGGTGCTCCACACCTCTCTTAAGGCGCTAACGCCGAGGAGCGAGGTGTTACCTCAGAGCGCTGGCGAAACTCATGTGATGTCAGTCAGCAATGGAACACAGACACACTGGTGCTGGCCAGTTCTTAAAGGGGTGGGTCGATCTTGCTCTCCATCCACACCCCCTGCTCATTGCAGCCTTGAATCTCGGCCTGGAGAGACCTGTACATCAAATCTGTTGGAAAGAACAATGGAGAGGCCCAGGGAAAGAGCTCAGAGTGCAGCCCTCATAGTCTCTTCTAAATCGATGCAAGGAAGATCAAATCAAAAAGAACCTGTAAAGTGCTGCTCAGTACCCAAAACTCCTCAACACAGCTTTGAATATCTCCTGCAGTCTCTCTCTCTCACTCAGAATGCGTGGTGCAAAAATTTGGCTGACAAAAAAAGGCAGGAAGCAGTCGCCTTTAAATAGCACTCCCCCAGTCCCGTCCCGATTGCAAAACGCTCCCCTCAACCTGTTGTTGCTAGCGGCAGGCGGTAAGTCCATTTCGGGGCGCTACCAGGGCGTTGCACGCTCGACTGACATCACGATCTGCGGGCGCAGGAGATCGTGGCGGTAGTGTTTAGCGCCACCACAAAATGTCTAGTCAATTTCGTGAGTGGCGCAAACATCGCCGTGCACGGGCGCTAGTTGCTTTGCGCCCCAGTAGCTCCCTCTTAAGGTGCTAACGGGATGCGTAAACCAACCGAATTTCCCCCCCTACCACTCTATAAGGCATTGGCCTTCAGATGAGACATTAAACTGAGGCTCCCTCTGTTAACATGGAATTGTCCCATGACAATTCTTTAAAGCAGAGTAAGGAGTTTTCCTAATGCTGGCCAGCATTCCTTCTTGAACCAAAAACAGATTAAGTGCTCATTCATTTCATTGCTGTTAATGGCATCTTGCATATTCACTTACATAACAACAGTAACCACACTTCAAAGGAAGTAATTAAATGTGAAACACTTTGTATGATCTTGCTATAAAAAAATACAAGTTCTTGAAGGTGAAGCAATATAAATGCAAGTTATTTTCTTCTCTTGTGAATTTTGAGAGCCAATGCTATTTGTAGAAGGATGAATAGTATTTGTCCCAAAACAAAGAAAAGATATCTTTACAGCCTCTGGGCAATTGAACACACCAGCACCATCAAGCAAGTTTTCCAATTTTTGGGTTAAACCATTTGGCCTAGAAATTGGGCATAGCCCCGCTTGAGGCGTTAGAACTGGCGATGCGCAAAGTTTATAGCCAGACGAAACTTATCGCCGCCTGGCGCGATATTGGGTTGCATCGCCCCCAAAGTGGATTGAGGTGCTAAATCAGCCGTTGCACGGTGCTCTTAAGGCGCAAAAGGTCAGGCGCTACTCAATATCGACGCGGACGGGCGCAGCGCAGGTGAACTCAATTACGGGAAAGCACGAGACCTCCAGGCGCTGGCCGGCTCTTAAAGGGGTGGGTCAGTCAGCCTGAGCTTCAACACCCAATGCCCTGTAGGCCTCAGATTCGGCGCTCGCCCTTGTCTGGCGTTACCAGCTTGTTCATCATGGAGAAGGTTAGACAGAGAGCAGAGCGCTTCAGCACTGAGGCCCTGGACCACTTGGTGGCTGCAGTTGAACACCGTCGAGAGGTCCTGTATCCGGATAATGGCAAGAGGCCGAATCAGAAGGCTTACCGACGATCTTGGAGGGAGGTTGCTGTGAGGGTCAACTCCAGCAGCATGGCGACCAGGACCCCTGTTCAGTGCAGGAAGAAATTCAACGACCTCACATGGATCGTTAGGGTGAGTGATGGTTTACCAAACTTGTGCTTCCCTCCATCTGCAGCTGACTTCGGGCACCCTGTTGCCATGGTGCCCCAATGGCCATCTGTCAGCAAGCACCCATGGCCCTTTCTGGCCACACACATGGACAGATGTCTCAAGGCCTCATGTAAGGGCTCTTGCACCATGGGGGGCATGCGATGAGGTCTCAAGGCATCATGTTACAGAACTTCCCCTTCTTTCCCCTGCAGTCCAAGCTGGCGATGATTCGAAAGGAGCAGCATCGAACCGGTGGCGGACCTCCACAAGTGGTCACTCTCACGGATCTGGAGGAGAGAGTGCACCAGATACTTGGAGGATGTCTGTCTGGTCCTGTGACCACTGCATCTGCCGACCCCATTACCGACAGCGAGGGTAAGACTCTCAGCTTTTTCACCTGTTGCCTTCCACTTGGTCCCCCCGCCAGCATGCATCCTCAGTGTGCAGCCATGTCAGAGCCTTGCCGCAATCTGGCATGCCTTTCAGCAAAGCTGTCCTTTTGCTAAAGGCACTCTTCCACCTCCCACTTTCAGATGAAGCAGCACCAACTCGGGCTCAACGTGCTGAAGCTGCCAGTGCCAGTGCCACCAGAGGCGAGGACCAGGAGGAATCCGGACCAGCCATTGCAGAATCCGGGGAGCTGACACATCTACAGACTGGGGATAGTAATCCCCTGGAGGGGAGGGGGGGGGGGCTCTGAGGATGAACCAGTTGCCGGACCAAGCAGCATGCAGCCACGCACGGGGGATAGGCAAGTGCGGCCACCATCTCCCCGCAGGGCAAGGCAGGTCGTAATGACTGCTGCACAGAGTGCAGATGAGGTCCGTCGCCTGGCTGAGATGAGCAAACAGGCCCGGCTCAGACACACGGAGCTGATGGCTGCAGTGGAGAAGATGCCTGAGCCAATAGATTCATTGGCTAGGAGTATGTTGGACTTTGGGGCAACAATGGAGAGGACTCTCCAGGTGTTCGGGGAAACAATGGACAGGTCTATCCAGGGCTTCGGGGCAACAATGGACAGGACTATCCAGGGCTTCGGCCCAACAATGGAGAGGACTGTCCACGGCTTTGAGTCGGCTATGGAAAGGACTGTTCAGGGCTTCGGACAATCCCTGGAAGGGTCTGTGCAGGGCTTGTCCGAGGCAGTGGAGCGGTCGGCACCTGGCTTGTCCGAAGCTATGGGAAGAACTGTCCAGGCCTTCTCCGAAGCACTGGCACCTGGCACACAGGTCCTCACTGTTGCCACACAGTCACTTGCTGGGCTCCTCCACAGCCAGTTTGACGCAACGCGATCTCTCACTGCAGTCACCCTCTCTGCATCAGACAGGATCTCCCCGGGCCCTTCCACTCCCGTACAAGGCCAGGAATCAGTGGAGCATGCGATTGTGGCGGATGAGCCAAGCCGCTCCCCTCAGATAGCCAGTGTGTCATCCGACCATGGTGCAGGTGTCCTCTCTCGGCAGGAGACCATTGCACATGCCAGCGCTGGGACGCCTGCATTGCAGCTGCCACCACCTGCAGGCCACACTGCTTCCAGCCATGGTCACAGCAAGCATCCTGCATCCGCACCCTCCAAGCCCAGAGGTCGGCAAGGCCGTCCCTCACGGGCTTCTGCGCTTCCAGACAGTCAGGACGCGTCCCCCAGCCTTGAGCCCGCCACTGGGGTCCAATTACGTAGGAGCAGCAGGGAGGGAAGGGGCTGGGCGCGAAAGAAAAGTCATTCTCCCTCAAGGGGCCAGTTGTAGAGGGAGGTGCTGAGACGTTTGTTTGTCCAAATTCAAGGACACCCTCACCTGCTGTTATATTTGCAGAAGGTTGGTTGAGTTTTGCGGCTTTGCCGAACAGTTCACAGTTTTTTGGAAAGTTATGGTTTCTGCTGACATTACGTTGTTTAGCTGTAATGAAAGACTTTTGTGCCAATAAACAGAAGTTTCAATGTGGCATGGTGCATGTGACTACTTTCAGTGATGCTGGCATTCAGAGGCCCTCAAACATCCAAAGTGCGCATGAGTTAAGACTCTCATTATTCCGCCACAGGGGTGGCGACAGGAGTCCAGAGGAGCCTCTGACATATGGACCTTCCACTTTCAGCAGCCCTTCCATCTTCCTCCTCCTCCTCCTCCTCCTCCGCCTGCTCTTCCTCCTCCTCCTCATACTCCTCCTCCTCCGCCTGCTTGTGCAGGGTTCGAGGGAAGGTAATGAATTGACGTGTTCGCCTATAAAGGGCATCTGTCACTTGCCGGATGCAACAGTGGACTGCAGCCTGAGTGGCAGTCGCATTGTCCCCAATGGCTGACTGAAAGGATCCGTTGGCATAAAAATGGAGGCCATCAGTCAGTTTAGCCATCACGGACAGAGAGGTTCTGCAGCGTTCACGCGGCTGCAGATCCTGACCAAGCAGGTAGCACAGATCAGTAACAATGTCCCTCCAGATTCGGAGCCTTTCCAAACACTGCTCCTCCGACATGTCAAGGCTTGTCACCTGCTGCCTAAAGACCCTCGCAGCATCCCATCGGATTGGCCGACCTCCATTGCCCCTCCTCCTTCTGGCCAATCCTGGCCCTCTCTCCCGCCGTCTCTCTGCCCCTTCACAGTGTTGGGTGATGAGGCCGTGGCCCTCCAAACAAGCTCCCATTCCGATGCCAGTTGGTCAAAAGGCTTTTAGGTGTAGTGCTGCAAGTGCTTCGGACAGGGTTGAAGGTCCCAAGTACTGTAAAGCTAAATTCCCAGAACTGCGCTCCACATTAGCTCGCCAACTCTCTCTAGCAGCGATCGCAATGAGCAGGCCAAGTGGCAGAAGATTCTGCACTAGAGCTGTCCCCTTTAAATAGCGCCCCCCTACTCTGAGAAGGGCCTGTTAGCCCTCCCTCGAACTGTCACTAATAGCGCTGGGCGCTAAGGCTCCGGGCGCCACCCAATATGCGCTCAGGCGCTCCTAAAAGGCGTTGCACACTGAAATGACGTCATGAGCCACTTGCGCTCGCGGGCGCGCGCAAACACTTTGTGCAGGCGCTAAATGTATAGTCAATATCTGAGTTGGCGCTACCTTCATAGCGTCCGCCCCGACATAGGGCTTCGCCCCAATTCTAGGTCTCTTTAGGCGCTCAGCGCCGGCGCTACCAACCCAATTTCTAGGCCTTTATGCCTTCTCAGAAAACAACAGCAAATTGCATTTATATTGCATTTTTAATGTAGGAAAACATCCCAAGGTGTGCCAGAGAGGCGGAATCTGAAAAATGAATGGATGCAGACAAAAGAGAAGGTATTAGGAGAGGTGTATTTTAAGACGGGTCTTAAAGAAGGAGAGGGAGGTGGCGAGGCAGAAAAATTTAGGTAAGGAATTCCAGCACATGAGGCCGAGGAGGCCGATGGCATACCTGCCAATGGCGGAGTAAAAGGGGGCGGGGGAGGGATTTTGCACAAGAGGACAGATTTGGAAGACTGGAGAGTTTGAGGGATGTAGGGATTGTGGTGTATGTACCTTTAAGAGGAACTATGCTTTTTTGAGGCCCCTGTGTACTGTAGTACCGCTAGTGACCACTCGGGTATATAAGCCTGTATAGCGACTTGTATAGTTTAGTTCACCTCCAGACTTTGTTCAGTGAACACTTTTTAAATTGACTCCTGCTTTCCGGGTCTTCATTAACACCCGGATACAACAGTGGCGACGAGTTAGAAACGGACTTACCTGCAATTCGGCAGCACCTCAAGGAGATCGATTCCTCAGACGAAGGTCGAAGAAAAAAAAACAAACTGTGGTTTCACCAGCTAAACGGGCTGGTGGCAGGTACTGCATTAATCCTTCCTGGGCGGCGGGCTGCGGCTCGATCGGGTAGCTCTGCAGCGGGGCCGGTCAGCGAGTCGTAAGGCAGAAGCAAACAGAGACAGAGGGTGGAGCACTCAGGACACGGCCGGCGCTGCAAAGCAGGTCGGCGTTCGGACCAAGCAAAGGGAGGGGAAAGTCCCAGAGAGTCCGACGGAGTGACGGAGAAACTGTTTAAAAATATATATGTAATTAAAAAAAAAAAAAACGCGGAGAACAGCGTTGGCAGCGGCGGGAGGCGCCATCTTGACTCGACAGGGAAGAAGAGAAAGCGCGGGAGGCGCCATTTTTGATTTTCAGGATGCCTAAGACTGGCAATATTACTGCTTTTGATAGTGATATAGAGGATTGGACCACATATGTGGAAAGAGTGGAGGTATATTGCAAGGCGAATGAAGTAGCGGATGATAAAAAGGCATCGGTACTTCTAAACCTGATGGGCGCAAGGACATACGGGCTGTTATGAAACTTGATCACTCCAGCCAAACCGATGGACAAGAATTTTAAGGAGATTGTTGATACCCTACAGGAGCACTTAAATCCAACACCGCTGCTGATAGCGGAACGATTCAAATTCTTCAGGAGGAATCAGCACAAGAATGAAAGTAACGCTGATTACCTCACCGAATTATGAAAGCTGTCTAAGCACTGCCAATTCGGGGCAGGACTGGCAGATTCTCTACGAGACAAATTCGTCTGTGGTCTCCTAAGCGAAGGAACACAGAAAAGACTACTTTCTGAGAAAGATTTGACACTGGACAAGGCTTTCAGTGTGGCTGTATCATACGAAGCAGCAGCAAGAGGAGCTGCAGAGATACAGCAAAAGCCACAGGACTTCGGCACCCATGAAATGACACGGGGTTTCGAGAGATGTTATCGCTGCGGCAGATCCACCCATGATCAGAGGGACTGCTGGTTCAAGGACAAAGCATGCAGGCAATGCGGAAAGATGGGACACATTGCACGTGTATGCCGATCTGGAAAAAAATCCACTGACAGTAAAAAGGTCAATAAAGAAAAGTACAGGAAGGTACAAATGATGATGGACAGTTGCTCCGAAGACCAGAAGAGCGATAGCGACTCCGGAAACAAGAGACTAAGCTGTCTCAAATTACATAATGTAATTGCCAAAGAAGATTACCAGACCATTTGGGTTACCCTCACAATAGTGGGGTCCCCAGTTAAAATGGAGCTAGATACAGGATCAGCTCTGACCGTCATAAGTCGACGAGATTACGAGCGGCTATTTCCGCATATACCTTTGAAAGACACATCCATTATCTTGAAGACATATACGGGGCAGAAAGTATACCCCAGAGGGAAAATAGGGGTGCCTGTTGTATACAACGGCAAGGATTACAGAAGTTGTATTTATACGTTCTGCAAGATGGTGGTCCGCCATTGTTGGGACGTGAATGGATCAGAAAGATACGTTTGGACTGGCACTCCATTCAGGCACTGACGGTGACCAGTAAGAAAAAAAATGATGATGACATCATCCCTGGACGATTAAAAGAAATCTTGGCTAACGCCAAAGAAGTGTTTCAACAGGAACTAGGAACCCTGAAAGGCGCCACTGCCTCAATAAAAGTAGAAGATGCGGCAATTCCCAAGTTTTTTATGGCAAGACTGGTGCCATGCGCAATTCGTCCAGCAGTCGAGGCAGAGCTGGAGAATTTGGAAAAAGCAGGCGTGTTATCCAAGGTAGATTGGAGCGAGTGGGCAACACCCATCGTCCCGGTCATGAAGAAAACGTTGAATAATGATAAATCTGAAGAACAGAGAAAAATTCGCATCTGTGGGGACTTCAAGGTGACTGTAAACCCGATTCTTCATACGGTACAGTATCCTCTTCCGAGGATAGAAGATATTTTCGCCTCACTATCCGGAGGGAAACGTTTCACCAAAATTGACTTGGCACAGGCATATATACAGATGGAGGTTGAGGAGACCTCTAAAAAGTATCTCACGATAAAACACACACAAAGGCCTGTACCAGTACAATCGGCTAGTTTTCGGAGTAGCATCAGCTCCAGCTATCTGGCAAAGAGCTATGGAACAAGTACTGCAAAGGATTCCAGGGACTCAATGCTACCTATACGACATCCTTGTAACAGGAGAAAATGACAACGAGCACCTTGCCAATTTGGAGCAGGTGCTCACGAGGCTGAGAGAACGGGGCCTACGAGCAAATCGCCCCAAGTGCGAATTTTCCCAGAAACAAATATCATATTGTGGCCATATCATTAACGAAGAAGGGTTGCATAAATCACCTGAAAAAATTGAAGCGGTCGTAAAAGCCCCAGCGCCTGAAAATGTCTCACAATTAAGGTCGTTCCTGGGATTAATAAATTACTATCATAAATTTTTACCGAACTTGTCAACGGTTCTGCACCCTCTTAACGCACTGCTACAAACGCGAGTAATTTGGAAATGGAGCGAAGACTGTAAACGTGCCTTCCATAGATGCAAAGGCTTGATCACGTCCAAGGAAGTGTTGGCTCATTACAACCCATCACTGCCAATCAGACTGGCGTGCGATGCACCCCCTTACGGCGTGGGAGCAGTATTATCGCATAAATTCCCTGATGGCTCGGAGCGGCCGATAGCTTTTGCGTCACGCTCATTGAACTCAGCTGAGCGTAACTGTGCCCAGATCGACAGGGAGGCACTCAGCCTGGTGTGGGGGGTGAAGAAATTCAACCATTACCTACACGGACAAAAATTTACCTTGTTGACTGACCATCAACCCCTCGTCTCCATATTCAACCCTAAAAAGGGCGTTCCCATTATGACAGTGCAAAGGCTACAGAGGTGGTCCCTTTTCCTAGGGGCACACCAATATGACATAGAATACAAAGGAACAAAACAGCATGGGAATGCTGATGGTTTATCGCGCCTACCGTTGCCAAGAGGCACCTACAGTGGACTCAGTGAAGATGTTCCACTCGACCATAGTTGAATGTCTACCAGTGACAAATTCTACCATTGAAAAGGAAACGAGAAATGACCCGACTCTCTCACGAGTCTACGATTTAACGGTGAAGGGATGGCTAGCACATGGCGAACCACTGTTACCAGCATTCTCGCAAAGAAGAGAACAGCTGTCAGTATGCCGAGGAACCTTGATGTGTGGATCCAGAGTGGTGATTCCACCCAAACTCCAGGATAAAGTGCTAAAGGAGCTTCACGAGGGGCATCTGGGTGGAGTGAAAATGAAGAACTTAGCCAGAGCATTTGTGTGGTGGCCAGGTATCGATGGAGACATCAAAGAAATGACCAAGAGCTGTCTAGGATGCCAGAAGGTCCAAAACGCCCCACCACAAGCCCCTCTACATCCATGGGAGTGGCCCTCATCTCCCTGGCAAAGGGTACATATCGACTTTGCTGGTCCATTTATGGACTCAATGTTCTTAATCGCGGTTGATGCACACTCCAAGCGGCCGGAGGTAATAAAGATGTCCTCCACCACCGTGGAAAAAACCATCACAGTATTAAGGACCATATTCGCCAGGAATGGGCTGCCTGAACAGATCTGTTCTGATAATGGACCGCAATTTGTATCCGAAGAATTCAGGAAGTTCTTAAAAAACAATGGGGTTAAGCACTACACGTCCACCCCATAACACCCCGCCACCAATGGATTAGCTGAAAGGTTTGTCCAGACCTTCAAGAAGGCCATAAAGGCCATGGGTAATGAAGACATAAATCTACAACATAAGGTAGATAACTTCTTGTTTGTGTACAGGAATGCAACACATGTGGTTACAAACCAAACCCCCGCCATGATGTTTTTCAATAGAAGACTAAGATGCCGGCTGGATTTGATCAAGCCAAACATCAGAAGGGACGTAGAGAACCGGCAATTTTAAGGCATGAATGAAAGGCCAACTAGAACCTTCCAGATAGGTCAACAAGTTTTGGCCCGGGACTACCGTACCGAGAAATGGCAGCCTGGAACTATTTGCACACAACTAGGACCGCTGATGTATACCGTGGACATTGGAGAAAGCATAATAAGGCGCCATGCTGACCAGATCATAGAGTCATCCGAAAAGGGACAACCTACACCACAACTCTATACGCCTAATGATGAAGCAGAGATACCCATAGTATCTACCTCCGATCCGGTGATACTGGAACCAGATGAACCCGACACTGGTATTCAAGCCGAATCGACCTTGCCAAAAGAATCTACTGCACCACCGAAACCTACTACACCACTGAGGCGTTATCCGGACCGAGTCAGGAAGCCTCCAGAGAGACTGAATTTGTAATTGATTAACTTCAGCAATGTGTAGATTATTGTTCTGGTAAAAATGTTAATTAATGATTACTTAAAATATTATGTACTATTTATCTAAAAGGGGAGGAATTGTGGTGTATGTACCTTTTAAGAGGAACGATGTTTTTTTGAGGCCCCTGTGTACTGTAGTACCGGTAGTGACCACTCGGGTATATAAGCCTGTATAGCGTCTTGTATAGTTTAGTTCACCTCCAGACTTTGTTCAGTAGACACTTGTTAAATCGACTCCTGCTTTCCGGGTCTTCATTAACACCCGGATACAACAGGGATGGAAGAATTTACAAATATAAGGTGGGGGTGAAGAACTTTGGGACACCCTGAGGTTATGAAAGGCACTATAGAAATGCAAGTTCTTTATTTCTTGACTGCTTTTGTGGAGGATAAACACCAATATGGACTGGATGGGTTGAATGGCCTGCTTCTGTGTTGTAATTTCTGTGTAATTCTATGTAAACCTTGATAACATGCCGGGTACTTTACAGCTATTCCTTACAGCTAAATATGATTGCTGCAAAAATTCTAACTATTAAAACAAAATCATTCCCACATTACAACAGTGACTACACTTCAAAAAGTACTTCATTGGCTGTAAAGCACTTTGAGATGTCCGGTGGTCATGAAAGGCGTTATATAAATATGTCTTTTTTTTAGCGTCTATCGATATTGAACAGCTCAAGCAGCCTGTGGAGAAGTTGAGCATATTTTGGAATATTATTATTTACCTGACAGAACTGTCAAACAAAGTTGTTCATTTGGTCAAAAGGGAAATCAAGAACAGTTAACTTCTGGCCTTGGTAATAGAGAGCATCAGTGCAACATCAGAATTCTGGGAATCTGCAAGAGCATAGAAGGCTAAGACTCCATGGGGAGAAATTAATTATAGCCCAGGAATGGGCGCTAACTTCTGAAATGTTTGAGATTTAGCGCCAGGCGTTAATGAAACTCGCTGCATGCTAAATTAAGTGTTAGTGCTCAAATAAAGGACTGGAGCACTAAATCAAGCGTTAATGACCTAGCTCAGTGGCGTTAGACTCAAAGCACGAAGCAATTTCAGGTGCAGTCTAATCATTAGCCATCATTGTCACAGGCTCTTTCCAGTTCTTAAAGGGGAGGTTCAATTATGCTGCAGAACCTCATTCTCAGCATTGCTGGTTCTGCAGCTGTCTCAGCAAGCAGCAGAAGACCAAGGAGAAGGAACCTGACCAATGAAGGAGGTGTCATTATTGGCAGATCAATGGCCCAGGCAGAGAGCTCGCAGGTTCTGCAACCAAGCATTGGAGGCCTTGGTCCTCGCTGTGGAGAGACGGAGGGCAAGTGGCAGGAGGCCCTCACCGCAAGTCTTCCGTGCCATGTGGAGGGAGGCAGCCCAGCAAGTCTCAGGCTGTACTGTGGTCCCCAGGACCCACAAACAGTGCAGGAAGAAATTTAACGACCTCACTCGGGTGGTCAGGGTGAGTCAATGCTTTAACAAATCCTACATACCACCATCTGAACGTCAGTCTGCACACTCTGCCCAAAGCACCACACCCCCAGCACTCACCCACCAACAATCTCCACCTACCAACACTCACACCCACATCTTACACCTTGCACACAATGACAGCTATTCAACTACGGCAGGCACATCTCCCAAACACATTGCTTCACACACATTCACACACTTTCCTTGACAACAACGGTATGTTCATCCCTACTCCTTCTCACACCCCACTTCCCCCTCACCCCACAAGCCTTTCCCACTTTCCAGCTGATCATGCTGTATGCATGCCTTGCTTCCTTCCTGCCCCCCCCTCCCCTTACCTTAACCCGACTCTTGTTCCTTTATGCTTTAAGTTAATGAGCAAGCAGCTGAGCAGCCTGTCCCTGAGGACACCATAGAGAGCGAGGCGGAAAAAGAGGAGGAAGAACACACTGCGTCACTGCACGTCTCACCCACAGGCACCAGCTCAGATACTGGTACCACACATTCTTTAGAGGCTAGTATAGTAGTGGGATCTACACAGGGTGATGCACCGGGGACGAGCGGGCTGCAGCAAGGCCAGGGAGAAAGAGTAGCTCAGGAGTCAGCTCCCTGGAGGGCGAGTTCATGCGAGAGTTCTGCTGCACAGGCATCAGATGAGGACCTTGATAGAGAGGCCTTTAGAAGAAGGATGATATGCATGCACACAGAGATGATAGGTGCAATGGCAAGGGTGCCTGAGAGCCTCTTGGCAATGGTAAGGAGCGTGGAGGAGTCCGGCTCCAACATTGCACAGAGCTCTGTGCACACCATGGAGCCACGTGTGAAGGGTGATGTTGCAGCTTCCATTGTTGCAGTCATGCAACATCTTAGTGCTGTAATGCAGTCTATGCTTGGTGCTCTCATGCAGTCTCAGCTTGATGCCATGCAAGCTCTGACTGCTGCCATCATGGCTGGGTTGACCACCGTCCACCGGGGCTTTCACAGTGTCGCACCAGGCCAGCAATCTGTGCTCCAGCAGATTGGTAGTGATGCTGAGGTGCTGCCCCGGGGGAGTGCCAGTGGGTCAGTGGAGCAGGAACCTGCTGTCCTCTCTCAGGATGACAGTATTCCTGCTCCCATCACTGCCACTCCGTCATTGCCCTTGTCACTGCCTGTCATCCAGCCAGCCCAGACTGCTGCTGCCCATGCTGAGGTGGTGCAGTCTACAGCTGGGCCTTCCAGGCCCAGGGCTGGTCGAGGGCTTCCTGCAAGGCCATCTGGAGTCTCCCGTATGGACATTCAGCAGCCTTCCACCCGCCTTGCTCCAGCCACTAGTGGGCCAACACTTCGTAGGAGCACTAGAGTAGGCAAAGGCGCTGTAATGAGGGGCACTAAGGGATTGCGCAAGGGTGAATAGCTAATATCGTTGTTGTAAATATGTCCTCACTGATTATTGATTAATTTATTAATTGGCTTTGGGTGATTTTGTGGTATCTCTCATTTCAGCTTTGCGCTATGATATGGACTACGATGGGGATGTGGTGCGCAACGGTGATCTGGGTTTAATTTATTGGAACCGCAGTCTGATGAGGCAGCCATGGACCACCCTTCCAGAAGGCCGATTGAGTGGCTGCCTCCTCCCTCACTCCTGTTCCGCCTCCTCCTCCTCATCTTCCTCTTCCTCTTCCTCCTTGTCCTCATCCTCCTCTTCCTCTCCCTCTTCCTCCTCCTGATGTGTCATAGAGTCATAGAGTAATACAGCACGGATAGAGGCCCTTCGGCCCATCGTGTCCGCGCCGGCCATCACGCCCTGTCTAATCTAATCCCATATTCCAGCATTTGGTCCGTAGCCTTGTATGCTATGGCATTTCAAGTGCTCATCCAAATGCGTCTTGAATGTTGTGAGGGTTCCAGCCTCCACAACCCTTCCGGGCAGTGAGTTCCAGACTCCAACCACCCTCTGGGTGAAAAAGTTCTTTCTCAAATCCCCTCTAAACCTCCCGCCCTTTACCTTGAATCTGTGCCCCCTAGTTATTGACCCTTCTACTAAGGGAAAAAGCTCCTTAGTATCCATCCTATCTATGCCCCTCATAATTTTGTACACCTCAATCATGTCCCCCCTCAGCCTCCTCTGCTCCAAGGAAAACAAACCCAATCTGCCCAGTCTCTCTTCATAGCTGAAGCTTTCCAGCCCTGGTAGCATCCTGGTGAATCTCCTCTGCACCCTCTCCAAAGCTATCACATCCTTCCTGTAGTGTGGCGACCAGAACTGCACACAGTATTCCAGCTGTGGCCTAACCAGTGTTTTATACAGCTCCATCATAACCTCCTTGCTCTTATATTCTATGCCTCGGCTAATGAAGGCAAGTATCCCATATGCCTTTTTTACCACCTTATCCACCTGTTCCGCCGCCTTCAGGGATCTGTGTACTTGCACACCCAGATCCCTCTGACCCTCCGTCTTGCCTAGGGTCTTACCATTCATTGTGTATTCCCTTGCCTTGTTAGTCCCCCCAAAGTGCATCACCTCGCACTTTTCCGGGTTAAATTCCATTTGCCACTGTTCCGCCCATCTGACCAACCCATCGATATCGTCCTGCAGACTGAGACTACCCTCCTCGCTATTTACCACCCTACCAATTTTTGTATCATCCGCGAACTTACTGATCATACCTTTTACATTCATATCCAAGTCATTAATATAGACCACAAACAGCAAGGGACCCAACACCGATCCCTGTGGTACCCCACTGGCCACAGGCTTCCAGTCACAAAAACAACCTTCGACCATCACCCTCTGCCTTCTGCCACTAAGCCAGTTTTGTATCCAATGTGCCAAGGCACCCTGGATTCCATGGGCTCTTACCTTCTTGACCAGTCTCCTGTGCGGGACTTTATCGAAGGCCTTACTGAAATCCATGTATACCACATCCACTGCGTTACCCTCATCCACACACCTAGTCACCCCCTCAAAAAATTCAATCAAATTAGTCAGACATGATCTTCCCTTGACAAAGGGAATGTGGTCCCGCAATCCCTGGTGGCAAGGGCTGGGCCCTCATGATGGTCAGGTTGTGGAGCACGTAGCAGACCACAACGAAATGGGACCCCCGCTCAGCCGAGTACTGGAGGGCTCCCCCCGAGCGGTCAAGATAGCGGAACCGTTGCTTGAACACCACGATGGCCTGCTTGATGATGTTCCTGATGGCTTTTATTATATGAGTGCTGAGCAGGAGTGTTGGGGTTGCGGAGGGGAGTCATGAACCAGGTGGAGAGCGTATAGCCCTTGTCTCCGACCAGCCAGCCACGAGCTTGATGTTATGGCTGGAATAGTGCTGGCACACCTATCTGGCCCAGGATGAAGGCATCATGGCTGCTGTCAGGATAGCAGGCATTCACATTGAGGATTCGCTGTCTGTGGTCGCACACCAAATGCACATTAAGTGAGTGGTAGCCTTTGCGGTTACTGTAGATCTCAGGATTGTTATGCGGTGCCTGCAAAGCCACGTGGCTGCAGTCAATGGCACCCTGCACCATAGGAAAGCCCGCTATCCTGGCAAAGCCACATGCACGTTCATCCTGCTTCTCTCTGGTGATACGGAAGGTAATGTAGTCCCTTCCACTGTCGAGAGCCTCTGTGACCTCCCGGATGCAGCGATGGATGGCGAACTGCGAGATGTTAGCTATGTCTCCTGTTGCAGACTGGAAGGATCCGCTGGCGAAGAAATTGAGGGTGACAGCGACCTGGACTGCCACTGAGAAAGCCATGGTTGCCCTGATCTGAGGCTCGAGTTCTGGTTGCAGGAGGTGGCAGAGTTCAGTGACCATATCCTTGCTGAAGCAGAACTTTCTAATGCACTGCTCCTCACTTAATTAGAGGTAGGAGAAGTGCTCTCGGAATACCCTTGGAGGGTAAGGTCTCCTGTTGAGAGCCCTGATGGCCCTCCTCCTCCCTCTGGCCACATCTTGCAATCTTTCTCACTGCCTCCACTCCCTCCACAGTAGATCCTGGAGGGCGAGGTCGACTGCCAGTACAGCCCTCATTAATGTAACAATATGTAGCAGTTTGAAATTTTTTGACAATAAATGTAACAAATTTGTAGTTGCCACAACACTCCTGATGCTAAAGAACCTTTAAATGACTGAATTAAACTCTTGCACAATCGCAAATTGACAAGGAAGCAGTGAAACAGCACTAACCTGACAGCTGCGACTGATCCCTTTAAATATTGTCCCTGGAGCCGCCATCCACCTGCTTCACGTCTCCTCTTCCTGTCATTGTTGGGGTGAGGCGTTAAGACAGGGGGGCAATAATCAATTTGGCAGATCGGGTGCTCAGTGAATGTTGCACGCTCACTGACGTCACGATCTGCCTGGCCTTAAAATCCCAGGTGCTAACTGTTAACAGCAGCACTAAGGGGGCGACTGGATTTGGCATGCGGCGCTGGATTCGCCTCGCCCCAGCACTACTGCCTTGCACTAATGGGAGGTGCTAATCAACTGAATTTCTCCCCCCATCAGTTTTATAAACAAAAAGCAAAAAATACTGCAGGTGCTGAAAATCTAAAACAAAAATGATTTAATAGTTGGCAATTGGCAAATGGTTCACACCTGAAATGTCAACTCCTTCATTCTCCCCACAGATGCTGCCTGACTTGCTCAATGTTTCCAGCATTTCCTGTTTTTTGATTCCATCAATATTATTTTTGAAGAAATTTTACAAGGGCTGCATGAAGAGGAGGAAATTCTTGACTATTTCCCCTTGGAATGCAGATTACAGTTTAAGGAAATTTGGAATAGATGGAAAAGAATGCAAAGAAAATATGAGTGAAAGGAAACTGTGTTTATGTAAATGCAAAGCAGAGTTTACACATATAGCATCACATGACCACCAAGCACAAGATGACAAAATTAAAAGGTGTACAATATGAGAAAGAGTGCTACACAGCAGTGTACAGCAAAGTGGCTTAACCCCTATACACATATGAAACGAATTAAGTAGGCATTAGCAACCCCATAATTGGGTAGTTATTAGATATACTACTAGTTAGAAAAATAAGTGTCAGAATTGGATCTAATATAACAAGCATATAAAAAAAATCAAAGTATGTAAAGTTAAAAAATGTAATATCATAAAAGGAGGTTACTTGTACAAACAAAATAGGGGTTAAATTGGATAACCCCAAAAACAGGCATGGGGATTGTGGTACACGATTAACCCTTATCCGATCATTACAATGCAGGCAGCATGTTAAATTTGTGCTGTCTGTGGCTTTAAATGATTGCTGCATGCAGCCAGTGCTACCCATGTTGTTCATTGGCTGCACACATCAGCAGGGGGCCTGATATCATGAGGGGCTGCCGCTACTTAAAGGCAGCCTGCACCTCTTAAATGGGAGGTGCATTGTGGCAGAGGTAACTATCAGGAGTGTTGCTCCAAGAACATGGATGTAGTGCAGGAAGAAGTTTAACAGTCTGACACGAGGGGCTCGATTTTGTTACTGGGGTGGGCTGGGGTCATGTAATCCGCTTCTAAATTGATGTGGGAGCATGAAGCGATTTTAACTTAAATGGGCAATTGAGTTCCAGCGTGTGGGAACCCATGGCCCAATTATTTGTTTCAGTCTGAAACTCGCCTCCGATGATGCCATCATTGCTGCTGCATTTAAGGCCTGCAACAAGCCCTGTTTCTTCTGCAGACTGCCAACCTTTTGGCCTTTCATGTTAGAGGGACCTGGAGCCAGAATTACCAGCGAGAGACCTAGGTCTGCTCCCAGGTTTGATGACGTTGCCCTGCAAGCTTTAGTGGAGGGAGCTGTGGTAAACCACTGTTTGTATTCCACTGTGTACATGCCTGGACATGCCTCGGCTGACTCCTCCCACAAGTCCTAGTATAAAGGTGACTGCTCCCCAGCCCTTTGTATTTCTGGACCGGTCGACCACTCGAGGCAGACCTTCATTCTTTTGTTAATAAAAGCCTTTAGTTACTCTCTTAACTCTCAGTCTTTTATGAGTAATTGATAGCGCATCAGGAGCAAGAGCCAATAAAGAGGTGCTCTTCCCTTCTTCAGGGAGGAAGAAACCTCCCCAGCAGACCAAGGCTGTGTGGATCCAGGTGGCCCAGGAGGTCAACTCTTTGTTGATAACCCGCAGAACCTGGCTTCAGTGCAGGAAGAGATTTCATGACCTTCTGCGCACTGGAAAAGTGAGTATGACTTTCCCATCACTCTCAATCTGATCCCCATTGCCTCTCCTCACCAGCACTCAGCTTTAGCAACCTCTTCCTCCACATCCCACTTGACACTGACATCCATGCACCCTTACCCATTCCCTCTCTCTCTATGGTCACATTCACCTAACCATTCGACTATGCAGCCCTCACACTCCTTATCACTCTGATGCTATGAAATCAACTTACAACACACAGGGAGGGCCCTTGGTCTTGCCACCTCACTCCATCTTTGTCTCCTTCTAAGCATCTATGCTATGGAATCTCTACACTCACTCCTTCATTCTCACTCAAACTCCACTTGTCTTCCTCATTGCAGGAAAAGAGAGCTCACAATAAGAGGGAAATAGGGAATACAGGAGGAGGGCCACCCTCAGTAACCTAGCGCACCCCCTGGGATGAGGCGTTCGTGGAGATCGTGGGAGTGGAGGACGATGCATAAATGGGGGACGGACAGAAGGGCGCATCACAGCAAGCTGGTGACAGAATAGTTTTCCATCTCTCTCATTGACATTGCATGAGCCGCTGATAATGATTCTGAAGCTCTAATAGATGGACTTATGATCATCTGCAATATGCAATGTGCATGTAACCTTGGCATCACATCTCTGACTCTTTCCTTTACTCCCCCACAGGACCATCGCAAGCACCCGTCCCCACTAGCCAGGAGGAAGTGTCTGAGCATTCAGACCCCTCAGAGGAAGCTGCAACCTCTGAGGGCGCAGCGTCAGCAGAATTCAGCGCACCCAGCACCAGCATAGACACTTACACCTCGGTGGGACCTTCGCGAGATAGAGTAGTGTTGTCACCTGGTGTATCACAGCTCATAAGTGAGCATCAGCAGATGGTGGAGACAGGGACAGCAGTGGAGAGTCCTAGTCGGAGGGCGCAGAACTCTCCCAGCTTGGCTCAGCTGCATGTCCACCTCTGCCTCTGGGTCCAGCCACAAGATCAGCGGTGCTGGAACTCCTGGAACAGATGCAGGAGTCTCTGGCAGGTTTTGTCTCCAGGGTCGTTGCGAGTGTGGAGCGAATGGAGGAGTCCATTGCGAACATGAGCAGAGCCTTTGTGGAGTCATTGGCGCATGAACGCATCTGCATGGAAAGGATGACAACCTCCATGGAGGTGATAAGTCGCCAGAGTGCAGAAAACATGGTGAGTGTTCTGAATAGAATGACATCTCTGGAGGAGCGATGGTCGTCTATTGAACAGAGAAACCAGACCTTCATGGAAGTCCATCCGAGTAGGACTGCCAGTGCAGATATGGGTCCCCATGAACCCCCTGATGTGCAGCAAGGTACTCTCAAGCGCTGAGGGGGGCCTGACCCATGAGAGGGAAGTTGGTGGCAGACATCAAGGAGGTGGGGGCTCCTCTCCAAGCACGCACACTTCCATGCCACTGCAGAGCCCTCGGTCAGAGCCCCACCAGAGTCCACACCCAACTGAGATTGGCGCCTCAAACCCTGCACAGCCGCAGGAGCAGCAGACTGTTGGCGAGCCCTCACAGGTTCACACCCCCAGAGGACGCCCGCCAAAGGGGTCGAGACAGGAGCAACAAGAAAGTGAGCAAAGGGCCTCCACATCTGCTGAAGCCACATGGGAAGCACCACGTAGGAGCATGCGCAAGAGAAAGATACTGCACAAATAGTCACAAGGGTAGTCACTTGGGTGAAATTTGATGTTTAATGTTAAAAAGCCATCAGACGGTTACTGTAAATAAAAAATCTGATGGCTACTGGTGCAGTTGTAGCGTGTGTCATTTCGCTAATGGGACTTCCACATTGAGGGCTTAGGATTACTTGGTATGTGCCTCAGTTGAGGAAGCACTCAGTGAAGGTGGCGAGAGGGGTTTCCCAGGAGGTCACACTGGAGATGGGTGTCAGGCTCCAAACTTACACAAGTACGATAGCAAAATACTGCAGATGTTGGAAATCCGAAATAACAACAGAAAATGCTGGAAAAACTCAGCAGGTCAGGCAACATCCGTGGAGAGAAATTTGAGAAGAAGGGTCAAACCCGAAACGTCAACTCAAATTTCTCTCCACGGATGTTGCCTGACCTGCTGAGTTTTTCCAGCATTTTCTGTTGTTATTTCCAAACTTACACAGCTGTGGTTATGCCTTCTAAAAGTTCCCCCAGACCTGAGACAACAAAGTCCTGCCACGTGCAAATGATGGCTGATCAAATATCCTATTTAATGGTGGAGCTGCAGCTAATAGTCAGCAATCCAATTGCGTTCCCGCCAGGTTTCACCGTCGTGTTTCAGAGCAGGCGTGCTTCACGTTGGAAAAGGGTTAAAATCACCAAGGTCTTTCAAAATGGGATAATAGAGGCAATTTAGTGCTTGTTAAGGGCCTTAAGGGTCTATCCTGCCTCTTGGAGGCGGGACGGAGAAGGGAGCAGTAAACACGATTTCTTGAAAATTGCTTGGAGGCGGGGTTGGGCCCGCCTGCCACTTTTTGCAATTTTAACACCCCACACACCTCCATTCCCGCCTCCACGGCCCTGTGAAATTCGAGCCCGAGATAACAAGGTGAGTGAGTTCATCTTCAAATATTCTACCAACTGCACCATTAGCCTCATCCACTGCTCAATTCACTACACCCTCATCACCCACCTACAAACAATCTCTATCAATCAATACTTAACCCTTCACTTCATATGCTTTACCTTACCGTCACACACCTAGCACTGTTGCAAGCCTCGCAGCCACAACTCACAGCTCGCACACACTAGCAGCTATTCAACCATGACAGCCACAGTACCCAAACGTGTTGCAAGATACTCACTGACACACTTCCCTCTTGCTTGCAGGAGAAGGCAACACATAACAGCAGGCAGCAGGAAAGAATTGGAGGAGGACAAGTGCACCTGCATGTTTTAACCCCCATGGAGAAGACAATGCTGGCCATCATGGGAAGGGGCATCACTGAGGCCGTGACCACTGGCAGGGCTGGAGGGATCGATGATGAGGGTATTTGCACACCTAATCCTCCTGTCTTCCCACTTCTCCCTCATCCATGTAGCACCTAAACAACAGGCGCTACCTGGCCCAAGTTACCCCCCGATATGTGTTTTTCACATTTCCTATAAGTATTTTGTAAATCCATCTTTCGCGCAGTAATATCCAAAAATACACATTGCATGATAATATTTCATAATATATTTATGGGATAGATAATACAATTACAGGCATCCATTATGCTCCCCAGAAAAGTGAGCACAGATGCTTGAGCCCCACAGAGTGCTTGCTTATAGTATGGTATATAGACCTCCAAACAGTAATGCGGAGGTTGGGGATGGCATTAAAAGGGAAATTAGAGAAGCGTGCAAAAAGGGCACAGCAGTCATCATGGGTGACTTTAATCTACATATAGGTTGGGCTAACCAAATTAGTAACAATACAGTGGAGGAGGAATTCCTGGAGTGTTTACAGGATGGTTTCCTGGACCAATGTGTCGAGGAACCAACCAGAGATCAGGTCATCTTACACTGGGTATTATGTAACTAGAAAGGATTAATTAGCAATCTTGTTGTACGAAACCCCTTGGGTCGGAGCAATCATAATATGATCGAATTCTTCATTAAGATGGAGAATGAAGTAGTTGACTCAGAGACTAGGGTGCCAAATTTAAATGAAGGAAACTACGATGGTCTGAGGCGCGAATTAGGTAGGATTGATTGGGGAATGTCACTCAAAGGGTTAACGGTGGATAGGCAATGGCAAACATTCAAAGACCGCATGGATGAACTACAGAATTTGTTCATCCCAGTTTGGCATAAAAATAAAACAAAAAAGGTGACTCAACCGTGGCTAACAAGGGAAATTAGGGATAGCATAAGATCCAAGGAGAGGACATATAAATTGGCCAGAAAAAGCAGTAATCCAGAGGATTGGGAGCAGTTTAGGATTCAACAAAGGAGGACAAAGGGATTAATTAAGAAAGGGAAAATAGAATATGAGAGTAAGCTTGCAGGGAACATAAAAACTGACTGTTAAAGCTTTTATAGATATGTGAAGAGAAAAAGATTTGTGAAGTCAAGTGTAGGTCCCTTGCAGTCAGAATCAGGGGAATTTATAATGGGGAACTAAGAAATGGCAGACCAATTAAATACATATGATAGCAAAATGCTGCAGATGCTGGAAATCCGAAATAAAACAGAAAATGCTGGAAAAACTCAGCAGGCCAGGCAACATCCGTGGAGAGAAATTAGAGTGATGTTTCGGGTCTAACCCTTTTTCAAACTGGAAAGGAAATAAAATAGATCGAAGGCAGGGCTGCGATAGAACAAAAGAAGTAAAAGAAGTAAAAGAGACATTAAGAGGTATTCAAAATGAGACGAGATGGTAATAGGACAGTGGAGACAAAAGAGAGCAAGATTACATATTTTGGTTCTGTCTTCACAAAGGAGGACACAAATAACCTCCCAGAAATGTCGGGGAACATAGGGTCTGATGAAAGGGAGGAATTGAATGAAATCAGCATTTGTAGGGAAATGGTGTTAGGGAAATTGATGGGATTGAAGGCCGATAAATCCCCAGGGCCTGATAATCTACATCCTAGGGTACTTAAGGAAGTGGCCCTAGAAATAGTAGATGCATTGCTGATCATCTTCCAACATTCAATGGAATCTGGAACAGTACCCATGGATTGGAGGGTAGCTAATGTTACCCCACTATTCAAAAAAGGTGGTAGAGAGAAAACGGGGAATTACAGACCGGTAAGCCTGACATCGGTAGTGGGGAAAATGCTAGAGTCCATTATAAAAGATGTAATAGCAGATCACTTGGAAAACAGGGACAGGATCGGACAAAGTCAACATGGATTTACAAAGATAAATCATGCTTGACCAATCTACTGGAATTTTTTGAGGATGTAACTAGTAAAATAGATAAGGGAGAACCAGTGGATGTGGTGTATGTGGACTTTCAAAAGGCTTTCGATAAGGTCCCACATAAGAGATTAGCGTGTAAAGTTAAGTCACATGGGTTTGGGGGCAAGGTATTGACTTGGATAGAGAACTGGTTGGCAGATAGAAAGCAAAGAGTTGGAATAAACGGGTCATTTTCCGAGTGACAGGCAGTGACTAGTGGGGTACCACAGGGATCAGTCCTTGGACCCCAGCTATTCGCAATATATATTAATGATCTAGACAAGGGAACTAGATGTAATATCTCCAAATTTGCAGATGACACAAAGCTGGGTGGACGTGTGTGCTGTGAGGAGGATGCCAAAAAACTACAGGTTGATTTGGACAGGTTGGGTGATTGGGCAGAAGCATGGCAGATGCAATGTAACGTGAATAAATGTGAGGTTATCCACTTTGGTGTCAAAAACAGGAAGGCAGATTATTATCTGAATGGCAATAGATTGGGAGAAGGGGAAGTGCAACGAGACCTGGGTGTCCTTGTGCACCAGTCGATGAAGGTAAGCATGCAGGTGCAGCAGGTGGTTAAGAAGGCAAATGGTATGTTGGCCTTCATAGCGAGAGGGTTTGAGTACAGGAACAAGGATGTCTTGCTACAGTTGTACAGGGCCTTGGTGAGACCACATCTTGAGTATTGTGTGCAGTTTTGGTCGCCTTATCTGAGGAAGGATATTCTTGCCATGGAAGGAGTTCAGCGAAGATTCACCAGACTGATACCTGGGATGGCAGGAAGGACGTATGAGGAGAGATTGGGCCGATTGTGCTTGTACTCGCTGGAATTTAGAAGAAAGAGAGGGGATCTGATTGAAACTTATAAAATTCTGGCAGGACTGGTCAGACTAGATGCAGAGACGATGTTCCCGATGGTCGGGGAATCCAGAACCAGGTGTCACAGTCTAAGGATAAGGGGTAGGCCTTTTAGGACAGAAATGAGGAGGAATTTCTTCACCCAGATGTTATGTTCATAAATAAATAGACGTTTTCATTATGAACAGCTAGCTTGAGCTAGTCATTTATTCAGCCATGTGGACTAGTGTACAGGCATCCATCTTGACTACTGCCTTGTGGGTAGCCCCCTACTAAACATACAGCTCCAGCTAGTGTACCATTCTAGAATGGCATGTTACTGATAATTACATCCCCCTTCCTTAGAGGTAAAACAAAATCAATATCAATCAATATCAATCAATCATAACGTCATAAACATCTTCACAACAGTCAACACATTTTCAAAGCTTTACTTTATTAACTCTAAGCTTTTCATTCTTTTATTATAGTTTTCTTTGTACTCAAAGATTAAGTCGATCAGGCTTTTTTACTTCACGTGTGGATCTTCTCAGCACAGGTAAGTCTGATGTGTTTTCATGAGAGCCTGTATGTGTGTTTGTGTTAGATTGTTCTGGTGGTGAGTGACAAGATTCAGTTGCGGCATTGTCATCGATTTGCTCTTGGATAGTTTCTTGTGTTTTCAGGAGGGAATGGCGGTGCCTCCTGAGAATCTGTCCTTCCTCAGTTCTAGCAGTGTATGACCTTTGTCCTGCTTCCTCAAGAACTGTAGCTTTCCTGTTCCATGCATCTGGATCCTCAATCCTGACAACATCATCCCTTGTCAATGGTTTCAGAGTTTTGGATGACTTGTCCTAGTGTGATTTCTGTTTCAGCTTTAACAGTTGAAGCCTCTGTCTCAGTTCCTTACTCTGCTTTTCTTTTGCACAGCAGGGTAGCGTGGTGCGCAACTTGTGACCCATTAGGAGTTCAGCAGGTGAAGAAGCAGAGTCTAAAGGGGAGGTTCGGTAGCTCAGCAGGGCGAGATAAGGATCAGACTTGCTTTCTGTTGCTTTCTTCAGTAGCTGTTTGAGAGCTTGAACACCTTTCTCTGCCTTACCATTCGACTGAGCATACAGAGGACTGGATGTGATGTGTTGAAAGTCATAATGTGCTGCAAACTGTTGCCACTCCTTACAGTTGAAGCACGGACCATTGTCGCTAACGGCAATCCTGGGAATTCCATGTCTGGCGAAGATGGATTTAACATGCACTATGACACAGCTTGCTGATGTGCTTGAGAGCAGCGCCATCTCAGGATAGTTAGAATGGTAGTCAATCACTATTAGATAGTCTTAACCTTTCAAATGAACAAAGTCCATACCAACCTTTTGCCATGGTCCTGTTGGTAAGTCAGCTACTATCATTGGTTCCTTTGCTTGTTTGTTCTGGTGTTTCTGACATGTCTCACATTCTCCTATCATGTTCCCAATGTCCTTATTTATGCCAGGCCAATAAACAGTGTCTCTTGCTCTCCTTTTGCATTTTTCAATTCCGAGGTGTCCCTCATGAATCCTTTTGAGCAGGTCTCGACGTAGAGCCTGTGGAATGATTATTCTGTTCTGTTTTAGTAATAGTCCACTTGCGACACTCAATTCTGACCTGATGTGATAGTATTTTGGACAGGAACCTTTTGGCCAACCATGATGAATGTTCTCTATTACTGTTTGTAACACTGTATCTTTTACTGTTTCTTCTGCTATTTGCTTTGATTTTGTGTCTGACACGGGCAGCGCAGCAGTGACCATACTCACATGAACATCCACGTTTTCCTCAGTAGAGCTCACATGACTCATTGTGGGTGCTCGGGATAGTGCATCTGCTAACACTATGTGTTTGCCTGGTGTGTAGATCAGTTCAAAGTCATATCTTTGCAGCTTCATCATGAGTCGTTAAATCCTTGGAGACATCTCATTCAGGTTTTTTTTATGATGGCAACCAGTGGGCAGTGGTCTGTCTCAACTGTGAAGGTGGGAAGTCCATATATGTAGCCATGGAACTTTTCTAGTCCAACAACCAAGCCTAGACATTCCTTTTCAATCTGGGCGTATCGACACTCAGAATCAGTCATAGACCTGGAGGCATAGGCAACCGGCTTCCAATCTTCACCCTCTGCTTGTAGCAAGACCGCGCCTAGGCCATCGTTTGATGCATCCGTTGACACTTTGATTCTCTTTGTTGGGTCAAAGAAGGTGAGTACAGGTGTGGTTGTCAGCACTGTTTTGAGGTTAATCCACTCTTGTTCATGTCTTTCTGTCCATGCGAACTCATTTGTTTTATGTAGCAGGTCTCGCAGACTGACAAGTTAGGAATGAACTTTCCATTGAAGTTTATCATCCCCATGATGTGTAGCACTCCTTTTTTGTCAGTGGGTCGGGGCATTTTGAGTATGGCGTTTACTTTTTCCATATCTGGCTCTATTCCTTTACCAGATAGATTATCTCCTAGGAAAGTGACTTGCTGGATGCCAAACTGACACTTGGCTTTGTTGAACTTCAGTCCTTTCCGGCGTAAGCTCTGTAGCACTTTAGTCAGTCTCTCATTGTGTTCTTTCAGTGTGGAGCCCCAGATGATGATGTCATCAACATAGACCCGAACTCCTTCCAGAAATTCAATTATGTGTTCCATCGCTCTATGAAAGATTTCAGATGCAGATATTATCCCGAAAGGCATTCTGAGGAAACAATAGCTGCCAAATGGTGTGTTGAAGGTACAGTATTTGGTGCTGTCTTCATCCAGTTTTAGTTGCCAAAATCCTGGTGAGGCATCGAGCTTTGTGAAGTATCTGGCACATGACATTTCACTGGTGATTTCTTCTCGCTTTGGAATCTAGTAGTGTTCACGTTTTATGTTTGCATTTAAGTCCTTTGGATCCATGCATACTCTTAGATCATTGTTCTTTTTCTTTACACATACCATGGAGTTAACCCAGTCTGTTGGCTCTTCGACTTTCCTGATGACTCCTAGTGTGGTCATTCTGTCCAGTTCTTTCTTGAGCCAGTCACGCAGGGGTGCTGGAACTCTCCGTGGAGCATGTACCACTGGCTGAGCATCCTCCTTTAGCTGGATCTTGTAAGTGAATGGTAGAACTCCAAACCCTTTGAACACATCCTGGAAATTACTCACTACAGAATCCACCGAGTCATCTGGTCTGCTTATGGCACAATTTATACGGTAGACTCTCTTGACCAGTTCTTTGTCCTCACAAGCTTTGTCACCTCGTAGTGAATCAAGTCCTTCAGCCACAACAGAAAACATGAGATGATGCACTTTGTCTTTGACTGTCACTTTAAGTGTGCATACACCTAAGTTATCTATTTTCTGTCCATTATAGTTGTTCAGTAGTACTGCCTTTTTCTGTATTTTGGGCTTTTCTTTCACATTTTTAATGTCACTCATACTGATTAAGTTTGCTTTTGCCCCAGTGTCTAGTTTCAATGTAACTAATGCTCCATTTACCTGCAGTGGCATTATCCATTTGTCCTCTTTTACTGCATTAACTTTATGTTCAGCATTGTCCATTCCTGAAGGCTGCACATTTTCTGTATCCTTTTCTATATTGTCACATGACATCATTCCTACAAAAAATGTCTCACTTAAATCAGTGTCCTCAATCACATTGACTTGTTGCCCTTTCTTTGTTTTTACTTTTGAAAGCATTGTTTGGCAAAGTGATTCTTTCCATGACATTTTGTGCACATTTTTCCAAATGCTGAGCATTGTCTTGGCTGGTGCTGGTAACCACAGTGTTTACAATTAAAAATTCCATCCTCCGATTGCTTTGCATTTCTGTTCTGCCCACATTTCTTCCCCTTGTAGGACACAGCACCGACAGCAGCACAGTCACTCATTACAGGTGCATCATTATTAATTTCACTGAAAGTCTTTGCGTGCTGTTGAGCTAGCTCACTGGCATGGCATATTTTCACAGCATTCTCCAATGTTATTTCGGTTTCTCTCAACAGACGTTCCCTGACCTTTTTATCATGAATACCAAACACAATCTGGTCACGAATCATGGATGATTTCAGTTCAGAGAAATTACATGTCTGTGCTTTCAGTTTCAGATCGGTCATAAAGCTATGAAAAGTCTCATTTTGCTGCTGTGTCCGTGAAGAGAACACGTACCTCTCATAGGTCTCATTCTTATTGGGAGAACAATGTGTATCAAACTTCTTTAGCACATCGTCCATTTTTTCTCTGTCCTCCTCTTGATCAAATACAAACATATTAAATACCTCTATTGCCTGCGGGCCTGCAACCATGAGCAGTAACGCTATTTTCCTTGTGTCTGGCTTCGTACCGAACCCGATGGCAGCAATGTAGAGTTCGAATTGTTGTTTGAATGTCCGCCAATTGCAGTCGACATTCCCCGTGAGTTTCAAACCCTCCGGTGGCTTCAAATTCTCCATGTCGCATTTCACAATATTCAGCAGATATTACCAATCCTGGTACCATGTTATGTTCATAAATAAATAGATGTTTTCATTATGAACAGCTAGCTTGAGCTAGTCATTTATTCAGCCATGTGGGCTAGTGTACAGGCATCCATCTTGACTACTGCCTTGTGGGTAGCCCCATACTAAACATACAGCTCCACCTACTGTACCATTCTAGAATGACATGTTACTGATCATTACACCAGAGAGTGGTGAACCTGTGGAATTCTCTACCACAGAAAGCAGTAGAGGCCAATTCATTAAATATATTCAAGAAGGAGTTGGATATATTTCTTAAGGCTAAAGGGATCAAGGGGTATTGGGAGAAAGCACGTACCGGGTACTGAACTTGGATGATCAGCCATGATCGCATTGAATGGCGGAGCAGGCTCGAGGGGCCGAATGGCCTACTCCTGCTCCTATCTTCTATGTTTCTATGTTTCTATGTTAAAGTGGCCAGTACACCCCAATGAGAGTGACAAGCCAAAAGGGGAACAGGAGCCTGCACATAATCTGTGCACTAGGCGCAATAGCCCCCCAACATATATGATAATTGGGCAGTGCCTAAGCTGTGCTTGAGTCTCATATCTCCCATTTGGAATGGGTGTTGAAGGCGAGGCCACCATCATAATTAAAAAAATATTTATTGGCCTCAAACTTTCACCTGCCCAGGCACTCCTGGCCCTGTACTTCCACTGTCTCCCTTGCCCCATACTCAGTACTTCTACCCCCATGCTAGAAAAGAGCTCACAACACAATGGACCACCAGTATCTCTTCACTGGCTGCTGGCACCTGACAATGCCCGGGCACGCTCAGTATGCATTGTAAAAGAAGTAGCCAGAACACTAAAAACATCATGCAAATGGATAACCTCGCTGGGTTTGTGCATAGGTATGGAGCATGAGCTGCATTATCAACTCCATGGTTTCTAAATATTTCTACTGGATTAAATGATGGCCTTCTGTAGTGTGTGGATGAACGCTTAATATGTTGATATGACAGTCCTTAGTCGGCTGTTTTAATGAAGCTATTAACCCATTTATGTTAAACTGTTAATGTTTCCATTAAAATAGCAGGCAGTAAAATGTCATCTTAATGCATTAAACTTTCTCAAGCTAATATCGCCAACAATAAGTTCTAGGTTTACTGGTGTTGTTAAATGAATGATAAATGAATTCTAATTTCTCAGGATTCCCACAACAAACCACGCTATGCAATAATGATGAACTGTTTGACTGTCCAATCTCACATCCACAACAGTGTTTACTAAGTGGACTGCAATCAGGCATATAGAACAAGATAATTCTTTTATGATGCAATTACTCAGTGAAGCTTTAACTTTTAATTTGCTGCGTCATCATTTAAGCATTTAATTGAAGAAGTTCACAGTTATATTTGATTGATTAATAATGCATGAATTTATCTGAAAGTGCATTTCTGTGCTTGGTTGGCTGTGTTCAGCTTCAGGCTGGTCAGAGAGAGCCACACAGGCAGTCAGCAAGGACTCCACTCAAAGCTTGCCTTATTTTATCTTTCAATCCACTTTTTATATTTGATATAATAGTGGGAAAACCTCACAAATCTGCTGCTGGAATATAGTTTATTTTTTCTCTATTGTATTTATTTAAAACATTTCTTGCCTCGGTAAATCAAGGGAGCATGGGCAAAAATGACAGGACACCAAATGCCTGAGAGCACGGCCAGTAAAGTATCCCTGACAGTGCTAAAGAACTGAATTGGGACAGCACAGCTGGATCTCAACATTAATTCCTTAATAATTAATGATTAATCTATTAATAATTAATGATGAGTTGATAAGTAATGGTCTGGCTGCCATGTCACTTGATTGTAAATATAGCAAGTTGCCTGGAAATCCTCCTCTGCTTTCTTCCACCTCAATTGAACACAAAGGGGAACCAAAAGGAGAAAGAATTAACAAAGTTTAAGTGAAGGTTCAGACTTGTTTCCTGGCAGATGTACACAACTAAAGCAATTTATAAAGGTTTATTTCCCACCGCTTTTCGTTTAACGCTTGCTGAGCATTTGACATTAAATGTTGCTACAAAATAGCATTCAATATGAGGGACTGACACTTAAGGCTTTGTAAGGTGTAAAGTTTGCCTCGAAGACCCATTTCTAACTGAGCTGAGGTAAATTTCCTGAATGTGAAATCTGAGTTGAACCTTCTTCAAAGTTCTGTGTAGTATATTATGATTCTGAAAATATGCAACTTGTAACAATATTTTTTAACTACTGGTATTTTATTTCATTGAAGAGTCTTCATGAAAAGTGTTTGTTTTTGAAGAAGCTCTGTGGCAGTAATACACTTATAGTTGCAAACAATAATTATATACATATTTATTATTAAATGTAAACAATGTGCAAAGCAAGTGTAATCGTACAACATCTTCATGTGCAGCCATACAGGTTTCAATGTACGATGATTGCTCAATAGAAACATTTGTAATGATAGTTAGAATCAAATAGTTCTATAATATAATTCTTAGCCCTTACCAGGCCTTTTAAATTGAATGAATTGAGATCTGTCAGACCTAAGCCTCTAGTTCTTTGTAAATTCCTAATGAATATTAATAACACTGGTACAGATCATGTGTCTGTTTATTACTGGTATTTTGATAAATACAAATCAAATCAAGTTAAGCAAATGTTACTGAGGAGTTATATGTATGACAAAGAGTTGATGTGAACTAGTTTACAGATGTTAGCATTGCATACTGTGTTAAAAATCCCAGCCTCCCACTATAGGTACCTTAATCCAAGCAAATCAAAATTAAATTGTCATGAATGATGCAAATAAAGATAAATGGCTTAAAATGGGTGTTAGGCCACATGGAACCGCAAGGTATGAGTTGTTACATGTGGATATGTACTCTCTCCTGCCTCATTTCATAGAGTCATAGAGTCATAGAGTTATACAGCAGGGATAGAGGCCCTTCGGCCCATCGTGTCCGCGCCGGCCACCACGCCCTGTCTAATCTAATCCCATATTCCAGCATTTGGTCCGTAGCCTTGTATGCTATGGCATTTCAAGTGCTCATCCAAATGCTTCTTGAATGTTGTGAGGGTTCCAGCCTCCACAACCCTTTCAGGCAGTGAGTTCCAGACTCCAACCACCCTCTGGGTGAAAAAGTTCTTTCTCAAATCCCCTCCAAACCTCCCGCCCTTTACCTTGAATCTATGCCCCCTAGTTATTGACCCTTCTACTAAGGGAAAAAGCTCCTTAGTGTCCATCCTATCTATGCCCCTCATAATTTTGTACACCTCAATCATGTCCCCCCTCAGCCTCCTCTGCTCCAAGGAAAACAAACCCAATCTGCCCAGTCTCTCTTCATAGCTGAAGTGCTCCAGCCCTGGTAGCATCCTGGTGAATCTCCTCTGCACCCTCTCCAAAGCTACCACATCCTTCCTGTAGTGTGGCGACCAGAACTGCACACAGTATTCCAGCTGTGGCCTAACCAGTGTTTTATACAGCTCCATCATAACCTCCTTGCTCTTATATTCTATGCCTCGGCTAATGAAGGCAAGTATCCCATATGCCTTTTTTACCACCTTATCCACCTGTTCCGCCGCCTTCAGGGATCTGTGTACTTGCACACCCAGATCCCTCTGACCCTCCGTCTTGCCTAGGGTCTTACCATTCATTGTGTATTCCCTTGCCTTGTTAGTCCCCCCAAAGTGCATCACCTCGCACTTTTCCGGGTTAAATTCCATTTGCCACTGTTCCGCCCATCTGACCAACCCATCTATATCGTCCTGCAGACTGAGGCTACCCTCCTCGCTATTTACCACCCTACCAATTTTTGTATCATCCGCGAACTTACTGATCATACCTTTTACATTCATATCCAAGTCATTAATGTAGACCACAAACAGCAAGGGACCCAGCACCGATCCCTGTGGTACCCCACTGGCCACAGGCTTCCAGTCACAAAAACAACCTTCGACCATCACCCTCTTCCTTCTGCCACTAAGCCAGTTTTGTATCCAACGTGCCAAGGCACCCTAGCTTCCATGGCCTCTTACCTTCTTGACCAGTCTCCTGTGCAGGACTTTATCGAAGGCCTTACTGAAATCCATGTATACCACATCCACTGCGTTACCCTCATCCACACACCTAGTCACCCCCTCAAAAAATTCAATCAAATTAGTCAGACATGATCTTCCCTTGACAAAGCCATGTTGACTATCCCTGATTAATCCTTGCCTCTCCAAGTGGAGACTAATTTTGTCCCTCAGAATTTCTTCCAATAATTTTCCCACCACTGATGTTAGGCTCACTGGCCTGTAGTTCCCCGACTTTTCCCTACTCCCCTTCTTGAATAATGGAACTACATTAGCGGTTCTCCAGTCCTCTGGCACATCCCCTGTGGCCAGAGAGGTTCTGAATATATGTGTTAGAGCCCCCGCAATCTCTTCCTTTGCCTCACACAGCAGCCTGGGATACATTTCGTCCAGGCCTGGGGATTTATCCATTTTTAGGCCTGCTAAAACCGCCAATACCTCCTCCCTCTCGATGTTAATTTGTTCGAGCATATCACAGTCCCCCCGCCCTATTTCTATGTCTACATCGTCCCTCTCCATAGTGAAAACAGATGCAAAAAATTCATTTAGAACCCCTCCTACATCTTCCGGCTCCACACACAGATTTCCACTTTTGTCCCTAATGGGCCCTATTTTTTCCCCAGTTATCCTCTTACCCTTAATATACTTATAAAACATCTTAGGATTTTCCTTTATTTTTCTCGCCAGTGTTATTTCATGGCACCTCCTTGATCTCCTAATTTCTTTTTTAAGTATCCCCCTGCACTTTTTGTACTCCTCTAGGGCTTCCTCCGTCTTTAGCCTTTTGTATCTGCCAAAAACCGTCCTTTTTTTTCTAATCCATTCTCGTATATCCCCTGACATCCAAGGTTCCCTGTGGTTTTTGGAACCACCCTTGACCTTTACGGGAACATGTTGCCATTGTATGATCTCAATCTCCCTTCTGAAAGCCTCCCATTGCTCCGATGCGGATTTTCCTACAAGTAGCTGATCCCAGTCCATTTTGGCCAGATCCTGCCTTATCCTATTAAAATCGGCCTTCCCCCAATTTAGAACCTTTATTTCCGGCCCATCCCTGTCCTTTTCCATGACCACCTTAAATCTCACCATATTATGGTCACTGTCACCAAAGTGCTCACCTACTAGCACTTCTTCCACTTGGCCGGCCACATTCCCTAGAATTAGGTCCAGTACCGCCCCCTCTCTTGTAGGACCTTCTACATGCTGGCTCAAAAAGCTCTCCTGGATGCACTTTAAGAATTCTACACCCTCTGTGCCTTTCACACTCTGACTATCCCAGTTAATATTGGGGAAGTTGAAATCCCCCATTACTATTACCCTATTATTTGCACATTTCTCTGAGATTTGCCTACATATCTGTTCCTCTATCTCCCCCTGACTGTTTGGAGGCCTATAGTACACTCCCAGCAAAGTGCTTGCCCCCTTCTTGTTTTTAAGCTCCACCCATATGGCCTCATTAGAGGAACCTGCTAATATGTCATCCCTCCTTACTGCAGTAATTGACTCCTTAATTAATATTGCGACACCCCCTCCTCTTATACCCCCCCCTCTGTCTCGCCTGAAGATTCTGTACCCCGGAATATTGAGCTGCCAGTCTTGCCCCTCCCTCAACCATGTCTCCGTGATAGCAACAATATCATACTCCCATGTGTTTATCAACACCTTCAGTTCATCCACCTTATTTGCAAGACTCCTTGCATTAAAATAGATGCCATCCAGCCTTGCCCTTGTATATTTGCCCTGTCTACCAAGCTGACTTGTTTTTTTCTCTATAATTGGCAGCACATCACCCCCTATTTCAGCTCCCCTCTGTATCCCATCCCCCTGCCAAGTTAGTTTAAACCCCCCCCCAACAGTGCTAGCAAACCTCCCCGCAAGGATATTTGTCCCGCTCTGGTTCAGGTGCAACCCGTCCGACTTGTACAAGTCCCACCTTTCCCAGAAGCAGGCCCAGTGATCCAGGAAAATAAAACCCTCCCCCTACACCAACTCTTTAGCCACGCATTCATCTGCTCTATCCTCCTATTCCTATACTCACTAGCATGTGGCACTGGGAGTAATCCAGAGATTACAACCTTTGAGGTCCTGCTCTTTAATCTGTTACCTAGCTCCCTAAATTCTTGATGCAGGACCTCATCCCCCTTCCTACCTATGTCGTTGGTCCCAATGTGGACCACGACCTCTGCCTGCTCACCCTCCCCCTTAAGAATGCCCTGTAGCCACTCAGTGACATCCATGACCCTGGCCCCAGGGAGGCAACAAACCATCCTGGAGTCACGTTTGCGGCCACAGAAACGCCTATCTGTTCCCCTTACAATAGAATCCCCTACCACTATTGCTCTCCCACTCTTTTTCCTCCCTTTCTGAGCAGTTTACATTTATTATATGATGTGATGTCTATTACAAGAAAAAACCATATAAAGCTATGCTGTTACTTTTTTAATGATTTACAACAATTTGGGACAATTTTCAGAAGTTGAACACCAACCAGTCAGTGTTTTCTTCTTTCCTTGGCCTGATTTAGTAATAAGAACTGTCACTGACTAGATTTTTACCGTTTGAAAGAAAATATACATGATGAAATAATCAACAATAACAAAAACTTGTATTTATTTGGCGCCTTTAACGTAGTAAAATGCCCCACGGCGCTGCACAGGAGTATTTTAAGACAAAAAATTTGACACTGATCCACATAAGGATAAGTTAGGGCAGGTGACCAAAAGCTTGGTCAAAGAGTTAGGTTTTAAGGAGCGTCTTAAAGAAGGAAAGAGAGGCTGCAAGGCGGACAGGTTTAGGCAGGGAATTCCAGAGCTTTAGGCCAAGGCAACAGAAGGCATTGCCACCAAAGGGGGCCTCAAGAGGGCAGAATTAGAGGAGCGCAGATATCTAGGGGGGTTGTGGGGCTGAAGGAGATTACAGAGATAGGAAGGGGCGAGGCCATGGAGGGATTTGAAAACAAGGATGAGAATTTTGAAATCGAGGCGCTGCTTAACCGGGAGCCAATGTAGGTCAGCGAGCACAGGGGTGATGGGTGAATGGGACTTGGTGCGAGTTAGGACACGGGCAGCCAAGTTTTGGAATACCTCAAGCTTACGTAGGGTGGAATGTGGGAGGCCAGCCAGGAGTGCGTTGGAATAGTCAAGTCTAGAGGTGACAAAGGTATGGATGAGGGTTTCAGCAGCGGATGAGCTGAGGCAAGGGCAGAGACGGGTGATGTTACGGAGGTGGAAGTAGGCGGTCTTTGTTATGCTGCGGATATGTGGCCGGAAGCTCATTTCAGGGTCAAATATGACACCAAGGTTGCAAACAATAGCAAAAATTCAAATGAAAAGGCAAAGCTATGAAAGAGGGCCCAGAAAGTGACTTTCAATGTTGAGGGCCTTTGACCGGGCTTCACCATGGTCATCATATTAATATGTTGATGAGTATTTTGCTATTTAACCCAGAATAGCATCCTCATTTGAGATATACAGAACATTAGCGTAGTAATAATTTTATAGCCTATATGTTGTTTCTCAGGAATCCCTATGCCACTTACATACACATTTGTGATGCTTGGCACTAATAGCTAAATACCATCCTGGAGTCAGATTGATATATCAATAGGTGAGGACAGGCACATTCAAATGCTAGATATTTCAGGAAGATGACAGGGTTTACAGAAACATTTTATGGCAAAGTTATCATGGACAGGACCAAAATTTAACCAGTTTAAGGAAACTTGAACAGTTTTTGTGAGATATCCCACATGAACTATTGGATGAGGAGGATTAATTTCCTAATGCATATCTGGGCCCAAGTCAAGGTAGCAAGTATGAACTTTAGAAAGCCCCTGCTTTTGTGAGGCCCCCTCTTTTGCTGAATAGCAATTCCAGCTGGATTTCAGTAGCCCTGAAAACCCAACACCATAAATAGTCCCTAAGCCTTTTTAGAATAGCCAGAGGAGTAGACTTGACGCCGACTGCAAAAATGATTACTTGACAAAGATGAATCTCAGCCAACATGAGTACTTCACAGGAGATTCTTCAGTATTCAAAGGCAGGAGGTAGGACTTACTTTCAATTCAGTACATTTGATCTCTGATCTATTAAGCACATGAAATGCATTGTTCCTACTATTAGCGGTAATGTATAAGCAGAATACATGAGTTAATCCTAACGCATTACAAACTACTTATGACTTTACTACTGGTAGATTGTGAAATTCAACCTCCATTCAGTGGATAAAGGCAACGTTCCACAGAAATTCATCAGGGGTTCACAATTTATGTGGATATGAAAACAACCCAGTGATTTACATCCAGGCCAGCTTAATCTAACTTCCTTTGAAGCACTCAGCTTGACTAGCTCATTAAGAGCAGATGATGAGAATTTTCACATCTATATAAACTAATATATTACCTCCCACCTAAATGTAAAATTTATTGCATAACCTGCTTAATTTACATCATAGTTTAAAAATAACAATATTTGGACTCTTATTTTCTACATAAATGTAACATGCTTACTTCAATGTGTGTATATAAAAATAAACCAGTTATGTAACATAAGAGATTAACCTTTAGATTGATCCTTAATTGAATGTTTCATCATAGTTCAGTGTCTTGAACTAACTAGCTCTTACCAAAAGACTCCATTGGCAAGGTGATCTGTTGAAGGGAGATTAAAGAGCCAAAAATGTAAAATAAATCAATTTGGCATGAAAGTAATTTGTTTCATTACTTCTGTTGTTTACTAAATACCTTTTTGACACAGCAGTCTAAATACTTTCTGTGAGACTATAGTGTAAGATGGGCCATTTTTGATTTATAAAATTACCCCTTTAGTGTCACCAGTCTGTTGATCATGGGGAGGTATCAAATCCAAGCCCAACACTGGAGGAGTCACTGAATAATGATCAGAAATAGTAACACTGAGTGACTTCCTCCCACCCCACCATGGCCAATTTTAGCACCCGAAACTGAGATCAGAATACCCAGCAAAGACCGGAGTTTGAAACTGGGACCTTCCCAGTCTTTATGGCTCAATACCACACAGGGAGGTGCATTTAACCAATCAGCCATGGGTGGAGCTAACATTTCTATAGAGGTTAATTAATCACATAGCCCACTTAAGTGTGTAAAAGTTTCTGGTCTCCTCATTATACAGTTAAAAAAACATTTACCTGAAATTTCTGTGGAGATTCTGTGTGTGAGATCTCTGAACCTCCCCTGGAGAAAAGGCATAAATAGCTAAAAATATTATACTGTTTCTTGAGGGGAGGGGGATGCCAATCTCTCGCCAAAGTTATGACCGGCGATCTGGAGAACCCCACAGAAATTCAAGGTCATAACATCTCAAATAAAATTCTTCAGGAGGCTCAGAAATGAAGGAATTATTACAATCATATCCCTGAAGTTGTTTTATGACTTGGCTTCACAACAGAGACACACCTGACAGATGTGTATGTAATACCTTTTTTGAACCTGCAAATTCCTGCTCAAAATCAAAGTTATCCTCTGAGGAATTCATGACAAAAAAAAACTACAAGCCTGTTTGTGGCTGTTTGACTCACTGAGTTATTAGGTAAAACGTCAGCACGACACAGCCTTTAAGCATAGGATTAACATTTTCTTAGTTTTCTCAGGGAATACGGTTAACTCTTTACTTCAGGCAAGTTCCATAACATAATCTTTCCCAAGAAAGTGTGCAGCTAGAAATTTAACATAAATTATACCTTTCCTATACCATTAGACAAACCGCAAACTGTCACTTTTTCAGATATCAAGTAAACATTTACCATCGATCTTCAAAAGGTAATAAAGAAAAACGCTGCATTTTCTCTGAAATTCAGTTTTTACTGATGTCTCATTTATGACAGACCAGAATGAGTATTCTGGAAAAGAGTAGAATCAACTATTTTTTTTGTACTGGAGAACCACATTGATTGATAACAAGGTGGGTGCACATCTTAGCCAATTGTGATTAGCTTTACATCGAGATAATAATGAAGTGAATGTAAGGCAGTAATCTAGTACCATGTGTCAGGTGACATTATAAACCACCAAAACAAAGATGAGTAATTTATAACCATCACCTGAATCAGATTAAATGCAGTCTTGATATTACTTGTTGGTATTTTTTAATATAATAAAATATATATAAACTGCTTCCATTTTAGTTCGGGAGTTTTATTCTACTTTTGTACAACATTTGTGCTGGTAGAAGCTGTCAGTGCAAATATTACTGTTGATGCATTCCACATTCTTGATCTGTGATGACATTCACACAAAGGGATTAATGATTCTGCCATTGATGTAGATTTATCAAAAATATATTTGTAGTTCATTACTAGGAATTTCCATGTCCAGTGAATAATGGCCCATAATTTGCTATCAAAATAACAGTGAGGCTAATGGCGCTCATTGTTATTTATGTGCAAATGCTACAGCAACTTCAGGTAAGGGCAGATGTGCGGTTAAGCTTGGAAATCCAAATGTTGCTGTCCGAGATGTGCCACTCCACTGATAACTTCACGAAAATGGCAACTCACTGAAATGCATTGAATGGTGTGAAGTTGCTGTACTTGCACGGTAGATACGAACTAAACTCACCACAGAGCTGGTCGCTAAATGTTGATTACTGCCAATGACCTCTCTGGCACTGAAAATTAAATATTACAAGTGTGGAGTCTCATTCCTTCAGGTTTTAATTGTTGTTGGATATTTTAAAAAGTGAAATTTAAAATTAAAAACATTTGGTTTTACTTTTCCTTTCTGTTTTTTTTCCTCTCTCTTTTAATTCAATCTTTCTTTCCTTCTCTTTCTGTACCTGATTTGACATTGAATTCACCCACTCTAATTTACACTTCCTTTTCACTGTTAATTTTACAATCTTTCAATCTGATTGGTTAAGGTGATACACAGTTGCTTGCCCTGTTCACTCAGATTCCAGATGCCTGGTTTCCCTCGCTGCGACGTTAGCAGCTTGCACTTTCAGTAACTTGCGGCGTAAAATATGGTGGAGATTAAATGGGCAAGGGCAAATCTAACTAACGGCAGATGCCGTTACATTCATGCCTACAGCAAATTGTGGGCCATTATATATATTTTTTCCTTTCTAAAAATAACTTTGATACATTATACTGAATGCAATCTTTACTAATAAACGTCTGCTGACTGCAATCAATGTTAAATGTCTTTAGAAGTAAAGCAATTCAGTTTAGTCTAGGCCCCAATTTTTTACTAAGGTCTTACACAGTTGCACTGCATGGGTTAACTCATCTTTGGAGACAGCTCTAAGCTTAGAAGCTGACTGAAGACCAATCAGTTGGACCGGTACTGAGCTGAACATTGTGGTCAAACATTCAGCCAAGTAAAATCCATTATAATGTGCAAATATTGATATAGTCTGATAACATTTTATTGAACTTTGATGCTTGCTAAACAGCTCACATGACTTCGAATTAGGGGAGCACTGGAGGGCTTTATTTTTTTACATTTGAGAAAGCAACATCTGGATATTGGCAAAGTAGCAGAAATTAAGATTAAGAATGGATGGTTCCAGCACAGAATGATATTGAGATTTCTCAGGTACAAGATTACAGTTCTGGTAAATGAACAGTTAATTTACTCCTATAACTGCACTGAGTATTGCCTGCTATAGTGCAGCATTGTTCTAGCTGTTCCCTCAACTGTATAAGTATCACACAGCCAACTCTATCCCTTTCAGTGCTCAGACTCTTACCTGCTGTTAGAACTGAGGCTTTAAAATGATTTTTTTGGGGGAAGGATGGGGAGGTTCAGGTCCATTGAGAACACATCATTGTGTAATGGCCCACACCCACTCTACACAGCTGGAACATTGCCACCATCTGGCTTCTTGCCAGAAATGGGAGTTCTACTGGGAGATTATGCCAAAGGAAATCTTTATTAGGGAAGGCATTAATATTAGAAAATATGCTTTACTGCTTTCATAGGGACAGGAGTAGGCTATTTACCCCCTCAAGTCTGTACCGCCATTCAAATCGATCATGGCTGATCTGTATCTTAACTCCATTTACCTGCCTTGGTTCCATAACCCTTAACACCCTTGCCAAACAAAAATCTATCAATCTCAGCTTTGATATTTTATCAATCAGTTAGACACTTTTTAAAAGGTTAACTTGGTAGGGTCCACAGCTTGCATCATAACAATACGGGCACTGAGTTAAAGATTAGAAGGTTTCCCAAACAACCTGTTAGACCACTCCAAATTTGAGGAGCTCCACTTTCTAGAATGTTATACCAGGACAATGATTAAAGTGACTTCCTTTGCCTGTCTAGCTGACTGTGGGTGGAAGCTGAGCTCTGATGAGATTTAGAGCCTGAAATGTCAGCTCTTTAACATGAGTTAAATGGTATTTTACCATCCAGCCATCCGTCCATCATGCTGCACTGGGGTCAAAACAAAAGTTACCCCTTATCACAGGATTGTGCATATGATATCATGTTTATCACTACTCCTGGATAGAAAAAGAGAAACTATAGTATCAGGTTTCTAGTTCTCATAATGTTTTGGTGTTATTGCAAGCTGGCGTGTTCAAGATTCAACAGGGAAATCTTGGCATCATCTGTGCCAAAACAAGTATCTGCTTGAATCTGGCGTCCATTACAGTGATAAATTACAGGCTTTTAAATGTTTCTCTTAGTTTGCCATAATCACTAGTCACCTGTACATGTACGCTGTGAAAATGTTCATTTCCGCATGGTACTCGGCCTACCCAAAATAGACAGTTAGCCACATTTCTTATGACTGGAAGCTATTGTTTGATCAAAGTTCATTTTATATTACTGATAGAATCCTTCCTATTCTGGGAGCTTATTTTGGAGTTTCGAAGAAAAACCTAGTGGGACCTGGTTTCCATGGCAGCTGGTGATATATCTCTCTGCCATGAACATTTTTTTTAAACATAATTCCAAAACAGAGTATTGTCTTTATAGCCAGATAAATGTCATTCCATTAGCCACTTAAGATGGACATGGAACATATGGAATAGTCCAGGATACTGCCACAAGACGAATGTGAGGTGGATGTGAAGAATGTTGTGTGTTTATAATAGGGAATTTCTAACCAATCTCTAAAACTCTTTTTCAGAGTTCCTAATCCATGGATTTAACTTCAAAAAACTGAAACTTGTCATGTCGGCACATCCTCCATTTTCCACCTTGGCTTTTAGACAGCTGAAAGCCATTAGCACTGACAAACTTCACACTTCTCAGTGTAGCATGATGGCATTTTTTTCTGATATTGATCAGCTGGAATTACAGAGAGGCTCAGTCAGTTACATAAACCTGTACTACATTACCAGACAGAAAAGTGTGCTTGTGACTGACTTACAACAGAATGCAATCATTGTGATAGGAATGCAGCAGTACATGCGATGCAGCTGTAGATTCTATGCCAGAAGGTATTAAGAAAATGCACAACCCTCAGCTTAAAAGGTAATATTAATGAGGCACTGTCTGTCTTCCCTGACAGCTCAGTTGGTAAATACACAGTCAGCACAGAACTGACCAATACTGCCCAAAAAGGACCTAGACCACATTCCCAGTCTGTGCTCAATTGATCTCAGGTAAAAGAAAACAGTGGCAAAGGTGCTAACATTGATCAAGTACCAAAGGCAACATGAGGAAAAACTTTTTTACGCAGCGAGTGGTTATGATCTGGAATGCACTGCCTGAAAGGGTGGTGGAGGCAGATTCAACCGTGGCTTTCAAAAGGGAATTGTATAAGTACCTGAAGGAAATTTTTTTGCAGGGCTACTGGGAAAGGACGGGGGAGTGGGACTAGCTGAAGTGCTCTTGCGGAGAGCCAGCACAGGCTCGATGGGCCAAACGTCCTCCTTCTGTGGTGTAGCCATTCTATGATTCTATCATTCTATGAAGTGCGATGGTCATTCCTAATCATTATCCTATGTCCTCTGCTGGAAAGCTTGTGCATGTGATATCAGTTGAGAACAAGATTGTGCACAATTGTGATAGCCCTGATGGTGGAATAACCTACCACTTGAGCAAGGTACTGGAGAATGACTGATACACATGGAAATGTATCGCAATTTCTTCAAAACTTGGGGTGGGGGGAATTATTAGGCACTGTGTTTGCTGAAAATGTATGTTTGAGAAACTTTTTCTGTGTTGGCCAACTGCAGCACGGTGACACAGCTCATAGTGAAACACCTGTTGGAAAGGCACTGCATCACCTGTGACAAAAGTGACAAACTGGATCTGCAGCTATTCAAGCTGGTTTTCCTGCCTGGGCACAACAGTACATTTTAAAGGCAAGGTGGTATACACTGAAGCATACTTTATCAAATGAATAACTGTTAAATAAGAAACAGATTGTTAAAATGTATCAAGAAACTATAATAAAATATTAAAGATGAGTGCATTTATCAACACATAATCTGATTGAAATAAATAACTGTCAATCTTTAACCTGGTCCCTTTTCACCATTCTTTTATTATGACTTTGTCTATTAATTTACATAGCTCCATTGATGTAAGATTTAATTGACATTGTCATGTACAACCTGCTCAAAAATGGTCTGCACAAAAGGGTTAAATTGATGCTCCCTCTGTGACAGAATTAAAATGTGCCACACCAGGAGATAGTTTGACAGCTCAAACACTCTATCATTGTTTGTTTGCAGAAAGTGTACAGGCAGAGAATAGTGAAAAATAATGATATACAGCGCGTACATCAACAGAGTTATGCAGCTTCACCCAGCTACCAGACACCTCCTTCACTGACATTTCCAGCTTCTAACCATCAAATACATATCTTCTAACTTTTTAATTAGGGGGTGGTTTTGTGCTCTTGGCTTAGCTCCATTTGAGATTAGTCTGAACTTGCCAGAACTCATTTCACTCAACGATTGGTATCTGAGAGTTGATCTTATGTCACCCCTCCCCAGGCTGGATTTGAACTTGTTTCCCACAAAGATGAAGGCTAATGGCTCCCTATCCTAGCCTATACTGCTAGCTACACCACATCTCCTGCTTACTAAAATATTAATCTGCTCAAGATGCTTGGTATTGTAGTATAAAAGAGGTTTGCACCACAAGAATGAAAACTATTGCTCAATTGTCAATGTATGGAGATTGTTCTGGCACTTTCTCCAGTTCCTTGGCCAGCTGGTTTTCCTTGGCTTTTTATCTTTGTTTTACTCACTGGAGAGCATATTGATTGGTTAAATGGTAATGCCATGTTGGCACTCGAACTGGAACCCATGGAGTCTATGGATAATTTATCCTTCCTGTCAGCAGAAGGCACTGTATGGGAATGAATGCCTTGACCTTAAGTGTCAGCCATGGCTCAGTGGTAGTACTCTCACCTCTAAGCCAGAAGGCTGTAGGTTCAAGACAGCTACAGAGATTTGAGCATGTAATCTTGGTTTGATTCTTCAATGTAGTACAGAGGGAGTGCTGCACTGTTGGAAGTGCTGTTGTTTGAATGACGTTAAATAAAAGCCCTGTTTGCCCTCTCAGATGGACATAATCAGCAATCCATTTAATTATAAGGGCATCATAGCTGAGCAAAATTTTCTCCTCGTCTAGTATCCTCATAAATGCTTTTAAGGATCATTGTACGATGATGAAGAACCTTGGTTCAGGGAGGCTGAGACGAATTCTAATGTTCCTACTGTCAACTTGGCTGAGAGCAGCCAAATCATCATATTATCAGGAATTGTTTTTGGAACCTTGCTTGTGTTTATAGCTCAGTACCACACACTCTAAATACAATCTGAAGTAATTCTTCTTTTGCCAATTTGCTTATTAGACAAGCTATTTTGTTTCCTTATTTAGCCATATTTTCTACTCATACTAGTTGCTTATGTTAAGTCGGAGAATATCGTCACTCTCTTACCTGTCTAGTGTGTCTTTGTGTTATTGTTTCTGTCTCTTCTGCTTTCATCCCTCTTTTTCTTCTCTGCTGCTTCTTGCCCCTCAACTCATCTTTTGCTTCTCACTCTGTCCACTTCTACTTCCCTATCTGTCTTTTACTTTTTTTCTTTTCCCTTTGGTGGGTGGTGGTGGATAGTAAAGCAGGATGTGATGGAGAAAGGAACCATCATGGCTGTAGCCTGCATTTCAGGTGAAGTTGAAGGGAAAATGTGACCCGCAGTGGCCCAATGCTCCTTCCCTCACCATGCCCTCACACCCGTTGCCCATTCTCATTAAAATTTCACTTGCATTACTACCCCTACCTTTTCCCATTCAAAATACTGATTAAACTCCTCTATCCTCCCCTCCTCCTTGCTCTGCAATCACTCACCATTAACATTTTATCCCCTTTCCCCTCTCTCTTACTCTCCAAGGGTGAGTAGCAAAAGGTCAGAGACCCCCTCATCCTCAACCTGCTTCCCTCCCTTTATCTTTCCTTTCCTATTTTCCTATTTGTTTCTCTTAAAGAGGCTTTGTATACTTTCAAAATGTCAACTTACTCATTTAAAAGAAATCTAACTAGAATGAGGAAAGACACACTCGCTCTTGTGACCAAAGGTGGGTGTCATTATGCCAGTACCCCCTCACCCTTAATCCTACTCTCTTTCCAAGATGCTTTATTTGCTTACGCAATTAAACTTTTTTTAAATCAAGAAATCAAATTATAATGAGGAAACAGCTGCCTATCTGCTTTTCTCTCTATTTGTGTCTCCCCTTCTATCTCTCTCTTTACCTTCCATCTCATAGGTGTTAGAAATTAAAATCTTTCACAGGTATAGTCAATTAATTTTCTAACTGTCCGGTTGAGGTAATTAACTGACTTCAGAATGCAACTCTTTTTCTTTTACTTGAAATAGCATTACAAACTTTCTCACCTTTCTCTCTCATCCAATTTCTTTCGCTATCTAAAGTTCATATACCTGTAACAAAAAATCTACAATAGGTGTGTATTCAAAACATTGTCACTTTTTCCTCCCTTTCTCATGTATACACTCAACAACTGTTGAATTATTTTCCTTCAACTTTGCATTTTGATGTTGAAATTATTTTTACAAATCTTACAGAAGGCTTAACTTTTTATTTCAGCATCTGAGAAAGCAGCATTATAAGAGAGAGAGAGAGACTTGCATTGATGTAGCGCCTTTCATGACCTCAGGATGTCCCAAAGCGTTTTACAGCCAATGAAGTACTTTTGAGTGTAGTCACTGTTGTAATGCAGGAAATGCAGCAGCCAATTTGCACACAGCCAGCTCCCACAAACAGCAGTGTGATAATGACCAGATAAACTTTTTTTTGTGTGATGTTGATTGAATGATAAATATTGGCCAGGATACCGGGGATAACTCCCCTGCTCTTCTTCGAAAATAGTATTATGGGAGCATTTACACCCACCTGAGAGAGCAGATTGGGTCTCAGCTTAATGTCTCATCTGAAAGACGGCACCTCCGACAGCACTCCCTTAGCACTGTACTGGAGTGTCAGCCTGGATTTTGTGTTCAAGTCACAAGTGCTGCTTGAACCCACAACTTTCTGACTCAGAGGCAAGAAGTGCAACCATCTGAGCCACGGCTGACACAGCTATTGGTGTTACTGTAACATCAGTCCACTCAGGAGAAAACTGCACATTGATCATTCAGTGGCATGTTATAGCCATCTTATATCTGAGTTTTGGTACCACACTCAAGTCACTATAATCAATAACTGGGCACTAAAATCCGAATGTGGATCTGCCGGTGCAGTCTTGATCTTTACTGTGTGGACAGGAATGAGAATTCCACAAGATGGTGGTTTTGTGATGGCATAGTATTGTGTCTGTTGCAGTACAACTGAAGTCCCAAAATGTTTGTGTGCTTATGCAGCAAAGGGGAAGGGGCAATTCCAAGTTTCAGCTCACGTTTATGTACCCAGCCCCCCACACAGGATCTACTACATCCTGCTTGCTGGCTGGATCCATTTAGTTTCTGTGTGCTTGGATTTATGCAGTGCACACACATGGCTCCAGCAATGCCATGTTAGTTAACGCACAATTGCTGATATTGATACCACCCAGAACTCAGCCCAAGGTGATTTTGCCAGATTTATTAGTACACACTACAGAAGTCAAAGCTTTTATTCTTATATCAGTTGAGGATGATGTGTTAACAGTTATATTTTTCATGAATGACCATGATGTTTAAAAGATCATAATAGCACAAAGTAGATATTTTTTCATGTTGTTATTGTGAAAAAGCATAGTTTTTTTTTTCCCTGAGTCTCTGGCTGGAAATGTACACTGACTGGAGAATGTATTCCGCCTGTACGTAATACAGAAGCAGATCAATAGCACTTTGCACCCAATCATTATTTCCCCATTACAAGGTTTAGCTTTTAATGCATTGTTTGCTCCCTCCTGACTTACAGATAAAATCCAAGCTGGCCAGAAAACACATTTTTTTCCTCATCGAATTGACAGAGACCTCAGGTTGTGCTTTGCCCTTCCACAACAGGGTGAAGATCTCTTTTTTTCTCGGTCACTGGAAACGTATTGAATTTAAATCACTTCTTTTGCAGAGGGTAGGGTCATATTAGAAGAAAATTGCCTTTCAATCAATGAAGCTAGTCAGTCAGAAAAAGGAGCAGAAAATACACATGACAGTGGAAATGGCTACCTTATTATTAACACACAGTATGCAGGAGGAAGAAGCTCTTGTCTGGTGCACATTTGACCAGCAGGCCTGCTTTGTTTCTTTCTTCCCCACCTGAGCTGGTTCAGATTTCCCATGAAGATAGCAAATCCGAGGCTAGTCAAGATCAGTGAGTTTGCCGTGCGCCATTATACTTCAGACCTCTCCTGAGACTACATTTGTACCATTTGCTCTGTACGTCTGGCATTTAACACAAGAAGGACTGAAAGGGAAATTCAAAGGAAGCCGGGGTTGTGTGGGGTAGGGGGGTTTATGGCGGAGGGGTGGAGGGTCAATCATCAGTAACTCCCAGGTTACCGCCACGCACCCCCATCCCCTCTTCATTATCAGCCTACCTAAAATTGGTTTGAAAAAAGAGTTTTTAAGATTTTACGAAATTTGTAGCTCTACACCATTACTGTTCATTTACTACAGTGAGATTACATCTATACTTAGAAATATTTAGGCATTTTAGAATGTGCTGTTCTGTTTTCAATCCGTATTCTAAAGTGAAATCCCACCTGTGATATAATTATTTCACTTGAGGTGTGTTTATATTACCACTGCTCCATCAGTATGAAATGGTTTGACTTTGCACCAGTGCTAGTTAGTTATATGGGATAATTCTATGAACTTGTGCTCCCAGCATGGAGTTTCACTCCTGAGAGCACATATATGCATCATGGGAACACCATCGTCACAAAGATTGCAGCATTTCATAAAGAAGGCTCACTATCATAATTTCAGGGCAAATAGGGTTGGGCAATCAATGCGGCCTTGCTAGAACTGCCAACAAATATAAGAACAGATATAAAAAAATAGGGAATTTGTATGTGGAGTCAGGTTGGGCATTACCTCTGGGTTTACACTATGCAAGTTTGGTGTACAGTACAAAGCAGAAACCCCTTTGCACTAATGCTAAACTTGTAGTGTAAATGATGATTTAAGTAGTAACCTAGGTGTGCCTGTAATATACCAAGGAATTGAGGAAACAGTTGATGGAAAAGACAGCAGGTTAATCTTATGTTCATTAATAAATAGACATTCTTATTATGAACACAGCTAGCTTTTGCTAGTTACTTTATTGAGCACATGTGGACTGGTACAGTATCTGTAGAGGCTTCCATCTTGACTGTTACCTTGTGGGTAGCCTAGTGCCTCATGGGTAATGTAGTCTTAATATAGTCTTAATACAGCTGGGTAGTGTAGTCTTATATACAGCTCTACGGCTCCACCTAGTGTCCACTATAGAATGACATGTTATTGATCATTACATCCCCCTTTCTTTGAGGTTTAACAAAATCAATATCAATCAACTTTCAAGAAAACAATAAAGATAATATCAGTGACACTTTTGTTAGTGCTCTATAAACATAAACATTTTCAAAACAGTCAACACATTTTCAAAGCTTTACATTGTACTCGAAGATTAAGTCTATCAGGCTCTTTTACTTCAGGTGTGGATCTTCTCAACACGGGTAAGTCTGATGTGTCTTCATGAGATTGTTCTGGTGGTGAATGACACGATGCAGTTGCGGCATTGTCATCAATCTGGTCTTGAATAGTCTCTTGTGTTTTTAGGAGGGAACGGCGGTTCCTCCTGAGAATCTGTCCTTCCTCAGTTCTAACAGTGTATGACCTTGGTCCTACTTCCTCAAGAACTGTAGCTTTCCTGTTCCATGCATCTGGATCCTCAATCCTGACAACATCATCCCTTGTCAATGGTTTTAGAGTTTTGGATGACTTGTCATAGTATGATTTCTGTTTCAGCTTTAACAGTTGAAGTCTCTGTCTCAGTTCCTCACTTTGCTGTTCTTTTGCACAGCAGGGTAGCGTGGTGTGCAACTTGTGACCCATTAGTAGTTCAGCAGGTGAAGAACCACAGTCTAAAGGTGAGGCTCGGTAGCTCAGCAGGGCGAGATAAGGATCAGACTTGCTTTCTGTCGCTTTCTTCAGTAGCTGCTTGAGAACTTGAACACCTTTCTCTGCCTTACCATTTGACTGAGCATACAAAGGACTGGATGTGATGTGCTGAAAGTCATAATGTGCTGCAAACTGTTGCCACTCCTTACAGTTGAAGCACGGACCATTGTCGCTAACAGCAATCCTGGGAATTCCATGTCTGGCGAAGATGGATTTCACATGCATTATGACACTGCTTGCTGTGTTGCTTGAGAGCAGCACCATCTCAGGATAGTTAGAATAGTAGTCAATCACTATTAGATAGTCTTTACCATTTAAATGAAAAAGGTCCATACCAACCTTTTGCCATGCTGCTGTTGGTATGTCAGCTACTATTATTGGTTCCTTTGCTTGTTTGTTTTGGTGTTTCTGACATGTCTCACATTTGCCTATCATGTTCTCAATGTCCTTATTTATGCCAGGCCAATAAACAGTGTCTCTTGCTCTCCTTTTGCATTTTTCAATTCCGAGGTGTCCCTCATGAATCCTTTTGAGCATGTCTTGACGTAGAGCCTGTGGAATGATTATTCTGTTCTGTTTTAGTAATAGTCCACTTGCGACACTCAATTCTGACCTTATGTGAAAATATTTTGGACAGGAACCTTTTGGCCAACCATGATGAATGTTCTCTATTACTGTTTGTAATAATGTATCTTGTACTGTTTCTTCTGCTATTTGCTTTGATTTTGTGTCTGACACGGGCAGCGCAGCAGTGACCATACTCACATGAACATCCACATCTTCTTCAGTAGAGCTCACATGACTCATTGTGGGTGCTCGGGATAGTGCATCTGCTAACACTATGTATTTGCCTGGTGTGTAGATCAGTTCAAAGTCATATCTTTGCAGCTTCATCATGAGTCGTTGAATCCTTGGAGACATCTCATTCAGGTTTTTTATTATGATGGCAACCAGAGGGCTGTGGTCTGTCTCAGCTGTGAAGGTGGGAAGTCCATATATGTAGCCATGAAACTTTTCTAGTCCAACTACCAAGCCTAGACATTCCTTTTCAATCTGGGCGTATCGACACTCAGTATCAGTCATAGACCTGGAGGCATAGGCAACAGGCTTCCAATCGTCACCCTCTGCTTGTAGCAAGACCGTACCTAGGCCATCTTTTGATGCATCCATTGATTCTTTGATTCTTTTTGTTGGGTCAAAGAAGGTGAGTACAGGTGTGGTTGTCAGCACTGTTTTGAGGTTTATCCACTCTTGTTCATGTCTTTCTGTCCATGCGAACTCATTTCTTTTATGTAGCAGGTCTCGCAGACAGGCTGTCTTGGCTGACAAGTTAGGAATGAACTTTCCAATGAAGTTTATCATCCCCATGATGCGTAGCACTCCTTTTTTGTCAGTGGGTCGGGGCATTTTGAGTATGGCGTTTACTTTTTCCATATCTGGCTCTATTCCTTTACCAGATAGATTATCTCCTAGGAAAGTGACTTCCTGGATGCCAAACTGACACTTGGCTTTGTTGAGCTTAAGTCCATTCCGGCGTATGCTCTGTAGCACTTTAGTCAGTCTCTCATTGTGTTCTTTCAGTGTGGAGCCCCAGATGATGATGTCATCAACATAGACCCGAACTCCTTCCAGACCTTCAATTATGTGTTCCATCGCTCTATGAAAGATTTCAGATGCAGATATTATCCTGAAAGGCATTCTGAGGAAATAATATCTGCCAAATGGTGTGTTGAAGGTACAGTATTTGGTGCTCTCTTCATCCAGTTTTAGTTACCAAAATCCTTGTGAGGCATCGAGCTTTTTAAAGTATCTGGCACCTGACATTTCACTGGTGATTTCTTCTCGCTTTGGAATCTGGTAGTGTTCACGTTTTATGTTTGCATTTAAGTCCTTTGGATCCATGCATATTCTTAGATCATTGTTCTTTTTCTTTACACATACCATGGAGTTAACCCAGTCTGTTGGCTCTTCGACTTTCCTGATGACTCCTAGTGTGGTTATTCTGTCCAGTTCACTCTTGAGCCGGTTACGCAGGGGTGCTGGAACTCTTCGTGGAGCATGTACCACTGGCTGAGCATCCTGCTTTAGCTGGATCTTGTAAGTGAATGGTAGAACTCCAAATCCTTTGAACACATCCTGGAAATTATTCACTACAGAATCCACCGAGTCATCTGGTCTGCTTATGGCACATTTATACGGTAGACTCTTTTGACCAGTTCTAAGTCCTCACATGCTTTGTCACCCAGTAGTGAATCAAGCCTTTCAGCCACAACAGAAAGCATGAGATGATGCACTTTGTCTTTGACTGTCACTTTAAGTCTGCATACACCTAAGCTAGCTATTTTCTGTCCATTATAGTCCTTCAGTAGTACTGACTTTTTCTGTATTTTGGGCTTTTCTTTCATATTGTTAATGTCACTCATACTGATTAAGTTTGCTTTTGCCCCAGTGTCTAGTTTCAAGGTAACTAATGCTCCATTTACCTGCAGTGGGATCATCCATTTGTCCACTTTTACTGCATTAACTTTATGTTCAGCATTGTCCATTTCTGAGGGCTGCACATTTTCTGTATCCTTTTTGATATTGTCACATGACACCATTCCTACAAAAAGTGTCTCACTTAAATCAGTGTCCTCAATTACATTAACTCGTTGCCCTTTCTTAGTTTGTACTTTTGAAAAGCATTGTTTGGCAAAGTGATTCTTTCCATTACACTTTGTGCACATTTTTCCAAACGCTGGGCATTGTCTTAACTGGTGTTTGTAACCACAGCGTTTACAATTAAAAATTTCATCCTCCGATTGCTTTTCATTTCTGTTCTGCCCATGTTTCTTCCCCTTATAGGACACAGCACTGACAGCAGCATTATCACTCATTACAATCGCATCATTATTGATTTCACTGAAAGTCTTCGCGTGCTTTCGAGCTAGCTCGCTGGCTTGGCATATTTTCACCGCATTTTCCAAATTTAGTTCGGTTTCTCTCAACAGACGTTCCCTGACTTTTTTATCATGAATACCAAACACAATCTGGTCACGAATCATGGATGCTTTGAGCTCAGAGAAATTACATGTCTGTGCTTTCAGTTTCAGATCAGTTATAAAGCTATCAAAAGTCTCATTTTGCTGCTCTGTCCGAGAACAGAAGATGTATCTTTCATAGTTCTCATTCTTTTTGGGAGAGCAATGTGCATCAAATTTTTTTAACACATCTTCTAATTTTTCTCTGTTCTCCACTGGATTAAATACAAATGTATTAAATACCTCTATCGCCTGTGGGCCTGCAACCGTAAGCAGCAACGCTATCTTCCTTGCGTCTGGCTTCGTACCGAATCCGATGGCTGCAATGTAGAGTTTGAATTGTTGTTTAAAAGTCTGCCAGTTGTAGTCGATGTTTCCTGTGAGTTTCAAATGCTCTAGTGGCTTCAAATTCTCCATGTCGCTTTTCACAATTTTCAGCAGATCTTCACCACCCTGGTACCATCTTATGTTCATTAATAAATAGACATTCTTATTATGAACACAGCTAGCTTTTGCTAGTTACTTTATTGAGCACATGTGGACTGGTACAGTATCTGTAGAGGCTTCCATCTTGACTGTTGCCTTGTGGGTAGCCTAGTGCCTCATGGGTAATGTAGTCTTAATATATATATACAGCTGGGTAGTGTAGTCTTATATGCAGCTCTACACAGCTCTACGGCTCCATCTAGTGTCCACTATAGAATGACATGTAATTGATCATTACAGTTAAGTCTTTCAATTCCACTGTGCAAGTGCAGCGCTGCAAGGAGACAGGTGAGTGGACTTCCAGGGAAGTCAAATCAAAAGGAGGATTGGGAGCACAAAACGGATCAAGTTTGTAATGGTGTCCGCGCTGTGTGCACACACATCTGACATGGGCCACACCAGACGCTATTTGGTGAGGGCGGTAGGGCAGGCATTAGGAGCATGCACCAGAAGTATGTAGGGTAGGCAGATTGTGACGTCAATCAACGTGCAATGCTGATTTGACACTAGCGCTGCCATTTTGGTCCTCAACACGAGAACTAACGCCCTGTCTTAACCTCGCACAGATGATCATGCATTCAGCAGCAGCAAGGACCCCCACCAGCGCTATTTAAAGGGATCATCAACCACACTCAGTTTAGTTGCTGATTAATTTTTACTGGCTCTGTGTAAGTTTGTAGAAATGTTTGATGCTTTCCAGAGTTGTTTAAAGTTGGTGAGGTGACAGGGGGTTAGACTTTAATGGAGGAGACGGGTTGGAGTTGGGTTGCCTGGTTGCATCCACGGTAACGGCGAGTGTGCAGAGAATGGAGGAGTCCATCTCTAACATGAGCACTGCCTTTGTGGAGGCAATGGCGCATGAACGTGCCACCATGGAGAGGGTGGCAACCTCCTTGGAGGACATAAGTCGCCACACTCAACAGAGCATGTGTCTTCTGATCATCCGCTTCTGAATAGATGGTCTGCTATGGAGGATAGATGGGCTTCTATTAAGGATAGACACCAGAGGTACATGGACATCCCCGTTATGAGGACTTTCAGTACTGAGACAGGTCCTCATGGCCCAACTGAGGTGCAGCAGGTTATCTCCAGCCACTTGTGAAGTGAAGTGCGGGGGACCCATGAGAGGGATGTTGGTGGCAGACAACAAGGAAATGTGGGCTCCTCTCCAAGCGCTCACATGACCATGCCACTGCAGAGCCCTTGGTCAGAGCTCCAGGCTCCTCACCCAACTGAGATGGCCTTCTCAGCCCCTGCACAGCTGCAAGAAGAGCAGACTGTGGAGGAGCCCTTACAGGCTCCCAAACCCAGAGGATGCTTGCCAAAGGCATCTAAGCAGGTGCAGCACCAAAGTGAACAAGGTGCCTCTACATCTGCTGAAGTCACAGGGGAAGCACCACATAGGCGCACGTGTAAGAGGAAGTTAAAGCACTAATAGTCACAAGGTTAGTTACTTGGGTGTTTTATAGTGTTGTTAAATATCGAGTGTCATCCTTTTGTGACATAATTAAACAGAAGTGAGGCAAAGAGTTGACGTTCTGGCCTATGTGTTCTGGGAACTGAAAATTCAAGAGTGAGGGCTCAGGGCTAATTCCATTTATAATGATGATGGTAAGAGTGAGCGCAAACCACCATTTATTGGACAGATGCTGAATGAGGTTTTGAGAATGTCGGCCTTATATTCATTCCCATCTGCCAGCCACCTGTGTTTGAAGCGTAAGCTTATGTGAATCTGGCATGGATGAGTGTTTCCCTTGCCAGACGGCCAGCAATGTGGTCGCGTGTGGCTGCATTGGCCACATCCAGCCCCACAACTCATGGCTCCCCGTCCTCCTCCTTGTCCTCCTCCTTGTCCTCCTCCTTGTCCTCTTCCTCGTCCTCCGAGGAGTTTGTGTGCTGAGCCACTTGTTCATCCGGCAGCACTAAGCTGCGCTGCTGTACAATCCGGCAGCACTAAGCTGCGCTGTACAATCCGGCAGCACTAAGCTGCGCTGCTGTACAATCCGGCAGCACTAAGCTGCACTGCTGTACGATGTTGTGCAGGGCACAGCAGACCACGATGATTCTGGAGACCCTGACTGGTGCATACTGCAGGACTCCACTAGATCTGTCCAGGCATCACAAGCACATTTTGAGCAAGCCGGTGGTTTGCTCTATGATGCTTCTAGTGGATAAGTGACTCAGATTGTAACGCTCCTCAGCCTCATTTGCTGGCCTCCTCATCGGTGTCATAAGCCACTTTTTCGGGGGATAGCCCTTGTTGCCAAGTAGCCATCTGGAAAGTTGGGTTGGCGGATGGGAGAGCTGAAGCACAGTAGACTGGCACAGGATAAAGGAGTCATGGCAGCTGCCAGGGTTCTTAGCGCAAACATGCATGATGATCTTCCTGTGGTTACACATCAGCTGAACGTTAAGGGAGTGGAATCCGTTGTGGCTGACAAATACAGCTGGGTTGTGATAGGGGACCCTAATGACTACATGTGTGCAGCCTATGATGCCCTGCACCATTGGCAAGCCTGCCATATTAGCAAAGCCAACCGCACGTGCGGTCACACTTGGGCCATCCATAGAGAAGTGGATGTAATTGTGGGCCTTTGCAAAGAGGGCATCGGTGACCTGTGTGATGCACGTGCCACTGATGTCTGCAGCTGATCCCTGGAAGGAGCCCGAAGCAAAGAAGTTGAGTGTAATGGCTCCTCTGGGCTCCAGGTGTTGGTGCAGCATTGCGCAGATGTTAGTGACTACATCTCTCGAAAGTCTCAGCCTCCTTTGGCACTGTGGCTCAGCCATGCTGAGGAAGCTGATCCTCTGCCTGTAAACCCTGTGTTGGGGGTATCTCCTGCAGCGAGGTGCAGCCCTGCGCTGATGCCCTCCACCCTGTGCAGCATCAGGTGGGTGAGCAGGAGGTTAGCGCCCCTGGTGCTGGTGCTGCTGTTGTGGCTGGTTGTGGTGCTGCCGCGGCTGCTCTTCCTCCGAATCTGATGACCAGGATGAGAGGATATAAATAGTCCCCATCCTGTTGCTATAGATTTCAGTTGAGGCAAAACGCTTGCAAGCGCACAGTCAAATTGGCCTGAGATTATTCCATTCAGGTAACACTGCAGATAGCTGTCAGCTTGAACAGTCACAAGGTCAGTAGAGTTGTTAAATCTTATCCCAAACCTCCAACAACATAGTTGTGGCATTTGAATGTCAGCCATGTTGCAGGAGCGCTTTTAAAGTGCTGCACCAATGACTACAAATCATGTCCTCGAGAACCTCGTCTCCTTGCAGCTGGCCTGTTTCTGGCAAGACAGGAAGGAGGAGCCAAAAGCATGAAAATCAGAAACCACTATAAAAATAGGATTAGCAAGGCAGTTAACATGCTGTTAACTGCCTTAACTACCTGTCCTACTATTTCCTGTCGGGTCAGTTCGGGAGCGGCTGACCCGACACTCACGAAAATCAGGTGGGGGCGGGATGGAGGCGGGGTCGCAGCCCGATGCCATTTTTTCCGATTTTCGCTGCCGACCAGCCTCCTCAGGGCGATTAAAATCGAGCCCAGGGAGTGGTGCTGCAAGTGGAGAAGGCCTTGGTTCTGATTTCAAGGGTTCTGGTCAGACCTCTTGCTCCCAGTCATGGGTGCTGTAGTTGCCATTCCCCTTGGCCTGCAGCATGACAGGGAGATGGAGCAGAGGCAGTAAAGAAGAGGACAAGCTGCTCGCAGAGGGAGGAGGAGGAGGGAAAAAGGTGGCAACCAGCAAATCCCGTCCCTGGCCGCGCTGTCCGTGATCGCCTCATTCAACCATGGTTCTATTGAACGCAACCCCAAATCCCCATTGTACAACAATCACACATCTTACCTTCCATCTGTCACTGACCATCATTGCATCCTTTTGGACACAATGTTGAATTAAAAGCCAACAAAAAAGAAGCATTCCAAACTAACTGTATACATCAATCCATCCAATAATGCATAATAAAGTCAACTAATCACCCTTGTGCACTCACTTAGTGCCTGTCTTCCATGTGCCTTTGCCTGTCCTAATGCTTCCAAGCAGTGCTACCCCAGTGGCTGCAGCATGGCTGGTGGAAGGCTGCTGACTTTCAGTGGGGTAGACGGCAGATGACCTTGGAGGACGACCTCGAGCACCTCTGGGCCTAGAAGTCCTGGCTGCGGACTGCACCAACCCGGCATGGGTGGCAGCAGTCTGGGCTGGTTGACAGGCAACAGCAATGGCACAGGCAGAGTGGCAGTGGTGGGAGGACGAATGCTGTCATCCTGAGAGAGGACAGCAGGTTCATGCTCCATGGAGCCACTGCCACTGCCCCAGGGCGGCACCTCAGCAATCCTAGTAATCTGCTGGAGGACAGATTGCTGGACTACTGTGACACCCTGCAAGCCCCTTTCCACACTGGTAAATGCAGCCATGATGGCAGCAGTATGAGCTTGTGTGGCAGCAGGTTGAGCCTGCATTAGAGCAGTCTCAGCTTGCATGGTAGAAGTCCAAGCTTCCACTGTAGCACTCGGACATTGACTGGCTTCTGCTTGTGCTGCAATGCTAGCTAAGAGATCGGCCATCATGGTTGGGTCCACAAGTCCACTAATGGAGTTGGCCATCACTTCCATGCTGGAAAGGATGGGCTCCAAGCTCTACGCAAAGCCCTGTGCCAAGTTGGTGCCGGACTCCTCCATGCTCCTTGACATTGCACTCAGGCTTTCTGGCAGGTCTGCCAATGCACCAAGAGTTTCATTGTGCATATGCATCAGCCTTCTTCTGTAGGCTGCTCCATCGCAGTCCCCATCTGAATCCTTTGCAGCAGAACTCGTGTATGACCTCGCCCACTGGTGAGCTGGCACCTGCGCTACCATTTCCCCCTGCCCTGGCTGAAGGCCACTTATGCCCGGTGGCCCACCATGTGCAGACCCTGCCTGTAACCTAACCTCTAAAGTACATGAAGTGTCAGTATCTCAGTTAGTGGCTGCGAGTGTGAAATCAAGTGATGTGCTTCATCATCTGTGCCTTCATAATCAATGTCTAGTTGTTCCTCAGTTTCCTTCTCCTCCACCAGTGCCTGGCTAGGTTGCAGTTCTTGAATATCTGAAAAGAGAAAAGCTCAAGGGTAAGGTTATGGTGAGGGAAGGTGGGGGAAAGCAAGAGGTACATACTTACACCATGTGCAAATTTGCCTGGAGGGCCTCCTGGCCCCCTGTGGAAACAGTGCTGCATCGAACAACCTTGGAGCGTGTTGTGACATTGTGGCGGAGCCACCAAAGGACTCAGAGTGGTTGTACATAATTCCTTTAACAGCAATGTAGTTACTGTCTGTGCCTGTACCTTTAATTGCACTGTTTGCCTGTACAATGCCTAGTTACCTTTACAGCACGGTTTCAACGTGATGACATCATGCCATTAGTCACGTGATGCCCCAATGGCAGGAAGAACATCATGACGTCATGACGTCAGTCTCCTGACCAGAGGATCAGTCCTCGTGGAGCCCTCAAGGAGAGTAGACCTGTTATTGATGTGTTCTAGCAGTTTCCAGTTTAAATTCATTTGTTTTCATTAAAGTTCATTAATTTAATTACCTGAGTCGAACTCAGTCTTTTTGATAGGAACCTTCGTTCCTACATTGGTGACCCCGACTTCTACGAACGATTTTTGTGGAAGATTCGACATGGATACGAATGCCGTCACGCTGAAACTGCCACAGTTCTGGGAGCAACAACCAGACGCCTGGTTCACCCAGGCTGAAGCCCAGTTCACCATTCAGAATATCATCGCAGATCAGACCCGTTATTATTACGTGGTCTCCGCCCTCGACAGCGCAACTGCATCTCGGATCATCAGCCTCATCGGTAGTCCTCCTACTGACAGCAAGTATGATGCAATTAAGGCGCGGTTGCTTCAGGTTTTCAGGCTATCAAAGTCGGAGCGTGCTCGCCGGCTCATCACGCTGCCCGGCCTCGGGGACTCCAAACCGTCCGAGCTCATGTGCCAAATGCTCACGCTCTTGGGTGCTGAACCGGAATGTTTCATCTTCCGGGAGCTTTTCCTCTATCAACTGCCTGAACAGGTTCAGGCTGCCCTAGCCAGCTCCGACATTACTGACTGCGCCAAGCTTGCGGCCGAAGCCGATAAGATTTTCACGGTTACCCAGCAGTGCTGCGCGGCCACGAGGTGCCCACCCCCCACAGATGCGGTCCCGGCTTCTCCTACAGCGGGCTGGTGCTCCTACCACACCTGTTTTGGTGCGAAAGCACGATGCTGCCATTCCCCCTGCAGTTTTTCGCCCCAAAAAAACCCAAGAAGGTGCAGGCGGCGTCCCTGGCGGCGGATGACCAAGTCTAATGGGCGTTCCGCAGTGGCGATGGCCGTCGGTTCTACGGGGAAACTCCTCTATATCACCGACTCCCTCTCGGACCGCCGTTTCCTTTGTGACACCGGGGCACAGTGTAGCATTCTACCTGCATCGAAGCTCGACATGCAGACTGGGAACCTCGGTTTTTCCCTCGTAGCGGCTAATGGCGCAGCTATTCGAATGTTCCAAAAGCGGCGGGTCGACGTCTGTTTCGGCGGTCAGCGCTTCTTTTGGGATTTCGTCACGGCGACATTCTCACAGCCTATCCTAGGGGCAGATTTTCTGTGTGCCAACAGCCTACTAGTCGATGTTCGGCACCGCCGGCTGATCAACGCGGCCACATTCCACTCGATCCCGTGCTTCCACGGTACCTCCGTGGCGCGCTCCATTGCCTGTGCTTTCCCTCCTCCAGATGACTTCATGCGGATCATCGGGGAGTTTCCGGAGCTGACAAGGCCCACCTTCTCCTCTTCGGCGACGAAACATGGTGTTGAACATCACATCACCACTACTGGCTCCCCGGTTTATGCGCGGGCTAGAAGACTCGAACCCGGCAAGCTTGCAGCTGCGAAGGCGGAGTTCACCACAATGGAACGGCTCGGCATCATTAGGCGATTGAAGAGTCCCTGGTCTTCGCCTCTCCACATCGTGCCGAAACCAGGCGGCGGCTGGAGGCCATGCGGTGACTACCGACGCCTCAACGACGCCACCACTCCGGATCGGTACCCGATCCCGCATATCCAGGACTTCTCGGCCCACTTGGCGGGAAATTCTATCTTCTCTAAAGTCGACCTCGTCCGTGGATATCACCAGGTTCCAGTGCACCCACAAGACGTCCCGAAAACCGCAGTCATCACCCCTTTTGGCCTCTTTGAGTTCCTGTGGATGCCGTTTGGCTTAAAGAACGCAGCACAGGCGTTCCAGCGTTTAATGGACTCCGTTCTTCGAGACCTGCATTTCCTTTTCGTCTACCTTGACGACATACTCATCGCCAGTGCCAGCAAGGAGGAGCACATCTCCCATTTGCGTTCCCTCTTTACGCGCCTCAGCCAACACGGTTTAATCATCAACCCGGCCAATTGCCAGTTCGGCCTGCAACAAATCGACTTCCTGGGACATCGCATAACATCGGATGGTGCCGTCCCTTTGGCGACAAAGGTTGAGGCGGTTACGTCTTTCCCGCGGCTGTCGACAGTCAAGGCCTTGCAGGAGTTCCTGGGGATGGTAAACTTCTACCACCGTTTTGTCCCCAAGGCGGCTCAACTCATGCAACCCTTGTTAGGGGCCCTCAAGGGCAAGTCCGGTAAAGACCCAATCAGCTGGACAGCTGAAATGATCCAGGCATTCGGCGACACCAAGAACGCTTTGGCCAACGCAACCATGCTGGCGCACCCACTTCCAGGTGCTACTATCGCCCTTAGCACCGACGCGTCAGACTACGCCATCGGTGCGGTGCAAGAACAGTGGGTCAACGGCACGTGGCAACCGCTGGCGTTTTTCAGCCGTCAATTGCGAACAAATGAAAAAAAGTACAGCACCTTCGATACGGAACTACTGGCCCTTTTCCTCGCCATTCGCCATTTCCGGTTTTTATTGGAGGGGCGCCCTTTCACGGCTTTTGTCGACCACAAACCTCTTACGTTCGCCATGGCCAAGACCACCGAACCGTGGTCCGCTCACCAACAACGTCACTTGACGTTCATTTCCGAATTTACCACGAACATTCAACATGTGTCTGGGAAGGACAACCTGGTGGCAGATTGCGTCTCCCGTGCGACGGTCCACGTGGTGCACCTGGGAATTGACTACGCCCTCATGGCGGCAGATAAGGTTTCGGATTTGGAGGTCCAATCATATCGAACCGTTCCCTCTAGCTTCCAAGCGACCGACGTCGTCTTCCAGGCCGCAGGTGCCACGCTCCTTTGCGACGTTTCCATGGGAGTTCCTCATCCCATAGTGCCAGTCGCATGGCACCGGAGGGTTTTTGATGCCATACACAGGTTGTCGCACCCGGGGATGAAGGCTTTGCAACGGCTTATGTCAGCCAAGTTCGTCTGGAAAGGTATGCACATCGATGTCCGTGACTGGGCTAACACCTGCGTCGTATGCCGGAAGGTCAAAGTCCAGCGTCATGTCAAGGCTCCAGTGGCTGCGTTCATTGTTCCGGAGCGTCGTTTCGACCACGTGCATGTGGACCTCATGGGGCCACTTCCGCCTTCTCAGGGGTATACTCATCTCCTCACCATAGTGGACCGCACCACTAGGTGGCCAGAGGCAATTCCTTTGGTTTCCACCACGTCGGCAGACGTCGCTAGAGCTTTCATCTCCTGTTGGGTCGCCCGTTTCGGGGTACCGGCGGACATCTCCTCGGACCGCGCGCCACAATTTTCCTCGGATCTTTGGAACGCTGTGGCTCAGGGGCTCGGTACCAAACTTCATCGCACCACCGCCTATCATCCGCAGGCAAACGGCCTTTGCGAGCGATTCCACAGGTCGCTTAAAGCCTCTCTTCGGACCAGTCTTCATGGTGCAGGATGGATAGACAGACTCCCATGGGTCCTGTTGGGTCTCCGTACGGCGCCCAAAGACAATCTACAATCGTCTTCGGCTGAACTTGTCTACGGTCAGCCGCTCCGTGTACCAGGAGATTTCCTCCCTTCTCCCACAGAGCCATGGTCCACCTCCCGGCAATTCGTTCGCCACCAAGAAGCGGCCAGATGCTTTGCTCCGATACCTACGTCCAATCACGGTCTGCAGACCTCCTACGTGCCACCGGGACTGAAGAATGCGGAGTATGTCTTCATCCGACACGACGCTCACCGGGATCCGCTCAAGCCCCCTTACACTGGTCCTTTCCGTGTCATCGAACCGGGAGACAAATCCTTTTTGGTCGACGTTGGAGGGAAACCAGATCACATCTCGGTGGACCGCTTGAAGCTGGCTCACCTGGACCTGGACCACCCTGTCGTAGTCGCTCAGCCACCCAAACGTGGCCGACCGCCCGCTGCCGCCACACCTGATCAACCAAAGCCACCTGACAACTCGACCACAATCGCCGTGCCTGCTCAGCCGCCACCAACTGCCAACTCGTCCACCGGTCGTCAACTTCCTCTACCAGGGTATCGAAGTCCATCGGACAGGCTCATCAGGCCTCCTCCTCGCCTCACCTTTTCTGTTAAAGACAATTCTGGGGAGCGCATGTGGCGGAGCCACCAAAGGACTCAGAGTGGTTGTACATAATTCCTTTAACAGCAATGTAGTTACTGTCTGTGCCTGTACCTTTAATTACACTGTTTGCCTGTACAATGCCTAGTTACCTTTACAGCACGGTTTCAACGTGATGACGTCATGCCGTTAGTCACGTGATGCCCCAATGGCGGGAAGAACGTCATGACGTCATGACGTCAGTCTCCTGACCAGAGGATCAGTCCTCGTGGAGCCCTCAAGGAGAATAGACCTGTTATTGATGTGTTCTAGCAGTTTCCAGTTTAAACTCGTTTGTTTTCATTAAAGTTCATTAATTTAATTACCTGAGTCGAACTCAGTCTTTTTGATAGGAACCTCCGTTCCTATAACATCAGTATTACTTTTTCCTGCTCAGACTCTGTATCCAGCCAGTTGAATAATCTGCTGCAGCCAGAAAGTACCTCCCCTTTAAGAGGTGCAAACTGCTTTTAAGAAGTGTAGGCTAGATTTAATTAGTGCTAGCCTCGAACGAACTTGGTCCCCCTGTTGAATGTGCAGCCACTCAGCAGCGTGTTCAGCGCTGGGCTGCACGCCACAATCATATTAATCAGCAGGAAGCATGAAGTTGGCATGCTGCCTGCATTACTATGAACGGGCGCGGTTTGATCATGCATCACGATCCCCACACCTGTTTTCAGGGGGCAAACAAATTTCTAGTCGATAGTTGTAAAATTGAAATTTAACCTAGTTTTCTTACTTTAAAACTTTACTTCAAAACTGCAGATCAGTGGCAGTTAATAGACAATTAGCTGTAGAGTAATTAAATCGATCTACTGGGATAAAATTAAAATGAACTAAGTAGAGGATACCAACAGTAAAGGGATTCAAATTGCATATATATATTGAACAGGTGTAGAACATTTTCTGGGGGAAGGGGAACAGCCAGAAGTTAAGGTCCATGACTTAGGTAGGAAATGGGTTGCGGTTCTACAGACAGAGTTTCAGGAGCTAGGGAGGAAGTTAAACAGCAGGACCTCAAAGGTAGTAATCTCAGGATTACTCCCAGTGCCACATGCTAGTGAGTAGATGAGCAATAAGATAAGACATGTTAATGTGTGGCTGGTGAAATGGTACAGGAGGGAGGGCTTCAGATTCCAGTTCTGGGGCAGCAGGGACCAGTTCAAGATGGACGGGTTGCACCTCAACAAACCTGGGACCAATGTCCTTGCGGGGGTTAACTTGTGCTGTGGGAGAAGGATTAAACTAATATGGCAGGAGGAGGGGCATCAGGATGAAGCATTAGAGAGGAGAAACAAGGTGCACAGAGGACTAGGAGAGACAAACAACATCAGAATTAATAGTTCAGAAATAGGAGGGATCAGACAGGGGGGAAATGTGAGACAGACTAAGATGGTTTAGAGTGCACATGCATAAATTCCTGGAGCATGGTAAATAAGATTGGCGAGCTGCAAGCACAGGTAGCCACAGGGGATTATAAGAATATAAGAACATAAGAAATAGGAGCAGGAGTAGGCCATACGGCCCCTCGAGCCTGCTCCGTCATTCAATAAGATCATGGCTGATAATCGACTCCACTTTCCCGTCCGATCTCCATATCCCTTGATTCCCCTAGAATCCAAAAATCTATCTATCTCAGCCTTGAATATACTCAAAGACTCAACATCCACAGCCCTCTGGGGCAGAGAATTCCAAAGATTCACAATCCTCTGAGTGAAGAAATTCCTCCTCATCTCGGTCCTAAATGGCATACCCCTTATCCTGAGACTATGCCCCCTAGTTCTTGACAATCCAGCCAGGGGAAACAACCTCTCAGCATCTACTATGTGAATCCCCTTCAGAATCTTATATGTTTCAATGAGATCACCTCTCATTCTTCTAAACTCCAGAGAGTATAGGCCCATTCTATACAATCTCTCATCATAGGACAGCCCTCTCATCCCAGGAATCAATCTAGTGAACCTTAGTTGCACCGCCTCCAAGGCAAATATGTCCTTCCTTGGATAAGGAGACTAAAACTGTGCACAGTACTCCAGGTGTGGTCTCACCAAGGCCCTGTACAATTGCAGCAAGACTTCCTAACTTTTATACTCCAACCTCCTTGCCATAAAGGCCAACATGACATTCGCCTTCCTTATTGCTTGCTGTACCTGCATGCTAGCTTTCTGTGCTTCTTGCACGAGGACACCCAAATCTATCTGAACACCAACATTAGAAAGTTTCTCACCATTTAAAAAAGATTCTGTTTTTCTATTCTACCTACCAAAGTGAATAACCTCACATTTCCCTACATTATACTCCAACTGCCGCCTTACTGCCCACTCACTTAGTCTATCTCTATCCCTTTGCAGACTCTTTGGGCTGGATTTTCATTGAGGAGGCGGGTAGGAGGCAGGACTACAACTTTCAGGGTTGTAGTCCCGCCTCCATCGAGTTCCAGCCAACCCACGCGATTTTGACTTGATTGACCTTGTTGAGCCCACCCAGCGGGCTCAGCAGGTCAATTAAGGGCCACCCGGCAACAGGTGGTGTTACAGATTGACATTTCATCTGTCAAGACCTTTTGACAGATGAAATATCAGCATTTCACAGCTGTTTGAAGCTGTCAAACACTGACAATCTGTACTCTAAGTTAATTCCTTCCTCTCAGGATGATTTAGAGATCTCTCCGGAACAGAAAGCTGAATGCTGCAATTTTTGTTTCTGTGCCGGTGAGATGAGGAACTCCCGAGACCTGAAGGAAGGAAGGCTGTAAAGGTAAGTAAAACTTCTTTAAACACTGTTATAAATCTTATCATTCATCAAGAAACTACTCGTGAAATAACACTGGACGGCCAGCTGGTGGCGCCGTCCAAGAAGTATAAATACTCGGGCATCAGCTCCAGCCCTCCAGGGACATTTTGTAAGACAAGGAACTAGTGAAATACAACTAGACCTCCATGTTCTGAAACAAGTTGATTAAAGCCTTGCTTTATGCTCAAACCAAGTGCGTAGTGAGTTTTATTACGTCAATTTAATCAACTTGATATCGACTCCACGCCTTGGGTGATTCGGGAACAGCAAGCTACGACTCGAACCGTAGAAGGGAACTCAGACAAGTAATCAATCCATCATGGAGAAACTATTCAGACCCGCCCGTCTCGACCTGGACCCAAATTCACTTACAACCGCTAAGGTATGGAAACACTGGTATCGTACCTTTAGCAACTTCCTTGAGGAGTGTGGTGATAATGTTCCTAACAATTTACGAATGCTTGCTAATTATGTATCCCCTCATGTGTTTGATTATATCGAAGGCTGTGTAGACTATGATGCCGCTATCCAAATACTACAGCAGCTATATGTCAAGTCCACAAATGAAATTTTTGCTCGGCATCTGCTGGCCACAACTCGACAAAAACCTGGGGAATCACTTGACAAATTCCTTCAGAAACTTCGCAGGCTCAGCAAGGATTGTAATCTTAAAGCTGTTACAGCTGAGCAGTACCAGGAGGAGTTAATTTGTGATTCCTTTATTAATGGGATTGCGTCTCCCTTTATACGTCAGCGTCTACTGGAGAATAAAACCCTCAAGTTACAGGCTGCCTATGACCAGGCATGTTCTCTGGATTTAGCAAAGAGGAATGCAGACACATATCTTTCACCATGTGCATGGGCTGCTGCTATCACTTTTAGTGACTCTTTCGATAGGCCTCAGGCGGAAGCCCTCGCGGATGATGACTCCCACCCGGCTGATGACAACCCTACCCTAGAAACCTACACTGATGACGACCCCGCCCTAGCGGCATCTTGGCAATCTGGAAGGATGTGTTTCTTCTGTGGAGGTGCGTTCCATTATAGGAAATTTTGTCCTGCTCCTAACGCAACCTGCAATCATTGCAGCAAGAAAGGTCACTTTTCTAAGGTATGCCAGTCAAGAGCTGCTGTTAGTAAGAAAGGCCACCTTTCTAAGGTATACCGGTCAAGAGATCCTGTTAGTTTTGCAGCTACTATCTATAAAACTGCTCCTCCCCCAAGAACCATTACTAAGGTTACAGCTGTCAAGGGTAAAACTGCCCCTCCTCCCATCACAGCTGTTTTTCCCCAAAGTCTGTCCCATGCAGCCACAAAGGGTTCAGCAAATGGACACATTTTGAGTGCACTAATCGACTCATGCAGCTCTGACATCTTCATTAGTGAGTGGGCTATCAGTAAGTTAAAACTGCGTATTTACCCCTCGGACAGGGAAATTGTAATGGCTCTGACGACACTGACCACCAATTCTTCCGGCTTTTGTCTTGTCGACCTTATTCTCAATGGCCGCACTTATTTCTCCACCCGGCTCGGGGTGCTCAAGAACCTATGCAGTGATGTGCTCCTGGGACAGGATTTCCAGAAACAGCACAAAAGACTCACTTTCGAGTTTGGAGGGTCAAAGCCAGAGCTTACTATTTCCAAAAAACCGTTTTCTGCGCTTTTGGCGGCTTCACTCGACGAGCCCTCCTTGTTTGCCAATCTTTCCTCCCGATGTAAGCCCATAGTCACTAAATCATGACGTTTCAGCCAAGATGATCGATCCTTTATCGAGACAGAAATCTCTCGCCTTCTAGCTGACGGTATCATTGAGCCATGTTCATCTTCCTGGCGGGCTCAAGTCGTCGTTGTTAAAAATCCTTTGAAGCAACACAAGAAATGTCTGCATCGATTACTCGCAAACTATTAACCAGTATTCCAACCTGGATGCTTACCCACTACCACGCATCAATGACATGGTCAATAACCTTGCCAACTACAAGGTATTTTCAACTTTTGATTTAAAGAGCGCATATCATCAAATGCCATTAAAGGACTCTGACAAGAAGTATATGGCCTTTGAGGCCAATGGTCGGCTTTACCAGTTTTGTCGCATTACATTTGGGGTCACCAATGGGGTGGCTGTCTTTCAATGGGCAATGGCTAGCCTAGTCAAACAGGGGAGCTTAACGGACACTTTTCCATATGTGGATAATATCACCATTGCTGGTCATGACCAGAAGGAGCATGACGCCAACCTCCAGAAATTTTTTGACGTTCTCCGTCGTCGCACCTTAACCTTAAATGAGTCCAAATCTGTGAAATCAGTACCATCAGTCAACATCCTTGGCTGCTGGGTGGGCAACGGTGTCATCAAACCGGATCCGGAGCGACTTCATCCGCTTCAGGAGCTCCCTCCCCCTACGAATCTCGTCTCTCTTCGTAGAGCACTCGGCATATTCGCCTATTATGCGAAATGGATACCCCACTTCTCCGACAAGATCCAGTCGCTGCTTCACGCAAAGTCATTTCCATTAGAGGCAATGACTATTTCAGCTTTCAACCTCCTCAAGTGACAACTGGAAAAAGCCACGCTTCGTTCCATTGATGAAAATCTTCCTTTTGTGGTCGAGTGCGATGCATCGGATGTGGCGATCTCTGCTACCTTGAATCAAGGTGGTCGACCCGTTGCATTTCTGTCCAGAACTTAGCAGGGTAGCGAGCTCCATTATCCCCCTGTCGAGAAGGAGGCTACGGCCATCATCGAAGCAGTACGTAAATGGAGTCATTTTCTTGCTCGTCGCCATTTCACACTTATAACCGGTCAGCGCTCCGTGGCCTTTATGCTGGATAACCAGAAACATACTAAGATCAAGAATAACAAAATACAACTCTGGAGGATGGAATTGGCCGTCTTTGGATACACCATACATTATCGACCCGGCAAAGAGAATGTGGCCCCGGATACCCTCACGTGGGCATTCTGCTCTTCTGTGTCAACTTCGACTCTGGCGGATCTTCATACTGACTTATGCCATCCTGTCGTTACCCGTATGTTGCACTTTGTGCGATCTAAAAATCTCCCATTTTCTACGGAAGATGTGAAAAGAACGCGCTCCTCTTGTAGAATTTGTGCGGAATTAAAACCGCAATTCTTCCGTCCATCGGATGGCTCGCTCATACACGCTATGCCACCTATGCAGCGACTCAGCATTGACTTTAAAGGGCCATTGCCCTCCTCAACGCGAAACACCTACTTACTGACTATGGTGGACGAATATTCACACTTTCCCTTTGCTTTCCCCTGTCCCAATATGCTTACTTCCACAGTGATCAAATGCCTTGATCAAGTCTTTTCCCTTTGTGGTGCAGCCAATTTCATCCACTCTGAACAGGGTCCCTCCTTCATGTCAAGTGAACTCAAAAGCTATCTCTCCCAACGGGGAATCGCCACAAGTAAAACAACACCATGCCATCCCATCGGTAACGGACAGGTTGAGAGATACAACACTATCATTTGGAATGCTGTTCATCTTGTGCTGAGGTCACGCAACATACCAGACCAGCAGTGGAAAACTATGCTCCCTGACGTGTTGCATTCCATCAGGTCTCTCCTTTCTACGTCTACCATTGTCACACCTCACGAGTGATTCTTCAGCTTCCAGCGTTGCTCCACCCATGGGACATCTCTACCATCATGGTTGGCAGCTCCCAACCCCGTGCTGCTCCGAAGATTCGTCTGATCATCTAAAATCGATCCTCTCGTTGATGAGGTAGAACTCACGGACGTCAACCCCACGTACTTGCACGTGCGGTATCCTGATGGCCGGGAGTCCACTGTTTCGCTCCGGGACCTGGCTCCCTGTCCAGCCGGTTCCACGGACTCAACTGATAGAGGGACCCACGGTGATGATGCTGACACTCTGCGCTCCCCCAAAGATGACGCCCTACTTGGGGCATCGAGAGATCTGCCAGCTGCCCCACTGGATCCACTCGGGGAGCCGAGCGCTCCCCGTGGGATGGCCACCTGAGGCCAGGACACCAGTCAATCCCCGGCTATCCAACAGGATGAAGCCAGTTCTGCGCCTCTGTGGACCCGCACCCGGAGCCACGATCTCCCCAGCCTCCCTTGGGTAGATCAGAGCAACATGGGCCCTGTCGATCCACCGGTACGGATCAAGCAGCCCAGGGACCAAGACACGGTCCGGGGAGACATGCCTTCTGGCCATAAACAAAAATCTAAAAGATTGCGGCTATTCGTTTCCGCCTGTTCTGCTAAGAGGAAGTCGTCGGACTTCCAAATCTTTTAGGCAGGAAGAATGTTATAAATCTCATCATTCATCAAGAAACTACTCGTGAAATAACACTGGACGGTCAGCTGGTGGCGCCATCCAAGGAGTATAAATACTCGGGCATCGGCCCCAGCTTCCAGGGACATTTTGTAAAACAAGGAACTAGTGAAGTACAACTAGACCTCCATGTTCTGAAACAAGTTGATTAAAGCCTTGCTTTATGCTCAAACCAAGTGCGTAGTGAGTTTTATTACGTCAAACACTTTGAACACACCAAACACATATACCTCAGCACTCATGCACCCATCACTCACCTGAACACCGGACATCTCGACCCCTCCAAGCCCATCAGCCCGACGGCCTACCTCGCTAACTTGGCGTGGTTTGCAGATGGCGGGAATCCTACACTTCAGCTATGAAAATAGGGATTAGGCTAAAAACTGCCTGTTAACAACCTGTTAACAGGCAGTTATTCACAGAATTCACAGAAACCACACAGTGCAGATAGAGGCCATTTCGGCCCATCGAGCCTGCACCAACACATATCCCACCCTATCCCCGTAACCCCACGTATTTAATCCCCCCAACACTAAGGGTCAATTTATCATAGCCAATCAACCTAACCCGCACATCTTTGGACTGTGGGAGGAAACCGGAGCACCCGGAGTAAACCCACGCAAACACGGGGAGAATGTGCAAACTCCACACAGACAGTCGCCCGAGGCTGGATTCGAACCCGGGTCCCTGGCGCTGTGAGGCAACAGTGCTAACCACTATGCCACCGTGCTGCCCTTGTTAATTGGCACTAATCCCCTTCCAGCGTGGGTCAGGTACCCGCCTCCTTTGAAACTGGCATGGAGGCGGGTTGGGGGCGGGGTGGGTTCGTGCCCCCCGATTTCAGGATTTTAACACCCACACGCCTCCAATCCCACCTCCACGGCTCAATGAAAACCCTGCCCCTTATGTTCTCCTCACAGCTTACTCTCCCACCTAGCTGTGTATCATCAGCAAACTTGGATACAATGGCCCAGAAATTCGGCCCTCCCCGGGTGAGTACATACGGGGTACTCACCCGTAGGCCGAATGGAATTGCCGGTTTCCTGCATGCACTGCGCATGTGCGGGAAACCGGCACTTCCGATCCTCTTAACGAAGAGGTTCAGAGGTCGAACGCGCACACAGGGGAGGCTGCGCGTGCGCTTTGAACTTAGTTTTTTTTTATAGGTTTTCCCGGGAGGGTAAGCCTGTAGGATTTACACATTTAAAAAGCAGGCGTAAGGCCTGCTTTTTGCAAGGTAAGTGGTCAATTAATTAAAATTAAAACATTTTTTCCGCAGGTTTATTATTTTTAAATACTTTAAAGCAAGGTAAGTTTATTTTTAGCCCCATTATAATATAATTTTTTTTTTTCAAAAGTTTAAATTATTGTTTAAAATAGTTATTTAATGTAATTTATAGTTTATTTAAAAAGTGTGATTTAAAAAAAAAATGTATTTGAAGGTTTACTGCTATTTTGGGCCTGTAGTATTTATAAGTTTTGACAGGTCTACCTGTCTATCTTATGAATGGGCTTTTCCCTCCTCCGATTGGCTGCCCATGGCTCACGTGATCCCAGGGGACACATCGCACTAACTACGCCCCTGGGACACACAAGCACAGCGCGCCGGCAGCTGGGCCAGGCCCCGGAGTGGAATTCCACGGGGCCCTACAGCTCAACTGCCGGCGCGCTAGGTAAGTGCAGGTCGGGGGCTTACACACGCGGGAAGCCCCCGACCCGAATTTCTGGGCCATTATACTCGGTTCCTTCACCTTGGTCATTAATATAGATTGTAAATAGCTGAGGCCCCAGCACTTCCATCCTTGTGGCACCCCACTAGTTATAGCCTGCCAAACTGAAAAAGACCCATTTATCCCTACTCTCTGTTTTCTGTCCATTAACCAATCCTCTATCCATGCTACTATATTACCCCCAATCCCATGAGCCCTTATCTTGTGTAATAACTTTTTATGTGGCACCTTATTGCATGCCTTTTGGAAATCCACTGCATCCACTAGTTCCCCTTTATCTACCCTGTTAGTTACATCCTCAAAAATCTCGAATAAATTTGTCAAACATGATTTCCCTTTCATAAAACTATGTTGACTCTGCCTAACAATGTTATGATTTTCTAAGTACCCTGAAACCACTTCCTTAACAATGGATTCCAGCATTTTCCCTATGACTGATGTCAGGTTAACTGGCCTGTAGTTCCCTGTTTTCTCTCTCTCTCCTTTCTTGAATAGCGGTGTTATTTTTGCTACCTTCCAATCCACTGGGACCGTTCTAGAATCTAGGGAGTTTTGGAAGACCACAACCAATGCATTCAATATCTCTGCAGCCACCTCTTTTAGAACCCAAGGATATAGGCCATCAGGTCCAGCGGATTTATCAGCTTTTATTCCCATTAGCTTCTCTGGCACTTTTTCTCTACTTATACTAATTACATTATTTCTGCACCCTCATCATACCCTTGGTTCCCCACTGTTTTTGGTATGCTTTTTGTGTCTTCAACTGTGAAGTCAGATACAAAATATTTGTTTAATGTTTCTGCCATTTCATTATTCCCCATAATAATTGCTCCTGTCTCAGCCTCTAAGGGACCAATGTTTACTTTTGCTGTTCTCTTCCATTTTACACACTTGAAGCTGTTACAATCTGCTTTTATATTTCTTGCTAGTTTTCTCTCATATTCTATTTTTTCCCTTTTTATCAATTTTTTGGTCATCCTGTGCTGGTTTCTGAAACTCTCCCAATCCTCAGGCTTACTATTATTCTTCACAATATTATAAACTTTGTCTTTCAATCTAATGCTATCCTTAACTTCTTTAGTTCGCCACAGATGGATCACTTTTCCTGTGGAGTTTTTGTTTCTCAACGGAATGTATTTTGGTTGAGAATTATGAAATATTTCTTTAAATGCTAGCCACTGCTTATCTACTGCCATACATTTAAATCTATTTTTCCAATCTACCTTAGCCAACTCGCCCCTCATACTTATGTAATTGGCTTTATTTAAGTTTAAGACTCTAGTTTTGGACTTAGGCAAGTCACTCTCAAACCTAATGTGAAATTCTATCATATTATGATCACTCTGCCCCAGATGAACCTTTACTGTGAGATTGCTAATTAATCCTGTCTCAAGATCTAAAATAGCCTGTTCCCTGGTTGGTACCATGATGTATTGTTCTAGGAAACTGTCCCAAATGCATTCCATGAACTTGTCCTCCAGACTACCTTTGCCAATTTGATTTGTTCAGTCTATATAAAGATTAAAGTCCCCCCGCAATTGTGACATTACCCTTGCTACAAGCTCCTACTAATTCTTGATTAATATTCTGTCCAATGGTACAGCTATTGTTAGGGGGCCTATATACTACTCCCACCAATGTTTTCTACCCTTTGTTATTCCTCATCTCTACCCATACTGATCTTCCTGATCTTCCGAGCAGAGATGCTTTTTCTCAACTGTCCTTAAGTCACCCTTTATTATCAGGGCTACCACCCCCCACCCCACCCCCCATCTTTTATATTCTACCTGTCTTTTTAAAATGTCAAGTACCCTGAAGCATATAGTTCCCAACCTTAGCCACCTTGCAACCACGTCTCCATAATGGCTATTAGATCAAACCCATTTGCGTCTGTTTGTGCCACTTGTTCATCTATCTTGTTATGAATGCTTTGTGCATTCAGATAAAGAGTCTTTAATTTGAACTTTTTACCATTATTCCCTGCTTTGACCTTATTCTCTGCTACACTGCTACCATCAAACTTTCTATCCCTTCCTGTCACACTGCTTATTTATACTCAAATTGCTACACTGCTCTATTGCCTTGTCCTTGATACAGTGGTGATAACGGAGATCTGTCTCAAACAAGAGGAGGAATGGGCACATAATATTCCTGGCTATAATGTATTTAGGAAAGATAGGGAAGGGAAAAAAGGAGGGAGGGTGACAATATTGATCAAAGATTCTGTTACAGCACTTGAGGGATCAAAGACAGAATCTATTTGGTTAGAATTAAGGAACAATAGAGGAGCTATTACGCTGTTGGGTGTATACGAGAGATCACCAAATAGTGGGAAGGAGATAGAGGAGCATAATAAGAACATAAGAAATAGGAACAGGAGTAGGCCATTTGGCCATTGGTGCAGACTTGATGGGCCAAATAGCCTGTTTCTGTGCTGTAACATTCGATGATTCCATGTGAAATGTTCAAACTGTACATATATCACTGACATGAGTAACTTCTTGAGCACCACCTGTGAGTAAATGATTCTAAAATATTTACAAAATGCATGTCTTTATTAATGTGCAAATTGCCCAGCAACTTGTGGCAAGGAAGAGATATCCCGTGATTTTATCCCATGATTTACAAATTACCACAAGTTGCTGGACGATGTGTTCCTTTCCACCGCTAGCTTCGCGAAAACGGCATCTCGCCCTTAACCTCCCCATGAGTTTCATGAAGTTGCTGCATTTGCACATTAATTTTCCATTAAACTTGCCACAGAAAATTAAGTCTGGTAATTAACAGTATAAGTACCCGTTTAATGACATGACAATTGTTAATGAGTGCCAATCAACCTTCTTTACCCAGAAAGTGAACAACTAAAAGTGTGGAGTCTCATTCCTTCAGGTTGTAAATTGTACTTTTGTCTGCCTTTTCCTTTCTGTCTCCTTTTTTCCTTTCTCTCTCAATCCAATCTTTCTTCCCCTCTCTTTATTTCTCTTTCTGTACCTGACTTGACATTGAATTCCATTGTATAGTCTGCACAGAGTAGTCTTAACCAGAAAGTTTCAAAACAGAGTGAAAAGTTGGGAATTTGGAGAGAGTGGAATTTCGGAGCAGAAGGGGAATGAGGTGTAGCTTTTTGCCTCCAATACTTGTAGTGCTTTGTGTAACAGATAAATATTTAATTTCATCTACCTATAACTTAAACTAGATCAGGTAATTAGATTAAAAAAATTAAACTATAAGCTAAATTAATAAAGTAAAATAAACCCTAATTAATTAAATAAATAAAACAAGGTTATATAGAGATGGCAGTGCAGGTGGTGTGCAGCAACTGCAGCATGTGGGAGTTTGTGGAGAGCATCACCATCCAGAATGATCACATCTGCAATAAGTGTCTGCATTTTGAGGAACTTCAGCTCAGAGTTGTTGAGCCAGAGTCCAAGGTGCAGATATTGCGGGGCATCAGGGAGGAGGAGAGTTACCTGGATACTTGGATCCAGGAGGCAGTCACACCACTTAGGTCAGGTAGTGGTACAGGTCTGGTTAGTGGTCAGGGAAAGGAAGGTGTGGCTCCGACTAAGTCAGGTAAGGGGTCCCCAGGTGCAGTGCTGGAGGAGGCTCGGACTTTGACCTTATCCAACAGGTATGAGGTTCTTGCTGTTTGCAGGGTGGTTGAGCAAACTGATCACACCACTGTAGTACAGGACGCCATTCAAGTGGGGCGTGTGAAAAGGAATGTTTTAGTGGTAGGGGAGAGTATAGTCAGGGGAATAGATACTATTCTCTGCTGCTGTGATCAGGAGTTCCGAAGGCTGTGTTACATGCCCATTGCCAGGGTTAAGGATATCTCCTTGTGGCTGGAGAAAAATTTGGAGTGGGAAGGAGAGGATCCAGTTGTTATGGTCCATGTAGGAACCAACGACATAGTTAGAACCGGGAATGAGTTTCTGTTGAGAGAGTTTGAGGAGCTAGCGTCCAAATTAAAACCTCAAAAGGTAATAATCTCTGGATTATTACTTGAGCCATGCGCAAATTGGCATAGGGACAAGCAGATCAGAGAGTTAAATGTGTTTCTCAAAGAATGGTGTGGGAGCAAGGGGTCTTGATTCAGGGGCACTGGCCCCAGTACTGGGGAAATAGGGAGCTGTTAAATTAGGATGGCCTCTGTAATGTATGTACCTTTAAGGGGGAGAACTACTTTTTACAGCTCCTGTATCCTGTAGTACCGGCAGTGAACACACCTGTATATAAACCCTGAGTAGCGCTCTGTACAGTCAGTTGCAGTTGAACCCTCATTCAGTAAACACCTGTTGATCGTTCCCTGCAGTTTTTGTCTGATTATTGAAGGACACAACATTAAGATACCCAGATCTAACATTGGCGACGAGAAGATTCGAACCTACCTGCAACGCTGCATCACCTACCAGGGATTCGCTCCTGGAGAACAGTGGAAGGAGGTCGAATCCAGAAGCACGGGCAACGCAGGGGAGGCTGTCGAGAGCCAGGCTTGGCTTTCCAGCCATGGTGGTCCAGCGAAACGGGCTGGCAACAGGTACTGCGCAGACCCTTCCCGGACAGCGGCGGCTAGAGCCGACCGAGTGGCACAGAAAAAGGCCGAGCAGTGTCGACGGGGGAGAGAGAGAGAGAGGGCAGAGCACACGGGGTGCAGCCGAGCAGCGTCAACGAGAGAGAGCAGAGAGCAGCCAGTGTTCAGGACCGAGCGGCGTCAATGGGGGAGAGAGGCGAGAGAGAGCAGAGCGCAGCTGGTGTTCAAGGGCCGAGCAGCATCAATGGGGGAGAGAGGCACGTAGGAAAACGTGAGGTGCTGCCATTGCCACAAGGACCGCAGAGAGCGGCATTGGCAGCAGCGCAGGAGCAGCGCACGAAACCCACAGGGCGTCGCCATTTGCCAGGAGGACCACCGAGAGCAGCGTTGGCAGCAGCGTGGGAGACGCCATTTTAAGCCGCTGCGGGGAAGAAAGGAAAGCGCGGGAAACGCCATTTTAAGCCGCAGCGGGGAAGAAAGGAAAGCGCGGGAGACGCCATTTTAAGCCAGTCTAACCACACCCAAAAATGTCGAAGAGTGGCAGTATCACAGCTTTCGACAATGAAGTCGAAGATTGGACGACATATGTCGAACGCATAGAAGTATACTGCAAGGCGAATGAAGTGCCAGATGACAAGAAAGCGCTGGTATTGTTGAATTCAATGGGTGCAAAAATGTATGGCTTACTACGAAACCTAGTAACCCCAGAGAAGCCAGTAGAAAAGGGTTTTGAAAACATAGGCCCAGAAATTCAGTATAGCCACTTTTGGGGCGGTAAAGTCGGGCGGCCGCTAAAGTTTGCGCCCGGCGCAAAGTTGCGCCCCCTTCGCCGATATTCAGTCGCATCGCCCCAAGAGGTTGCTGCTGCGCTAAAACAGGTGATGCACGACTATCTTTAGGCGCTAAGCCGGCGGTGCTGAGCGATACCCCCGAGGCCGGGCGCAGCGCAGGTGTGGTGAGTTCTTGATTGACGGCAGACACTCTGGCGCCGGTCATCTCTTAAAGGGGGAGGGTGGATTTGTTTGCCTGCCACGCCCTGCACACTGCAGCCCTCAACCTAGGCCTGACCACTTCAGCTTCACCTGTACAACGCCCAGGACTATGGAGAAGGCCAGGGAGAGAGCGCAGCGCTTCAGCGACGGAGACCTGAGGGTGCTGGTTGGTGGAGTGGAGCGCAGGCGCCATGTTTTGTACCCAGAAGGTGGCAAGAGGCCGCTGCCCAGCGCCTACCGGAAAGCCTGGAGGGAGGTGTCCAACAGGGTGTCTTCCAACAGCGTGGTTGCCAGGACTCCTGTGCAATGCCGGAAGAAGTTCAACGACCTCACTCGGGTTGTCAGGGTGAATACCCTTTCCAGTGTCCTCCTCATCCTTGCATGTGCACCTCACATTATGGGCAAAGGGACCTGAAAGCCCTAATGGCCAGCCCTCATCCAGCAGCTATGGGACAGGCATGAAAATCAATTGCACATTCAGCACTTTACACACTGTCCAAGCTATTCGACCATGGGAGGCATTGCAGACAAGATCAGGCTACACACTGTCCAAGCTATTCGACCATGGGAGGCAGTGCAGACAAGATCAGGGCTACACACTGTACTTAGAGGCCGTCCTTTCTCTTGCAGGCCAAGGTTGTGCACAACCGGCGCAACCAAACTGACACCGGCGGAGGCCGTCCTGACCTCAAAGAGCTCTCCGACCTCGACCAGCGTGTGGAGTGCATTATGGGAGGCCGGCTGATTGGCCCCATCGCCAGTGGAGATGCCGACCCTGTTCTGGGCACCAATGGTAAGGGCATCACCTTTTGGACCTCTCTCGTTCCACTTGCGCATCAGATCAGCATCCTTTGCCACTGTCCGACCAATGCGGTGAATGGCACCACTCATGCCTCCCTCGCTGCTGCCCTGTCCTCACTCTAAAGCTACTCTTGTGCCTTCCTGCTTTCAGATGGTGAATCGCCAGGTGAGGAGGCGGGCCCTCAAGCTGCCACTGTCAGCCCTTCGGAAGACGAGGAGGAGGAAGAGGAAGCCGGCCCATCAGTGCCACCCTCAGCCGCGCCAGCCCATGGCGATGTAGGGGACACATCTTCCCTGGAGGGGAGCCGGGGGGAAGGGTCGGAGGAGAGTGAAGCTCCGGGGCCCAGCGGCCTGCAGCAACGCGGGAGGGGTGGGGAAGCTCGGCGGGCTTCTCCCCAGAGGGTGAGTGCGGCCTCCAGTCCTGCGACGGTCAGCGCAGAGGAGGTGCGCCTCCTAGAGGAAATGGCCGTCCAGGCTGAATGCAGGCACACTGAGCTCATGGCTGCAGTGGCAAGGATGCCTGACTCCATAGAGTCACTGGCAAGCAGTGTGCAGGAATTCGGGGCAGCACAGGCCAGGAGTCTGCAACAATTCAGTGCAGCACAGGCCAGGAGTCTGGAACTATTCAGTGCAGCACAGGCCAGGAGTCTGCAGGGCATCGCGGCAGCACAGGCCAGGAGTCTGCAGGACTTCGCGGCAGCACAGTCGGCTTCTAGCCAAGTGCTCAGTTGTGCCGTCCATTCACTGGCTGGTGTCATGCGGACACAGACCAGGGCCACACGGGCACTAACTGCTGCCACCCTCGCTGGATCAGCCAGGCATCGCCAGGGCACTCGCCGTGCAGCAGCAGCCCAGCAGTCTGTCCTTCAGCTGTTTGCTGCGCATGCTGCCGTGCTGGCCCGTGCGAGTGCCAATGTGTCAGGCGACCAGCGAGCACCTGCGATCTGCCAGGTTGCCACCATTCCTGCAGCCGACACTGCCACTCCGCCATTGCAGCTGCCACGAGCTGTTGGACAGACTGCTGCCGCCCAGCCAGAGTTGGGGCAGTCAGCAGCCGGCCACTCCAAGGCCAGAGCTGGTGCAGGCCGACCCCCAAGGGCATCTGCCGTCTCGCCATCTGCCCCTCAGCAGCCTTCCCCCAGCCTTGCTGCAGCCACTGGGCTCCCATTGAGGAGGAGCAGCAGGGCGGGCAGGGGCCAGGCAAGGATGCGCAAGGCATCGCCCTCGCAGGGCAAAAAGTAGAGGTATGCACAAATGCCTGGTGCTTGTTGTAAGGCCGACACTGGTGCAGTTGTTTTTGTGTAAGGCCAAGACTGGTGTCTTCCTTTATTTTTGTAAGGCCGAGACTGGTGTCTTTCTTTCTTTTTGTAAGGCCGAGACTGGTAGTTTTGTGTTTTTGGAGGGGGCTTCTCCACATGAGCATGTAATGTGGGAAGGGCAGAGGTTTTCAAAAAATTATTGTTGTTAAATTGCAGTGTGCATGGTTTTTTGGTTATGTCCTGGTTGCCCTGCTCGGCTGAGGGCTTGTGGAGCAGCTACATTCATCTGCTGACATTAGCACAAGCCATTCCCTGAGAGGGGGCCTAGAACCGACGTTCAATAAGCCGGCGACGGGCGGCCCTTGCACTTTGTGCCTCCCTCCTGTGCTGGTCCTCCTCCTCCTCCTCCTCCTCCTCAGGTGGTCCTCCAATCTGTGGTGGCAGTGGCTGAGTCCTGCGGATAGCCAGGTTGTGCAGCATGCAGCAAACGACCACGAAATGGGAGACTCGCTCCGGCGAATACTGTAGGGCTCCACCGGAACGATCCAGACAGCGGAACCGTTGCTTCAGGATGCCGATTGTTTGTTCGATGATGTTCCTGGTCGCTTGATGGCTCTCGTTGTATCCCTCTTCAGCAGGGGTGCTGGGCGCACGGAGCGGGGTCATCAGCCAGGTACACAAAGGATAGCCTTTGTCCCCGATAAGCCATCCTCGTGGGTGAGGCTGTGCCTGGAACATGTCTGCCACAGAAGTCTGTCGCAGGATGAAGGCATCGTGGCTGCTGCCTGGAAAGCGGGCATTGACAGCTAGGATGAGCTGCCTGTGGTCACACACCAGCTGGACGTTCAGCGAATGGTAGCCCTTCCGGTTGCGGTAATCCTCGGCATTCCCCAGAGGTGCCCGCAAAGCCACATGCGTGCAGTCAATGGCACCCTGCACTATGGGGAAGCCCGCGAATGCTGCAAAGCCCATTGCATGCTGTTGCTGCTTGGCAAGGGCCATGGAGAAGGAGATGAACTGACGTCTCCTTTTGAAAAGGGCATTGATCACCTGGCGGATGCAGCAATGCACGGCGAACTGGGAGATGTTGGCAATGTCCCCAGTAGCGGATTGGAAGGAGCCGATGGCATAGAAGTTGAGAGCCACCGTCACCTTCACTGCCACCGACAGAGATGTCCTGCTCCTCAGCTGTGGTTGCAGATCACCGCCAAGCAGCTGGCAGATCTCTGTGACCATGCCCCTTCTGAATCGCAGCCTCCGAACACATTGCTCCTCAGACATGTTGAGATAGGAGAACTGCTGGCGGTATACCCTGGGTGGGTAAGGCCTCCTTTGCCGACGCCTGTTGCCCCCTCTCCGTCTAGCCAGGGCTGCCACTCGCTCACGGCGCCTGTGAGCCCTTTGGATGTAATTGAGAAAGCCTGCGTTGACACCCATTGCAGCCCCCATAATATGCTGGCAAACAATGAGATGTCAATGAAGGCAAAGACTAGTGGAAATCTGTGGCCTGAAGCCAGAAGTACCTGTCCGAGTGTTGGGCCAAAGCAGAAAGCTATCTACCTTGGTCTCTCTCCAAAGATCCGTTTCGCAAGAGGGAGTGCTGCAAAATGGCAGCCTTTTATATTGCAGGAGGAGTGCCCTTTAATTTGCGCCCCCCGCGCCCCGCATCGGCTGAGCACCGTTCCACTTAACAGTCGCTAGGGGCGCCAGGCGCACAATGGGGCATTGCCACTGAAGTTCCGGTTGGGGGCGCACAAAGGGCGTTGCACGAGGAAATGACGTCATGATCTGCGCGCGCAGCTGAGCGCGCGCCAAGACTCTGCGCCGCCGCTAAATCTCTAGTGAAGTTGGGGCGAGGCACAGTTCTCGCTGCGCCCGGGCGCTACCCGCCTAGTGCCCGACATCTACTCCTCCTAAGGCGCTAACGGCTGGCGCAACCAACAGAATTTCTAGGCCATAGTGTCAAACCTACAGGGCCACTTAAACCCCACACCACTGCTGATAGCAGAAAGATTTAAGTTTCACAAAAGGAACCAGCATAAAGATGAAAGTAATGCTGAGTATTTAACGGAACTGCACAAGCTATCGAAACACTGCCAGTTTGGAACGGGACTAGCAGATACTTTAAGGGACAAGTTTGTGTGTGGGCTTCAAAGTGAAGGAACCCAGAAACGGCTTCTATCAGAAAAGGATGGCAGTATCACATGAAGCAGCCGCACGGGGTGCTGCAGAGATACAATGGAGACCGCAAGAATATGGCACAAATGAAATGTCATACGGAACAGTGAAGTGCTATCGCTGCGGCAGAACAACACACGACCATAATGATTGCTGGTTCAAGGACAGAGTGTGCAGACAGTGTGGAAAAGTAGGACACATAGCAAGAGTCTGCAGGTCGGGAAAGAAAACCAGCAGCAAGAAATCTCCACAGGAGAAGTACAAGAAGGTACATAAGGTGAAGGAGAGTAGTTCAGACGAACAGAAGAGTGATACAGACTCCGGAAGCAAGGAGCTGGGTTGTCTGAAACTACATAATGTGATCAAAACGGAGGATCACCAAACTATCTGGGTCACGCTCAAGATAGCAGGAGTCCAAGTGAAAATGGAATTGGACACAGGATCAGCCCTAACAGTCATAAACTGAAGGGACGACAAGCGGCTATTCTCACATATACCCTTGAGAGATACAAAGATTGTCTTGAAGACGTACACAGGGCAAAAAGTCTACCCCAAAGGAAAAATAAGGGTGAACATCACATATAATGGCAAGGAAACACCAAAAATGGACCTATATGTATTGCCAGATGGAGGACCACCACTACTAGGACGTGAATGGATCCGGAAGATACAGCTAGATTGGCATTCCATACAAGCACTGATTGTAGATGCCAAAAAGAATGACGACGTCACACCTGGACGACTGTCAAAAATGCTAACTGACGCACAAGAAGTGTTCCAGCAGGGACTCGGAACACTAAAAGCCATAACAGCGACGATCAAAATAGAGGAAAATGCAAGCCCAAAGTTTTTTAAGGCCAGACCGGTACCTTATGCGATCCGCCCAGCCGTCGAAGCAGAGCTGGAAGGTTTGGAACGTTCAGGAGTACTGTCCAAAGTAGACTGGAGCGAGTGGGCTACACCCATCATTCCTGTAACGAAGAGGTCATTGAGTAATACGCCTGGGGAACCAAAGAAGGTTCGCATCTGTGGGGACTTTAAGGTGACAGTGAACCCAGTCCTTCACACTGTACAATATCTGCTTCTGCGGATTGAAGATATTTTCACCTCGCTATCTGGAGGGAAACGCTTCACTAAGATTGATCTGGCCCAGGCGTACCTGCAAATGGAGGTAGAAGAAGCCTTAAAACAGTACCTTACGATCAACACTCATAAAGGTCTCTACCAATACAACCGGCTGGTGTTCGGGGTAGCATCAGCTCCGGCTATTTGGCAAAGGGCAATGGAACAAGTCCTGCAAGGGATTCCAGGGACCCAGTGTTATTTGGACGACATCCTGGTCACGGGTGAAAATGACAGTGATCACCTCGCCAACCTGGAGCAGGTATTCACTAGATTGAAGGAATATGGGCTCCGAGCTAATCACCACAAATGCGAGTTTTTCCAGGAGCAGATTTCGTATTGTGGCCACGTTATTGATGAAGAGGGGTTACATAAGTCCCCTGAAAAGATTGAGGCAGTAGTCAAGGCCCCAGCACCGGAAAATGTGTCACAACTGAGGTCGTTCCTCAGGCTGGTGAACTACTACCATAAGTTCTTGCCGAATTTGTCTACCGTACTACACCCACTGAACACCCTACTGCAAACGGGGGTACCATGGAAGTGGAGTGATGAATGTAAACGAGTTTTCCAGAAGAGCAAAGCATTGATCACATCGAAAGAGGTGTTGGCTCATTTCAACCCAGCACTACGAATTCGGTTGGCGTGTAATGCATCACCCTATGGCATTGGAGCGGTGCTGTCGCACAAATTCCCAGACGGCTCGGAGAGGCCAGTAGCCTTTGCATCTCGGTCACTAACCTCAGCCGAGCGTAACTACGCCCAGATTGACAGGGAGGCCCTCAGCCTAGTGTGGGGAGTGAAAAAGTTCAAGCACTAGCTGCACGGGCAGAAGTTCACCTTGCTGACTGATCACCAACCACTTGTCTCCATCTTTAATCCAAAGAAGGGCGTTCCGGTGATGACTGCGCAACGGCTACAAAGATGGTCCCTTTTTCTAGGGGCGAACCAATATGAAATAGAGTATAAGGGCACGAAACAGCATGGAAATGCTGATGGGCTATCACGCCTGCCACTGCCTACTGCGGAGGAAGCACCAGCAGTGGATCCTGTCGAAATATTTCATTCGACTATAATTGAATGCTTGCCAGTAACTAACGCTGGTATAGAGAAGGAGACCCGAAATGACCCGACACTGTCTCGGGTATATGATTTGACGGTGAAGGGATGGCCAGCACATGGCGACTCACTGTTGCCAGCATTCTCATCCAGAAGAGAACAGCTGCCAGTATGCCAGGGGACCTTGATGTGTGGATCCCAAGTGGTACTTCCACCCAAGTTAAGGGAGAGAGTGCTCAATGAGCTTCACGAAGGTCATCTGGGAGGGGTGAAAATGAAAAGCCTTGCTAGGGCTTATGTGTGGTGGCATGGGATCGATCAGCAAATTGAGGACCTGACAAAGAGCTGCTCAGGATGCCAGAAGGTCCAAAATGCACCATCACATGCCACTCTACACCCATGGGAGTGGCCCTCATCTCCATGGCAACGGGTGCACATTGATTTTGCTGGTCCATTCATGGACTCAATGTTTTTAATAGCCGTGGATGCGCACTCGAAATGGCCTGAGGTGATCAAAATGTCCTCCACCACCACGGAGAAAACTGTTGCAGTCCTACGGACCATTTTTGCCAGGAACGGCTTGCCAGAGCAGATTTGCTCTGATAACGGACCACAGTTTGTGTCCGAAGAGTTTCGTGGATTTATGAAAAGGAATGGGGTAAGGCATTACACATCCGCCCCGTATCATCCAGCCACAAATGGATTGGCTGAGACGTTCGTACAAACCTTTAAAAAACCAGTAAAGGCCATGTGCGATGACGACATTCCACTGCAGCATAAGGTGGACCATTTCCTGTTAGCCTACAGAAATGCGACACATGCAGTCACCAACCAGGCCCCGGCCATGATGTTCTTTAACCGAAGGTTGAGATCTCGTCTGGATTTGCTCAGACCAAATGTATGAAGAGATGTTGAGAATAAGCAATTCCAGCACATCAATGAGAAGCCGACAAGAAGCTTCAATGTAGGGCAACCAGTCTTGGCCCGTGACTACCGAACAGAGAAATGGCAACCAGGAACGATATGCACACGGCAGGGGCCACTAATGTACACAGTGGATGTTGGGGAGAACATTGTGAGACGCCATGCTGACCAGATCCTAGAGTCACAGGAACGAGTCAACCCCATGTCTTGGCCATACGTACCTGGCGAGGAACCCGACGTACAGGTCGCATCTACCTCAGAAACAATAGCATTGGAAGCTGATGAATCAACTGACGACAGGGTGTTAGAATTGCCTCCGCACCAAGAGCGAGACACTCAGGAAAGGCGTTATCCAGAAAGAATCAGGAAGCCTCCCCAAAGACTGAATTTATAAATAGACTATTTCCAGTTAATGTTGCATGTTAAAGGTGTTAATTGTAATTAGTTTGATATTTAATTGTTAAATTAGTGTTATGGTACTGTTAATCTAAAAGGGGAGGAATTGTAATGTATGTACCTTTAAGTGGGAGAACTACTTTTTACAGCTCCTGTATCCTGTAGTACCGGCAGTGACCACACCTGTATATAAACCCTGAGTAGTGCTCTGTACAGTCAGTTGCAGTTGAACCCTTATTCAGTAAACACCTGTTGATCGTTCTCTGCAGTCTTTGTCTGATTATTGAAGGACACAACATTAAGATACCCGGATCTAACAGCCTCCACTTAAACTGGGCTGGGACCAGTTTCTTGATGAATCAAGTAACTAGGGCTGTAGATAGGGCTTGAAACTAAAAAGGTGGGGAGGGGTCAGCTGATGGGAAATTTAGAAATCTGAAGATAAAAGTCAAGGCAATGGAGCAGTGTAGCGATTTGGGTAAATATAAGCAGAGTGTGACAGGACGGGACAAGGAGTTTCACGGTAATAGTGCATCAGCGAATAAGATGAATGCAGGGAATAATGGTAAAAAGTTAAAATGAAAGGCTTTTTATCGGAATGCACAAAGCATTCATAAAAAGATAAATGTATTAGTGGCATAAATAGAGATAAATGGGTTTGATCTAATAGCCATTTCAGAGAAGTGGTTATAAGGTGACCATGGTTGGGAACTAAATATTCCAGGGTACTTGATGTTTCAAAAAGACAGGCAGAGTGGAAAAGGGGGGTGGGGGTAGCCCTAATAATAAAGGATGACATAAGGACAGTAGTGAGAAAGGATCTTGGCTTGGAAGATCAGGAAGTAGAATCAGTATGGGTGGAGATAAGAAATAGCAAGGGACTAGTTTATATCTCCCTAACAGTAACTATACCATTGGACAGAGTAGTAATCAACAAATAATAGGAGCATGTAACAAAGATAATGTAATAATTGTGAGGGAATTTAATCTTCATATAACTGGGCAAATCAAATTGAAAAAGGTAGTCTGGAGGATGAGTTCATGGAATGGATTGAAAACAGTTTCCTAGAACAATACATAGTGGAACCAACAAGGGAAAAGTGTATTTTAGATCTTGTGTTATGTAATGAGACATGGTTAATCATAACAACAATCCTCTGGGGAAGAGTGATCATAATATGGTAGAATTTCATATTGTTGTTGAGAATGAAATACGTCAGTCCGAAACTAGAGACTTAGGGTTGATTTCGGTTGATTTGCGCCTCCCATTAGTGCCCTAAGAGGGTGTTAACAGGGTGCAAAGCAACTAGTGCCTGGGCACAGTGCCGTTAATGCATCCTGCGAAATTCAGCGGGGGTTAGCAGCAGCGGTAACCATTAGCACCCCCCTGGGGCTGTGCCGCCGGCGATGCTGACATTGGTATGTGCAATGCCCCACTTGTGCCCCGGCTGCGATCTTCGGTAGCGCCCCCTTACTTACCACTGGATGCTATGTCTGACAGGGTCAGGGGGGCCTACCTGCAGCCAGGAGCGGCGCTAATTAAAGGGAAGGTGCCGGGCAGCAATTTTTGTTGCTGGCCACCTGCCAGCACCTGCCCGCATTGCCATCCCCGGCCTTCTGAGCAGCCCTCCCGCGGAGTGCCGGCTGTGCTCCATGAGCCCAGCACTTCTCTGAGTGCCGGGCTCTTTTGCTGGCACTCTAATCCGTGGTAGCCCAGCTAGGCCCTGGGTCGCACTGCGCTAGGCCCCTCCCCTTTAGTAAGGGGAGGAAGGCCTGTAGTACCGCGGCACGACCTGCTGCAGAGCGTGGCGCTGCAGCACGTACCGCCACAATATTCACTCGCAGCGCCCCAAGAGGGAGGCTGGGCACTTCCAGTGACCAGTGAATTTTGGGCGCAGTGGTGCTAAATTTTTCGGGGCGCTAAATGTAGCGCCCTGGTGAACTTAGCACCCCAAAGGGGGCACGACCCAATTTTTCCCCCTTAAACTTAAATAAAGCTAATTAGGTATGAGGGGCGAGTTGGCTAAGGTAGATTGGGAAATTAGATTAAAAGGTATGACAGTAGATAAGCAGTGGCAAACATTTAAAGAAATATTCCAAAACAGGGAACTACAGGCCAGTTAGCCGACATCAGTAGTAGGGAAAATGCTAGAATCCGTTAATAAGGAAGTGGTAACAGGGCATTTAGACAGTCATAATATGATTAGGCAGAGTCAACAGGTTTTATGAAAGGGAAATCGTGTTTAACAAATTTATTAGAGTTTTTTGAGAATGTAACTAGTAACAGTGGATGTATTATATTTGAATTTCCAAAAGGCATTCGATAAGGTGCTACATAAAAGGTTGTTACACAAGATAAGGGCTCATGGGGTTGGAAGTAATATATTGGCCCATAAATTCCATTCCCTATGGGTGTGTATGCGCTGTGTACTCACCCGTGAGGCCAATGGAAGTGCCGGTTTTAGGCATGCACTGCGCATGCGCTGGAAACCGGAACTTCCGTTCTGTGAAGAAAAGGATCGACAGGTCAAATGCCTGCACCGGATAGGCAGCGCGTATGGCTGAAACTTCCGTTTTCTTCACAGTTGCTTCAGTCCAGGTAAGTTGGAAACTGCTGCGCCTAGAAAAGCAGACGCAAGGCCTGCAGCTCCCAGGTGCAAGGCCTGCTTGTGCCAGGCTAACAGTTGAAGAAAGTAAAAAAAAACATTTCCACTGATTTATCATTTTAAAATACTTTAGTTTATTTTTAGCCCCATTAAAAACTTTAATTATTTTTTCAAAAATTTAAATTTTTGTTTAAAATAGTTAATTTATGTAATTTATAGTTATTTTAAAAATGTGGGCCTAGAAATTCAGTGCCCTTAGCACCGATTTTGCGGCGCTAGAGGGCCTAGCGCTGCAATTGGCGCCGGTTCCTAAATTGCCTGGGGCCCTTCCGCGGCGGTAGACCGGTAGTGCTGCGCCGGCACCGATGACGTCATCGGTGTGCGCAGCGTCCCGGTTGCCGTGGTAACCCGGCCCCAAGCCGAAATTCAGTTGCGGCCGCCTCGCCAGTGGCAGCCGCAACTAAGACTCCGGCAAACGAGTGTTGCCGGAGTCTGCGCCGGCGCTTTAAGGAGGCGCGGCGGCCGGCCGCTTTCCCGCCGGTCGCCTGCCCGCAGCTCCCTCCCCGGACTTCTCCCCCCCCCCCCCGGGAACAGATGCAAGCCCGGCACTTGTCCGAGGTGCCGGGCTCATTTTTGAAGAGATTTGCGCAGGCCGCGGCCGGGTGCAGGCAGCTCCTCCTTAACGGAAGGAGGAGGCCTGCACTTCCCGAGCCTGCCGCACCGCAGCGGGCGCTGCAGCGCCGGAATAGCGCCGCAATGCGGCGCGTTGCGCCAGTTTTCAGGCGCTAAAACCCTTCAGTGGCGCCGGCAGCCGTTTGGGCGCGGCGCTACTGAATTTTTGGCGCGCGCAAAGGGACTTAGCGCCGGCGCTAACTTTCGACGCTAAAGCCCTGGCGCAGCGCAAACTCAATTTCTAGGCCGTGATTTTTTAAAAATTTATTTGAAGTTTTACTTATGTTTTGGGGCTGATCTCTATTCATAGATTTGACAGGTCTTCCTGTCAAATCTATGAATGGAGATTCCCTGCTCTGATTGGCTCCCCATGGCCCACGTGATCCCAGGGACGCTGTGAACTACATGCGCCCCTGGGATACATGTGCCCTACACACCGGCAGTTTGAAGAGGCACTGCAATGGAATTCTGTGCCTCCCGGGAGCCCTCTGGTCCAGGCAGAGATTTTTCCAAATCGCAGCCCTCCGCCCGCGGGAGGGCTGCAAATGGAATTTCTGGGCCAATAGCATGACTAGAGGATTGGTTAACAGACAGAAAACAGAGAGTAGGGATAAATGGGTCATTTTCATGTGGTAGGCCATAACTAGTGGGGTCCCGCAAGGATCAATGCTTGGGCCTCAGCTATTTACAATTTATATTAATGACTTAGGTGAAGTGGCCGATTGTAATGTATCCAAGTTTGCTGATGATACAAAGCTAGGTGGGAAAGTGTGCTGTGAGGAAGACACAAAGGGGGTGAAATTGGGTTCACCCCGTTTGGGGCGTTAACTTTTGAAATTTTGAAAATTTAGCGCCAGGCGCTAAGAATTCGAAACTGCCCCAGCAATGAAGTGTGGCACTAAATCAAGCGCTAATGTCCTCATTGGGGCACTACAGGGGTGCTGCCAGCAGAGCACTAATGAATTTCATTTCAGCAATGATCCTTCGCACTGGTTCCTTCCAGCTCTTAAAGGGGAGGTTGCATCATTGTGCAGCTGCTCATTTTCATCACTGCTGGCTTTGAGGCGACCTGCGAGCAACTGAGTCCCCTGATGGCTACGGCTGTTCCCACTCCCAGGGAGCGAGCTCATTGGTTCATAGACGTGGCATTCGAGGCATTGGTGGCTGGAGTGGAGAGAAGGAGGGCACTGCTGTTCCCGGCCACTGGAAGGAGGCCATCGCCTCAGGTGCTCAGGGCAATGTGGAGGGAAGTGGCCCAGGAGCTCTTGGCCAGTAGTGTGCTGGAACGCAGCCTGGCACAGTGCCGCAAGAAATTCAATGACCTCAGTCGGGTGGTCAATGCTTCAGCAGCTCCTACATACCAGCATCTGAACCTCAGTCTGTACACACTGCGCAAACAACCACACTGCCAACACTCACCCATTAAACATCTGCACTGACTCAAACTCACAGCCACATCTCACGCCTTTCAATGACGACAGGCATATCTCCCAAACACATAGCTGGACTCTTGACTCAAACACATTTGTTTCTCTTGCAGGCCAAGCTGGCCCACAATGGGAGGGAGCAGCAGAGAACAGGCGGGGGTGATGCGCAACTCCAGCAGCTCTCAGACCTTGAGGAGCGAGTGCTGCGACTCATTGGGCAGCAGGTGGTGGGTACCGTGGCCGTCGGCGACGTCGACCCCGTTGGGGGCAATAACGGTATCTTCAACCCTTCTCCTTCTCTCATCCCACTTTCCCCTCACACCACAAACCTTTCACACTTTCCACCTCCTAAGAATGTCTGCATTCCTTGCTCCATTCCTGCCCCCCTGCTCTCACCTTAACATGAGTGTTGAGCCTTTATGCTTTCAGAAAATCCAGCAACCAGATGACGAGCCTATCCCTGAGCCTCCCACTGAGAGTGAGGAAGGAGAAGAGGAGGAGGATTAAAGCACCGCGTTGCTGTATCTCTCACCCGCAGGCACCACCTCAGATACTGGCACCACGCGATCTGTATAGGCAAGTTTATAGAGGGGTCTGTACTGGGTGATGCACCGGGGACGAGCGGGCTACAACAAGGCCTGGGGTAAAGGGTAGCTCGGGAGCCAGCGGAGGGCGGGTTCGCGCGTGAGTTCTGCTGCACAGGACTCAGATGAGGACCTCAATGGGGAGTGTTATAAATGTCATCATTCATCAAGAAACTACTCGTGAAATAACCTAGAAACATAGAAACATAGAAGATAGGAGCAGGAGTAGGCCATTCGGCCCCTCAAGCCTGTTCCGCCATTTAATGAGATCATGGCTGATCATCCAAATTCAGTACCCTGTCCCTGCTTTCTCCCCATATCCCTTGATCCCTTTAGCCTTAAGAAATATATCTAACTCCTTCTTGAATATATTTAATAAGTTGGCCTCAACTGCCCTGTGTGGTAGAGAATTCCACAGGTTCACCACTCTCTGGGTGAAGAAATTCCTCCTCATCTCAGTCCTAAATGGCTTACCCCTTATCCTTAGATTGTGATCGCTGGTTCTGGACTGCCCCGCCATTGGGAACAGCCTTCCTGCATCTAGTCTGTCTAGTCCTGTTAGAATTTTATAAGTTCATTTATAAATGTTCATTTACAACAACACCTTGCATTTATATAGTGCGTTTAAAGTAGCACAACATCCCAAGGTGCTTCACAGGAGCATAATCAGACAAAAGAGACATTCGGACAGACGACCAAAAGCTTAGTCAAAGAGGCAGGCTTTATGAAGCGTCTTAAAGGAGGAGAGACAGGTAGATGGATGGAGAGGTTTAGGGAGGGAATTTCAGAGCTTGGGATCTAGACAGTTGAAGGCATGGCCGTTAATGGTGGGGCAAAGGAAAACGGGGATGCACAAGAGGCCAGAATTGGAGGAGCGCAGAGATCTCGGAGGGTTGTAGGGCTGGAGTCCTCTCAGGACTATGCTGTGTAGCACCTACCTCTTTGACCAAGCTTCTGGTCACCCGTCCCAATGTTTCCTTATGTGGCTCGGTGTCTAATTACGCTCCTGTGAAGCGCCCCGGGACCTTTTGCTACATTAAAGGTGCTATATAAATGCAAATGGTTGTTGTTAAATGTACTGCCACATTTAGGGGGTTAATCGTGATGCCGGTGCACTGCCCGAACAGTGAGGTTAAATGTGCTGTGGCTACACGGGCCTGGTCCTGAGATTGTTAAACGTGGTGCCGAGTTAAACCCATCGCCACAATATGGGCTAGGTACTGAAAGAGTTAAACATGCAACTGGGACGCACGCTCAGTACTGAGGGAGTTAAATGCACTGCCGCCACTTTGTACTGAAAGGGTTAAGCATACAGCTGTAACACAGACTTGGTCTCGAGAGGGTTAAACATGGTGCTGGGAACTGAGAGAATTAAACACACTACTATCGAATGGGATTGGTACTGAAAGAGTTGAACACACTATCAGATGGGCTTGGTACTGAAAGGGTTAAACACACTAGGATAATAGGAACAGAATTTTAGCCCCTCAAACCTGTTCTGCCATTCAATGAGATCATGGCTGATCTGTGACCTAACTCCATATAAATGGAATCTAGATTCTGGCCCATATCCCTTAATACCTTTGGTTAACAAAAGTCCATCAATCTCAGATTTTAAATTAACAATTGACCTTGCATCAACTGCTGTTTGCGGAAGAGAGTTCCAAACTTCCACCCTTTGCTTGTAGAAGTGTTTCCTAACTTCAATCCTGAAAGGCCTGGCTTTAACTTTTAGGCTATGCCCCCTAGTACTGGACTCCCCAACCAGCAGAAATAGTTTCTCTCTACTCCTATCACATGGGCTCGGTCCTGAAAGGGTTAAGTCCGAATCAATATTCTTTATTGGTTGCGTGTGGTTTCAGTTGCCCAACAGCCAATCAGAGACTTGAAGCGCCCAAACCTTAATTCACCCTCTTGCGCGTTGATTGTGGATTTCAGACACTGGGCACTTCATCCAGATACCCAGGTGAGAATTGATGGATGTGCAGAATACCAACCTAGATTATTTATCAAGATTGAAATAATTAAAAGATCCCATCAGAAAACTCAATCCTTTCTCTGTTGCTGTTCTCTTGAGTTCAGAGAGCAAATTATTTATTGCACATTTGACAACATCCTCAGCATCAATGAGAAAACCCAGGAAGTGGGGCGGGGGCTACGGGTTTCAACATTTTTCATAACTAGCATCCACCTCCATAACCTTCGCCGGATCCCACCACCTCAGGTCAACATATCTCAGCTATCTCCCTAAATCAGCCCAACATACTCCAGCTATCTCCGCAAATCAGCCCAATATACTCCAGCTATCTCCCCAAATCAGCCCAACATGTCTCAGCCAGCTCCCCAAATCAGCCCAACATGTCTCAGCTATCTCCCCAAATCAGCCCAACATGCTCCAACTTTCTCCCCAAATCAGCCCAACCTGCTCCAGCTATCTCCCCAAATCAGCCCAACCTGCTCCAGCTATCTCCCCAAATCAGCCCAACGTGCTCCAGCTATCTCCCCAAATCAGCCCAATGTGCTCCAGCTATCTCCCCAAATCAGCCCAACCTGCTCCAGCTATCTCCCCAAATCAGCCCAACATGCTCCAGCTATCTCCCCAAATCAGCCCAACCTGCTCCACCTATCTCCCCAAATCAACCCAACATACACCAGCTATCTCCCCAAATCAGCCCAACCTGCTCCAGCTATCGCCCCAAATCAGCCCAACGTGCTCCAGTTATCTCCCCAAATCAGCCCAACCTGCTCCAGCTATCTCCCCAAATCACCCAACATGTCTCAGCTATCTCCCCAAATCAGCCCAACATGTCTCAGCCAGCTCCCCAAATCAGCCCAACATGTCTCAGCTATCTCCCCAAATCAGCCCAACATGTCTCAGCCAGCTCCCCAAATCAGCCCAACATTTCTCAGCCAGCTCCCCAAATCAGCCCAACCTGCTCCAGCTATCTCCCCAGATCAGCCCAACATTCTTATGTTCATTAATAACTAGACATTCTTATTATGAACACAGCTAGCTTTTGCTAGATACTTTTATTGAGCACATGTGGACTAGGTACAGTATCTGTAGAGGCTTCCATCTTGACTGCTGCCTTCTGGGTAGCCTAGTGCCTCATGGGTAATGTAGTGTTAATATACATACAGCTGGGTAGTGTAGTCTTATACATACAGCTATATACAGCTCTACGGCTCCACCTAGTGTCCACTATAGAATGACATGTCATTGATCATTACATCCCCCTTTCTTTGAGGTTTAACAAAATCAATATCAATCAACTTTCAAGAAAACAATAAAGATAATATCAGTAACACTTTTGTCCGTGCTCTATAAACATAAACATTTTCAAAACAGTCAACACATTTTCAAAGCTTTACATTGTACTCAAAGATTAAGTCTATGAGGCTTTTTTACTTCACGTGTGGATCTTCTCAACACGGGTAAGTCTGATGTGTCTTCATGAGATTGTACTGGCGGTGAATGACAAGATGCAGTTGCGGCATTGTCATCAATCTGCTCTTGAATAGTCTCTTGTGTTTTTAGGAGGGAACGGCGGTTCCTCCTGAGAATCTGTCCTTCCTCAGTTCTAACAGTGTATGACCTTGGTCCTACTTCCTCAAGAACTGTAGCTTTCCTGTTCCATGCATCTGGATCCTCAATCCTGACAACATCATCCCTTGTCAATGGTTTTAGAGTTTTGGATGACTTGTCATAGTAGGATTTCTGTTTCAGCTTTAACAGTTGAAGTCTCTGTCTCAGTTATAGAGTCATAGGCCTAGAAATTCAGTTGGCTGCGCCAGCCGTTAGCGCCTTAGGAGGAGTAGATCTCGAGCGCTAGGCGATTAGCGCCCGGGTGCAGCGCGATCTGCGCCTCGCCCCAACTTCAGTAGACATTTAGCGCTGGCGCAAAGTCATTGCGCGCGCTCATCTGCGCGTGCAGATCATGACGTCATTTCGTCGTGCAACGCCCTTTGTGCGCCCGGAACCGGAACTTCACACGCGCCGCCCCATTGTGCGCCTGGCGGCCCGAACGACTGTGAAGTGGAACGGTACACAGCCGAGGCGGGCCGCGGGGAGCGCAAATTAAAGGGCACTTACCCTGCACTATAAAGGGCAGCCATTTTGCAGCACTCACTCTTGTGCAACGGATTTTTGGAGAGAGACCAAGCAAGAGAGCTTACTGCTTTGGCCCAACACTAGGACAGGTATTTTTGGCTTCAGGCCAGAGCTTTGCAATTCTCTTTGCCTTCATTGAGATCTCAGTGTTTGCCAGCATATTATGGGGGCTGCATTGGGTGCCAACGCTGAGTTTCAGCATTATGTCGGAAGGGCTTACAGACGCCGTGAGAGAGTGGCAGCCCTGGCTAGACGCAGAGGGGGCAACAGGTGTTGGCAACGGAGGCCTTACCCACTCAGGGAATACCGCCAGCAGTTCTCCTATCTCAACATGTCTGCCGCGCAGTGTGTTAGGAGGCTGCGATTCAGAAGGGAGGTGGTTGCAGAGATCTGCCAGCTGCTTCACAGAGATCTGCATCCACAGCTGAGGCGCAGGACGTCTCTGTCGGTGGCAGTGAAGGTGACGATGGCTCTCAACTTCTATGCCACCGGCTCCTTCCAATCCGCTGCTGGGGACAACGCTAACATCTCCCAGTTCGCCGTGCATTGCTGCATCCGCCAGGTGACCAATGCCCTTTTCAGAAGGAGGCGTCAATTCATCTCCTTCCCCATGACCCTGGACAGGCAGCAGCAGCGTGCAGTGGGATTTGCAAGAATAGCGGGCTTCCCCATGGTGCAGGGCGCCATTGACTGCACGCATGTGGCTTTGCGGGCACCTCTGGAGCATGCCGAGGATTACCGCAACCGGAAGGGCTACCATTCCCTCAACGTACAACTGGTGTGTGACCACAGGCAGCGCATCCTAGCTGTCAATGCCCGCTTTCCAGGCAGCAGCCACGATGCCTTTATCCTGCGACAGACAACTGTGGCTGACATGTCCCAGGCACAGCCTCACCGAAGAGGATGGCTTATCGGGGACAAAGGCTATCCTTTGTGTACCTGGCTCATGACCCTGCTCCGCGCGCCCAGGACCCCTGCTTAAGATGCATACAACGAGAGCCATCAAGCGGCCAGGAACATCATCGAACAAACAATCGGCGTCCTGAAGCAACGGTTCCGCTGTCTGGATCGCTCCGGTGGAGCCCTCCAGTATTCGCAGGAGCGAGTCTCCCAATTCGTTGTCGTTTGCTGCATGCTGCACAACCTGGCTATCCGCAGGACTCAGGCACTGCCACCTCACGTTGGACCACCACCTCAGGAGGAGGAGCAGGAGGAGCATGAGGAGGAGGAGGAGGAGGAGGAGTACCAGCCCAGGAGGGAGGCAGAAGGTCCAAGGGCCGCCCGTCGGCGGCTTATTGAACGTCACTTCTAGGCCCCCTGTCAGGGAATGGCTTGTGCCAATGAAAGAACATGATTGCAGCCGCTCCGCAAGCCCTCAGCCGGTTAAGGCAACAAACACTTCAAAGATCAAACATGGACAATCTGAATAAAGAAAATGGTTTATTGTACAAACTCAGGGCCCTTCCCACATGAAAACCAAAAACACACGAAACCCCCAAAAAACACTCACACACATGACTCACTCCCACAACCTGGGGAGCATTAACAAAAGATGTAAACAAAAATGGCCTTCATCCTCGGCCTTCACAAAACACCCATTCCAAAAAACAAAACATTTGGCCACACCCTCTACTTTGTGGCCCGCGAGGGCGATGCCTTCTGCAAACTTTGGCGGCCCCTGCACGCCCTGCTGCTCCTCCTCAAAGTGAGGCCAGTGGCTGCTGCAAGGCTGGGGGAAGGCTCCTGAGGGGCACATGTCGTGACGGCAGATGCCCTTGGGGGTCGGCCTAGATGAGGTCTGGCCCTCGAGGGGCCGGCTGGTGAATGTTGCAGCTGTGGCTGGGCAGCATCAGTCGCTGCAGCAGCTCGTGGCAGCTCCACTGGGGGAGTGGCAGTGGCGGCTGGAGGAATGGGGGCAAGCTGGCGGATGGCAGGCGCTCGCTGGTCGCCTGAGACACTGGCACTCGCCCGGGCCAGCACTGCAGCACGCACAGCAATCTGCCGAGGGACAGACCGCTGTGCTGCTGCAGCGCGGCGGGTGCCCTGGCGATGCCTGGCTGATGCAGCGAGTGTGGCAGCAGTGAGTGCCCGTGTTGCCCTGTTCTGTGACTGCATCAGAGCAGCCAGTGACTGCACGGCACCACTGATCACCTGGCCAGTCGCTGCCTGAGCTGCCCTGAATTCCGCCCGACTCGCTGCCTGATCTGCCCCGAATTCCGCCAAACTCGTGGCCTGTGAGGCCCCGAATTCGGTCACACTCCGAGACAGGGACTCGATGGCCTCAGGCATCCGTGCCACTACCCCCATGAGCTCCGTGTGCCGGCGCTCCCAGTCCGCGGACATGTCCTCGAGGAGGCGCAGCTCCTCGGCGGTGACCGTCTCCGGACTGGAGGCCGGACTCTCCCTCTGGGGAGAAGGCCGCCGAGCTGCCAGACCCTTCCTGCGTTGCTGGACGCCGCTGGGCCCAGCAATTGGACTCCCCTCCGACCCTTCCCCCCTCTGGGGCAAAGGCCGCTGAGCTTCCACCCCCCTCCCGCGTTGCTGCAGGCCGCTGGTCCCAGGAGCTACACTCCCCTCCGACACTTCCCCCAGGCTCCCCTCCAGGGAAGACGTGTCCCCTACATTGGCATGGCTTGCCGCGGCTGAGGGTTCCCCTGATGGGCCACCTTCCTCTTCCTCCTCCTCCTCCTCCTCTTCTGAGGGGCTGTCACTGGCAACTTCAGGGACCTCCTCCTCACCATCTGAAAGCAGGAAGGCACAAGAGTAGCTTTAGAGTGAGGAGAGGGCGTCAGTGAGGGATGCATGAGTGGTGGCATTCAGCGCATTGGTCGGACAGCGGCAAAGGATGTAGATCTGATGCGCAAGTGGGACGAGAGAGGTCCAAAAGGTGATGTCCTTACCATTGGTGCCCAGAACAGGGTCGGCATCTCCAGATGCAACGGGGCCAATCACCCGGGCACCCATGATGCGCTCCACACGCTGTTGCAGCTCGGTGAGCTGCTGGATCTGGGGTCCGCCTCCCCCGGTCTCAGTCCGGCTCCTCTTATTATTGGCCAGCTTGGCCTGCAAGAGAAAGGACGGCCTCTAAGTACAGTGTGTAGCCCTGATCTTGTGTGCACTGCCTCCCATGGTGGAATAGCCTGGCCAGTGTGTAACCCTGATCTTGTGTGCACTGCCTCCCATGGGCGAATAGCCTGGCCAGTGTGTAGCCCTGATCTTGTGTGCACTGCCTCCCATGGTCGAATAGCCTGGCCAAGTGTGTAGCCCTGATCTTGTGTGCACTGCCTCCCATGGTCGAATAGCCTGGCCAGTGTGTAGCCCTGATCTTGTGTGCACTGCCTCCCATGGTCGAATAGCCTGGCCAGTGTGTAGCCCTGATCTTGTGTGCACTGCCTCCCATGGTCGAATAGCTTGGCCAGTGCGTTAAGTGCAGAATGTGCAATTGATGTTCATGACTGTTCCATAGCTGCTGCATGAGGGCTGGCCATTAGAGCTTTCAGGTCCCTTTGCCCATAATGTGAGGTGCACATGCAAGGATGAGGAGGACACTGGAAAGGGTACTCACCCTGACAATCCTGGCGAGGTCATTTAGCTTTTTGCGGCATTGTACAGAGCTTCTGGGGACCTCACTGTTGGATGTCACCCTGGTGGCGGCTTGCCTCCAGGCTTTCCGGTAGACGCGGGCCGCCGGCTTCTTCCCATTGTCCGGAAACAAGATATGGCGTCTCTTCTCCACAGCGCCAACCAGCACCCTCAGATCATGCTCTGAGAAGCACTGCGCTCGTTCACGGGCCTTCTCCATCCTTTCAGGTGCTATTTGGGTCCAGCATCAGTGTTCAGGCCTAGCTGGAAGGCTGCAGTGTCCAGGGCTTAGCGCCGAAAGATAGTCGTGCATCGCCAGTTTTAGCGCTCGAGCAAACTCTTAGGGCGAAGCTACTGAATATCGGCGAAGTGGCCTCGACTTTGCGCCGGGCGCAAACTTTAGCGGCCGCCCGACTTTACCGCCCCAAAAGTGGCTATAATGAATTTCTAGGCCATAGAGTCATAGAGTCATAGAATTATACAGCACAGAAAGAGGCCCTTCGGCCCATCGTGTCTGCGCCGTCCATCAAGCCCTGTCCAATCTAATCCCATTTTCCAGCATTTGGTCCATAGCCTTGTATGCAATGGCATTTCAAGTGCTCATCCAAATGCTTCTTGAATGTTGTGACGGTTCCTGCCTCTACCACCCTTTCAGGCAGTGAGTTCCAGACTCCAACCACCCTCTGGGTGAAAAAGTTCCTCCTCAAATCCCCTCTAAACCTCCTGCCCCTTACCTTGAATCTATGCCCCCTTGTTATTGACCCCCCGACTAAGGGGAAAAGTTCCTCTTTATCTACCCTATCTATGCCCGTCATCATTTTGTACAGCTCAATCAGGTCCCCCCTCAGCCTTCTTTGCTCCAAGGAAAACAACCCCAGCCTGTTCAGTCTTTCTTCATAGCTGAGGCGCTCCAGCCCAGGTAACATCCTGGTAAATCTCCTCTGCACCCTCTCCAAAGTTCCTCACTTTGCTGTTCTTTTGCACAGCAGGGTAGCGTGGTGCGCAACTTGCGACCCATTAGTAGTTCAGCAGGTGAAGAACCACAGTCTAAAGTTGAGGCTCGGTAGCTCAGCAGGGCGAGGTAAGGATCAGACTTGCTTTCTGTTGCTTTCTTCAGTAGCTGCTTGAGAACTTGAACACCTTTCTCTGCCTTACCATTTGACTGAGCATACAAAGGACTGGATGTGATGTGCTGAAAGTCATAATGTGCTGCAAACTGTTGCCACTCCTTACAGTTGAAGCACGGACCATTGTCGCTAATGGCAATCCTGGGAATTCCATGTCTGATGAAGATGGATTTCACATGCATTATGACACTGCTTGCTGTGGTGCTTGAGAGCAGCGCCATCTCAGGATAGTTAGAATAGTAATCAATCACTATTAGATAGTCTTTACCATTTAAATGAAAAAGGTCCATACCAACCTTTTGCCATGTTGCTGTTGGTAAGTCAGCTACTATCATTGGTTCCTTTGCTTGTTTGTTTTGGTGTTTCTGACATGTCTCACATTTGCCTATCATGTTCTCAATGTCCTTATTTATGCCAGGCCAATAGACAGTGTCTCTTGCCCTCCTTTTGCATTTTTCAATTCCGAGGTTTCCCTCATGAATCCTTTTGAGCATGTCTTGACGTAAAGCCTGTGGAATGACTATTCTGTTCTGTTTTAGTAATAGTCCACTTGCGACACTCAATTCTGACCTTATGTGAAAATATTTTGGACGGGAACCTTTTGGCCAACCATGATGAATGTTCTCTATTACTGTTTGTAACACTGTATCTTTTACTGTTTCTTCTGCTATTTGCTTTGATTTTGTGTCTGACACGGGCAGCGCAGCAGTGACCATACTCACATGAACATCCACGTCTTCTTCAGTAGAGCTCACATGACTCATTGTGGGTGCTCGGGATAGTGCATCTGCTAACACTATGTATTTGCCTGGTGTGTAGATCAGTTCAAAGTTATATCTTTGCAGCTTCATTAAGAGTCATTGAATCCTTGGAGACATCTCATTCAGGTTCTTTTTTATGATGGCAACCAGTGGGCTGTGGTCTGTCTCAACTGTGAAGGTGGGAAGTCCATATATGTAGCCATGAAACTTTTCTAGTCCAAATACCAAGCCTAGACATTCCTTTTCAATCTGGGCGTATCGACACTCAGTATCAGTCATAGACCTGGAGGCATAGGCAACCGGCTTCCAATCTTTACCCTCTGCTTGTAGCAAGACCGCACCTCGGCCATCTTTTGATGCATCCGTTGACACTTTGATTCTTTTTGTTGGGTCAAAGAAGGTGAGTACAGGTGTGGTTGTCAGCACTGTTTTGAGGTTTATCCACTCTTGTTCATGTCTTTCTGTCCATGCAAACTCATTTGTTTTATGTAGCAGGTCTCGCAGACAGGCTGTCTTGGCTGACGAGTTAGGAATGAACTTTCCAATGAAGTTTATCATCCCCATGATGCGTAGCACTCCTTTTTTGTCAGTGGGTCGGGGCATTTTGAGTATGGCGTTTACTTTTTCCATATCTGGCTCTATTCCTTTACCAGATAGGTTATCTCCTAGGAAAGTGACTTCCTGGACGCCAAACTGACACTTGGCTTTGTTCAGCTTCAGTCCATTCCAGCGTATGCTCTGTAGCACTTTAGTCAGTCTCTCATTGTGTTCTTTCAGTGTGGAGCCCCAGATGATGATGTCATCAACATAGACCCGAACTCCTTCCAGACCTTCAATTATGTGTTCCATCGCTCTATGAAAGATTTCAGATGCAGATATTATCCCGAAAGGCATTCTGAGGAAACAATACCTGCCAAATGGTGTGTTGAAGGTACAGTATTTGGTGCTCTCTTCATCCAGTTTTAGTTGCCAAAATCCTTGTGAGGCATCGAGCTTTGTAAAGTATCTGGCACCTGACATTTCACTGGTGATTTCTTCTCGCTTGGGAATCTGGTAGTGTTCACGTTTTATGTTTGCATTTAAGTCCTTTGGATCCATGCATATTCTTAGATCATTGTTCATTTTCTTTACACATACCATGGAGTTAACCCAGTCTGCTGGCTCTTCGACTTTCCTGATGACTCCTAGTGTGGTCATTCTGTCCAGTTCATTCTTGAGCCAGTCACGCAGGGGTGCTGGAACTCTTCGTGGAGCATTTACCACTGGCTGAGCATCCTCCTTTAGCTGGATCTTGTAAGTGAATGGTAGAACTCCAAATCCTTTGAACACATCCTGGAAATCATTCACTACAGAATCCTCCGAGTCATCTGGCCTGCTTATGGCACAGTTTATATGGTAGACTCTCTTGACCAGTTCTAATTCCTCACAAGCTTTGTCACCCAGCAGTGAACCAAGTCTTTCAGCCACAACAGAAAACATGAGATGATGCACTTTGTCTTTGACTGTCACTTTGAGTCTGCATACACCTAAGCTATCTATTTTCTGTCCATTATAGCCCCTCAGTAGTACTGACTTTTTCTGTATTTTGGGCTTTTCTTTCATATTGTTAATGTCACTCATACTGATTAAGTTTGCTTTTGCCCCAGTGTCTAGTTTCAAGGTAACTAATGCTCCATTTACCTGCAGTGGGATCATCCATTTGTCCACTTTTACTGCATTAACTTCATGTTCAGCATTGTCCATTTCTGAGGGCTGCACATTTTCTGTATCCTTTTTGATATCGTCACATGACACCATTCGTACAAAAATTGTCTCACTTAAATCAGTGTCCTCAATTACATTAACTCGTTGCCCTTTCTTAGCTTTTACTTTTGAAAAGCATTGTTTGGCAAAGTGATTCTTTCCATTACACTTTGTGCACATTTTTCCAAACGCTGGGCATTGTCTTAACTGGTGTTTGTAACCACAGCATTTACAATTAAAAATGTCATCCTCCGATTGCTTTTCATTTCTGTTCTGCCCACGTTTCTTCCCCTTGTAGGACACAGAACCGACAGCAGCATTATCACTCATTACAATCGCATCATTATTGATTTCACTGAAAGTCTTCGCGTGCTTTCGAGCTAGCTCGCTGGCTTGGCATATTTTCACCGCATTTTCCAAATTTAGTTCGGTTTCTCTCAACAGATGTTCCCTGACTTTTTTTATCATGAATACCAAATACAATCTGGTCACGAATCATGGATGATTTCAGCTCAGAGAAATTACATGTCTGTGCTTTCAGTTTCAGATCAGTTATAAAGCTATCAAAAGTCTCATTTTGTTGCTGTGTCCGAGAACGGAAAATGTATCTTTCATACGTCTCATTCTTTTTGGGAGAGCAATGTGCATCAAATTTTTTTAGCACATCTACTAATTTTTCTCTGTTCTCCTCTGGATTAAATACAAATGTATTAAATACCTCTATCGCCTGTGGGCCTGCAGCCGTAAGCAGCAACACTATCTTCCTTGCATCTGGCTTCGTACCGAATCCGATGGCTGCAATTTAGAGTTCGAATTGTTGTTTAAGAGTCTGCCAATTGTAGTCGATGTTTCCTGTGAGTTTCAAACGCTCTGGTGGCTTCAAATTCTCCATGTCGCTTTTCACAATGTTCAGCAGATCTTCACCATCCTGGTACCATCTTATGTTCATTAATAAGATAAGAACATAAGAACATAAGAAATAGGAGCAGGAGTAGGCCAATTGGCCCTTCGAGCCTGCTCCGCCATTCAATAAGATCATGGCTGATCTGATCCTAACCGCCAATCCACTATCGCAGAACCATCTCTTGAATCTAACAGAATTAGACACATGAAATAGGAGCAGGATCAGGCTACACGGCCCCTGGGCCCACTCCGCTACCCACAGGGCCATGACCGATCCGAACCTAGACTCATGTCCAAATTCCTGCCCGCTCCCCGTAACCCTTAATTCCCTTTACTTCTAAGAAACTGTCTATTTCTGTTTTAAATTTATGTAATGATGTACCTTCTACTGCTTTTTGGGGCAGCATATTCCATGGAAGTACCACCCTCTGAGTGAAGTAGTTCCTCCTCATCTCAGTTTTGAAAGAGCAGCCCCTTATTCTAAGACTATGCCCCCTAGTTCTAGTTTCACCCATCATCGGGAACATCCTCCCCGCATCCACCCGATCCAACCCCTTCACAGTCTTATATGTTTCAATAAGATCGCCTCTCATTCTTCTGAACTCCAATGAGTAGAGTCCCAATCTACTCAACCTCTCCTCATATGTCCATCCTCTCATCCCCAGGATTAACCGAGTGAACCTTCTTTGTACTGACTCGAGAGCAAGTATGTCCTTTCTTAAGTATGGACACCAAAACTGTACGCAGTATTCCAGGTGCGGTCTCACCAATACCTTGTACAACTGAAGCAATACCTCCCTATTTTTATATTCTATCCCCCTAGCAATGAAAGCCAACATTCCATTGGCCTTCTTAATCACTTGCTGCACCTGCATACTAACCTTTTGAGTTTCGTGCACCAGGACCCCCAGATCCCTTTGTACTTCAGTAATTTCCAGTTTCTTGCCATTAAGATAATAACTTGCTCTACGATTTTTCCTGCCAAAGTGCATAACCTCACACTTTCCAGTATTGTATTCCATCTGCCAAATCTCTGCCCACTTAATTAGCCTGTCTATGTCCCCTTGCAGGTTTTTTATGTCCTCCTCACTCACTACTTTCCCTCCCATCTTAGTATCATCTGCAAACTTTGATATGTTACACTCGGTCCCCTCCTCCAAATCATTAATATAGATTGTAAAGAGTTGGGGACCCAGCACTGACCCCTGCGGAACACCACTAGTTACTGATTGCCAGTCTGAGAATGAACCATTTATCCCAACTCTCTGCCTTCTGTTAGCTAGCCAATCATCTATCCATGCCAGAATATTACCCCCAATCCCGTGATTTTTTATCTTAAGCAATAATCTTTTGTGTGGCACCTTGTCAAATGCCTTTTGGAAGTCTAAATACACTACGTCCACTGGTTCCCCTTTATCCACCCTATATGTTACTTCCTCAAAGAACTTCAGCAAATTTGTAAAACATGACTTCCCCTTCATAAAACCATGCTGACTTTGTCCTATTAAATTATGATTATCCAAATGTCCTGTTACTGTCTCCTTAATAATGGACTCCAAAATTTTACCTACCACAGATGTTAGGCTAACCGATCTATAGTTTCCAGCCTTCTGCCTACTGCCCTTTTTAAATAAGGGTGTTACATTAGCAGTTTTCCAGTCTGCCAGGACCTTTGCCAAGTCCAGGGAGTTTTGGAAAATTATTACCAATGCATCCACAATCCCTACCGCCACTTCCCTCAAGACCCTAGGATGTAAGCCATCAGGTCCAGGTGATTTATCCGCCTTGAGTCCCATTATTTTACCGAGTACCACTTCCTTAGTGAATTTGATCGTGTTTAGCTCCTCCCCCCCTTTAGCCCCTGTTTGTCCAGTGTTGGGATATTCTTAGTGTCTTCTACTGTAAAGACAGATACAAAATATTCATTCAGTGTTTTTGCCATCTCCAAATTTCCCACCATTAATTTCCCGGTCTCATCCTCTAAGGGACCAACATTTACTTTAGCCGCCCTTTTTCTTTTTATATAACTATAAAAACTCTTACTATCTGTTTTTATATTTTTTGCTAATTTACTTTCATAATCTATCTTCCCTTTCTTAATCAATCTTTTTGTTATTTTTTGCTGTCTTTTAAAGTTTTCCCAATCCTCTATCCTCCCACTAGATTTGGCTACCTTATATGCCCTTGTTTTTAGTCGAATACTATCCTTAATTTCTTTATTTAGCCATGGATGGCTGTCTTTTCTTTTACACCCTTTTCTTCTCAGTGGAATATATATTTTTTGGAAGTTGTAAAATAACTCCTTAAATGTACACCACTGATCATGTATCGTCTTACCCTTTAATCTATTTTCCCAATCCACTCTACTCAATTCCGCTCTCATACCTTCATAGTCTCCTTTATTCAAGCTTAGCACGCTTGTTTCAGATCCAACCTTCTCACCCTCTAATTGAATATGGAATTCAACCATGTTATGGTCACTCACTCCAAGGGGATCTTTTACTAGGACATTTTTAATTAATCCTGTCTCGTTACACAGGACCAGATCTAAGGTTACTTGCCTCCTGGTCGGTTCAGTTACATACTGCTCAGGAAACCCATCGCTAATACACTCAATGAACTCATCCTCAAGGCAGCCCGGCCCAATTTGATTTGTCCAATTAATATGATAGTTAAAATCCCCCATAATTATCGATGTTCACTTATTACAAGCCTCAACTATTTCCTGATTGATACTCCGTCCAGCAGAGTTGCCACTGTTCGGAGGCCTATAGACTACGCCCACTAGTGTTTTTTCCCCTTATTATTCCTTACCTCCACCCAAACTGTTTCATTAACCTGATCTTTTGACCCAATATCACTTCTCTGTATTACAGTGATTCCTTCCTTTATTAACATAGCCACCCCACCTCCCCTTCCTTCCTGCCTGTCCTTCCTGCACTGTTGCCTCACAGCGCTAGGGACCCGGGTTCAAATCCGGCCTCGGGTGACTGTCTGTGTGGAGTTTGCACATTCTCCCCGTGTTTGCGTGGGTTTTCTCCGGGTGCTCCGCTTTCCTCCCACAGTCCAAAGATGTGCGGGTTAGGTTGATTGGCCATGATAAAAATTGGCCCTTATTGTTAGGGGGGATTGAATACGTGGGGTTATGGGGTTACGGGGATAGGGCTTGGGTGGGATGGCTGTCGGTGTAGGGACTGGGTGCTAGGGTTTGGATGATCAGCCATGATCTCGTTGAATGGCGGAGCAGGCTCGAAGGGCCGAATGGCCTACTCCTGTTCCTATCTTCTATGTTTCTATGTTAAGTAACCTGGTATGTTTAATTCCCAGGCATTGTCACCCTGCAGCCATGTTTTTGTAATGGCCACAAGATCATACCCATATGTAGTTATTTGTGCCATTAACTCATCTATATTGTTACTAGAGATTCTTATTATGAACACAGCTAGCTTTTGCTTGATACTTTTATTGAGCACATGTGGACTAGGTACAGTATCTGTAGAGGCTTCCATCTTGACTGCTGCCTTCTAGGTAGCCTAGTGCCTCATGGGTAATGTAGTCTTAATATACATACAGCTGGGTAGTGTAGTCTTATACATTCAGCTATATACAGCTCTACGGCTCCACCTAGTGTTCACTATGGAATGACATGTTATTGATCATTACAAACATGTCTCAGCTATCTCCCCAAATCAGCCCAACATGTCTCAGCCAGCTCCCCAAATCAGCCCAACATGTCTCAGCCAGCTCCCCAAATCAGCCCAACATGTCTCAGCTATCTCCCCAAATCAGCCCAACATGTCTCAGCCAGCTCCCCAAATCAGCCCAACATTTCTCAGCCAGCTCCCCAAATCAGCCCAACCTGCTCCAGCTATCTCCCCAAATCAGCTCAACATGCTCCAGCTATCTCCCCAAATCAGCCCAATGTGCTCCAGCTATCTCCCCAAATCAGCCTAACCTGTCTCAGCTATCTCCCCAAATCAGCCCAACATGTCTCAGCCAGCTCCCCAAATCAGCCCAAAATGTTCCAACTATCTCCCCAAATCAGCCCAACATATTCCAGCTATCTCCCCAAATCAGCCCAACATGCTCCAGCTATCTCCCCAAATCAGCCCAACACACTCCAGCTATCTCCCCAAATTAGCCCAACATGCTCCAGCTATCTCCCCAAATCAGCCCAACATGCTCCAGCTATCTCCCCAAATCAGCCCAACATGCTCCAGCTATCTCCCCAAATCAGCCCAACATGCTCCAGCTATCTCCCCAAATCAGCCCAACATGCTCCAGCTATCTTCCCAAATCAGCCCAACATACTCCAGCTATCTCCCCAAATTAGCCCAACATGCTCCAGCTATCTCCCCGAATCAGCCCAACATGCTCCAGCTATCTCCCCAAATCAGCCCAACATGCTCCAGCTATCTCCCCAAATCAGCCCAACATACTCCAGCTATCTCCCCAAATTAGCCCAACTTGCTCCAGCTATCTCCCCAAATCAGCCCAACATGCTCCAGCTATCTCCCCAAATCAGCCCAACGTGCTCAAGCTATCTCCCCAAATCAGCCCAACATACTCCAGCTATCTCCCCAAATTAGCCCAACATGCTCCAGCTATCTCCCCAAATCAGCCCAACATGCTCCAGCTATCTCCCCGAATCAGCCCAACATGCTCCAGCTATCTTCCCAAATCAGCCCAACGTGCTCCAGCTATCTCCCCAAATCAGCCCAACCTGCTCCAGCCATAAATACTCGGGCATCGGCCCCAGCTTGCCAGGGACATTTTGTAAGACAAGGTACTAGACAACTAGACCTCCATGTTCTGAACCAAGTTGATTAAAGCCTTGCTTTATGCTCAAACCAAGTGTGTAGTGAGTTTTATTACATCAGGGAGGTGTTCACAAGAAGGGTGATGGCCGTGCACACTGAGATGATTGGTGCAATAAAAAGGGTGCCCGAGAACCTCTCGGCAATAGTAAGGAGCGTGGAGGAGTCTGCCTCCAACATTGCACAGAGCTCTGCACACACCTTGGAACCCATCATTTCCACTGTGCAGAGGATAGGGGACTCTCAGAGAGATTGTGCGGATGCAGTCAATGATTGCTGCCATCGGTTCTCAGACTGCTCTCATGCAGTCTCAGCTTGATGCCACGAAAGCTCTGACTGCTGCCATCGTTGCTGGGTCCAGCACAGTCCACCGGGGATCTCATGGTGTTGCAGCAGGCCAGCAAATTGGTAGGGATGCTGAGGTGTTGCCCCGGGGGCATGGCAGTGTGTCAGTGAAGCAGAAACCTGCTGTCCTCTCTCAGGATGACTGCATTTCTAATCCCACCACTGCCACTCCACCATTGCACTTGTCGCTGCCCGTCATCCAGCCAGCCCAGACTGCCGCCACCCATCCTGAGGTGGTGCAGTGTACAGCCGGGCCTTCCAGGCCCAGAGCTAGTCGAGGGCATCCTGCAAGGTCATCTGTAGTCTCTGGCACTGACATTCAGCAGCCTTCCACCAGCCCGGCTGTAGTCACTGGGGAGACACTATGTAGGAGCACTAGATTAGGAAAGGGGACTGTAAAGAGGGGAGGCAAGGGTTTGCACAAGGGTGATTAGTCAATAATGGCCCTGAAATTAGAATTGGGGGCTTGCCGCGCATGCAAGCCCCCGATCTGCACTCACCCGGCGCGCTGACATCTGAAGCCCGGGCCTGCTTGCATTTCCTGTCACAGGCCCGGTTCAGATGTCAGCACGCAGTGCTTACCTGATCCAGCGGCGTAGTTAGTGCGATGTGCCGGCTGGGATCAGGTGAGCACTGTGCAGCCAATCAGGGGAGGGGAAGGTTCATTCATGAGTTTGAGAGTAATAGCTGTCAAACTCATGAAAACTACGGGGGCCCAAAACACTATTTAAACTTTAAATAAAAGTTTAAAAAACATCCCAATCATTAAATTAAGTATAAATAAGTTTAAAAAAATAATTTAAACAATAATTTTTTTTGTTGAAAAAAATACATTTTTAATAAAAAGGGTCTAAAACTAAACTTACCTTATTGTAGATTCTTTAAAATAATAAACCTGTGGAAAAAAAATTCTAAATTGCACTAAAACACCACTTACCTGTAAAAATAAATACTTACGTGTGCTTTTTACAAGCGTAAAGACCGGAGGCCTTTACACATGCGCAAATCCCCCAAAACAGAGGAAATCCAAGACGCACGCGCTGCCCCCTACAGCGCACGCGCTAGCCTCTTCACCTCTTGGGTTAGAGGAGAGGAAATGCCGGTTTTCAGCGCATGCGCTGTGCATGCTGGAAACCGGCATTTTCTCTGGCCAGACGCGTGAGTACCCGATGGATTGGAGGGTAGCTAACGTTACCCCACTATTCAAAAAGGGGGGTAGGGAAAAAGCAGGTAATTACAGACCTGTAAGCCTTACATCAGTTGTGGGCAAAATGCTGGAGTCCATCATTAAGGATGAAATAGCGGAGCACTTAGCAAATGGGGACAGGATAGGACAGAGTCAACATGGATTTACAAAGGGTAAATCGTGCTTGACTAATCTATTGGAATTTTTTGAGGGAGTAACTGGTAGAATAGATGGGGGAGAGCCAGTAGATGTGGTGTACCTGGACTTCCAAAAGGCCTTCGATAAGGTCCCACATAAAAGATTAGCATGGAAAATTGAGGCTCATGGGATAAAGGGGAAAGTTTTGGCGTGGATAGGGAACTGGCTGTCAGATAGAAAACAGAGAGTTGGAATAAACGGCTCATTTTCTGAATGGCAGGCAGTAACAAGTGGGGTACCACAGGGATCTGTCCTGGGCCCCCAGCTGTTCACAATTTACATTAATGACCTGGATCAGGGAGTCGGATGCAGCATTTCCAAATTTGCAGACGACACTAAACTAGGAGGGGGGGTGGGCTCAGAGGAAGAGACCAGGAAGCTCCAGAGCGATTTGGACAGACTGGGCGATTGGGCGGATAAATGGCAGATGCACTATAATGTGGACAAGTGCGAAGTTATCCACCTTGGGTGCAGGAACGGGAGGGCAAATTATTATTTAAATGGCAATAGATTGGGAGAGGGGGAAGTACAGAGAGACCTGGGTGTTCTTGTACACCAGTCACTGAAGGCGAGCATGCAGGTGCAACAGGCGGTCAAGAAGGCAAACGGTATGCTGGCCTTCATAGCAAAAGGGTTAGAATACAGGAACAGGGATACCTTGCTGCAGCTGTACAGGGCACTGGTGAGACCACACCTCGAGTACTGTGTACAGTTTTGGTCGCCTCATCTGAGGAAGGATGTTCTTGCCATGGAGGGGGTGCAGCGGCGATTCACCAGGCTGATACCAGGAATGGCGGGAATGACCTATGAGGAGAGACTATGTAGTTTAGGGATGTACACACTGGAGTTTAGAAGATTGAGAGGGGACCTCATAGAAGTGTATAAAATTCTGACAGGTCTAGACAGACTGGATGCAGAAGGAATGTTTCCCTTGGCGGGTGAGAACAGAACTAGAGGACATAATTTAAGGATAAGGGCTAAACCATTTAGGACAGAGATGAGGGGGAATTTCTTCACTCAGAGAGTGGTGAACCTGTGGAACTCATTGCCACAGAGGGCAGTGTACGCCAGCTCATTAAATATATTTAAGAGGGAATTAGATATATTTCTACGGGCAAAAGGGGTTAAGGGTTACGGAGAGAAGGCGGGGACGGGATACTGAATTAAAGGATCAGCCATGATCTCATCGAATGGCGGAGCAGGCACGAAGGGCCGAATGGCCTACTCCTGCTCCTATCTTCTATGTATCTATGTATCTATGTACCCCTTCCGTACTCACACGTTTGGGGAGGAATTACTGCCCCATTGTTGTTGTATATATGTGGTTAATGGTTTTTGATAAATTTATTACTGGCATGTTGCAGATTTGGTGCTGTGTCTCATTTCAGTTCTGGGGTGTGGTATGGAATCACAAAGTGATCGAATGATGGCGACGTGCTCAGCAACCGGAACGAGGACTCGAATTCACTGGAAACGAAGTCTGATGAGGCGGTCATGGACCGACTTTGCAGAACGCTGCTGTTCGTCTTCCTGTTCTTTATGCTCCTCTTCCTCCTCCTCCTCTTCCTCCTCCTCCTCCTCATCCTCCTCCTCCTCCTCCTGAGTTGGTGCGGTTAAGCCTGGTGGCAATGGCTGCGCATCTGTGCAGCATGCATCAGACGATGCTGAAAAGTGACACCCGCTCAGCCGAGTACTGGAGGGCTCCTCCCGAGCAGTCAAGGCAGTGGAACCATTGCTTGAGCACTCCGATGGTCTGCTGAATGATGTTCCTGGTGGCAGCATGGCTCTCATTATATGAGTGCTGGGCATGAGTGTTGGGGTTGCAGAGGGGAGCCATGAGCCAGGTGGAAAGCGGATAGCCCTTGTCTACAAGCAGCCAGCCGCGAGCTTCATGTGGTGGCTGGAACAGTGCTGGGACACCAGTCTGGTGCAGGATGAAGGCATCGTGGCTGCTGCCAGGATAGCGTGCATTGACGGTCAGGAATCACTGTGTGCTCACACTCCAACTGAACATTAAGTGAGTGGTAGCCTTTGCAGTTACAAAATACCTCAGGATTGTTATGAGGTGCCCGCAAAGCGGCGTGGGAGCAGTCAATGTCACCCTGCATCATGGGGAAGCCCGCTATCCTGGCAAAGCTACATGCACACTTGTGATGCTTCTCTCTGGTCATGGGAAAGGAAATGTAGTCTCTTTTTGAGGAGCTAACAAGGAGGGTAGATGAGGATAGTGCGTTTGACGTAGTGTATATGGACTTTAGCAAGGCTTTTGAAAAGGTTCCACATGGCAGACTGGTCATGAAGTTAAAAGCCCATGGGATCCAGGGCAAAGTGTCAAGTTGGATTCAAAACTGGCTCGGAGACAGGAAGCAGAGGGTAATGGTTGATGGGTGTTTTTGTGACTGAAAGGCTGTTTCCAGTTGGGTTCCACAGGGCTCAGTACTAGGTCCCTTGCTTTTTGTGATATATATCAATGATCTAGACTTGAACATAGGGGGTATGATTAAGAAGTTTGCAGATGATACTAAAATCGGCTGTGTGGTTGATACTGAAGAAGGAAGCTGTAGACTGCAGGAAGATATCAATAAATTGGTCAAGTGGGCAGAACAGTGGCAATGGAATTCAATCCGGAGAAGGGAACTAGATGTAATATCTCCAAATTTGCAGATGACACAAAGCTGGGTGGATGTGTGTGCTGAGAGGAGGATGCCAAAAAACTACAGTATGATTTGGACAGGTTGGGTGATTGGGCAGAAGCATGGCAGATGCAATATAACGTGGATAAATGCGAGGTTATCCACTTTGGTGTCAAAAACAGGAAGGCAGATTATTATCTGAATGGCAATAGATTGGGAGAAGGGGAAGTGCAACGAGACCTGGGTGTCCTTGTGCACCAGTCAATGAAGGTAAGCATGCAGGTGCAGCAGGCGGTTAAGAAGGCAAATGGTATGTTGGCCTTCATAGCGAGAGGATTTGAGTACAGGAACAAGGATGTCTTGCTACAGTTGTACAGGGCCTTGGTGAGACCACATCTTGAGTATTGTGTGCAGTTTTGGTCGCCTTATCTGAGGAAGGATATTCTTGCCATGGAAGGAGTTCAGCGAAGATTCACCAGGCTGATACCTGGGATGGCAGGAATGATGTATGAGGAGAGATTGGGTCGATTGAGCTTGTACTCGCTGGAGTTTAGAAGAATGAGAGGGGATCTCATTGAAACATATAAAATTCTGGCAGGACTGGACAGACTAGATGCAGGGAGGATGTTCCCGATGGTCGGGGAATCCAGAACCAGGGGTCACAGTCTAAGGATAAGGGTTAGGCCTTTTAGGACAGAAATGAGGAGGAATTTCTTCACCCAGAGAGTGGTGAACCTGTGGAATTCTCTACCACAGAAGGCAGTAGAGGCCAATTCATTAAATATGTTCAAGAAGGAGTTGGATATATTTCTTAAGGCTAAAGGGATCAAGGGGTATGGGGAGAAAGCAGGTACCGGGTACTGAACTTGGATGATCAGCCATGATCGCATTGAATGGCGGAGCAGGCTCGAGGGGCCGAATGGCCTACTCCTGCTCCTATCTTCTATGTTTCTATGTTTCTATAAGTGTGAGGTAATGCATTTGGGGAGGGCTAACAAGGAAAGGGAATACAAATTAAATGGTAGGACACTGAGTAGCGTAGAACAACAAAGGGACCTTGGAGTGCATGTCCACAGATCCCTGAAGGTAGCAGGCCAGGTAGATAAGGTGGTTAAGAAGGCATACGGAATGCTTGCCTTTATTAGCCGTGGCACAGAATACAAGAGCAGGAGGGTTAAGCTTTGACTGTATAAAACACTAGTTAGGCTTCAGCTAGAGTACTGCGTGCAGTTCTGGTCACCACATTACAGGAAAGATGTGATTGCACTAGAGAGGGGACAGATGAGATTTACAAGGATGTTGCCGGGTGTAGAGAATCTTAGCTATGAGGATAGACTGGATAGGCTGGGTCTGTTTCCCTTGGAACAGAGGACGCTGAGGGGAGACCTTATTGAGGTGTACAAAATAATGAGGGGCACAGATAAAGTGGATAGAAAGGAACTATTTCCATTAGCAGAGAGGTTAAAAACCAGGGGGCACAGATTTAAATTAATTGGTGGAAGGTTTAGAGGGGATTTGAGGGGAAATTTCTTAACCCAGAGGATTGTGGGGGTCTGGAATTCACTGCCTGAAAGGGTGGTAGAGGCAGGAACCCTAACCACATTTAAAAAGTACTTGGATGTGCAATTGGGACGCTCTAACCTGCAGGGCTACGGACCAAGAGCTGGGAAGTGGGATTAGGCTGGATAGCTCTTTGTTGGCTGGCGCGGACACGATGGCCGAAATGGCCTCCTTCCGTGCTGTAACTTTCTATGATTCTGTTCTATGATATACTTACCTTCGTTGCACCGCCTCTAGGGATCACTAGATTGATTCCTCGGATGAGAGGGTTGTCCTATGATGAGAGATTGAGTAGAATGAGTCATAGAGTCATAGAGTTATACAGCACAGAAAGAGGCCCTTTGGCCCATCGCGTCCGCGCCGGCCATCAAGCCCTGTCTAATCTAATCCCATTTTCCAGCATTTGGTCCGTAGCCTTGTCTGCTATGGCATTTCAAGTGCTCATCCAAATGCTTCTTGAATGTTGTGAGGGTTCCTGCCTCTACCACCCTTTCAGGCAGTGAGTTCCAGATTCCAACCACCCTCTGGGTGAAAAAATTCTTCCTCAAATCCCCTCTAAACCTCCTGCCCCTTACCTTGAATCTATACCCCCTTGTTATTGACCCCTCTACTAAGGGAAAAAGTTCCTTTCTATCGACCCTATCTATGCCCCTCATAATTTTGTACACCTCAATCAGGTCCCCCCTCAGCCTTCTCTGCTCCAAGGAAAACAACCCCAGCCTGTCCAGTCTTTCTTCATAGCTGAAGCGCTCCAGCCCAGGTAACATCCTGGTGAAATAACAACAGAAAATGCTGGAAATACTCAGCAGGCCAGGCAGCATCCGTAGAGAGAGAAACAGAGTTAACGTTTCAGGTCTGGGACCCTTCTTCAGAACTGGAAAAAGCTGGAGATGTAACAGATATTAAGCAGGTGCAGAGACAGGGGGGAGTGGTTAGGAGGGGAGGAAGGAATAGAAAGAAAATCATGTACTTTTGTAAGAGGCAGGAAAGATAAAATGTTGCAAATGGGAATGGCAAAAATCATACTGCATGAAAAATGGGGGCAGGGATAATTATCTGAAATTGTTGAACTCAATGTTGAGTCCGGCAGGCTGTAAAGTGCCCAATCGAAAGATGAGGTGCTGTTCCTCGAGCTTACGTAGAGAATCATTGGAACAGTGCAATAGCCCGAGGACAGAGAGGTCAGAGTGGGAGTGAAGCGGTGAATTAAAGTGACAGGCGACCGGAAGCTCAGAGTCACCCGTACAGCCTTTTGGCTAAGATCAAAGTGTAGTATTTGTTCTTATCAGTTTAATATCTGATACGTCCCCTATTTGGGGACCAAATATTAACTTGGTTTTTGGAACAGGGAGATGGGACAGGGGCTTGCTCCGCCCACTCCACGCATTGACCTGGTATTGCAGTGCATCCAGGGACCGCAGTATTTTGCTATAACATCCTGGTGAATCTCCTCTGAACCCTCTCCAAAGCAATCACATCCTTCCTGTAGTGTGGCGACCAGAACTGCACACAGTATTCCAGCTGTGGCCTAACCAGCGTTTTGTAAAGCTCCATCATAACCTCCCTGCTCTTATATTCTATGCCTCGGCTAATGAAGGCAAGTATCCCATATGCCTTTTTAACCACCTTATCCACCTGTTCTGCTGCCTTCAGGGATCTATGTACATGCACACCAAGGTCCCTCTGATCCTCTGTCTTTCCTAGGGTCTTACCATTCATTGTGTATTCCCTTGACTTGTTAGTCCCTCCAAAATGCATCACCTCACACTTTTCATGGTTAAATTCCATTTGACACTGTTCTGCCCATCTGACCAACCCATCTATATCATCCTGCAGACTGAGGCTACCCTCCTCGCTATTTACCACCCCACCAATTTTCGTGTCATCTGCGAACTTACTGATCATACCCTTTACATTCACATCCAAATCATTAATGTAGACCACAAACAGCAAGGGACCCAGCACCGATCCCTGCGGTACCCCACTGGGCACAGGCTTCCAGTCACAAAAACAACCTTCCACCATCACCCTCTGCCTTCTGCCACTGAGCCAGTTTTGGATCCAATGTGCCAAGGCACCCTGGATCCCATGGCCTCTTACCTTCTTGACCAGTCTCCTATGCGGGACTTTATCGAAAGCCTTACTGAAATCCATGTATACCACATCCACTGCACTACCCTCATCCACACACCTAGTCACCCCCTCGAAAAATTCAATCAAATTGGTCAGACATGATCTTCCCTTGACAAAGCCATGCTGACTATCCCTGATTAATCCTTGCCTCTCCAAGTGGAGACTAATTCTGTCCCTCAGAATTTTTTCCAATAATTTCCCTACCACTGATGTTAGGCTCACTGGCCTGTAATTCCCTGGTTTATCCCTACTACCCTTCTTGAATAATGGTACTATGTTAGCTGTTCTCCAGTCCTCTGGCACATCCCCTGTGGCCAAAGAGGTTCTGAAAATTTGTGTCAGAGCCCCTGCAATCTCCTCCTTTGCCTTACACAGCAGCCTGGGATACATCTCGTCCGGGCCTGGGGATTTATCCACTTTTAAGCCTGCTAAAACCGCTAGTACCTCCTCCCTCTCGATGCTAATATGTTCAAGTATATCACAATCCCCCTGCCCGATTTCTATGTCTACATCATCCTTCTCCATAGTGAACACAGATGCAAAAAATTCATTTAATACCCCAGCTACATCTTCTGGCTCCACACAGAGATTGCCACTTCGGTCCCTAATGGGCCCTACTCTTTCCCTAGTTATCCTCTTACCCTTAATATACTTATAAAACACCTTAGGATTTTCCTTTATTTTGCTCGCCAGTGTTATTTCATGGCCCCTCCTCGCTCTCCTAATTTCTTTTTTAATTAGCCTCCTGCACTTTTTATACTCCTCTAGGGCTTCCTCTGTCTTTAGTCCTTTGTATCTGCCAAAAGCCCCCCTTTTTTTCCTAATCCATCCTCGTATATCCCTTGACATCCAAGGTTCCCTGGGCTTGTTGGTCCCACGCTTGACCTTTACGGGAACATGTTGCCATTGTACTCTCGCAATTTCCTTTCTGAAAGACTCCCATTGCTCCGATGTGGATTTTCCTACAAGTAGCTGATCCCAGTCCACTTTGGCCAGATCCTGCCTTATCATATTAAAATTGGCCTTCCCCCAATTTAGAACCTTTATTTCCGGTCCATCTCTGTCCTTTTCCATGACTACCTTAAATCTCACCGAATTATGGTCACTGTCACCAAAGTGCTCACCTACTAACACTTCTACCACTTGCCCGGCCACATTCCCTAGAATTAGGTCCTCTCTTGTAGGACTTTCTACATGCTGGCTCAAAACGCTCTCCTGGATGCACTTTAAGAATTCTGCACCCTCTAAGCCGTTCACACTCTGACTATCCCAGTTAATATTGGGGAAGTTGAAATCCCCCACTATTATTACCCTATTATTTGCTCATTTCTCTGAGATTTGCCTACATATCTGTTCCTCTATCTCCCCCTGACTGTTTGGGGGCCTATAGTACACTCCGAGCAAAGTGCTAGCCCCCTTTTTGTTTTTAAGTTCTACCCATATGGCCTCATTAGAGGAACCTGTTAATATATCATCCCTCCTTACAGCAGTAATTGACTCCTTAATTAATATTGCAACACACCCTCCTCTTTTACCCCCCCCCCTCTGTCTCGCCTGAAGATTCTATACCCCGGAATATTGAGCTGCCAGTCTTGCCCCTCCCTCAACCATGTCTCCATGATAGCAACAATGGGCCAGAAATTCCAGGCCAGAAGCGTGAGTACGGTCGGGTTACTCACGCACCTGGCCGTTGGAAATGCCGGCGTTCAGCAGGAACAGCGCATGCGGGGAACGCTGGCATTTCCAGACCCGAGGTCTATTCACAGCACGTGCGACTGCACAGGCAGCGCTTGCGCAGTGAACTTTGTAGATTTCACTGATGGATTCAGTGAGGGTAAGTCCCTAGAACTTGCACTTGAAAAAAGCAAGTGTAAAGTTGTTCATTGGCTGGGGAAGGAGATATATTTTATGGAGGAGCTTATGAAATGCAATATTTAGGTTTGGGAAAGGGAGGGAAGTTATTTTAAGAAATTTTAAGTAAGTTTTAAACTTTAATTTTTTTTTTTTAAACGGGTTTTCAGAACGGTAGGTAGAAGGAGCAATTGTGGCTGTGTGAATGGAATGTGAGAATGAGTTATGTATGTATGTCCACATATATTCCTTTACGTATATGTATGTATGTTTTATATTCCTTTACTAATGTGTATGAATGTATATTTTTAATTATGATTTTCCAATAAGTTACTTTCTCTGAAAGTCATAATTAAATAATACATTCATACACATAAGTAAAGGAATATATACATAACACGCAAAGGAATATATACAGACATACATACTTTCAGAAGCTCCACGATAAGAAATATCTTCCTCCGCAGCCTCTGGAGCAACTGTACCCATGCTTTTTTCATGTGTAAGTTGTAATGACTGGACCTCACTGAAAGCATTAATGAAAGCGGCGAATTATACTGCGCACGCGCTGCCTGTGCAGTCGCACGCGTTCTGCCTCTGAACCCCTTCGTTCAGAGGACAGGAAATGCCGGTTTTCCCCACATGCACTGTGCATGCTGAAAACCGGCATTTCTTCCGGCCAGATGCGTAAGTACCCCGACCGTACTAGCGCATTTGGAAGGAAATTACTGGGCCAACATTTTACATGTCAATAAAATAAAAAATTTAACAATTGCACAACTTGCCCCCTCGCATCTGCGACTGAGGGTCCAAGGAGGTGCATTGCGCAAGAGGTCATCATCGTACGTATCCTCACACTGTTCCCTTTGGGGAACTGTATGAAGTGGTGGAAGGATTTATGGCCGTGATTAACGCTCATTCCGTGACCGTAACCATCTTTGAACCAGCCATTAGGGTGGTTAGTCCTATGGCGGGCGGGTTTTACGGGCTCCCACAACCCATCTGAGGGGGGGGGCCACCAACACCCACGGACGCAAGCATCCCGCTGGCTGTCCACCCAGAATTTAAAGTTGGAGCTCCGACTCCACTTGCCGGGACTGTCTGGAGTGGGGTTCAAAACCCTACTCCTTCTGGCCCAGCGGCGGGGATGCTTACTGCTACGCAAAAGGCCCACTCCGCACAAAAGGTGACACCCATACGTTTCCTGCGCCTTTTCCCTCCCCGTGACTGGAGCCCTATGCTGCCATTTCACGTTGCTAATTGGATTGGGCCTTTGTCATAGCGGTAGGATCCCCGCCGCTGGGCCAGATCAGGGTAGGGTTTCGAACCCCGCTCCAGACAGTCCCGGCAAGTGGAGTCGGAGCTCCGGCTCCAAATTCTGGGTTGACATCCAGTGAGATATTTGCGTCCGTGGGTGTGGGTGGCCCCCCCTCCTTGTATAGCTTGTGGGAGCCCGTAAAACCCTCCCGCCATAGGACTAACCGCCCTAATGGCTGGTTCAAAGATGGTTACGGTCACGGAATGAGCGTTAATCATGGCCATAAATCCTTCCACCACTTCATACAGTTCCCCAAAGGGAACAGTGTGAAGACACGTATGACGACGACATTGCTAAATAAATAAATGGAATTAAAAAAATTCTTTTAGGGCTTTTAAAAGTTTTTAAATTGCTTTAATTCTCTTTAAAACTACTTCAGATTACTCAAAATAATGTAAACATTTTAAAAAGTTTATAAAAGTTACCAAAATCTTCAAAAAACTTCCAAAAACCTATTTAAACTGCTGCTTTGCATGTAAAAATCCTTAGCAGCTTGACAGAAACATTGGGGGCGTGTCCAGTGAAACTGAGACCTCAAGGGGCGTGTCTCACTTACACTGCACGCTCCTGGCTTCGCGCTGGCTGCACTCCTGGGCGGCGTGACGTCATACGCTGCCCGGGAATGTGCTTTCTATTTCTGCAAGTTCAGGCGTCCCAGAAGCTGATCGGCACGAGCGCGGGGTAAGTGCAAATACGGCGCTTGCACGCGCTGCAAGCCCCGTTCTGGAATTTCTGGGCCAATATCATACTCCCATGTGTTCATCAACACCTTCAGTTCATCCACCTTATTCGCAAGACTCCTTGCATTAAAATAAATGCCATCCGGCCTTGCCCTACTCCCTTGTGCTGTTACATATTTGCTCTGCCTTCCAGGCTGACTTGTTTTTTCCTCTATATTTGGCTGTACATCACCCCCTATTATAGCTCCACTCTGTATCCCATCCCCCTGCCAAGTTAGTTTAAACCCCCCCCAACAGTGCTAGCAAACCTCCCCGCAAGGATATTTGTCCCGTTCTGGTTCAGGTGCAACCCGTCCGACTTGTACAAGTCCCACCTTCCCCTGAAGCAGACCCAGTGATCCAGGAAACTAAAGCTCTCCCTCCTGCACCAACTCTTTAGCCACGCATTCATCTGCTCTATCCTGCTATTCCTATACTCACTAGCACGTGGCACCGGGAGTAATCCAGAGATTACAACCTTTGAGGTCCTGCTCTTTAATCTGCTACCTAGCTCCCTAAATTCTTGCTGCAGGACCTCATCCCTCTTCCTACCCATGTCGTTGGTCCCAATGTGAACCACGACCTTTGACTGTTCACCCTCCCCCTTCAGAATGCCCTGCAGCCGTTCAGTGACATCCTTGACCCTGGCACCAGGGAGGCAACAAACCATCCTGGAGTCACGTCTACGGCCACAGAAATGCCTATCAGTTCCCCTTACGATAGAATCCCCTACCACTATTGCGCTCCCACTCTTTTTCCTCCCTTCCTGAGCAGCAGAAGTGCCCCCGGTGCCATGAGAATGGACCTATACTCTCTGGAGTTTAGAAGAATGAGAGGTGATCTCATTGAAACATATGAGGTTCTGAGGGAGATTGACAGGATAGATGCTGAGAAGCGGTTTCCCCTGGCTGGAGTGACTAGAACTAGGGACATGCACTTCGGATAAGGGTTTGGCCATTTAAAACTGAGATGAGGAGGAATTTCTTCACTCAGAGGGTTGTGAATCTTTGGAATTCTCTACCCCAAAGGGCTGTGGCTGCTGAATCATTGAGTATATTCAAGGCTGAGATAGACAGATTTTTGGAATCAAGGGATATGGGGATAGTGCGGGAAAGGGGAGTTGAGGTTGAAGATCAACCATGATCTTATTGAATGGTGGAGCAGGCTCGAGGGGCCGTATGGCCTACTCCTGCTCTTAATTCTTATGTTCTTATGTTCTTATGAATTCACCCACTCTAATTCACCCACCTTCTCAGTCCTTCCTCTGTTTATTTCTCAATCCTTAAATGTCATTGGTTAAGGAGATACACAGTTGTCCCATTGTTCACCAAGGTCACAGATGCCCTGTTGCCCTCGCCACGCCATTATCAGCTTGTAATTCCATCAGCTTTGTGGCCAAAAATTTTTGAGCTGACGGCTGCAGGAAAATGTTTAACTAAGAGGGCATGACATGTGATGCCCTGCTCCTGCAAATTCTGGGCCATTGTATAAAATAACAGTTGTCTGTGAATTAGTTTATATTTGGTGTCGGTCTTAGCCCACTCTCACCTCTGACTTAGAAGGTCACTGTTTCAGTTTTTTTTTAAATTTGTTCCTAGGATGTGGGCATCAGTGCCAAGGCCAGCATTTATTGCCCATCCCTAATTGCCCTTGAGAAGGTGCCGGTAAGCCACCTTCTTGAACCGCTGCAGTCCGTGTGGTGACTGTACTCCCACAATGCTGTTAGGGAGGAAGTTCCCGGATTTTGACCCAGCGATGATGAAGGAACGGCGATATATTTCCAAGTCAGGATGGTGTGTAAATTGGAGGGGATCTTGCAGGTGATGGTGTTCCCATGCACCTGCTGCCTTGTCCTTCTAGGTGATAGACGTTGCGGGTTTGGGAGGTGCTGCCGAAGAAGCCTTGGCAAGTTGCTGCAGTGCATCTTGTAAATGGTACACACTGCAGCCATGGTGCGCCGGTGGTGGAGGGCGTGAATGTTTAAGGTGGTGGATGGGGTGCCAATCAAGCAGACTGCTTTGTCTGGATGGTGTTGAGCTTCTTGAGTGTTGTTTGGAGCTGCACTCATCCAAGCAAGTGGAGATTATTCCATCACACTCCTGACTTGTGCCTTGTAGATGGTGGAAATGCTTTGGGGAGTCAGGAGATGAGACACTTGCCACAGAATACCCAGCCTCTGACCTGCTCTTGTTCCCACAGTATTTCTGCGGCTGGTCCAGTTAAGTTTCTGGTCAATGGTGACCTCCAGGATGTTGATGGTGGGGTATTAGATGATGGTAATGCCATTGAATCTCAAGAGGCGGTAATTATACTCTCGCTTGTTGGAGATAGTCATTGCCTGGGACTTGTGTGGCGCGAATGTTACTTATTACTTATCAGCCCAAGCCTGAATGTCGTCCAGGTCTTGCTGCATGCGGGCATGGACTGCTGTATTATCTGAGGAGTTACGAATAGAGATGAACACTGTGCAATCATCAGCGAACATCCCCATTTCTGACCTTATGATGGAGGAAAGGTCATTGATGAAACAGCTGAAAATGGTTGGGCTTAGGACACTGCCCTGTGGAATTCCAGCAGCGATGTCCTGGGGCTGAGATGATTGACCTCCAACAACCACAACCACCTTCTTTTGTGCTAGGTATGACACCAGCCAGTGGAGAGTTTTCCCCCTGATCCCCATTGACTTCAGTTTTACTAGGGCTCCTTGGTGCCACACTCGGTCAAATGCTGCCTTGATGTCAAGAGCAGTCACTCTCTCCTCACCTCTGGAATTCAGCTCTTTTGTCCATGTTTGGACCAACGCCGTAATGAGGTCTGGAGTCAAGTGGTTCTGGCGGAAATCAAACTGAGCATCAGTGAGCAGGTTATTGGTTTGTCAGTGTCGCTTGATAGCACTGTCGACGACACCTTCCATCACTTTGCTGATGATTGAGAGTAGACTGATGGGTCGGTATTTGGCCGGATTGGATTGTCTAGCTTTCAGTGGACAGGACGTACCTGGGCAGTTTTCCACATCGTCGGGTAAATGCCAGTGTTGTGGCTGTATTGGAACAGCTTGGCTAGCGGCGCAGCCAATTCTAGAGCACAAGTCTTCAGCACAACAGCCGCAATGTTGTCAGGGCCCATAGTCATTGCTGTATCCAGTGCACTCAGTCATTTCTTGATATCACTTGAAGTGAATCGAATTGGCTGAAGACTGGCTTCTGTGATGGTGGGGGCATCAGGAGTAAGCCGATATGAATCATCCACTTGGCACTTCTGGCTGAAGATGATTGCAAACGCTTCAGTTTTGCTTTTTGCACTTGCGTTCTGGGCTCCGTCATCATTGAGGTTGGGGACATTCATGAAGCCTCCTTCTCCCTTTAGTTGTTTAATGGTCCACCACCATTCATGACTGGAAGTGGCAGGACTGCAGAGCTTTGATCCGATCATTTGATTTTGGGATCGCTTAGCTCTGTCTATAGCATGCTTCATCCGCTGTTTAGCATGCATGTAGCCCTGTGTTACAGCTTCCCTGGTTTGGCACCTAACTTTTAGGTATGCCTGGTACTGCTCCTGGCATGCTCTTCTGCACTCCTCATTGAACCAGGGTTGGTTGCCTGACTTGATGATAATGGTAGAGTGAGGCATATGCCAGTTCATGAGGTCATAGATTGTGCTGGAACACAATTCTTCTGCTGCTGCTGATGGCCTACAGTGCCTCATGGATGCCCAGTTTTGAGCTGTTAGATCTGTTCTGAATCTATACCATTTAGCATGGTGGTAGTGTCACACAACACGATGGCGGGTGTCCTCAGTGTGAAGACAGGACTTTGTCTCCACAAGGACAGTGGGGTGGTCACTGTAGTGTATGTACCTTTAAGAGAGAACTGCTTTTACAGCTCCTGTATACTGTAGTACCAGCAGTGACCACACCTGTATATAAGCCTTGAGCGTGCCTCTGTACCCCCAGTCTTGCGACTACTCTACTTCAGTAAACACCTGTTGATTGTTAAGTTACAGCCTCCGTGTAGTTATTGGGAAACATCCTATTTTAAGAATCACGGATCTAACAGTGGCGACGAGGTCGATTCGAATCTGCCTGCAACTCTGCATTTCCCTTCAAGGATTCGCTCCGGGAGGACGGTGGAAGAAAGTCGAGGCCAGAAGCACGGGCATCGACCACGAGCAACCACCCAGTCATCCGGCAGAAAGTAAACCTCGCAGGAGAGGCTGTTGAGAGCCGGGCTGGGTTCCCCAGCCACGACAATCCAGCAACAGAATGGCAACAGGTGCAGCGCACACCCTTCCCGGACAGCGGCGGCTGGAGCCGACCGACGGCGTAGAAAAGCCGAGCAGCGTCGACGGGGTAAGAGAGAGGGTGAAGCGCACAGGGCGCGGCCGGGGTTTGAAAACCGAGCGGCGTCGAGGAAAAACAAACAGAGAGAGAGAGAGGGTAAAGCAGCAGCCGGGTTCAGGACCGAGTGACGGCAACGGGAAAGGCACACAGGAAAACGCGCAGAGCACAGCCAGGGCTCAAGGGCTGAACCGCGTCTGCGGGGAGAAGAAGGGAGAGCGCGGGAGATGCCATTGAGCTGCGGAGAAGAAGGGAGAGCGCGGGAAATGCCATTTTTAGAAGCTGCAGCGGAGAAGAAGGGCGAGCGCGGGAAGGAAGGAAAGCGCGGGAGACGCCATTTTGTGCCAGCGGAGAAGAAGGGAGTGCGTGGGAGACACCATTTTAGACAGTTAAATCACACCCAGGGATGGCGAAGAGTGGCAGTATCACGGCGTTCGACAATGAAGTCGAAGATTGGGCGACATATGTGGAACGCATTGAGGTGTACTGCAGGGCGAATGAAGTGCCAGATGCTAGGAAAGCGCTGGTTTTGTTAAATTCCATGGGTGCAAAAACTTATGGCTTACTGCGAAACCCGATAACCCCAGAGAAGCCCGTGGATAAGAATTTCGAAAGCATAGTAGAAATCCTACTGGACCACTTAAGCCCCACACCACTGCTGATAGCAGAAAGATTTAAGTTCCACAAAAGGAACCAGCATAAAGACGAAAGTAATGCTGAGTACTTAACGGAACTGCGCAAGTTATCGAAACACTGCCAGTTTGGAGTGTGACTATCAGATACGTTAAGGGACAAGTTTGTGTGTGGGCTTCAAAGTGAAGGAACCCAGAAATGGCTGCTATCAGAAAAGGATCTTACGCTGGACAAGGCTTTCAGCATGGCAGTATCACATGAAGCAGCTGCATGGGGCGCTGCAGAGGTACAACGGAGACCGCAAGAATACGGCACCAATGAAAAGTCATATGGAGCAGGGAAGTGTTATCGCTGCGGCAGAACAACACACGACCAGAAGGATTGTTGGTTCAAGGACCAAGTGTGCAGACAGTGTGGAAAAAGAGGACACATAGCAAGAGTCTGCAGGTCAGGGAAGAAAACCAACAGCAAGAAATCTCCACAGGAGAAGTACAAAAAGGTACATAAGGTGATGGACAGTAGTTCAGATGAACAGGGAAGTGATACAGACTCCGGAAGCAAGGAGCTGGGTTGTCTGAAAATACATAAGGTAACCAAAATGGAGGATCACCAGACTACCTGGGTCACACTCAAGATAGACGGAGTCCATGTGAAAATGGAATTGGACACCGGATCAGCCATAACAGTTATAAACCAAAGTGATTACAAGCGGCTATTTTCACATATACCCTTGGAGGCTAAAGAGATTGTCTTGAAGACGTACACGGGGCAAAAAGTCTACCCCAAAGGAAAAATAAGGGTGAACGTGATATACAAAGGACAGGAAATACCTAAAATGGACCTATATGTATTGCCAGATGGAGGACCACCACTACTAGGACGTGAATGGATCCGGAAGATACAATTAGATTGGCATTCCATATAGGCACTGAAGGTTGAGGCCAAAAAGGATGACGACGTCACACCTGGACGACTGTCAAAAATGCTAACTGACGCACCAGAAGTGTTCCAGGAGGGACTCAGAACACTAAAAGGCATAACAGCGACGATTAAAATAGAGGAAAATGCAAGTCCAAAGTTTTTTAAGGCCAGACCGGTGCCTTATGCGATCCGACCAGCCGTCGAAGCAGAGCTGGAAGGATTGGAACGTTCAGGAGTACTGTCCAAAGTAGACTGGAGCGAGTGGGCTACACCCATCGTCTCTGTAATGAAGAGGTCATTGAGTAATACGCCTGGGGAACCAAAGAAGGTCCGCATCTGTGGGGATTTTAAGGTGACAGTGAACCCAGTCCTTCACACGGTACAATATCCGCTTCCACGGAGTGAGGATATTTTCACCTCGCTATCTGGAGGTAAACGCTTCACCAAAATTGATCATGGCCCAGGCGTACTTGCAAATGGAGGTAGAAGAAGCCTTGAAACAATACCTCACGATCAACACTCATAAAGGTCTCTATCAATACAACCGACTGGTGTTCGGGGTAGCATCAGCTCCGGCTATTTGGCAAAGGGCAATGGATCAAGTCCTGCAAGGGATTCCAGGGACCCAGTGTTATTTGGACGACATCCTGGTCACGGGCGAAAATGACAGTGATCACCTCGCCAACCTGGAGAAGGTGCTCATGAGATTAAAGGAATATGGGCTACGAGCTAATCGCCACAAGTGCGAGTTTTTCCAGAAGCAGATCTCGTATTGTGGCCACATTATTGATGAAGAGGGGTTACATAAGTCCCCTGAAAAGATTGAGGCAGTAGTCAAGGCTCCAGCACCGGAAAATGTGTTACAACTGAGGTCGTTCCTCGGGCTGGTGAACTACTACCATAAGTTCTTACCAAATTTGTCGACAGTAGTACACCCACTGAATACCCTACTGCAAACGGGGGTACTGTGGAAGTGGAATGACGAATGTAAATGAGCTTTCCAGAAGTGCAAAGATTTGATCACATCAAAAGAGGCGTTGGCCCATTTCAACCCAGCACTACCAATCCAGTTGGCATGTGATGCATCACCCTATGGTATTGGAGCGGTGTTGTCGCACAAATTCCCAGACGGGTTGGAGAGGCCAGTAGCCTTTGCGTCTCGGTCACTAACCTCAGCCGAGCGCAACTACGCCCAGATCGACAGGGAGGCCCTCAGCCTAGTATGGGGAGTAAAAAAATTCAACCACTATCTGCATGGGCAGAAGTTCACCTTGCTGACTGACCACCAACCACTTGTCTCCATCTTTAATCGAAAGAAGGGCGTTCCGGTGATGACTGCACAACGGTTACAAAGATGGTCCCTTTTTCTAAGGGTGAACCAATATGAAATAGAATATAAAGGCACGAAACAGCATGGAAACGCTGATGGGCTATCACGCTTGCCACTGCCTACTGTGGAGGAAGCACCAGCAGTGGACCCTTTCGAGATATTTTTTTCGTAAATAATTGAACGATTGCCAGTAACTAACCGGATATAGAGAAGGAGACCCGCAATGATCCGACACTGTCCCGGGTATATGATTTGACGGTGAGGGGATGGCCAACACATGGCGACTCACTGTTGCCAGCATTCTCATCCAGAAGAGAACAGCTGTCAGTATGCCAGGGGACAGTGATGTGTGGATCCCGAGTGGTAATTCCACCCAAGTTAAGGGAGAGAGTGCTAAATGAGCTTCACGAAGGTCATCTGGGAGGGGTGAAAATGAAAAGCCTTGCTAGGGCTTATGTGTGGTGGCCGGGGATTGATCAACAAATCGAGGACCTAACTAAGAGCTGCTCAGGATGCCAGAAGGTCCAAAATGCAACACCACATGCCCCTCTATACCCATGGGAGTGGCCCTCCTCTCCATGGCAACGGGTGCATATTGATTTTGCTGGTCCATTCATGGACTCAATGTTTTTAATTGCTGTGGATGCGCACTCATAATGGCCTGAGGTGATCAAAATGTCCTCCACCACCACGGAGAAAACTATTGCAGTCCTACGGACCATCTTTGCCAGGAACAGCTTGCCAGAGCAGGTTTGCTCTGATAATGGACCACAGTTTGTGTCCGAAGAGTTTCGAAGATTTATGAAAAGGAATGGGGTAAGGCATTACACCTCCGCTCCATATCATCCAGCCACCAATGGATTGGCTGAGAGGTTTGTACAAACCTTTAAAAAAGCAGTAAGGGCCATGTGCGATGACGACGTTCCACTGCAGCATAAGGTGGACAATTTCCTGTTAGCCTACAGAAATGCGACACATACAATCACCAACCAGACCCCGGCCATGATGTTCTTTAACCGAAGGTTGCGATCTCGTCTGGATTTGCTCAGACCAAATGTGCGAAGAAATGTTGAGGATAAACAATTCCAGCACATCAATGAGAAGCCGACAAGGAGCTTCAATGTAGGACAACCAGTCTTGGCCCGTGACTACCGAACAGAGAAATGGCAACCCGGAACGATATGCACACGGCAGGGGCCATTAATGTACACAGTGGATGTCGGGGAGAACATTGTGAGACGCCACGTCGATCAGATCTTAGCGTCACAGGAACGAGTCAACCCATGTCTCGCGTACCTGGGGATGAACCCGACATACCAGTAGCATCTACCTCCGAAACAGTCGCAGTGGGAACCGATGAATGGGGGCCAGAATCGCCTCCGCACCAAGAACAAGAACCTCAGGAAAGGTGCTATCCAGAAAGGATCAGGAAGCCGCCCCAAAGCCTGAATCTATAAATGGACTATTTCTGTTTAATGTGCATGTTAAAGTGTTAATTGTTATTTGCATATTATGGGTACTGCTAATCTAAAAGGGGAGGAATTGTAGTGTATGTACCTTTAAGAGAGAACTACTTTTACAGCTCCTGTATACTGTAGTACCAGCAGTGACCACACCTGTATATAAGCCTTGAGCATGCCTCTGTACTCCCAGTCTTGAGACTACCCTACTCCAGTAAACACCTGTTGATTGTTAAGTTACAGCCTCCGTGTAGTTATTTTGAAACATCCTATTTTAAGAATCACGGATCTAACAGTCACTGCTACCAATGCTGTCATGGACAGATGCACCTGTGACAGGTAGATTGGTGAGGACGAGTTCAAGTAGGTTTATCCCTCGTGTTGGTTCTCTCACCACCTGCCGCAGGCCCAATCTGGCAGCTATGTTCTTCGGGACTCAGCTATCTCGGTCAGTAGTGGTGCTACCGAGCCACTCTTGGTGATGAACATTAAATTCCCCCACCCAGACTACATTCTGTGCCTTTGCCACCCTCAGTGCTTCTTTCAAGTGGTGTTCCACATGGAGGAGTACTGATTCATCAGTTGAGGGAGGGCGGTAGGTGGTAATCAGCAGGAGCTTTCCTTGCCCATGCTTGACCCGCAGCCATGAGACTTCATGGGGTCCGGTGTCAATGTTGAAGTTCCCAGTCAGAGACTTGATCTAGGCTGACACTTTAATGGTTTACTATGGGAGTGCTGCACTGTTGGAAGTGCCATCCTTCAGACAAGACATTAAACTGAGACCTTTCCTCTCAGGTGGATGTAAAAATGCCATTACACTTTTCAAACAATAATACGGGAGTTCTCCTGGTGTCCTGACAAATGCTTATCCCTCAACCAACACTACCCAAAAAGGGATGATCTTATTGCTGATTGTGGGGTTTTGCTGTGTACAATCCGGCTGTTTTGTTTGCCACATTACAACAGGGACTTTGCTTCATTTGCTATGAAACACCTTCTTTGGATGTCCTGAGGTTGTGAAAGGCGCTGTTGAAATGTAAGTTCTTTTCTTTAATCACAATATTCTGAATGATGAATAATCTGAGGGTTCGAATGTTAATAAGCTTTACTGTTTCCACCTATGGCATGGTCTAAATCAGGGGTTCTCAAACTTTTTGTTTCTAAGGCCCCCCTCCCGTGTTATAAAAGTTCCCTGTAACACAACACAAATATGTTTTCTGCTGAAACAATAATTATATAATTAAAAATATATATTTATTATTATTTTTATTTTACTTACTTAATTAACCTTATGTAAAAGAGAATGCATTATGTAACCTGAGAATGTGTTAATTTCTGCGCATTCAGCACCAACATGCACCAACTAGGGATGGGCAGAAATGCCAGCCTTGTCAACATCCCAAGAATCAAAATATATATTAAAAATGTCCCAGCCCTCACCCAAATGGTGAGTCAAGCATGATACCCCAACCTCAAATGGGTGAACATATCATCAGATACCCCATGTGGATGAGCAAAGCATCGGATATCCCAACCGCTTCTGAAGAAATGTTGCCTGCTCTTCCTGTAGATGTTGATTGACCTGGGGTTTTCCAGTATATGTACTGTTGCAGTAATTTGCTTTTTACCTTCCTATAAAGGGGCGCTTGGATTGTAAACCTGTACCACATTAATTCCCAGTTCTCTGGAGGAGCTGCGCGACGAGTTGCCAGGCACGACCTCCTGTCTCACGGGTTATTGGAGTGGTCGCCTGCAGATGACTAAATAGCGAGTTCAGCACAGCTGGAGTCTGGACAGGGGAAGGCAGAGCCTGTGGTCGAGGCCGGATCCGCATGGGGTGGGGTGGGGGATGGGGATGGGGTTGCAACTCGTCCGGTTAACTGTCAACATCACACACTCCACCCCCACCCTGTCACTCTGCTAGAAGAATACATGTCTTATCACGTGACTGATCTGATTGTTCAGCCTTACAATGTAGAGATGAATTTCAGTAGCAGTCATTCATTCTTAATAATATTGACTTTTATTAATTATTTTACTAAATCATTTGAATCAAAAACATCAGGGATATTGAGAATATATGCACTATATAGGTTAGGGGGTCAGCTTTCTTTCTCATTAAAGCATTCCAGCACAGTCAGTTCCTATCAAGTGAATAATCGTTTTGGCACAGCCATTCATTCATTATCAGAAATAATTCACTAGCCACGATTTCACATTGAAGCACTGCACTCATTCATGTCCTATGGGCATTGACAGTGTTTTCACAGTCACTGAAGATGGTTCAAAGTGGTGATAATAAAAATAATATGACATATCCTAGAGCTTTTAATTCCTTTCGAACTTTAAAATTGCAAAATAATTCCCTTATTCTAGTCTCCTATGATTTATATGACATCTTTCTGCATCAATTACGTTACATTCTTTAACAAGTATAACATTAGTTCCATTTTAACTGTCCTTAACACAGTTTCCATTTAATTCAGACTATAGCACATATTATATAAAAAAAATTATTGATGACACAGTATGAATAAAAACCTGTAATAACAGCACCCAAGTTTTGCTCCTGTGGTTTATATTGTAATTTAAAACCTAACATAAGTTACATCTTTCTTACACACTTACCTCTACAGTTCCATGGGGCTGTCAATGCCATCTTTGGCACCAGAAGTGCAGCTTTGGGTACTGTGGCCTATTCAGTGCCCAATGGCCCCAGAGCCCTATAATAAGTACCGATAATGTAGTCGGTGCAGAAAGCCTGTGCAGCCAATGGGCGCATGGTTCATTGAGGCTTCATTTCTAATGAAAATGAGGCCCCTATTATTTCACTGACAGTGAGCTGGAGGTTCTTTTGCAGATGATGAGGCAGAGGAGACACAGCGGGCGCAAAATTGAGATCATTAGCGCCCGTCTTTTGGGTGCTATGTGTGCCCTTTGAGCTCCAAAATGGCATCTGCGGTATGCGCACAAATTTGTGGGACGAATTGCACTGGACACCATATTGGTGAGGGTGTTAGCGCGCGCAGTGAACGTCTGCAGAGCAGGCAGATCATGACGTCAATCAGCGTCTAACGCTGATTTGATGCCAGCAGTGCCATTTTGGAGCACAACGCTGGTGCTAACGCCCTCTCTTAACCTCGCACAGCTGAACACGCGTTCAGCAGCATGAAGGACACCCCACCAGCGCTATTTAAAAGGATCATCAACTATACTCAGGGTAGTTGCTGGTTGATTTCTTCTGGCTGTTGATACATTTGTACAAGTGTTTCGTGCTTTCTATAGTTGTTTAAAATGGCAAAAGTCTGCAGGGAGTGGTGTGGCAGGTGCTGAAGGACTTTTTGCTGACTTCAAGGCTTCTGCACAAACCACTTGCTGCCAGACATGGGTGCACTAATAAGCATTCCCCTTGGAATACAGCATGACTTGGAGAATGAACAGAGGACACACAGAACAGGAGAAGCTGCTGGAAATGGAAGGAGGAGGAGGAGGAGAAGGGCTCTCAGCAGGAGGCCAAATCCGCCCAGAGTGTCCAGGGAGCAATTCTCCCACTTGAACCTCAGTAAGGAACAATGTGTGAGGCGTCTGTGCTTCAGTAAGAATGTCCTCACTGAAATCTGCCACTTGCTGCAGCTACAACTGCAACCTCAGAGCAGGGCGAGGACCACATTGCCAGTGGCTGTGAAGGTGATCGTGGTGATGAAGTTTTATGTGTTGGGCTCCTTCCAGGCTCGAGCTGGAGATATTTGCAACATCTTGCAGTTTGCCGTCCACAGTTGCGTAAGGGAGGTCACTGAGGCTCTGTATTCCAAGAGAGCTGAATACATCTCATTCCTTCTTGCCAGAGAGCAGCAGGCGGAGCAAGCATGTGGCTTTGCTTGGATTGCAGTCTTTCCCATGGTGGCCGCATGTCAACTCTGCCATTTACTGGAACCGAAAGGGATCCCTCTCCCTCAATGTCCAGCTGGTGTGCGACCATAGAGTCATAGAGTCATAGAGTTATACAGCACAGAAAGAGGCCATTCGGCCCATCGCGTCCACGCCGGCCATCAAGCCCTGTCTAATCTAATCCCATTTTCCAGCATTTGGTCCATAGCCTTGTATGCTATGGCATTTCAAGTGCTCATCCAAATGCTTCTTGAATGTTGTGAGGGTTCCTGCCTCTACCATCCTTTCAGGCAGTGAGTTCCAGATTCCAACCACCCTCTGGGTGAAAAGGTTTTTCCTCAAATCCCCTCTAAACCTCCTGCCCCTTACCCTGAATCTATGCCCCCTTGTTACTGACCCCTCTATTAAGGGGAAAAGTTCCTTACTATCTACCCTATCTATGCCCCTCATAATTTTGCACACCTCAATCAGGTCCCCCCTCAGCCTTCTCTGCTCCAAGGAAAACAACCCCAGCCTGTCCAGTCTTTCTTCATAGCTGAAGCGCTCCAGCCCAGGTAACATCCTGGTAAATCTCCTCTGCACCCTCTCCAAAGCAATCACATCCTTCTTATAGTGTGGTGACCAGAGCTGCACACATTACTCCAGCTGTGGCCTTACCAGCGTTAACCGAGTGAACCTTCTTTGCACTGACTCGAGAGCAAGTATGTCCTTTCTTAAGTATGGACACCAAAACTGTACGCAGTATTCCAGGTGCGGTCTCACCAATACCTTGTACAACTGAAGCAATACCTCCCTATTTTTATATTCTATCCCCCTAGCAATGAAAGCCAACATTCCATTGGCCTTCTTAATCACTTGCTGCACCTGCATACTAACCTTTTGAGTTTCGTGCACCAGGACCCCCAGATCCCTTTGTACTTCAGTACTTTCCAGTTTCTTGCCATTAAGATAATAACTTGCTCTACGATTTTTCCTGCCAAAGTGCATAACCTCACACTTTCCAGTATTGTATTCCATCTGCCAAATCTCTGCCCACTTAATTAGCCTGTCTATGTCCCCTTGCAGGTTTTTTATGTCCTCCTCCCTCACTACTTTCCCTCCCATCTTAGTATCATCTGCAAACTTTGATATGTTACACTCGGTCCCCTCCTCCAAATGGTTAATATAGATTGCAAAGAGTTGGGGACCCAGCGCTGATGCCTGCGGAACACCACTAGTTACTGATTGCCAGTCTGAGAATGAACCATTTATCCCAACTCTCTGCCTTCTGTTAGATAGCCAATCCTCTATCCATGCCAGAATATTACCCCCAATCCCGTGATTTTTTATCTTAAGCAATAATCTTTTGTGTGGCACCTTGTCAAATGCCTTTTGGAAGTCTAAATACACTACGTCCACTGGTTCCCCTTTATTCACCCTATATGTTACTTCCTCAAAGAACTCCAGCAAATTTGTCAAACATGACTTCCCCTTCATAAAACCATGCTGACTTTGTCCTATTAAATTATGATTGTCGAAATGTCTTGTTACTGTCTCCTTAATAATGGACTCCAAAATTTTACCTACCACAGATGTTAGGCTAACGGTCTATAGTTTCCAGCCTTCTGTCTACTGCCCTTTTTAAATAAGGGTGTTACATTAGCAGTTTTCCAGTCTGCCAGGACCATTGCCGAGTCCAGGGAGTTTTGGAAAATTATTACCAATGCATCCACAATCCCTACCGTCACTTCCCTCAAGACCCTAGGATGTAAGCCATCAGGTCCAGGTGATTTATCCGCCTTGAGTCCCATTATTTTACCGAGTACCACTTCCTTAGTGATTTTGATCGTGTTTAGCTCCTCCCCCCCTTTAGCCCCATGTTTGTCCAGTGTTGGGATATTCTTAGTGTCTTCTACTGTAAAGACTGATATAAAATATTCATTCAGTGTTTTTGCCATCTCCATATTTCCCACCATTAATTTCCCGGTCTCATCCTCTAAGGGACCAACATTTACTTTAGCCACCCTTTTTCTTTTTATATAACTATAAAAACTCTTACTATCTGTTTTTATATTTTTTGCTAATTTACTTTCATAATCTATCTTCCCTTTCTTAATCAATCTTTTTGTTATTTTTTGCTGTCTTTTAAAGTTTTCCCAATCCTCTATCCTCCCACTAGATTTGGCTACCTTATATGCCCTTGTTTTTAGTCGAATACTATCCTTAATTTCTTTACTTAGCCACGGATGGCTGTCTTTTCTTTTACACCCTTTTCTTCTCAGTGGAATATATTTTTTTGGAAGTTGTAAAATAACTCCTTAAATGTACACCACTGATCATGTATCGTCTTACCCTTTAATCTATTTTCCAAATCCACTCTACTCAATTCCGCTCTCATACCTTCATAGTCTCCTTTATTCAAGCTTAGCACGCTTGTTTGAGATCCAACCTTCTCACCCTCTAATTGAATATGGAATTCAACCATGTTATGGTCACTCATTCCAAGGGGATCCTTTACTAGGACATTTTTAATTAATCCTGTCTCGTTACACAGGGCCAGATCTAAGGTTGCTTGCCCCCTGGTCGGTTCAGTTACATACTGCTCAAGAAACCCATCCCTAATACACTCAATGAACTCATCCTCAAGGCAGCCCTGCCCAATTTGATTTGTCCAATTAATATGATAGTTAAAATCCCCCATAACTATAGATATTCCCTTATTACAAGCCTCAACTATTTCCTGATTGATACTCCATCCAACAGAGTTGCCACTGTTTGGAGGCCTATAGACTACGCCCACTAGTGTTTTTTTCCCCTTATTATTCCTTACCTCCACCCAAACTGTTTCATTATCCTGATCTGTTGACCCAATACCATTTCTCTGTATTACAGTGATTCCTTCCTTTATTAACATAGCCACCCTACCTCCCCTTCCTTCCTGCCTGTCCTTCCTGATCGTTAAATAACCTGTTATGTTTAATTCCCAGGCATTGTCACCCTGCAGCCATGTTTCTGTAATGGCCACAAGATCATACCCATGTGTAGTTATTTGTGCCATTAACTCGTCTATTTTGTTACGAATGCTACGTGCCATGCTGGCTATCCCTAATTAATCCTTGCCTCTCCAAGTGGAGACTAATTCTGTCCCTCAGAATTTTTTCCAATAATTTCCCTACCACTGATGTTAGGCTCACTGGCCTGTAATTCCCTGCTTTATCCCTACTACCCTTCTTGAATAATGGTACTACATTAGCTGTTCTCCAGTCCTCTGGCACATCTCCTGTGGCCAGAGAGGTTCTGAAAATTTGTGTCAGAGCCCCTGCAATCTCCTCCTTTGCCTCACATAATAGCCTGGGATACATCTCGTCCGGGCCTGGGGATTTATCCACTTTTAAGCCCGCTAAAACTGCTAGTACCTCCTCCCTCTCGATGCTAATATGTTCAAGTATATCACAGTCCCCCTGCCCGATTTCTATGTCTACATCGTCCTTCTCCATGCTGAACACAGATGCAAAAAATTCATTTAAAACCCCACGTACATCATCTGGCTCTACACACAGCTTGCCATTTTGGTCCCTAATGGGCCCTACTGTTTCTCTAGTTATCCTCTTGCCCTTAATATACTTATAAAACACCTTAGAATTTTCCTTTATTTTGCTCACCAGTGTTATTTCATGGCCCCTCCTCGCTCTCCTAATTTCTTTTTTAATTATCCCCCTGCACTTTTTATACTCTTCTAGGGCTTCCTCTGTCTTTAGTCCTTTGTATCTGCCAAAAGCCCCCCTTTTTTTCCTAATCCATTCATAATAATAATAATAATATTCAACTTTATTGTCATTGTTTGTGCACAAGTGCAGTACAACGAAATGTAAGCTTGTGGCTCCCGAGAGTGTACATTTAGATTAAGACATTTAAACAGTTAACATACATTTGGCTTGTAATACATTAACATAAACATAACCATAATAAAGTGCATTGGCAGATGTGCAGGCTATAGAGTTTATTTGTGGAGTTCAGTAGGATGACAGCCCTGGGAAAGAAGCTGTTCCTAAATCTGGTCGTACGGGTGCGAATGCATCTGTAGCGTCTCGCAGATGGCAGGAGGGCGAAGAGACTGTGGCTGGGGTGGGTCGGGTCTTTGATGATGGACCGTGACCTCTGTAAACAGCGTTTCTGGTATATGTGCTCTATGGTCGTATATCCCTTGACATCCAAGGCTCCCTGGGCTTGTTAGTCCCACCCTTGACCTTTACAGGAACATGTTGCCATTCTACTCTCTCAATTTCTTTTGTGAAAGACTCCCATTGCTCCGATGTGGATTTTCCTTCAAGTAGCTGATCCCAGTCCACATTGGCCAGATCATGCCTTATCATATTAAAATCGGCCTTCCCACAATTTAGAACCTTTATTTCCGGTCCAACCTTCTCCTTTTCCATTACTACCTTAAATCTCACCGAATTATAGTCACTGTCACCAAAGTGCTCACCTACTAACACTTCTACCACTTGCCCAGCCACATTCCCTAGAATTAGGTCCAGTACCGCCCCCTCTCTTGTAGGACTTTCTACATGCTGGCTCAAAAAGCTCTCCTGGATGCACTTTAAGAATTCTGCACCCTCTAAGCCGTTCACACTCTGACTATCCCAGTTATTATTGGGGAAGTTGAAATCCCCCACTATTATTACCCTATTATTTGCACATTTCTCTGAGATTTGCCTCCATATCTGTTCCTCTATCTCCCCCTGACTGTTAGGGGGCCGACAGTACACTCCTACCAAAGTGCTTGCCCCTTTTTGTTTTTAAGTTCAACCCATATGGCCTCATTAGAGGAACCTGTTAATGTATCATCCCTCCTCACAGCAGTAATTGACTCCTTAATTTATATTGCAACACCCCCTCCTCTTTTACACCCCCCTCTGCCTCGCCTGAAGATTCTATACCCCGGAATATTGATCTGCCAGTCTTGCCCCTCCCTCAACCATGTCTCCGTGATAGCAACAACATCATACTCCCATGTGTTCATCAACAACTTCAGTTCATCCAGCTTATTAGTAAGACTCCTTGCATTAAAATAAATGCCATTCAGCCTTGCCCTACTCCCTTGTGCCGTTACATATTTGCTCTGCCTTCCAGTCTGACTTGTTTTTTCCTCTATATTTGGCTGTACATCACCCCCTATTGTAGCTCCACTCTGTATCCCATCCTCCTGCCAAGTTAGTTTAAACCCCCCCCAACAGTGCTAGCAAACCTCCCCGCAAGGATGTTTGTCCCGTTCTGGTTCAGGTGCAACCCGTCCGACTTGTACAAGTCCCACCTTCCCCAAAAGCAGGCCCAGTGATCCAGGAGACTAAAGCCCTCCCTCCTGCACCAACTCTTTAGCCGCGCATTCATCTGCTCTATCCTCCTATTCCTGTACTCACTAGCACGTGGCACCGGGAGTAATCCAGAGATTACAACGTTTGAGGTCCTGCTCTTTAATCTGCTACCTAGCTCCCTAAATTCTTGCTGCAGGACCTCATCCCTCTTCTTACCCATGTCATTGGCCCCAATGTGAACCACGACCTCTGACTCTTCACCCTCCCCCTTCAGAATGCCCTGCAGCTGTTCAGTGAATCATGCAGGTCAATACCTGATATCCTGGCAGCAGTCATGATGCCTTAATTCTGTGGTAGTCCGCTGTGCCATCTGCATTGCCACGATGCAAACCAAATGGTGGCTACTGGGCAACAAGGTCTAGCCACTAACAACATGGCTCACGACTCCAGTGCGCAACCCATGCACATGTGCACAGCAGCATACAATTAAAGCTATGCTGCCACACAAAATGTGATAGAGCAGGCCATTGCTGTGCTGAAACAACACTTCTGCTGCCTGGACCACTCTGGAGGAGCCCTGTAGTACTTGGCAGAGCGGTTGTCACGATTTGTGGTGGTCCACTACATGTTGCACAACCTCGCACTCATGAAGGTACAGCGCTTGCCACCAGCTATACGGCGAGAAGCTGAGGAGGTGGGGGAAGAGGAGTAAGAGGAAGGGAGGAGGCAACTTAGACAGCCTTTCTGGCCGGGTTGTCCATGAAGAGCTCATCCGACTGCGATACCCGTAACCGCAACCTCAATTCCCCATTCACCAACAGTCCCACATCTTACCTTCCCTCTGTCACTGACCATCACTGCATCCGCTTGGCAGAATACAAAAATAAATACCACCACAAAATAAACATTCCAAACCAAATATATAAATGAAATCATGCCATATTGCATGCAAAAGTGAACTAATCACCCTTGTGCATTCCCTTAGTGCCTCTCTTCCATGTGACTTTGCCTGTCCTAGTGCTCATACGCAGTGCTACCTCAATGGCTGCAGCATGGCTGCTGCTGACTTTCAGTGGCGGAGACTGCAGATGGCCTTGGAGGATGTCCTCAAGCAGCTCTGGGCCTAGAAAGCCTGGTTGCAGACTGTACCACCTCGGCATAGGCGACAGCAGCCTGGGCTGGCTAGCTGACAGGCAACAGTAAGGCCACTGGCGGAGTGATTGTATGGGAGGATGAATGCTGTCTTCCTGAGAGAGGACAGCAGGTTCATACTCCATGGAGCCACTGTCACTACCCTGGGCGATGCCTCAGCAATCCTAGTAATCTGTTGGAGGACAGATTGCTGGACTGCTGTGACACCCTACAAGCCCCTTTTAACATTGTAATTCACAGCCATGATGGCAGCAAGCTGGTATTGCATGACTTCAGTCTGAGCTTCCCCTGCAGCACTCAGACATTGGGTGGCTTCTGCTTGTGCGGCAATGGAAGTTGTGACATTGGCCATCAGATGCTGCATCATGATTGGTTCCACAAGTGTGCTAATGGAGTTGGCCATTGTAGTGTCCGAGTATCAATAATACACGGACTGCAGGAGAACAATAAAACAGGTATTTACTGAACAGAGGGTAAACGTCAGACTGAAGTGCAGAAGCCTGCTAGGGCTTTTTATACAGGTGTGGTCACTGCCGGTACTGCAGTATAAAATCAGTTCTTCTCTTAAAGGTACATACACAACAATTCCTCCCCTTTTAGATAAACAGTACATAACATTCATTTAACAACTAAATAATAACTAATTACAATTACAATTTTCTCTGTACTCTATACATCAACTGAAATAATTATTTATAAGTTCAGTCTTTGAGGAGGCTTCCTGATCCTGACTGGATAGCGCCTTTCTCGAGTATCCTGTTCTTGCAGCGGAGTCGATTCTGGCTCATTGTCATTGGTTGGTTCGTCAGCTTCCAATACCACTGCTTCTGAGGTAGACGCAATCTGTACTTCGGGTTCATTACCAGGTGCACATGCTCGTGGTATAGGTTTGGCTTGTTCCTGTGACTCTAGAATCTGGTCAGCATGGCATCTCACGATGCTCTCTCCAACGTCCACTGTGTACATTAGTGGTCCCTGCTGTGTGCATATCGTTCCTGGCTGCCATTTTCCTGTTCGGTAGTCGCGGGCCAAGACTGGTTGCCCTATCTTGAAGCTCCGGTTTGGCTTCTCATTGATGTGCTGGAATTGCTTATCCTCAACATCTCGTCTTATGTTTGGTTTGAGCAAATCCAGGCGACATCTTAGCCTTCGGTTGAAGAACATTATGGCTGGAGCTTGGTTGGTGACTGCATGTGTCGCATTCCGGTAAGCAAACAAGAAATTATCTACCTTGTGTTGTAGTGGTATGTCGTCATTATATATCGCCTTTATTGCCTTTTTAAAGGTCTGAACAAACCTCTCAGCCAATCCATTACACATCTGCCCCATATCACTGGATGATATGGAGCAGATGTGTAATGTTTCACCCCATTATTCCTCAGAAACCTCCGGAAATCCTCGGACACAAACTGTGGCCCATTGTCAGAGCAAATCTGTTCTGGCATGCCATTCCAGGCGAAGATGGTCCGTAGGACTGCAATAATTTTCTCCGTGGTGGTGGAGGACATTTTGATGACCTCTGGCCATTTTGAATGGGCATCCACGGCGATTAGAAACATTGAGTCCATAAATGGACCGGCAAAATCAATGTGTACCCGTTGCCATGGAGATGAGGGCCACGCCCATGTGTGTAGAGGGGCCTGTGGTGGTGCATTTTGGACTTTCTGGCATCCTGAGCAGCTCTTGTTCAGGTCCTCGATTTGTTTATCGATTCCCGGCCACCACACATAAGCCCTGGCTAGGCTTTTCATTTTTACCCCTCCCAGATGACCCTCATGAAGCTCATTGAGCACTCTGTCTCTCAACTTGGGTGGAATTACCACTCGGGATTCACACATCAAGGTCCCCCGGCACACTGACAGCTGTTCTCTCCTTGGCGACAACGCTGGCAACAGTGAGTCGCCATGTGCTGGCCATCCCTTCACCGTCAAATCATAGACCCGAGAGAGCGTCGGGTCATTTCGGGTTTCCTTCTCTACACTTGAGTTCGTAACAGGCAGACATTCGACTATGGTCACATGGAATATCTCAACAGGGTCCACTGCAGGTGCTTCCTCTACTGTAGGCAACGGTAGGCGCGACAGCCCATCAGCGTTTCCAAGCTGTTTCGTACCCTTGTACTCTATGTCGTACTGATGTGCCCCTAGAAAAAGTGACCATCTTTGCAGCCGTTGCGCCGTCATCACTGGAACGCCCTTCTTTGGGTTAAATATGGAGACCAGGGGCTGATGATCAGTCAGTAGGGTGAATTTCTGCCCGTGCAGATAGTGATTGAACTTCTTCACACCCCACACCAGGCTAAGGGCCTCCCTGTCAATCTGGGCATAGTTATGCTCAGCTGAGGTTAACGAGCGTGACGCAAAGGCTATTGGCCTCTCTGAACCATCAAGGAATTTGTGTGACAGCACCGCTCCAATGCCGTAGGGAGACGCATCACATGCCAACCGAATCGGTAGTGTTGGGTTGTAGTGGGCCAATACTTCTTTTGAAGTGATTAGGCATTTACATTTCTGAAAGGCACGCTTACACTCATCACTCCATTTCCATGTTACTCCAGTTTGCAGCAGGGCGTTCAGTGGGTGCAGAATTGTAGATAAATTCGGCAAGAACTTATGGTAGTAGTTCACCAACCCGAGAAACGACCTCAGTTGCGACACATTTTCCGGTGCTGGAGCCTTGACTACAGCCTCAATCTTGTCTGGCGACTTCAATCATGTGGCCACAATACGAGATTTGTCTCCTGAAGAAGTCGCATTTGGGGCGGTTGGCTCGTAGCCCATATTCCTGCAATCTAGTGAGCACCTGCTCCAGGTTGGCAAGGTGTTCACTGTCATTTTCGCCCGTAACCAGGATGTCATCCAAATAACACTGGGTCCCCGGGATCCCTTGCAGGACTTGTTCCATCGCCCTCTGCCAAATAGCCGGGGCTGATGCTACCCCGAATACCAGTCGATTGTACTGGTAAAGCCCTTTGTGAGTGTTTATCGTGAGGTATTTCCTAGATGCTTCTTCCACCTCCATTTGTAGATACACTTGGGCCAGATCAATCTTCGTAAAGCGTTTCCCTCCAGATAGTGAGGCGAAAATATCTTCTATCCGTGGAAGTGGATATTGTACTGTGTGCAGGACTGGGTTCACAGTTACCTTGAAGTCCCCACGGATGCGAACCTTCTTCGGCTCCCCAGGCGTGCTGCTCAATTATTTCTTCATTACAGGAACAATGGGTGTGGCCCACTCGCTCCAGTCCACCTTGGACAGCACACCCGAATGCTCCAGACTCTCCAGTTCTGCTTCAACGGCTGGGCGGATTGCATACAGTACTGGTCTGGCCGTAAAAAATTTGGGGTTTGCGTTATCTTCGATTTTTATCGTTGCCTTTACTCCTTTTAGAGTCCCAAGTCCTTGTTGGAACACCTCTTTCACGTCAGTTAGAATTTTTGACGGTCGTCCAGGTGTGACGTCATCATCCTTTTTGTCAGTCACAGTTAGCGCCTGAATGGAATGCCAATCCAATTGTATGTTTCGGCTCCATTCACGTCCCAATAATGGTGGTCTTCCATCTTGTAGTATATATAGATACAGTTTCTGTGTTTCCTTGCCGTTGTATTTAACTGGCACCCTTATTTTTACTCTGGGTTAGACTTTTTGCCCCGTGTATGACTTCAATACAATGGACGTGTCCTTTAAGGGTATGTGTGAGAATAGCCGCTCATAGTCTCGTTGATTCATGACAGTTAGGGCTGATCCTGTATCCAATTCCATCTTTACTTGGGACCCTGCTATCATGAGGGTGACCCAAATGGTTCGGTGATCCTCCTTTGCGATCACGTTGTGTAACTTTAGACAACTTAGTCTCCTGCTCTCAGAGTCATTATCACTCTCCTGATCTTCCGAACTATTGTCTGTCATTTTTTTTACTTTCTTGTACTTTTCCTTAGTAGTTCTTGTAGTGTTGGTTTTCTTTCCCGACCTGCAGACTCTTGCTATATGTCCCATTTTCCCGCATTGCCTGCATACTTTGTCCTTAAACCAGCAGTCCTTCTGATCATGGGTTGTTCTGCCGCAGCGATAGCACTTTTCTGCTCCGTACGCCATTTTGTTAGCGCTGTATTCTTGTGGTTTCTGTTGTATTTCCGCAGCTCCCCGTGCTGCTGCTTCGTAGGATACTGCCACGCTGAAAGCCTGTTCTAGCGTCAGGTCCTTTTCCGAAATTAGTCGTTTTTGGGTTCCTTCACTCTGGAGCCCGCAGACAAACTTATCCCGTAAGGTGTCTGCCAGTCCTGCTCCGAACTGGCAGTGCTTCGATAACTTGCGTTGTTCCGTAAGATAGTCAGCATTGTTCTCATCTTTCACAGAATCACAGAAACCCCACAGTGCAGATAGAGGCCATTTCGGCCCATCGAGCCTGCACCGACACATATCCCACCCAATCCCCGTAACCCCTACACCAACACATATCCCACCCTATCCCCGTAACCCCACGTATTTAATCCCCCTAACACTAAGGGTCAATTTATCACAGCCAATCAACCTAACCCGCACATCTTTGGACTGTGGGAGGAAACCGGAGCACCCGGAGAAAACCCACGCAAACACGGGGAGAAGGTGCAAACTCCACACAGACAGTCACCCGAGGCCGGATTTGAACCCGGGTCCCTGGCGCTGTGAGGCAACAGTGCTAACCACTATGCCACCGTGCTGGTTTCTTTTATGGAACTTGAATCTTTCTGCTATCAGCAGCGGTGTAGGGTTTAGGTGTTCCTGTAAGATATTAACAATCTCTTCAAAACTTTTCTCCATTGGTTTAGCTGGGGTAATTAAATTCCGCAATAGGCCGTACGTTCTCGCGCCCATCAAATTTAATAATACCGATGCCTTCTTTCCATTGGCCACCTCATTGGCATTGCAGTACACTTCAATTCTTTCCACATACGTGGTCCAGTCTTCTACCTCGTTGTCGAAAGCAGTGATACTGTCACTCTTCGGCATCTTGGGTGATTTAAAATGGCACCTCCCGCGCTTTTTCTTCTTCCCCAATGGAATAAAATGGCGCCTCCCGCGCTTTTCCTTCTTCCCCAATGGAATAAAATGGCGCCTCCCGTGCTTTTCCTTCTTCCCCTTGCTGCCACGCTGCTCCTAGCGTTCTACAGGGTAATGGTGGTGACCCGCGGCTTTGGCGCGTCTCACTTTTCCTTCCCCTCGTTTTATTTTCTCTAAGCTGCCCGGTTCTTGAGCACCGACCGCGCCCTGTGCGCTCCACCCTCTCTCTCTCTATTTCCTCCCGACGACGCTGCGCGGCCCCTTTGCAGAGCTGCTCGATCGAGCTCGAGCCCGCCGCAGTCCGGAAGGGTCAGCGCACTACCTGCTACCAGCACGATTTGCTGGAACACCTTGACTGGGGAGCCAAGCCCAGCTCTCCACAGCCTCTCCCACAATTCTCCGAACACCAATGGATCCTTGGGCGGTTGCCCACGGTCGACGCCCGTTGACCTGACTTCGACCTCCAAGAAGCTTCTTCTCAGGGAAAGATCCCCGTGAGGTGATGCTGTACTGCAGGTGAGTTCGAACCTGCCCGTCACCAGTGTAGTGTCCGAGTATCAATAATACACGGACTGCAGGAGAACAATAAAACAGGTATTTACTGAACAGAGGGTAAATGTCAGACTGAAGTACAGAAGCCTGCTAGGGCTTTTTATACAGGTGTGGTCACTGGCGGTACTGCAGTATAAAATCAGTTCTTCTCTTAAAGGTACATACACAACAGCCATCACTTCCACGCTGGAAAAGATGGGCTCCAAGCTCTGTGTAAAGCCCTGTGCCAAGTTGGTGCTGGACTCCTCCATGCCCCATGACATTGCAGACAGGCTTTCTGGCAGGCCTCCCAATGCACTAAGCATTTTGTAGTGAAAACCCATCTTCTGTAAGGTGCCCCATCAAAGTCCTCATCTGCGTACTCTGTACCAGAACCCGTGTACGACCTTGCCTTCCGACGAGCTGCTACCTGCACTATCCTTGCCCCCGCCCTGGCTGCAGGCCACTAGTGCCCGGCGTCTCACCATGTACAGATCCTGCCTCTATGCTATGTTCTAAAATACGTGCAGTGTCAGTATCTGAGCTGGTGCCTGCAAGTGTGAAATGGAGTGACAGTGCGTCTTCACCATCACTGTCTTCCTGCTGTTCGTCCATTGCCTGGCCAGGTTGCACTTCTTGGGTATCTGAAAGGAGAAAGGTACAGGGTAAGGTTGTGGTGAGGGGAGGGGGGGTGGGAAAGGAAGAGGTGAATACTTTACACCATCTGCAGCTTGTAAGCCTGAATATATTGTGGCATGAGGAGGAAATGGGATGTGAGACGAAGGATTAGCTGTGAGGATAATCTCATCTTCCATTGATTCAGCCCCGCCGCTGGCCACGGGCTCAGCAATTGCCATTCCAATAATGGCCAGCACTGTCTCCTCCCTGGGTGTTAGGACATACAGGCATGCCCATCCTCCTATGAGTAGCCCCTGCTACCTCCAGTTGTGAGCCACCTTGTCCTGCAAGAGAGAGGGAAGTGTGTCAGTGAGTGCGGTGCAATCTTTTTGGGCGGTGTGGTTGTCATGGTTGTGCAAGCTGTGAGATATGGGTCTGAGGCTTGCAGCAGTGCTAAGTGTGTGAGGGTGACATGAAGCTATGAATGTTAGGTTTCAGTCCTGATTGATAGAGATTGTTGGTAGATGAGTGATAGGGGTGGTGTTGAACTGAGGAGTGTCTGAGGCTAGTGGTGCAGTTGGTAGTATATGTCATTTGAAGATGCTTTCACTTAACTTGACCAGTCGTGTGAGGTCATTGAACTTCTTGCAGCACTGCATCCAGGTCCTTGTGACTCAACCCCTGGCATTGAACTCCATGGCTATTTACTCCCACTGCCTTTTGCGCATGTGTCTGGAGAGCCTCCTGGCCCCCTGCAGACAACAGGACATCTCTTCTACTTACTACCTCCTCCACCAAGGCCACCAGTGCAGCGTCCAAAAACATTGAAGCCCACTCTCTCCCATGTTGTACCATTCCTCACTGTTTCCCAGGTCAGATTCACTTCCTGCACGACTCCTAGAACCTGCTCCAGCCAGAATGCACCTCCCCTTTAAGAGGTGCAGGCTAACTAGGCTAGCTTTAACTGGTGCTAGCAAGTTACGATATTGGCCCCCTGCTGATGCATCCAGCCAATGAACAGCGAGGTTAGCTCCGGCTGAACGCTGAAATCTTGGAAATGAACAGGCAGCACGAAGCTGGCGTGCTGCCTGCATTTCAATCAACGGGAGCAGGTTAATCACGCATCGCGATTACCTTCACCTGTTTTCGGGTGCTTTAGCCCCCAGCATGTTTTTCATCAAGATCAATCACTGCAGTGCAGTAAAGGGTGGAGGCAATGGCAGTAATGGCCACCTCTATGACCCCACCACCTCTGGCCCCTCCCCCCACTCCCAGGACAGCTGTTCAGTGCTGGAATAAAATTTATGACCTCTTGAGACTAGGCAAGGAAAAAGCAAGTACCCACAGGTTGCAAGAATGCATTATCTAACTATTCATTTCATTCCCTTACTATTGGCCCTGCCTGGCTTCAATAGAGCACAACAATAATGGTTTTGCATTTCCTGGATGCTTTCTGCGTTGATCTTGCTGACAGAAACTTACTCCAAAATTTCTTGTGGAGCTCATTTGCCTATACCGGAACATAAAACCAGCACAAACCAGCACGGAAAATAGAGCCACCAATTTATGTTACAACTGTAGAAAGGCCTAGAAATTCAAGATTGCTGGAAACCTGCCAGTGGCACCGCGAGCCACAGTTAACGGCTGCCAAAATTTATAGTGCTGGCAGGACCAGTAAATTGGTGCTGCTTGGTAATTAACATTAATGCAGCATTAAGCTCACTGTGCAAGGCCGTTTTCATGGCGGTAGTCCCAGCAGAAGTCCCAATGTAGCGTGGCCATAGTGTCATTGCAGCAAGAACAGCCTTCTCTTAAAGCAAGGTGGTCATTTTAGAAAGGGGAACTGCCTTCTAAAATGAAAAAAAAAATCATTTAAAAAGAGGCAGTTTTTAGCCCTTAGAGCTCAACTACCTCCTGAAAAAAAAATTATATTAAAAAGAATTCCCAAATGGCAGCCTTCAGCTCTTAAAGCTGAATTGCCTTCCACACCTAAAAAAAATGGGAAAAGTGCTTCAGCACTAACACAAATGGCTCAACCAGCCAGGGAAGGGGCACCCAGGGTCGCACACGCAGCACTCCAGCTTTGTGCAGGGGGTCAACACTGCAAGAGAGGTCCTCTACCCACAGGGGCCAGAAGGGCCTCCAGAAAGAAGGATGTGGGACCAGATCTCCGAGGCCGTAACTGCCAGTAGTTTCGCCCCCACCACCTGGCTCCAGTACACAAAGTAGCTTCATGACCACAGCCCAGTGGACAAGATCAGTGAATGCATCTTCAAAAGCTGTATACTACCAACTGTATCACTAGCCTCACACACTGCTCAATGCATGACCCCCCACCCCAATCGCTCACCTACCAACAATCTGTACCAATCATGAGCCACACCTCCCATTTTTAGCTTCACCTCACCCCCTTGGAGGCGATGGTGCTGGCCATTCTTGGTAGGGTCATGGCTGTGCCCTTGGCCAGCGGCGGGGCTGAAAGGATACAAGATGTCGTTGTGTTATGTTATCTTCCTTCTAGCATGCACCTCTTGCTTTCCCACCCTCCCCTCACCACAACTCCACCCTTGTGCCTTCCTCATTTCACACACCCAAGAAATGCAGCCTGCCCAGCCAGTGGGTCACCAAGAAGAGGGAGCGGAGAGTGAAGAAGAAGAAGAAACACTGTCACTCGATTTGACACTCCTAGCCACCAGTTCCTCAAGGTCGACCAGCAAGGACATTTGCAGTGCCCCCCACTGAAAGTCAGCAGCCTTCCACCACTGTGTGTGACATCAGTAGGATAGGCAAAGGCACACACAAGACAGTCACTAAGGGAATACATAAGTGACATTAGTTGATTTCTTGATGTCACATTGGATGGCTAGATGTATAAAGTTGGATTGGAAAGTTTGTCTTGTGGTGGCTTTTATTTCAGCATTGTGGCCAAGAGGATGCTGTGATGGTCAGTAACAGGGGAAAGGTAAGGTGTGGGACAAATGTGAAAGGGGAATTGCAATTGTGTTCATTGGTACCGCAGGTGGATGATTCCATCCCGGATAGCCCGGCCAGAAAGGGGCTGTCTGAGTTGCATCTTTCCTTCTGCTTCCTCCTCTTCTGATTCTTCCTCTTGTGTGCTTTTCACTTCTGCGCCTACCTCTTCTGCGTCTTCCTCTTCCCCCTGCAAGTGGATGCAGTAAATCTGAAAAAAAGCAGAAAATGTTGGAAATACTCAGCAGGTCAGGCAGCATCTCGACCTGAGATGTGAACTCTCTTTCTCTTTCCATGGATGCTGCCTGACCTGCTGAGTAATTCCAGCATTTTCTGTCTTCTCAGAAGCCTTCATTTACCATCCGAGGCCTTGCAAGCGCCCAGCAGCACTCCCTGCACTCCCTGCACACACTAAAAACTTTTAACATCTATTGCACCAAGTCACTACTTCAATAACATTTTTAAAAATCCACTCCAAAAGCTTAAATGCAAACTTACCTGAAAGATGTGTGTGGGGACCTCAATTCAAGAACGGGCGAAGAACCAGACTTCACCAATAATCAGGGAAACAATTACGTATTCGGGAATAACCACTTTGACATCCCTTCCCTTCCATACAGGCATAACTGCGACAAGCAGTCAAATACCAACGGAAAACAACTACTACAGCTCTGTCGAAACCTGGGTCTGTACATTGTCAATGGTAGGTTCATAGGAGACCTCCTAGGAAGATCGACCTGTTGCTCACCTCTTGGCTGCAGCACAGTAGACTATATGATTACAGACTTAGACCCATCCTCTTTCAGAGCATTCACAGTCAAACCACAAACAACACTGTCAGATCACAGTCAAATTACTATGTTTCTCAAAAAGACAGAAACAAACAACATAGAAACACAACCCAGTAAACTGTACAACACCAAAAAATCGTACAGATGGGCCAAAAACGACACGGAAAAATACCAGAAAACAATTAGCAATGCATCAACTCAAGCTCTCTTAGACACCTTTCTGGATAACATATACACTCACAATAAAGAAGGCGTAAACCAGGCAGTTAGTAAACTAAACAATATTTTTGATAATTTGGCAACAAATGCAAACTTGAAAGCTCGCAAGAACAAACCCAAAACAAAAAACTATGAAAAATGGTTTGACCATGATTGCCATAACATGAGGAAAAAACTTAGAAAAATATCAAACCAAAAACACAGACATCCAGAAAACGAGGAATTACGCCTTACTTATTGTCAGACACTAACACAATACAGAAACACACTCAGAACCAAAAAAGAGCAATTTATTAAGAATACACTCAGCTCCATGGAGGAATCCATTGATTCCAATTGTTTCTGGGACAACTTGAAAACACGACACAAAAAACAACACGACGATTTGTCCATTCAAAATGGGGACACATGGGTAAACCACTTTGAAAAATTATACCAGAAAAACACACTAAGACCAGAGCAACACCAAATACGCAAAAAACTGGAAAAGCTTGAATTGGCCATAAAAGATAACCAAAACCCGCTGGACGCCATAATAACAGAAAAAGAACTTACTGAAAAACTCAAGGACCTGCGACCAGGAAAAGCTTGCGGGACAGACGGCATACTAAACGAGATGATTAAACACGCAGACGACAAAATGAAACTAGCTATCCTAAAACTCTTCAACTTGGTTCTGAGTGTCGGTTATTTCCCTGACATCTGGAACAAAGGACTCATAACGCCCATATATAAAAGTGGGGACAAAATCGACCCAAACAACTATCGAGGCATCTGTGTAAACAGTAACCTGGGGAAGGTATTCTGTAGCATCATAAACAAAAGACTTATAAACTTCCTTGAGGAGCACAATGTCTTGAGTAAAAGCCAAATTGGATTCCTGCCAAACTATAGAACATCCGATCATATCTTCACCCTACAGACCCTAATTGACAAACACGTTCACCATAACAAAAGCAAAATCTATGCATGCTTTGTAGATTTCCAGAAGGCTTTCGACTCCATCTGGCATGACGGTTTATTCCTGAAACTTATCGAAAGCGGGGTAGGAGGGAAAACATATGATGTAATTAAATCAATGTATACAAACAATAAATGTGCAGTTAAAATTGGAGACAAACAAACAAAATACTTCCCACAGGGGCGGGGGGTGACGCAGGGCTCGCCAATCTCACCGACACTCTTTAATATTTACATTAATGGATTGGCAAAACTACTTGAACAATCTACAGCACCTGGCCTCACCCTATATGAATCCAAGGTTAAATTCCTCCTCTATGCAGACGACCTGGTTCTGCTGTCACCAACTAAGGAGGGTCTACAGCAGAACCTGGACCTGCTGGAGTCATACTGCCAGACTTGGGCCCTGACAATAAATCCCCAAAAAACCAAAGTCCTTGTGTTCCAGCAAAGATCCAAACATCAGGGACCCAAAATAAATTTCACAGTGGGAACAACCAAAATTGAACAAACCACTCACTACACATACTTGGGCTTAAAAATCAGTTCTACGGGAAACTTCAAACTGGCTGTGAATGAACTGAAAGAGAAAGCAAGAAGGGCTTTCTATGCCATCAAAAAATCAATCCAAATAGAAATCCCAATTAGCATTTGGCTCAAAATTTTCAAATCAGTAATTGAACCAATTGCACTCTATGGCAGTGAGGTATGGGGACCGCTAACACAACAAGAATTTGCAAAATGGGACAAACACCCAATTGAGATCCTACATGCAGAATTCTGTAAAAGTATCCTCCGGACTCAAAGGAAAACAGTAAACAATGCATGCAGGGCGGAACTAGGCCAATATCCATTAATAATCACTATCCAAAAAAGAGCCACCAAATTTTGGAATCACCTACAAATGAGCAACCCCCAATGCTATCACTACCACGCCCTGAAATGCCAAGAGCTGACCATAAAGAAAAATACCCTCAGTCAACTAGTCCTGGGACTCAGTGAAGTAACTACTAACAACACTAACAATAACCAGTCCCAGGACAGTGACAGGGTAACACAAAGAATTCAACCCAACACAATCGTCGCTAAGCAAAAGGAAAAATATCTGACATATTGGGCAGAAACAACAAAAACCCAAAGCAAACTCAATTGCTACTTGGCCCTAAACAGACAATACAACATAGCTGATTACCCGACCATGGTAAAGGATAACAAACTGAGAAGAACCTTGACAAGGTACAGACTTAGCGAACATAGCCTAGCGATCGAAAAGGGCAGACACAGGCAAACCAGGCTGCCAAGAGAAGACAGGATATGCTCTCACTGCAGTCTGGGAGTAGTTGAGACAGAGATGCACTTCCTCACAGCCTGTGGAAAATATCAGGACATCAGGGAGAATTTCTACCAAAAATTCTCCCAAATATGCCCTGAATTCAGAAATCTGAATGACAACCAAAAACTCCCTTTCCTACTGGGGGAGGAGAGAAGCTGTGTAACACTGGCGGCACACTATGTTACAGCTTGCCATGAACAGAGGGACAACCAGTAAACTAAGACAAGAATATATACAAACAAGGCGAATATATATTTATAAACTGTATGAATAGAACTGCGTTTATGTGTTCAACCATAAATGTATTTTGATGCTTTGGCAACATAAGATATACCTTATCATGCCAATAAAGCGATTTGAATTGTGAATTGTGAATTGTGTGTCCCTTTAAGAAGTGTTGACAGCATTTCAGAGTGAGCTTAGGATCCAGCGCTAAACTTAGCGCAAAGGTCCAAGTTCGCGTTGCACGCTGACTGATGTCACGCTCTCCATATTTGCATGTCCAGGGCCAGCGCTGTTATCGGCGGTGCAATGACCCTCACCAAAATGGTGGCCACTGAGTCCCATGTCAGAGGCGGGCGTTAGAGTGGCGGCTGCCATTTTTTCCAGCGTTGCGGCGCAAACAGGTGGCGGTAAGTAGCCTAATTTCTGGGCCAATGTACTTTATAAGCTGGTTTTAAAATATGGTATTCCCCTCAGAAAACGCACTGCGTGTGTCTGCATTGCTGTTTGGTGGGCTTTTGTTGTAAAATCAGGAATACTGCATGTGTGGAGTGTGACCCACAGCACTCTGAGGCTTCACAGCTGTAGTGCTGCATCAGTTCACGCTTATGTGGAGCATACACGCCGGCATGGACTGGTTCGGCCGCATGGCCTGTTTCTGTGCTGTATATCCTATGTAGTTAGTGATCTGGTAAGAACGACTAAACCATAATTTGCGGCCCCTACAGGCGCGCAGGTTCCAGGTTTAGGCATGCGCTGCAAGAATTTTCTTGACAGATGATCCGCATCCCCGGGAAAAGGGCATCCGTGGGCAGAGAGTTGCGCTATTTGCCCAACTTCTGCCCAGCGAATGTCTGTGAAATTCTTACGCCTGGCAGGCATAGGGTCTGCTTTTACCAGCATAAGAGTTATAAAAAACAGAAAAATCAAATTTTATCAATAATTTATACATTTAAAACTTGTTAAATAAAGTACATTTATTTTTAGTCCCTTTCAAACATGTAAATTTATTTTTCAAAAAATTAAATTTTTGTTTTAAATATTTAATTAAGTGGCATTTTAATTAATTTTAAATATGTGATTTTTCTTTTAATTTGATGTCTAGATGTGTTTTTGTGGGTATTCCCATTCATACTTATGGGGTTTCCGTACATAGGGAATCCCCATAAGAATGAATGGGGATTCCCTGCTGTCATTCGTTGGACCGGCCCACGTGATCTCAGGGATGCTCGTGAACTGCCTGCGCCCTTGGGCACCCGGAGAGCCCCAGGATTGCCAGTCTTCGTACCTCCCGCAAGACGAGGTAGGCACGGATTTTATTTGCGGATCGGAGACATTTCCCCGCGGACCGCAAATGCAGGGCCAATGTGGGGAAGCAAATGTGAATTTCATTTAAATCTGGGTTTGACTCACAGTTATCCAGTTGCGATCTCTGACATTTTACCACCAGGGCCACTAAAGAAGAATTTATTCCTGGTTTAGCAGCTCATTTCGACATGCAAATGAAAAGGCAACGGCTCCATTGCTATATCTATTCACTAAGATTAATTTGCACACCTTCACCATGGTGTCAATTTGTGCAACATCCAAAAGTAGTGTCAAAAGTTCATTGCTCACATTGTTAAAGTCTGAATTATACAGAATTACCTTCTGAAGTTAACATCTCTATCAGATGTAAGTTCTCTTTTGATTCATATTAGCTGGGAAAACATGCCTCAGGATGGTGAGAGAAGATTCTGGGACATTCACTGCTCGACATGATTCATATTGACCTGTATAAGTGATTGTTTACAACTGGGTGGCTGGTTTGGCAAGTGGAATCACATGTAGATCAGACTGGGCAGTGGGTTTTACAAAAATCTGGAAGCTTCCAAGGTCAAGATTAGCTCACAAATGACTGCATTTATTGAATTCAATTTCATAGCTCCCCATGCTGGTATTTCAACTCACAACCTTTGGATTGCTACTATAACCAACAGTGTCACCATAACCTGAAACATGTCTTCAGCATTCCCACAGTGTGCTCTGTTATCCATCTGGTGGCAGAATAGACCTCATTATACCTCTCCCCAGCTTGGGTCCTTGAGAACTGCACAGGTGTCGTCATTCAAGGGAAAAGATGATAACCTTCGTTCCCTCAGAATCCAGCTGGACTCCTGCCCTTGGTTTTGGAAGCTAGGTGACCGGTAGCATTTTGGATTTTTTAAGTATTGTCCTACCAGAAATTGTTCAATTTATAATATTTCTTATATAATAAATGCAGCAGTTGTATAACATTAAAGCCAATAGACAGCAACCAATGGGAGGAGGCAAGAGACAGCAACCAATGGCAGTGACTAGTGGGGTACCGCAGGGATCAGTCCTTGGACCCCAGCTATTCACAATATATATTAATGATCTAGACAAGGGAACTAGATGTAATATCTCCAAGTTTGCAGACGACACTAAGCTGGGTGGTCATTTGTGCTGTGAGGAGGATGCCGAGAAACTCCAGGATGATTTGGACAGGTTGGGTAATTGGGCAGAAGCATGGCAGATGCAATATAACGTGGATAAATGCGAGGTTATCCACTTTGGTGTCAAAAACAGGAAGGCAGATTATTATCTGAATGGCAATAGATTGGGAGAAGGGGAAGTGCAACGAGACCTGGGTGTCCTTGTGCACCAGTCACTGAAGGTAAGCATGCAGGTGCAACAGGCAGTTAAGAAGGCAAATGGCATGTTGGCCTTCGTAGCGAGAGGGTTTGAGTACAGGAACAAGGATGTCTTGCTGCAGTTGTACAGGGCCTTGGTGAGACCACATCTTGAGTATTGTGTGCAGTTTTGGTCACCATATCTGAGGAAGGATGTTCTTGCCATGGACGGAGTTCAGCGAAGATTCACCAGGCTGATACCTGGGATGGCAGGAATGACGTATGAGGAGAGATTGGGTCGATTGGACTTATACACAGTGGAGTTTAGAAGAATGAGAGGGGATCTCATTGAAACTTATAAAATTCTGAAAGGACTGGACAGACTAGATGCAGGAAGGATGTTCATCATGGTCGGGGAGTCCAGAACCAGGGGTCACAGTCTAAGGATAAGGGGTAAGCCTTTTAGGACAGAAATGAGGAGGAATTTCTTCACCCAGAGAGTGGTGAACCTGTGGAATTCTCTACCACAGAAGGCAGTCGAGGCCAATTCATTAAATATATTCAAGAAGGAGTTAGATATATTTCTTAAGGCTAAAGGGATCAAGGGATATGGGGAGAAGGCAGGGTACTGAATTTGGATGATCAGTCATGATTGCATTGAATGGCGGAGCAGGCTTGAGGGGCCGAATGGCCTACTCCTGCTCCTATCTTCTATGTTTCTATGTCTATGTAGGAGGCTGGGTGCCTGGAAGTATTAGTAAGCTACTCAAAGAGAGATAGAAAGCCATCACAATGTTAATTTTGCATATTACTTTAGCTTTGAGACAATGAAGATTGTTAGCTTTAATTCTAAGCATTTCATGCTGTTGTGCTAGTTCCTACATCAAAAGGAACGCATTTCATTCAGAGCTCTAACTATGATTGAGAACTCAGCAGGCAAATCTACCACGCACAGAGTTGAGGGAGGGTCCGAGGACTGTACTTGTCTCTCTCACTCTCGGTTTCCAGGCTGCGATATGAATGGATGCAGCCTGTAACACAGGAAGGCAAATTAGCTCAGCAACAGATAGCCTGACATTTATTCCAGGAGGAGCAGAGGGAAATTGATGAATCTCATTGTGGAAACTGTGGCCTGGATTTGAGCCTGAAGGCGAGTTCTGTGCGGGGGTGAGGGGGGATGGCGGGGGTGGCAGGGTGCTGCTTTGAGGTCGGGAATCCCGGAGGAACGGGTTCCCCAAATATCCTGCAGAATTTAACTGCAGGGCTTTCACAAGGCTGAAGCCTACTCGAACAGGTAGTTGTATTGGGGAAGTGAGAGAGATCGTGGGCGGGGGCTTTCCTGATCATGGGGGGGCCCGATTGCGGGGGAAGGGTCTGATGGTGGTTACTGAATCCGTTGATTCTTAAGGTATGATTGTATTGATTTGTATGTGGGTTCAATGACGACACATTCATGAAAGAGAATGACTTTTTATCTAAAGTATGTTCAACTCAGTTAACAGCATTACAGGAGACACCATGTTAGAGATCCATCTAAAACGAAACTAAAACTAAACTGCTTGTCTCTCACATGCCCTCTGCTCGTCAGGCATAAATAATCAATCAGGCAAATATGCTGGTAAGGCATAAATAATCAAACAGGCAAATACCATCACTATTTGCTGATATCATTACATCTCCCTTTCTTAAAACAAAAGTATTTTACTTTTATCTAACAACATGTTTTCTTTGTATTACTCTGCATTTTAACTGTAACACTTAATGAACTTACATTATCATTATCAAGGTTTTTTAACCTTGCTTTGTGTGTTCACATGAAATATGTAAATACACTAGAACTTGAAGAGAGAATAAGATAACATTACTTCCTTCTATAACAAGAGTCCTTAAACTTGCTCAATGAGTCTCTCAGGAGGCTTCACGTGTCTTGAGGATTTTCTGATTGATTGTCCTTGAATCTGAGTTGTTGCCTCCGATGATGGTTTCTCAGCTGTGTGATCAGGTTGTTCAACAGTATCAGTCTTTTGACCTGCTGTGTGATCAGGTTGTTCAACAGTATCAGTCTTTTGACCTGCTGTGGCTGGTCCCATGAGAAGATCCCGGCGATTTCTTCTCAGAACAGCACCCTCATCTGTCTGAATGGTGTATGATCTTGGTTGAACTTCACTCAGGACAGTTCCCTTCTGAGTCCATATGTTTGTTTTGTCTTTGAACCTTACTTGGTCACCAGTGTGGAGTTCAGGTAGGTTTTGTGTTCCTCTGTCATAGTAGTACTTTTGCTTTTCTTTCTGTTGTTCTTTGAACTTCCTCACTTTCTCCCCCTCTTTTGTTTTCAGGAGGTTGTCCGGGATGGGTAGGTTTGACCTTAGCAGACGTCCCATAAGGAGTTGGGCTGGTGACATACCACACTCGAGCGGCATTGTGCGGTATACAAGCATGCTCTGGTAGAAGTCAGTTCCACCGTCTTTTGCCTTGTACATCAGTCTTTTCACTGTCTGGACCGATTTTTCCACTAATCCATTGGACTGTGGAAAATGAGGACTTGACGTTGTGTGGACAAAGTCCCACTCTTTGGCAAAGTGTCGGAAACTTGCATTGTAAAACTGGGGTCCGTTGTCTGTGAAGACCTCGCTTGCCACGCCATGTCTGGAGAATATGGCTTTCATACATGTTATCACAGCATCTGCAGTGGTGGTGTACAGTCTACAAACCTCTGGATACAGGGAGTAATAGTCTGTGAGTACAAGATAGTCCTTCCCTTGACATACGAATAGGTCAGCACCTACCTTCAGGTAAGGTCTGTCTGGCGCTGGGTGTGGCTTTAGTGGTTCTACCGGATTGCTTGCTCGATATTTCAGGCATATTGTGCAGTTTGACACCTCATTTGTCACATCTTGGTTGATTCGTGGCCAGTACATCACCTCTCGTGCTCTTTTCTTACACTTTTCGATTCCCAGATGTCCTCCATGGATCCTTTTTAGCATCTCTTTTCTCAGACTCTTTGGGATAACTATTTTACTTCCTTAGTAGATGATGTCTTCGACCACTGATAGTTCCGCCCTGCAGTTCCAGTACTCTGCCATGTCAGGTGAGCAGTCTTGCTTCATGTTGGGCCATCCATCCAAGATGCTTTTCTTCAGTCGTCTCAGTGTTTCATCTTTGTTTGTCTCAGTCTTTATGAGCTCCATTTTTGCATCTGCTATGGGCAGTGCACTTGTGATCATGTCCACGTAGGCGTTCACATTTTCATCCATTTTGGTGTTTGCGGGCTCACTTGGGTCAACAGCTCTGGACAACGTGTCTGCTGTATACATCAGCTTACCCGGTGTGTACGCAACATTCAGTGTATAGCGTTGCAGCCTGATCATCATTCTTTGTATTCTAAGCGGACAGCTATTTAGTGGCTTTTGGAACAATGCAATCAAGGGCTTATGGTCAGTCTCTACACTGATTGCTTGTCCTGCCACAAACTGGTGAAATCTTTCACAGGCGTATGTGATGCTGAGCAGCTCCTTTTCTATTTGTGCATATCGCGTCTCCGCGCCTGTCATTGAGCGCGATGCATGTGCAATAGGTTGCCAGTAGTCATATTTTTGCAGAAGAACGGCACCGAGCCCACTCTGTGATGCATCTGATGATATCTTGATGGGTCTCGCTGGGTCATAAAACCTCAGAACTGGTTCCTCTGTGAGCAGTTTCTTTAGATCGCTCCATGACTTCTCATGCTCATGATTCCATTCCCATTCTATGTTATTTTCAGTTAGTCTTCTCAGTGGCGCCATCTTTTCTGAGAGGTTGGATATGAATTTACCCATGTAGTTGATCATTCCATTAAACCTCTGCACGTCCTTTTTGCATTGTGGCTTTGGCATATTTTCAATGGCGGACACCTTTCTGGGATCTGGTCTGATGCCCTCACCGCTAAGGATATCTCCCACGAATGTCAGTTCTGTCACCCCGAGCTGGCATTTCTCTTTATTCAGCTTCAGGTTTGTTTTCCTTGTTGCTTCCAGCACTTTTTTCAGTCTCTCGTCATGCTCAGTTCTCGTGGTTCCCCATACTATGATGTCATCCATTGATGTATCAACTCCCTCCAGGTGCTCATAGATCATATGGATAGTTTTGTGATACACTTCCGGAGCTGAGGCAATGCCAAATGGTAACCTTAGGAATCTGTATCTGCCAAATGGACTGTTGAACGTGCACAGTCTTGAACTTGCCTCGTCCAATTTCATCTGCCAAAATCCTGATGATGCATCTAACTTGCTGAAATACATTGCATTTGCAAACTGTGACATGATTTCCTCACGTGTAGGAAGCTTGAAGTGCTCTCTCTTTATTGCTCTGTTTAGATCTCTTGGATCCAGGCAAATTCTGAGCTTTCCATTCTTTTTGTCCACAACGACGAGGGAACTCACCCACTCAGTTGGCTCATCTATCTTCTGAATCACGTTCAGGCTTTCCATCCTGTCCAACTCTGCCTTCAGTTGCTTTTGAAGAGCAAACGGAACGTTTCTGCATGGATGTATGACCGTTGGCATACTTTTATCTACTCTGATCGTGTGTTCTCCTGGAAGGCAGCCTAGACTCTGAAATAGGTCGTTGTACTCTTTCATGAGTTCATCATAGGCTGTCTCTCCTTCGCTTTCCACAACGAGGACTCTCTTTACCAGGTTCAGTCTCTCACAGGCTTTTAAACCTAGTATGGCCTGCACATCCTTTGGCACCACGATTAATGCTATCGTGTGCTCTCTGTCCTTGTGTGTCACTTTGACAATGCATCTTCCTTTCACTGGTATATCAGTACCTGAGTATCCTGTCACTTTCACTTTTATTCCATGTATCTTTGGTCTGGGTCTAATTTTCTTAAAATCAGTCTCTGATATCACATTAACTTGTGCTCCAGTATCCAATTTAAATGGAATGTGTATGTCATTCACTTTTAGTGTCAACATCCAGTCTCTTTTTTCTTTTTTGTTTTCAGACACGACATCCACATAGAACTCCTCTATCTCGCTTTCATCTACTGCATTGACCTTGCTTTGTTGCGCTTGGTTCTTACAGCAACGGGCATAATGGTTGTTTTTGTTGCAACTATTGCACTTTTTACCATATGCTGGACACTTTCTTTTTTGCTGGATGCTGTGTACCGCATCGACTACATGACCTTCGATTGCTCCTTTCATTTTTTTCGCTGGCCACGCCTCTTTTTTCACATTGGCGCTCTTTTTGTTAAACGGTTTGTGTCCGTTCATTCTCACTGCATCCACGTTGCAGCTACTGTCACTGAACAGCTCTTTTTCCTGCAACTTCACAGTCTCTGTAGCCCTACACAGTGCTATGGCTTTTCCCAGGTCTAGATCTTGCTCTCTTAGCAGTCTTCCCCTTAGACCATTATCTGGAATACCACACACCAGTCTGTCTTTTATCAGCGAGTCTGTCAGTCCCCCAAATTCACATGTTTTGCTTCGGTTTCTCAGTTCAGTCACATACTGATCAATAGTCTCTCCCGTTTTCTGTACACATGTGAAAAATCTGTGCCTCTCAAATGTCACGTTATGTTTAGGTATGCAGTAGGCCTCAAACTGTTCCATTATTTTATCCAGCTTCATTTTGTCTCCATCAGCAGCGAATGTGAAGTTATTATACACCTCCAGCGCTTCATCACCCACGACATGTAAGAACACTGACGCTTTCATTTTATCACTTTTCTCGTCAGCTCCGATTGCCGCTAAATACAACTCCAAACGTTGTTTAAACCTCCTCCAATTTTCAGCCACATTACCTGTCAACTGAAGCTTCACCGGTGGGTATAAACCTTCCATTTTTCACTTCGTTAGCTATCCTCCAATGGTAAGTAACGAATATGTGGAGAGCTGATTTAACTTCGGATTTTTCCTCTTCATCTCTTTCAATCACTTCTGACACCATGTATCGATTTGTATGTGGGTTCAATGACGACACATTCATGAAAGAGAGTGACTTTTTATCTAAAGTATGTTCAACACAGTTAACAGCATTACAGGAGACACCATGTTAGAGATCCATCTAAAACGAAACTAAAACGAAACTGCTTGTCTCTCACATGCCCTCTGCTGGTCAGGCATAAATAATCAATCAGGCAAATATGCTGGTAAGGCATAAATAATCAAACAGGCAAATACCATCACTATTTGCTGATATCATTACAATGATGTTTTCCAATAACTAGACGGAGGCTGTAAATTAACAATCAACAGGTGTTTACTGGAGGAGGGTAGTCTAAAGAATAACAGTACAGAGGCATGCTCAAGGCTTATATACAGGTGTGGTCACTGCCGGTACTACAGTATACAGGAGCAGTAAAAGTAGTTCTCTCTTAAAGGTACATACACTACAATTCCTCCCCTTTTAGATTAACAGTACCCATAACATTCAAATAACAGTTAACACTTTAACATGCACATTAAACTGAAATAGTCCATTTATAGATTCAGTCCTTGGGGCGGCTTCCTGATCCTTTCTGGATAGCGCCTTTCCCGAGGTTCTTGTTCTTGGTGCGCCTTTCCCGAGGTTCTTGTTCTTGGTGCGGAGGTGATTCTGGCTCCCTTTCATCGGTTAGTTCATCAGTTTCCGCTGCTACTGTTTCTGGGGTAGATGCTACCGGTATGTTGGGTTCATCCCCAGGTACGCGAGACATGGGGTTGACTCGTTCCTGTAGCGCTAGGATCTGTTAGACGTGGCGTCTCACAATGTTCTCCCCGGCATGCACTGTGTACATTAGTGGCCGCTGCCGTGTGCATATCGTTCCGGGTTGCCATTTCTCTGTTCGGTAGTCGCTGGCCAAGACTGGTTGTCCTACATTGAAGCTCCTTGTCGGCTTCTCATTAATGTGCTGGAATTGCTTATCCTCAACATTCCTTCGCACATTTGGTCTGAGCAAATCCAGACGAGATCTCAACCTTCGGTTAAAGAACATCATGGCCGGGGTTTGGTTGGTAACTGCATGTGTTGCATTTCTGTAGGCTAACAGGAAATTGTCCACCTCATGCTGTCGTGGAATTTCATCATCGCACATGGCCCTTATCGCCTTTTAAAGGTTTGTACGAACCTCTCAGCCAATCCATTTGTGGCTGGATGATACGGGGCGGATGTGTAACGCCTTACCCCATTCCTTTTCATAAATTTTCGAAACTCTTCGGACACAAACTGTGGTCCGTTATCAGAGCAAATCTGCTCTGGCAAGCCGTTCCTGGCAAATATGGTCCGTAGCACTGCAATCGTTTTCTCTGTAGTGGTGGAGGACATCTTGATCACCTCAGGCCATTTCGAGTGCACATCCACTGCTATTAAGAACATTGAGTCCATGAATGGACCAGCAAAATCAATATGCACCCGTTGCCATGGAGAGGAGGGCCACTCCCATGGGTGTAGAGGGGCATGTGGTGGTGCATTTTGGACTTTCTGGCATCCTGAGCAGCTCTTTGTTAGGTCCTCGATTTGTTGATCGATCCCCGGACACCACACATAAACCCTGGCAAGGCTTTTCATTTTCACCCCTCCCAGATTGCCTTCATGAAGCTCATTGAGCACTCTCTCCCTTAACTTGGGTGGAATTACCACTCGGGATCCACACATCAAGGTCCCCTGGCATACTGACAGCTGTTCTCTTCTGGATGAGAATGCTGGCAACAGTGAGTCGCCATGTGCTGGCCATCCCTTCACCGTCAAATCATATACCCGAGACAGTGTCGGGTCATTTCGGGTCTCCTTTTCCATACCAGCGTTAGTTACTGGCAAGCATTCCATTATCGACGAATAAAATATTTCGATAGGGTCCACTGCTGGTGCTTCCTCCACAGTAGGCAGTGGCAGGCGTGATAGCCCATCAGCGTTTCCATGCTGTTTCGTGCCCTTATACTCTATTTCATATTGGTTCGCCCCTAGAAAAAGGGACCATCTTTGTAGCCATTGTGCAGTCATCACCGGAACGGTCTTCTTTGGATTAAAGATGGAAACAAATGGTTGGTGGTCAGTCAGCAAGGTGAACTTCTGCCCATGCAGATAGTGGTTGAATTTTTTTACTCCCCATACTAGGCTGAGGGACTCCCTGTCAATCTGGGCGTAGTTGCGCTCGGCTGAGGTTAGTGACCAAGATGCAAAGGCCTCTCCAACCCGTCTGGGAATTTGTGCGACAGCACCGCACCAATACCATAGGGTGATGCATCACACGCCAACCGAATTGGTAGTGCTGGGTTGAAATGGGCCAACGCCTCTTTTGATGTGATCAATTCTTTGCACTTCTGGAAAGCTCGTCTACATTCGTCATTCCACTTCCATGGTACCCCCGTTTGCAGTAGGGTGTTCAGTGGGTGTAATAATGTAGACAAATTTAGTAAGAACTTATGGTAGTAGTTCACCAGCCCGAGGAACGACCTCAGTTGTGACACATTTTCCGGTGCTGGAGCCTTGACTGCTGCCTCAATCTTTTCAGGGGACTTATGTAGCCCCTCTTCATCAATAACGTGGCCACAATACGAGATCTGCTTCTGGAAAAAATCGCACTTGTGGCGATTAGCTCATAGCCCATATTCCTTTAATCTAGTGAGCACCTTCTCCAGGTTGGCGAGGTGATCACTGTCATTTTTGCCCGTGACCAGGATGTCGTCCAAATAACACTGGGTCCCTGGAATCCCTTGCAGGACTTGATCCATTGCCCTTTGCCAAATAGCCGGAGCCGATGCTACCCTGAACACCAGCCGGTTGTATTGGTAGAGACCTTTATGAGTGTTGATCGTGAGGTATTGTTTCGAGGCTTCTTCCACCTCCATTTGCAGGTATGCCTGGGCCAGATCAATCTTGGTGAAGCATTTACCTCCAGATAGCGAGGTGAAAATATCCTCAATCCGTGTAAGTGGATATTGTACAGTGTGAAGGACTGGGTTCACTGTCACCTTAAAATCCTCACAGATGCGGACCTTCTTTGGTTCCCCAGGCGTATTACTCAACGACCTCTTCATTACAGGAACGGTGGGTGTAGCCCACTCGCTCCAGTCCACTTTGGACAGTACTCCTGAACGTTCCAACCCTTCCAGCTCTGCTTCGACGGCTGGGCGGATCGCATAAGGCACCGGTCTGGCCTTAAAAAACTTTGGACTTGCATTTTCCTCTATTTTAATCGTCGCTGTTATGCCTTTTAATGTTCCGGGTCCCTCCTGGAACACTTCTTGTGCGTCAGTTAGCATTTTTGACAGTCGTCCAGGTGTGACGTCGTCATCCTTTTTGGCCTCAACCTTCAGTGCCTGTATGGAATGCCAATCTAATTGTATCTTCCGGATCCATTCACGTCCTGGTAGTGGTGGTCCTCCATCTGGCAATACATATAGGTCCATTTTGGGTATTTCCTGTCCTTTGTATATCACGTTCACCTTTATTTTTCCTTTGGGGTCGACTTTTTGCCCCGTGTACGTCTTCAAGACAATCTCTGTAACTTTCAAGGGTATATGTGAGAATAGCCGCTTGTACTCCCTTTGGTTTATGACTGTTAGGGCTGATCCTGTGTCCAATTCCATTTCCACTTGGACTCTGTCTATCTTGAGCATGACCCAGATAGTCTGGTGATCCTCCATTTTGATTACCTTATGTAGTTTCAGACAACCCAGCTCCTTGCTTCCGGAGTCTGTATCACTTTTCTGTTCGTCTGAACTACTGTCCATCACCTTATGTACCTTTTTGTACTTCTCCTGTGGAGATTTGTTGCTGCTGGTTTTGTTCCCTGACCTGCAGACTCTTGCTATGTGTCCTGCTTTTCCACACTGTCTGCACACTTGGTCCTTGAACCAACAATCCTTCTGCTCGTGTGTTGTTCTGCCGCAGCGATAACACTTCCCTGCTCCATATGACATTTCATTGGTGCCATATTCTTGCAGTCTCCGTTGTATCTCTGCCGCGCCCCGTGCGGCTGCTTCATGTGATACTGCCATGCTGAAAGCCTTGTCCAGCGTAAGATCCTTTTCTGATAGAAGCCGTTTCTGGGTTCCTTCACTTTGAAGCCCACACACAAACTTGTCCCTTAACGTATCTGCTAGTCCCAATCCAAACTGGCAGAGTTTCAATAGCTTGCGCAGTTCCGTTAAGTACTCAGCATTACTTTTGTCTTTATGCTGGTTCCTTTTGTGGAACTTAAATCTTTCTGCTATCAGCAGCGGTGTGGGGTTTAAGTGATCCTGTAGGATTTCCACTATGCTTTCGAAATTCTTATCCACTGGCTTCTCTGGGGTTATAAGGTTTCGCAGTAAGCCATAACTTTTTGCACCCATGGAATTTAACAAAACCTGTGCTTTCCTAGCATCTGGCACTTCATTTGCCTTGCAGTACACCTCAATGCGTTCCACATATGTCACCCAATCTTCGACTTCATTGTCGAATGCAGTGATACTGCCACTCTACAACATCCCTGGGTGTGATTAAACTGTCAAAAATGGCATCTCCCGTGCTCTCCCTTCTTCTCCGCTGGCACAAAATGGCATCTCCCGCGCTTTCCTTTCTTCCCGTGCTCGCCCTTCTTCTCCGCTGCAGCTTCTAAAATGGCGTCTCCCGCGCTCTCCCTTCTTCTCCGTGGCTCAATGGCGTCTCCCGCGCTTCCTTTTTTTTTTCCGCTGACGCTGTTCAGCCCTTGAGCCCTGGCTGTGCTCTGCGCGTTCTCTTGTGCTTTACCCTCTCTCTCTTTTTGTTTTCCGTCGATGCCGCTCGATCTTCAACCCCCCCGGCTGCGCCCTGTGCGCTTCACCCTCTCTCTTACCCCGTGGTTGGCTCCAGCCGCCACTGTCCGGGAAGGGTCTGCGCTGTACCTTTTGCCAGTCTGTTGCTGGATCGTCGTGGCTGGAGAACCAAGCCCAGCACTCAACAGCCTCCCCTGCGATGTTCACTCTCTGCCGGATGACTGGGTGGTTGCTCATGGTCAACGCCCGTGCTTCTGGCCTCGACTTTCTTCCACCGTCCTCCCGGAGCGAATCCTTGAAAGGAAATGCAGAGTTGCAGGTAGATTCAAATCGACCTCGTCGCCGTTGATTCTTAAGGTATGATGTTTTCCAATAACTAGACGGAGGCTGTAAATTAACAATCAACAGGTGTTTACTGGAGGAGGGTAGTCTAAAGACTAACAGTACAGAGGCATGCTCAAGGCTTATATACAGGTGTGGTCACTGCCAGTACTACAGTATACAGGAGCAGTAAAAGTAGTTCTCTCTTAAAGGTACATACACTACAGTGGTGTGGGGGTTGGGGGTCCTGAATGTAAAGGGTTCTGATGGTGGTCCGAGGGTATCCTGATTGCAGGGGGTTCCGATGGTGGTCTGGTGGTCCAGATTGCAGGGGGTTCCGATGTTGGGCTGGGGAAATCCTGATTGTGGGGAGTATCCATTGGTGGTCTGGGGGTCCCGATTGCGGGGGGGTTCCAATGGTGGTCTGGGGGTCCCGATTGCAGGGGTTTCCGATGGTGGTCTGGGGGTCCCGATTGCGGGGAGTATCCATTGGTGGTCTGGGGGTCCCGATTGCAGGGGGGTTCCGGTGGTGGTCTGGGGGTCCCGATTGCAGGGGGGTTCCGATGGTGGTCTGGGGGTCCCGATTGTCGGGGTTTCCGATGGTGGTCTGGGGGTCCCGATTGCGGGGAGTATCCATTGGTGGTCTGGGGGTCCCGATTGCAGGGGTTTCCGATGGTGGTCTGGGTGGTTCGATTGCAGGGGATTCCGATGGTGGTCTGGGGAGCTCGATTACGGGGGGTTCTGATGGTGGTCTGGGGGTCCCGATTGCGGGGAGTATCCATTGATGGTCTGGGGGTCCCGATTGCGGGGGGGGTTCTGATGGTGGTCTGGGGTCCCGATTGCAGGGGGGTTCCGATGGTGGTCTGGGGGTCCCGATTGTGGGGGGGTTCCAATGGTGGTCTGGGGGGCCCGATTGTGGGGAGTTCCGATGGTGGTCTGGGGGTCCCGATTGTGGGGGTTTCCGATGGTGGTCTGGGTGGCCTGATTGCGGGGGTTTCTGATGGTGGTCTGGGGGGCCCGACTACAGAGGGTTGCGATGGTGGTCTGGGGGGCCCCATTGTGGGGAGTTCCGATGGTGGTCTGGGGGGCCCGATTGCGGGGGGTTGCGGTGGTGGTCTGGGGGGCCCGATTGCGGGGGGCGGGGTGTTCCAATGGTGGCCTGTGGGTGCCAATTGCGGGGAGTTCCGATGGTGGTCTGGGGGGCCCGACTATGGGGGGTTCCGATGGTGGTCTGGGGGGCCCGATTGCAGGGAGTATCCAATGGTGGTCTGGGGACCCGATTGCAGGGAGTATCCAATGGTGGTCTGGGGGGCCCGATTGCAGGGGTTTCCGATGGTGGTCTGGGGGTCCGATTGCAGGGGATTCCGATGGTGGTCTGGGAAGCTCGATTACGGGGGTTCCGATGGTGGTCTGGGGGTCCCGATTGCGGGAGTATCCATTGGTGGTCTGGGGGTCCCGATTGCGGGGAGGGTGCCGATGGTGGTCTGGGGGTCCCGAATGCGGGGGGGGTTCCGATGGTGGTCTGGGGGTCCCGATTGTGGGGGGGGGGTTCCAATGGTGATCTGGGGGGCCCGATTGTGGGGAGTTCCGATGGTGGTCTGGGGGTCCCGATTGCGGGGGTTTCCAATGGCGGTCTGGGGGCCCTGATTGCGGGGGTTTCCGATGGTTGTCTGGGGGGCCCGACTACAGGGGGTTGCAATGGTGGTCTGGGGGGCCCCATTGTGGGGAGTTCCGATGGTGGTCTGGGGGACCCGATTGCGGGGGGTTGCGATGGTGGTCTGGGGGGCCCGATTGCGGGGGGGGGTTCCGATGGTGGCCTGGGGGTCCCGATTGCGGGGAGTTCCAATGGTGGTTTGGGGGGCCTGACTATGGGGGGTTCCGATGGTGGTCTGGGGGGCCCGATTGCGGGGAGTATCCAATGGTGGTCTGGGGGGCCCGATTGCGAGGAGTATCCAATGGTGGTCTGGTGGGCCCGATTGCGGGGGGGTTCCGATGGTGGTCTGGGGGGCCCCATTGTGGGGAGTTCCGATGATGGTCTGGGGGTCCCGATTACGGGGAGTTCCGATGGTGGTCTGGGGGACCCGATTGCAGGGGGGTTCCGATGGTGGTCTGGGGGGCCCGATTGCAGGGGAGGTTCCGATGGTGGTCTGGGGGGCCCGATTGCAGGAGGGGTTCCGATGGTGGTCTGGGGGGGCCGATTGCAGGGGGGTTCTGATGGTGATCTGGGGGTCCCAATTGCAGGAGGGGTGGGGTCTGAAGGTGGGGTCGGGGGTTGCAGACCAATCTCGGTGTATGGGAGGTGTTTACTGGGTAGCTTGTTGGGCCTGGAGGAAGCACTCCTGCTTCTCCTGGCCCACAAGCAGTGCTATAAAGGCATTTACCTCATGGATTCAGCCCTTCTCACCTGCTTTCAGCTGCCGAGTTTCCAGAGAAACTCAGCCGCCTGTTGTTAAAAATAAAATAACTATTGAAATGAAAGCAGGCAGTCTCATTATAATATTTAAATGACCAACCTGCGGATTGGTCGTCCGCCCCTCATTCCGCCTCCGTTAAAACCAGAAGTGGTGGGTTCGAGGTGGAATATTTAATGCAAAACCTGTGAAATTTCATAATAGTGACACAGATGACTGCCTGGAAACTGAGCATTGTCATACAAAGCCAAGATTTGGCAACACTTTCAATCAATGCACTGTGACTATTGGGAATCATGCCACCTTTGCTTCTGTGCTATGGTAACAAGGAACACCTGTTTTATGCAGGTGCTGCTTATAACAGGCATAAATTAATAGGACTTGCAGGAACAAGTCGTGATTGTGTCATTACATTATTATGTACTAATTTAAATATTTATGACCACAAGCGGATGGGTTCTTCCTGCATCTGGCATCACATCCTCCAGAAAATTGATATAACGTAAAAATGGGCAGAATTGTCATTTCCCGGTTCCTGCCTGAAATACACTGAAAAATAGATGGTGGGAGGGCAGAAAATCAAGCCTATGAACTATGAAAGTAAAGAAATGCACGCCCATGTTACATAAAAAGATTTATTTGTTTATGTAACTGTGATTATGTCAGGGAAACATATTTATTCACCACTTAGAGGGTCAGGAACGTGGTCGTTAATTTTCCAGAAACTAATTATCAAACAAGTCAATGGCCTAGAAATTCAGTATGGCCAGTTTTGGGGCGCTAACGTTAGCGCCCGCCCGACTTTAGCGCCCGCCCCAAAGTTGCGCCCCCTTCGCCGAAATTCAGTTGCTTCACCCTAAGAGGTTGCTGGAGCGCTAAAAGAGGCGTTGCACGCCTATCTTTAGGCGCTAAGCCGGCGGTGCAGAGGGATAGCGCCGAGGCGGGGCGCAGCGCGGGTGCGGTCATTTTTTGATTGACAGCAGACCCCGTGGCGCCGGCCAGCTCTTAAAGGGGGAAGGGACGATTTGGTCTGCTGCCACGCCCTGCACACTGCAGCTTTCAAACTAGGCCTCAACACTGCTGCTGAGGCCAAGGAGCCATGGCAACGCATGATAAGGCCCGTGAGCGTGCCCTGCGCTTCTCAGTGCGTGATCTGGATATCATGCTGACAGCATTGGAGAAGAGGCGCAGGATCTTGTTCCCAGACAATGGCAGGAATCCCACCCACCGCGTCTACACCAAAGCCTGGAGGGAGATCGCCACCAGGGTGTCGTCCTACGGCGATGCCCCCAGGGACAAGGTGCAATGTCGGAAGAAATACAATGACCTGACCAGGATTGTCAGGGTGAGTACCCTTTCCACTCTCCTCCTCATTCTTGCATGTACACCTGACATGATGGGCAAAGGGTCCTGAAAGGCCTAATGGGCAGCCCTCAGCCAGCAGCTTTGGGACAGTCATGAGCATCAATTGCACATTCTGCACTTTACACACTGGCCAAGCTATTCCACCATGAGAGGCAGTGCACACTAGATCAGGGCTACACTCTGGCCAAGCTATTCCACCATGGGAGGCAGTGCACACTACGTCACGGCTACACACCGTACTTAGAGCCCATCCTTTCTCTTGCAGGCTAAACTTGCGAATAATCGCAAGCGCCGCGACATCACCGGGGGAGGCCGCGCCAAGTTCCAGAAGCTCACTCCCCTGGAGGAGCGCGTGAGTGGCCTCATGGGAGGCTGTGTGATTGTGCCCAGAGCGTGCGGAGAAGCCGACCCTCCGCTGCCCGGCAATGGTAAGGACCTCGCCTTTTGGCCCTCTCTCGTCACACTTGTGCATCCGAGCTACCTCCTTTGCCACTGTGCCACCAATGCGCTGAATGCCACCAGTCATGACTCCCTCGCTGACGCCCTCTCCTCACTCTGAAGCTACTCTTGTGCCTTCCTGCTTTCAGCTGGTGACGAAGAGCTCCCTGAAGCTGCCAGTGACAGCCCCTCCGAACAGGAGGAGGAGGAGGAGGAGCAGGAGGAGGAAGAGCAACCCGGACCATCAGGGGAGGACTCAGGTCCCGCAGCAGAGGGCGAAGTGTTGGACACGTCTTCCCTGGACGAGAGCCTGGAGCAACTTTCGGAGGGGAGTGCAGCTGCTGGGACCAGTGGCGTCCAGCCACCCAGGAGGGCTGCGGGTGGGCCGTGGCCTTCCCCCCAGAGGGGGGAAGGATCGGAGGGGAGTGCAGTTGCTGCGGACATTCGGCGCCAGCAACGTGCCAAGGGTCACCTAGCTCGGACCCCTGCTCCCCAGCGGGAGAGTCCCGCCTCCAGTCCGGCCACCTTCACCTCGGAGGAGGTGCGCCAGCTGGACCAAATGGCCGAGGTTTCGGACCGCCGCCACACAGAGCTCATGCAGGTGGTGGGACGGATGCCTGAGGCCATCGAGTCGCTGGCGACCAGTGTGCAGGAGTTTGGGGCATCAAATGCCGAGAGTGGCCGGATGATGATGGAGGTAGTGGAACGGATGCCTCCGGCGATGGAGTCGCTGGCTGATGTCGTCAAGTCAGTGGTGGATGTGATGCGGGCGCAGACCAGGGCAACAGGGGCACTCACTGCTGCCACACGCGCTGCCTCAGCCAGGCATCGCCAGGACACCCGCCGCGCTGCAGCAGCACAGCGATCCACCCTTCGGCTGATTGGTGCGGATCGTGCAGTGCGTGCCCGGGCGAGTGCCAGCGTGCGACATCACCAGCCAGCGCCTCCAATACGCCAGCTTGCCCACATTGCGCCATCCGTCGCCGCCACTCCCCCAGTGGAGCGTCAACGGCAAGCGGCTGGAGCTGATGGTGGGCATGCACATGTGCGCCAATCAACAGCCGGCCCCTCGAGGCCCAAAGCCCGTGTAGGCCGCCCCCGAAGGCCATCTGGCGGAAGGACATCTGACCCTCAGGCGCCTTCCCCCAGCCTCGCAGCAGCCATTGGGCAGAGCTTGCGGAGGAGCAGCAGGCCGGGCAGGGGCGCCAAAAGGCTGGACAAGGTCTCGCCCTCGTGGCCCAGTAAGTAGAGGGTGTGGCCAGCTTTCATTTTATATGGCGGTGGACATCTTTATTTTGCCCATGGTTGTTTTGTTTATGGGTATGTTTTTTGCGTTAAGGCCGAGGTTGAGGCCTGGTTTGTTCAAATGTGGAGTTACTCCTTCCCAGGTTGTGGGAGTGAGTCGTTTGTTGCACTTTTTGTGGGGGCCGTTGATTGTTTTTGGGATTCATGTGGGAAGGGGTTTCATTTTTGTCAAATATAAATTTATCTTTATTCAGACAGTGTCCATGGTTGTTCTTGTTAGTCTTTGTTGCCTTCGCCGGCTGAGGGCTTGCGGAGCGGCTGCATTCATCTTGCTTCATGGCCACAAGGCATTCCCTGACAGGGGGCTTAGAAGTTACGTTCAATAAGCTGGCGACGGACGGCCCTTGGACCTTGTCGCTCCCTCCTGGGAACGTACTCCTCCTCCTCCTCCTCCTCCTCCTCCTCCTGCTCCTCCTGCTCCTCCTCCTGAGGTGGTGGTCCAATGTCAGGTGGCAGTGTCTGAATCCTGCGGAGAGCCAGGTTGTGTAGCATGCAGCAAACTACGACAAATTGGGAGACCCGGTGCGGCGAATACTGCAGAGATCCGCCGGAACGATCAAGGCAGTGGAACCGCTGCTTGAGGACCCCAATAGTTTGCTCGATGATGTTTCTGCTACTTTGATGGCTCTCGTTGTATGCCTCTTCAGCAGCGGTCCTGGGCGCGCGGAGCGGGGTCATGAGCCAGGTACACAAAAGATAGCCTTTGTCCCCGAGTAGCCATCCTCTTGGGGGAGGCTGTGCCTCGAACATGTCATGCACAGTACTCTGCCGCAGGATAAAGGCATCATGGCAGCTGCCTGGAAAGCAGGCATTGACAGCCAGGATGCGCTGCTTGTGGTCACACACCAGCTGCACATTGAGAGAATGGTGGCCCTTCCGGTTGCGATACTGCTCGCCATGCTCCAGAGGTGCCCGCAAAGCCACATGCGTAGTCAATGGCGCCCTGCACCAAGGGGAAGGCCGCGAGTCTAGCAAATCCCACTGCACGCTGGCTCTCCAGGGCCATGGGGAAGGAGATGAATTGGCGTCTCCTTCTGAAAAGGGCATCGGTCACCTGGTGGATGCAGCGATGCACGCCGAACTGGGATATGTTCGCTATGTCCCCAACAGCGGATTGGAAGGAGCCGGTGGCATAGAAGTTCAATGCCACCGTCACCTTCACTTCCACCGACAGAGACGTCCTGCACCTGAGCTTTGGATGCAGATCTCTGCGAAGCAGGTGGCAGATCTCTGCAACCACCTCCTTTCGGAATCTCAGCCTTCTTACACATCGCGCGCCACTCATGGTGAGGTAGGAGCGCTGCTGGCGGTATACCCTGACTGGGTAAGGCCTATGTTGCCAATGCCTGTTGCCCCCTCTGCCTCTAGCCAGGGCTGCCCCTCTGACCCCGCGTCTGCGAGCCCTACGCACATGGCGCTGAAACTCCGCGTTGGCACCCCATGCAGCCCCCATCAAATGCTGGCAAACAGTCAAATTTCCAACAGGGCACTTGCAGCGCTTTGGCCTGAGTCCAAAAATACCTGAGCTATTGCTGCACGAAACCAGTTAGCTCTCCTCCTTGTTGTGTGTCCAGAAATCCGTTGCACAAGAGTGTTTGCTGCAAAATGGCTGCCCTTTATACTGCAGGGTACGTGCCCTTTAATTTGCGCTCCCCGGGGCCCGCGTTGGCTGTGTTGCGTTCCATTTTACAAACGCTCTGGCCGCCAGCTGCACAATGGGGCGGTCCAACTGAAGTTTGGAATCGGGGCGCGCAAAGGGCGTTGCACGAGGATGTGACGTCATTTTCTGCGCGCGCAGCCGGGCGGGTGCTAAACTTTACGCCGGCGCTAAGGGTCCACTTAATTTGGGGCGAGGCGCAAACTGCGCTGCGCCTGGGCGCTACACGTATAGCGCCCGAAATTCACTTCTCTTAAGGCGCTAACTGCTGGCGCAACCAACTGAATTTCTAGGCCAATGTCTCTGAGCTGATCCCTTACGAATTTCTTTCCCAACTCTTCCTGTCGTATTGTGAATCCCTCCTCTATTGCCACACGCCTACCTTGCGCCTCCTTGCAACAGTGCAGCCTCTGAATCACCAGTGCATTTAAAAAGTTGGAAAAGCACTTGCAGTGCCAGAACCTATAGGGCTATGGACCAAGAGCTGGAAAGTGGGATTAGGCTGGATAGCTCTTTTTTGGCTGGAACAGACATGATGGGCCAAATGGCCTCCTTCTGTGCCATAATTTTCTATGATTCTATGATCAAGGCTATGGTAGATCTGCAAACATATGTTGACTGCAATCTAGACAAAATATACAATACTACAAAACAATCCATGGTATGCAAGCAACTCATAGTGGATTTGACATAGCTCATTCTCCGGTATATAGTCAAGGAAATATTGGAGATGGAAGTGTAAGGTTTCAGTGGGCATATAGCAATTATTTTACTGAAATAACATTTGCCATTGTTTTCTATTGAGGACAGTTTACTGAATGCTGATAAATCCTTGTTTACACTTGAAAATTCCACAATTTACCATAATGGAATATTAAGGGTTACAGTAGCAATATGCATGTGATGGCTCAGTGCCTACACCATGTGTCGTAGTAGGTTTGCTGAATTTTGTTGATATGTGCAGACAGGTTTTCCAAGGTAGAAGTCTAAATTTTGGCTGTTGGTAGCCATTTTCATCACCGTTCCAGGCATTTCAACGTCAGATTATCCTGGAATAGCTGTAAGAAAATCAAAACAATCTTTCTAGAAAATATTTCCATTATAGCCATCAACTAAAGATGGACCAAGTCAGAACAAGGCACCAATAATGCTGGGCTCAGTTCCCCACTGATTGCCAAAACAGTGTGCTAACTGAGTTCATACTGTACTATGGAAAGTTGTGCTGGGACAGATGCACATAGAGAGAATACATGTTGGTGACATCCCATCTTACTGTCATAAGGAACAAAGGTTAACTCAATGGCAATGCAGAGCAGTATTGCTTTTAGTAATTAAGATCCATCGTTCAATTTACTACAGCTGTGTGTTGCTTGCTTAATTCCATGAGTAATAAATAAGCCTCATCTGCAAAAAGCTGGACAATTATAGAAAATTATCAGAAATATACATTTTAATGGATCTGCTAAAGCTTTGTTAATTAAAGGTGCCTTTATTTCTGCTCACTTACCATAAGCATCTAATGAGGTAGTATTCATTCAGTTAACCTGAATTAGAATGTTTTGCTGAAATGATTGGTTGCCTCATTGCTGGACTTTTTTACATCAGTTTGATGAGATGGTTCTAACCCTATTCCTGTGAGGAATGAAGGGTATTTCCAAAGATTTGTATTTATTCATAGTATTTTTAAATCACATATTTTCCTTCTGATTCCATTTACAAAATTTTTTTCTGAAAATGTCTATTGCAAATTTTATAAAGTAGAACATAGAACAAAATGTGCAGAACCATACCAGCTTTCTCAATTCATACAATTGCAATAATAAACTAAAACTATGACATTTCATTATAATATTAGGTATGATGTACTTCTCACTGTAGTAAAGGTTTTTGTTTAATTAAATACTGGAATATTTGTATTAATAATACAAATCACTTTTTTAATAAAGTGGGCAGTTCACTCTATCAAAAATAAGGGACAATATTTCAGCAACAAGAGGATATGGAACCAGAGACACAGCAATCAAAAAAATAAATAACAGGCAATACCATTACAATAAGTACTTCAGTATAAGCTTTACATCCCATATTAAATTGTAATGTCATACACATGGTCTCAAACATAGTTAATAATCATTGGAATAATAAAGTATGGCTGTGAGAACCTTTCATATTACCAGTTTGAAAAATACAACTTGTCAAAAACTAAAAGGGATTGTAAATCATTCATTGAAATTAGGGAGGAAAAAAATGAATGTATGACACGATTCAGCACATACATGTAATGTTTTGTATAATACTGCTCTGCAAATTGTATTTATAGTGCAGGGTATGTTGTAGCACTGGATTTTTACTAAGCTAGTCATTCACACTGAGCCTGACAAATGGATTTAATTCAGTGTTCTGGTATCAGACATCTTATTTACCTAATGTAGCCTTTCTTCAAGGTTAAGAGATGTTTAACATTTGGGCAGTCTACAAAGTATTTTTTAATCAAAAGGCAGTTTGGAACAGCTTGAACTCTGAAGGGTAGCCTGCGGGACTGGACAATGGTCTATTCAATAGGTTGCTATTCTTTTCGGTGCTTTTCATTTCAAAGTACCTGGGGTGGGGGCAGTGCGGGTGCAGAGTGATTGGGCTTCATTGCGAAGCCTGCGAGCATACCTAGTAACGGCAGCCTAAGGCTTTTTCTATTTCTGAACTGACATTAAATCTTGGGCTTATGACCCCTGACAGCAAACATCGTCAGTCATTATTTAACCCACCTTCGTGAATTAAAAAAAGGCTGTGCTGCTTTCTCTCAACACTTTGTTTTTTCTATTCTTGAATGCTGTCAAAACTGGAACAAAGGCCAGTATGTGTTGCATATAATCTAATAATGTGTTGATTCATTAATTTTGATTCAGATTTTGTCACTAGCTAACAACTTTATCCCCTTGTTTTACCAATGTCTTTAGTCTTATTGTAATGCAAATGCATTCATGCACATGACATAATACAACTGTACAAGACTCACAACCAAAATGATCTTTTATACCTGATAGAAAGGCCAATATGAGCACAATGTTAGCTGTTATCTGCTAATGTACCTAATGATAGATCACAAAGTGGTTCTTGTTTCAGTAATTACTACAGTATTAATCACCTTGTTTCAGTTCTGCCACTATTTCCTCCAAGTTCTTCAATAAAAATGACATCACTTAACTGGATTACTTACAGTAAATTAGCCTGACTATTTTGACCCATAATGCTGTTATTTACAGTAACCATTACCACACAATTACAGAATGAGGAATCTTTAAACCCAAAAGCTATATTATTATTTGACCACAGAACTGCAGCAATCTGAAAGTCTATTGCATTATTAATTCAATACAGGAATAAATCATAAATTAAAATGCAAAAATGAAGCTCTGTGAAAAATGTAATGGATGGTACAGATTAAGTGAAAAGTAAAATCGAGGATATAATATAATGTATAACACATTTATTAGTTAATAATATTCACTACATTTGCAAATGGCTCCCATATCAGTATAGAATGCTCTGATAGAATTAAAAGGGATTTAAGCATAAACAGATCAGTGTGGCTGGCAATAAGGGCAGATTGTTTTCAGTGACCTAAAACCCAACTTACTTTCACTAAAAACAAGAACAAAGTATGTTTTTCTCCAAAATCAAGAAACCGCTTACAAATCACTGAATGTGTGGTCTTCAAATTTATAATTTATGAGAGTGTGATGTAATGGGGCAATGTTCCCATATATTTGGCTGAGAGGAACAGTTCCCAGCCAACAAAGAAGACAGGGAGTGTTGCAATACCATCAACAACTTGCATTTATATAGCATTTTAATGTATAAAAAACATCCCAAGGTGCTTACAGGTAACCATGATGCTTACTACATTCTGAGGAGATGCCTTTCACCAGTAGCATATGTGGACCAGAACAGGAGCACTCTGTTGCCGCCCATGTCTACAGCAATTCTGTGTCATCACAAAGCCCTGCACAAATGATTCATTTCAGTTACAAACTCCATGGTCAGCCTGAGTCTCCTCGTGTACTGCTTGTCCATCATGCTCAGGTAGTTTACACCGTTGCAATACTCACACTGCCTGCAGTAGTACCTATGGTGCATATCCTATGTCCTCTGTGTCCTGGTCCACCTGCTCCTCTCCCTGCTCCTGCTGCAATATCAACAACAACAGGTGGTTACATAGTGCTCCTTGTAGAGGAAGGCATCTCATAGCACTTTAGAATAAGGATTCTGTTTATGCCAAACATGGGGAAAGGATTTAAAAAATGGATGAGGAACCAAAGGCAAGGTTGAAGAGGAAGGTTTAGAGGAGATTGTTGGAAAAAAGGAAGTACAAAGGTGGAGAGGAGTCGGTAAAGAGTTCCATAGGGCAGGATCATAGTGGCTGAATGAGCAGAGGGATCAAGGGATACACTGTGATATGCCTGACATTTGCTATTGCACTTATACTCTCGATAAAAGATATACTTCTCTCGCTGCTGTAGTGATACTTTGAAATGATCCCTTCATTAACATCACTAACTTCAGGACTGACCTGGAGTGAAGTATTCATTGGTGATATGATTCTGCAGCTGTAGAAGGCTGCAAAATTTCACCACAAATGAGCTTTAACTAGTTAAATTTGCCTTTCTCTTGCTTTTCACACTTTTTTACACTATTTTTGGAGCATTGCTCAGAGCAACTTCAAACATTGACAAATCATATTTCAGTGTTTTCTCCTAACACTCCCCCACGCTTCACCCATGTTTATTTTTGTTGCTGAGATAAGCAAACATGGGAATATTGGTCCCCAGTTTTATTTTTATTTTCTCTTTGTTAATATCTATTCTCAAAGATAATACTTGCTGTATCTTTAATTTCACCTTTTTCCCTATTTCTTTCCATAGCCCCTTATTTCTAAAAGAAAAAGCCAGGTATGTATTGGCCATTGCACCTGTGCAAGCAATTTCCCCCTGACTTACCCCTTACTTATCTATTGGCGGATCACATCTGAAAGGGTAGTGTATGTTTTAGGGATGTTTGTAACTCCTATGCTGACTTTTTAAAAAAGCTTGCTGACTAAGCTGGAAGAGCAGCTTCAAAAATAATTTCCAATCCACAGAGCAACAGAGCTTGGAGTGTTGATCTACTGTTGCTGCTGCTCTGCAATTAGTCAACATGTGGCGCAACTTAAGTGGGCCAAGCCACGCAATGCCGGATTTTCACCTTCCCAATGATGAAACACCCTTGACTTCTGTGCAGTCGTCAGGACCCTTTAAAGACCCAGAATTTCCTGCAAATGTGTGCCAAAACAACAGCGTAAGTACGGCATAATAACAACAACGTATATTTATATAGCGCCTTTAATATAATAAAATGTCCCAAGGCGTTTCACAGGAGTGTTATAAAAAAAAACACAATCATTGAGCTTTATAAGGAGATGTTAGGGGAGATGACTGAAAGCTTGGTCAAAGAGGTACGTTTTAAGGAGCGTCTTAAAGGAGGAAAGAGAAGCGAGAGGCGGAGAGATTTAGGGAGGGAATTCCAGAGTTTAGAACCTAGGCAGATAAAGGCACAACTGCCAATGGTGGAGCATTTAAAATCGGGGATGTTCAAAAAACCAGAACAGGCGGAGCGCAGAGGTCTAGTGGGATTATAGGGCTGGAGGAGATAACAGTGATAAAGAGGAGCGAGGCCAGGAGGGATTTAAAAACAAGGATGAGAATTTTAAAATCGAGGCATTGTTTAACAGGGAGCCTGTGAAGGAATATGCCATATTCAGAAAAATACACCATCCTATAAAAGACTTCTAGCCTTATTAAACATGAAGTTGTTGACATTGAAACAATAGCCTTAATGAAACAGAAGGTTAGAGGTTCCCTAAAGTCTGAAGTCTTGGAAAGAACACAATGGAATACCCAGTTAAATTGTCTTAAACCAACACTTTGGAAAGAAACACAGAACATTAAAGAAACATGTGCCTTTGTAAAAATGACATCAAGTAAAAGGAACACCTGCCGTCAAATCATTTTTATGTTAAACTTAGAACACAGGAGACACGAGTCTGTGGTACAACCAGCTGAGGTGATTAAGATTTGCATAGATCATCCTAAGTAAGGTGTTCTAAATGCAAAAGAAAAAAACAGAAGGCCTTTGCAAGAATGACCTCAGATAGATGCACAGCCATCACATTGTTTTTATGATAAGTTTTGAACACCTAAAGGTAGAGACACAAGTCTGCTTGCTACAGCTGAACTGACTGTAAGAATAGAAGAAGTCAACAGAAAAATGACTAGAGATAATTAGCTTACATCAGCAGAAAATGTCAAAGGATATACCACTGAGAAAAGAGTATAAAAATTGGACTTTCAAATAAGAAGATAGATTTGCTGAAAGGGGCAAAGTGATTCTCAGGCTTCAGAGGCAGACTCTGTAAGTTTTCAACTCTTTGAGTCTCGGGTATCAAAGGTATTTGATTTTGGTGGATATCCTGGAATAAACTAAGAACTGTAAAAAAAAGTAACGAAGTTAAGATTTGAGAATAAGGATCTCTGATAATAAGAATTGTAATCTTTTGTATTTGGAACTGTTAATGTTGCGACTGAATCACCAACTGTAATTACATGTCGGTTCTTTAATAAAAATATATTTTTTTAGAATTGTCTCACATAGTACTTCTGTATCAAACTCATGAACTCAACCTCTGTACACTCTTTGCTGAGGAGTTGCAGAATTCTGGGGGAGTTTTCCAGACCCTCATAATATCCAGAAGGTTACAGTCTAGCTAAACTTATTAAAAGTGCTATCTGGAGGACGGTAACATCTTCAGGTCATTCCTTTCCTTTAGGGAGAGATAGTCTGGGCCTTTAGACCCAATTAAGCGTCTTTAGGATTCGGCTACATCTAACTTTAGTTGAAAGTGAACATCTGGGGAATACGCCTGATCCAGGGTAGCCCAAAAGGGGCTAGGACTAGTAACAATCCTTTCAAGACAACTTAGGTCAGCAAGCACAGGGGAGATGGGTGAGCAGGACTTGGTGCGAGTTAGCACACAGGCAGAGTTTTGGATGACCTCAAGTTTATGAAGGGTAGAACTAGGGAGGCGGGCCAGAAGTGAGTTGGAATAGTCAAGTCTAGAGGTAACAAAGGCATGGATGTCGATTTTCACTGCATAAGATTGAGGAAATTCAGGCATAAGTGACTTGCACCTGTTTTTACGCTAGACCCAAATTTCCTCGATCTTTTACGCCAATTCGGTAAAATTTCCACTGAATCGCTCTGCTGCTCATGAACAACTTTGGCCTCTTGTAATACGCCACTCACATGGATTTCCAGTAATTACGCCAGTTCTGAATGGACTCTGCACTTACACCTAAAATTTTAGGCACAACAGAACCTAAAGTCATATTTCTGGTGACTTATGGTGATTTTTTTTCAGTGTTTTTGAAAAGTTTCTTCTCACTGAGAGCAAAAATATATTTCCTGTATTTTTGAATGCTTCTTTATGGCGGCAGAATAATTTTCCTTCAAAATTGAAAAACATGCATGGTTTCATTTTCGTAAACATCCTAATGTGCATAAATGATGGTTTGATGGCTTCATACCTTAATTTTCATACAAAAAAGGGACTTAAAAAAGGAACACGTGTAAGTTTGGCACTTTCCTTGGGATCCAATTGTTGATGCCAATTTCTATTTCTTTTACGTCGGTTTTTATGTTCTGCCATATACTAAGATTCTTGGGAGGTTTTGGCATAACACACCAATGGAAAGATGCCGGTTATGCCATTTCAAGAAATTCCGGGCCCTTTGACTTTGGAACAACACTTGCAATCACTTTACTTATTGCAGCACTCCGCCCAACCTTTGAGGCAAATAGTCACAAAATCCACTCCCTCTGAAAAAATCGAATTCAAGCAGCAGGCAGATTTGCAAGAAGAACCCATGGCCCTTTTGGTCAGGAGGCAGATTCTCTTTCACCTGTGCTCCCTGGAACCTTATTTTTGGTGATAATTCATTCACCAACACCTGTAAAAATTCATTACTATAATTTTGAAAGTGGATTAAATTCTGAAAGGTCTTCTGAGTCTCAGTAGTAATAGCCCTCTAGCATATCGTTTCCACTCTTCAAGGCATGTAGATATCTCCCATCGTGCATTACCAAGAAAACTGATATCCTGTGAATTTGGATTGCTTTATGTTCTAAGCATGAATTAGGGAAATACACATTTCAATCATATTTCTTCAGTTACAGATTATTTTTAATGGAGGGGGTGGATAAACATTCCAAATAGTTACAAGCTAACCTTTTCATTTCATATTTGGTATAATCCTAAGATGCTTTGCCTTTTACTTAAGCACAGCATTAACTTAAAAGTGCAGTAGATATAACTCCTAGTTGCTTTTACAGAGAATATACTTTATGCCACAGAAAAATATGTTGCTATTCTTATTGGATTAGCCATGGTAATTCGCACTGATTATTTTTCACTGTATTGTGATTCACATTGCCAGTCGGGGTAATAAATAATGTGCAGTTAGCTGTGGCCATTGGTCATTTGAAGTCCTATCGCAGCCATCCCCTCCCCATTCAGTGTAGTTGTGAGGAGATAAATGTGATTTAAATTAATAGCCAGTCCTAAATAACTCCTCAGCTGGTAAACGATGCATTTATCAGCCAGAGACAGGCACTGTCCTTTGATTCATGGTCCCCCAACGACATGAAGGGTGCGAACAAAAATTGTTATTACTTTTTAATAAAGTGAACCAGTCAGTCTTCAGTCATTTATCAGAAAATGTGGCATTGTGACATAGCACAATATCTCAGCAGCAGATGAATGGGGAAATAGAGACACGGCGATTTAAAAAAATAAAAATAACAGGCAATATAATTGAATTACGTTTTCAAAAAAAGCTGTTTAAAGAATGCATGTTGAACTGAAGAATACAAGTTGCCTTTTCTACTTTGAAATTGGGGATGCAGAAGGTAAAGAGAAGATTCTATCAATTTAACATTCCAAATACCAAGGTCTTTCTGTGGAACACAAACATGTTTCATTTACCTGACATGTACAATAATTATATTTGCAATACAATTCTAACTGCTTTTGTTATTGGAAGTGCTGGGGTGTGCTTTTTATGGAAGTTAGGCTGAAAAAAGGGGCAAAGTCTAAATCCAATTTCTCAGAATTACTAGGAAGTTCATGTTTTACTGATGATATATATATAGTAAAATTTAAATACTTGTTCAATTTTTTTGTGCAATAGTGGTTTTTATTGTGCATTGATTAATAATATGAAATCGTTGTCACTAACTAATCTGATCATGTGTTACAAATAACAACTTCAAAGGTCTGTAACTTTAGGGCCGATTTTAACTCAGTGCAGGAATTGAGGGCGCAGGGGCCAAAGTGGGTGACAAAACCATCGGCCCCACTCCCCCAAATGAGTCCCGGGAGGTTTTTAACTTCCAGGCCTCATTTGCATGTCCTGACTCTAACTCCACCCGATGCCAGCAGGAATTATGTCACTAATAATGGTCGGACGTCAAATTTGTTGGCGGGAGGGGGGCGTCAAGCCGTTGCCAGGGACCCACGGAAACAGTCCTTGGCAAGGTAAGTACGGATTGGGGGGAGGGAGATCAGGGCTGGGGAGTACCAAGGTACCCTTGTGGGCCAGGAGGAACACTCCTGCTCCTCCTGACTCTCAGGGAATCTTTAAAAAATACTTGGGTTTATATCCTTGCTGCTGCCAGCTTTTGCTTAAAGGCTGGAGATCCTGCGGGCTGTGATTGGGCTCTCAGTTAAAATGGCGTGTACTTTCCGATGATGTTATTAGGACACAACATTGCATTTTAAATTAAGCCCCGCTCCTCTGGGATGGGCAGCCTTCCCGTGCCTGCAGTCAGGTAAATAAAAATGGTGGGGGGCGGGAACACCATCTCACCTCCCCCCGCCCCCTCCCCCGCCTTGCCTGCACTGTTACCGCACGCCGGATTGGGGGGGTTTAAAATCGTTCCCCCTTTGTGTTAGATTATTTCCTTGTTGTTTACAATTTGTATGATTAATCAAATAATATTCTGCTGTGTGAATCTTTTTAATGATTGTTTTTGTAATTATCTTTATTGTGTTTGTCGTCTACGTTGACTCTGTTGACTCTTTTACTTTGTAACCAACTAGCCATCTGTGAACTGCCTTCTTCCTTATTGGGTAAGTCTGTGTTTATCTCCATTTACTTGGTCATTTTCTACTTTCATTATTTACCATTCACATTTTGCAAACTTGTCTCCCTAATTTAATTTTCTATCCAATCAGATTCCACCAAAAACTTCTCTGAAATACAAGTGAGACAGTTCTCACCTTCCCACTATATACCCCTAAAATATAATTCCTAACATAATAGATACATACAACAAATTCACCAAAAAGTTTACCCCAAAACTTGGTTCCCTATTGTTCCTCTGAACATCCTGGACTCCAGGTACACTCTTAGCCCCTAAACGGTAACTGGATCATGAATTGTTAAGTTGCAGCTCTTCCAGTTGTTGACACCATGACAGCAGTCAGTGCAGGGGACGTCTCCTTAATGGTGGAGGAGCGGGAGAGGATCGCTAATGTACAGCCAAGTGACACCTTCAGGTAGGCCACAGGCTGATCCAAGGGGAGCAGCAATAACCGATCAAATGATGAATGAAGCAACCGTGGTTGATAGAAGTGAGGGAGAGTGCACCAGCTGTAATGTTTTACTGTCATCTCCAGCAGCAGTAACACCAGTTCCAAAACACCAGCTCATGCAGCATGTAAGGATGACAGATGAAGTGCAGCAATTCCATGCCCACATTATAATGTTGTGGGGTGTTGAGCCAGGGACTTGGAAGCATGGGGAGAAATACTCAATTGTGGGTCAGTGCAGCATCTCCTTTCTGAGTGTGAGAGAGATGATTGCTCTCAAAGTTTAGAGAGCCCACATTTTAAATAGTGTACGCTTTTACTTTCCACAAGCAATGTAGAACTCTGCAAGATTACTCTCAAAATTGGAAAGGGTGTATAATAAAGAGTTAGTGGAAACTTTAAAAAACAGAATGCAGAGCATTATTAGGACATAGAACACCTTACCAGTGGTGGAAGCAGAATCCATAAAAGCATTTAAAAAGGAAAGGATAAATACTTGTAAAATAAACATTTTAAAGGGTAAGGAGAAAAGGGCAGGGCAATGGGACTAAATGAGTAGTTCTTTCAGAGAGTTAGCAGGGATATAATGGAATGAATATCCTCCTTCTGTACTCTAAAATGTTATGATTCCATAAACTAAACAGAGTTGTCCATCAGTATTAGACCTTAAGTAGGTAAGGGTCCCACACCTATTAAAAAATACAATTTTTCTCAAACGGCGTAAACAAAATATTTTTGGGGGAAATGGCATAAACATGTCACCATACTCCTCAAAAAGTTAAAAGTAAAAAGTCACTGTATGCTTTAACAGCATTAAAAAAAACTGTTCAATTTAGTTTACAGGAAAATAAGCCATGCAAGCAATCCTCTTGTGTATAGGGTTGTGTTAAGCCCCATGCACAGGTAACAGTCAATCCATTAACCTTTGCTTTAGCTTAACCCATATGTCGCCTGCCTCAGAGTCTTCCTTTTTGTTTTAATACCTTTTCCTTAATAGTTGCTCGTCTGTAACTGAAAAGGGCAGAGGCACTCCTGATGACATTGACTGCGGCATTGTAATAATAAGCTCCTTTTTGCCTCACCAGGATGTCAGCAGCCATTTCGGAAGGTAATATAAAAGAGCTGTAAGCCAGGGGTCATGTTAAATTGTAACGCAAATGTTATTCCTCGATTATCCAGCTGGGTTAAATGTCAACTGCTGAAGGCAAAATCAGCTGGATGGAGTGTGTATATGTGTGTGGGTGAGATGGAGAAAGAGGCATGAACTTGGCCCAGTATCTGATAGGAATGTCAAAGCAGACACTCGCTTGTGTATGACTTTCTTATTCTTATATTAGGCACCGTATCAGCTAGAGGTTTAACAAACAACCATTGCCTTTATAGTACTTGTAATACTATTTACAAATCATCAGGTTTTGGCTTGACTTTCTTACTGCAAAGAGATAGTTCTTAGCTATTCTTCTCAGGAGAAAAAGCCCATAAAAAGAATGTGAATGAAACACAGTAGATCCTGTTACATGGTATGGAAAAGGACAAATTCAGATCATAATGTAAATGAACTCAAACAATTCCACTTTTAGCCACCTTAGGTTAAAGATTGAATTTGGTGCTCATCCTGGGCTAGAAATGTGTTACTTTCCATTTTTGGGCACCTTACCCACAGAATGCTAACAGCCCATGCTCAAATGGGGAGGTCTGAGGAGCCCAGAATTTTGGACCTCAGACATAATTATCATGTAGATGGCGTAGTGGTAGGAGCCCGCACAGGTTCATGCACCAATTTTCAATTAAGTGAATGGGGAAGAAGATCGGTGGGGGGTCTGGAGGAGGAATGGCTGGGCCTCGGAGTGTGATTGGAGGGCTGTCTGGGATTGGGGAAAAAGATCATGGGGGTCTGGAGTATTGTTGGGGGGTCGAGACTGCTATCAGGTGGGGGGCTAGGAGGCCGGGGCCGGGGGAGATCGGAGGTTGGAGTCGGGAGTGAGGTTGGAGATCTTGGGACCAGGAGTAGTGGTGATTATGGTAAGTATTTACCTTTTTTTAAATACCATGCTATTTAGCATTGGTTTTCCCGGAGGCAATCAGCACTGGTGCTGGCTGCCTCAGACGCAAACCAAAGTTGCAAAAGAGAGCAGAAAGAGGCATTAGGCCCCTTATTTGCATATGCTAATGGCCCAACGTCTGCTTCAGATGTGGGTAAAGGAAACCTCTTGTTTGACCTTTAAAAAGATAGTGTTCGGTGCGCCCTGCACCAGAATAGTGTGCGCGCGGCTTGGATGCCATTTTGGACACATAAAACCATGTGCTTCAGAGCCGAATTTCTAGGCCAGTGGCTTTTAATCAGGTTTTCATATTACAGTAGTACTTTCACTAGTTTGAGATAAGCCTTAAAGTTACATATGAACCAAAAGTACTGAGCGAAAAGTATATCTTCCTATAGCTCAATGGCAGAACTGAGAATGTGACTCAGATCCAACTCTACCTTTTGGAGGAATAATTAAGTAAAACAAAAGAGAATGCTGGAAATACACAGCAAGGCAACCAGCTTCTGAAACAGAAAGGTAGTTTAATTCCTTCCCCTTGCTCACCAAGCCAAATCTCCTCCAGGCTCCAAATCGTCATTCTCTAGTTCTTCGCCTATCTCCCGTCATGCCCTGTTGAAGCTCATCTTGTCCATGAGACCTTTGATCTCATTCCCACTAAATTGCTGACCAGTCAACTTCCCTTCTTGGCCTCCACATTAGCTGACTACCCTCTCCTCAGGTACATTCATTTTTCCCATAATTCTATGTTTGAATCTCTTCAATAAGGTTTCTGTCTCTCCTTAGTTGTCCAGCTCAGTGGGACTACCCTTGCTTGCTTCTAATCTTACTTATCCAATTGTAGCCAGAGCATCACCAGCAATGGCTTCTGAATGGCTGCCCTGAACCATTACCTCCAGAGACCCACAAGGATCTATCAACTTCCTCATCTACACGCTGTTTCTTGGCAACATCATTCGCAGACGTGCTGTCTGCTTCAACATGTATGCTAATGACACCCAGCTCTAACTCTCCATCACCTCTCTGGGCCGCTCTACTAACTTTGTGTTGTCAGACTGCTTGCCTGACATCCAGTCATGCACGAGCGACAATTTCCTCTAATTAAAGATTGGGAAGCCCGAAGCCACCATCTTTGCCCCCTGCCACAAACACCATACCCTCTCCACTGATTCCATTCCCCTCTGGGCATTGTCTCAGACTGAACCAAACTGTTTTGTAATCTCAGTGTCCTATTTGACCCTGAGCTAAGCTTCGGCCCTCAAATTCTCTTCATCACAAAGAGCGCTTACTTCTACCTCCATTGCATTGCCTACCTCCGCCACTACCAGGCCCATCTGCTGATAAAACCATCATCCATGCCTTTGTCGCCTACAGACTTGAATATTCCAATATTCCCCTGGACAGCCTTCCATCCTCCATCTTCTGTGAAAATCAGCTTATCAAAAACTCTGCTGCCCCTATCCTATTCTGCCCCAAGTCTCGCTCACCTAGCATCCTTGTCCTTGCTGACACTGCTCCCAATTTTAAATTTTCATTTAAAAAAATAAATCCCTTCATGGCCTCGCCCTTCCCTATCTCTGTACCTTCCTCTAGCCGTACAATCCACTCACCAAATTCCATTTCTCTTACACTGGCCTTTTGTGCATCCTTCTCTCTTTTCACCCCACCATTGGCAGCCATTACTTCAGCCACCTAAGTCCCACACACTGGAATTCCTGCCTATGGGATTTTGGGGCCTTAGGAGGCTGTGTAGGGCCCAATTTAACCCCCTAACACTTTATTTACATCAACATATACCTGGAACTTTCTTACTTTGGTTTGCCAATATTCTCCATTCCTGATGGTGGTTACTTGTGCTGGGATATGGTGCACAGCCACCAGGAGCTCGCTTGTGTCTCACCCATGTGTCTATTCTTAATGTATGAGCCTATACAGTAGGGCCTTACCCACTGGGAACACATATCGGGAATTCAGGTGCCATTCTCCAACCATTCACTGATTATATTTCCACATGTTAGGAATTTGGGTAATACTCACACGTAATTATTAATGGCTTATATGTGCCGTGATTGGGAAAGGCTCCCTGCTGGCAATGCAAGTTTAGAATGTCAACCCTAGAGAGGTTCATCATAGCTGAATCTAATCTTTGGGCCGACTTCTCTGATCCTTGACCTAGGGAACAACCATTTCCCAGGGTGCTAAGTTCAAGAAAAATGGAATGGCGATTCATGATTTTTGGGACTTTCATGGGGGCAGAGCTGAGCCTGTGGCTGCAGTAGGTGCAAGCCTGCCAATCCCAGGTTAATTAGATGGGAGGGTGTGTTCCTGGCTTCCTACCCCATTTTCCTGCTGCAGTGCTTGCTGGACAAGCCAGCCCAGGGTAATCAATGAAACATGGTGCACTGGCCTGGCCCTGGACCCCCAGTTGATTGGGGGCATGCCAAATACAGGAGTGGAGATGCCGGAGTTGGACTGGGGTGGACAAATGTAAGAAGTCACACAACACCAGGTTATAGTCCAACAGCTTTATTTGAAATCACAAGCTTTCGGAGCACTGCTCCTTCGTCAGGTGAAGTGGAGAAATGCATAAAGACACAGCTTATATAGTCAGAGAATCATGTCAGATGTTTACAGGTAATGTTTCCAACTGCCATTTATCACACCTCGGCAGAGAGATAATCACAACAATCAAAGGTGTGAATGGTGTCCAAACAGGTCAGTCAGGAAAACATTACATCAAAGAACAATGAGGTGGGGTCACAAGGGGTCAAATATTGCAGATGCTGGGGTCTGTATGAAAAACAAAAAAACACAAAAAACATTTTTTTTGCTGGAAATCACAGCAGATCCGGCCGCATCTGTGTAGAGAGAACAAGCCAATGTCGACTCGAGTCTGGATGACCCTGCGTCAGGTGGGGTTACATGTAGCGTGACATGAACCCAAGATCTCGGTTGAGGCCGTCCTCATGGGTGCGGAACTTGGCTATCAGTTTCTGCTCGACGATTTTGCGTTGTCATGTGTCTCGAAGGCCGCCTTGGAGAATGCTTACCTGAAGATCGGAGGCTGAATGTCCTTGACTGCTGAAGTGTTCCCCAACTGGAAGGGAACACTCCTGCCTGGTGATTGTTGCGCGGTGTCCGTTCATCCGTTGTCGCAGTGTCTGCATGGCCTCGCCGATGTACCATGCTCCGGGGCATCCTTTCCTGCAACGTATGAGGTAGACAACGTTGGCCGAGTCACATGAGTATGTACCATGTACCTGGTGGGCGGTGTCCTCACGTGTGATGATGGTATCTCTGTTGATGATCTGGCATGTCTTGCAGAGGTTGCTGTGGCAGGGTTGTGTGGTGTCGTGGTCGCTGTTCTCCTGAAAGCTGGGTAATTTGCTGCGAACGATGGTCTGTTTGAGGTTAGGCGGCTGTTTGAAAGCAAGTAGTGGAGGCGTGGGGATGGCCTTAGCGAGGTGTTCGTCATCATCAATGACATGTTGAAGGCTGCGGAGAACATGGCGTAGTTTCTCCGCTCCGGGGAAGTACTGGATGACGAAGGGTACTCTGTTGGTTGTGTCCCGTGTTTGTCTTCTGAGGAGGTCTATGCGATTTTTCGCTGTGGCCCATCGGAACTGTCGATAGATGAGTCGAGCGTCATATCCCGTTCTTACAAGGGTGTCTTTCAGTGTCTGTAGGTGTCCATCGCGTTCCTCCTCGTCTGAGCAGATCCTGTGTATTCGCAGGGCTTGTCCATAGGGGATGGCTTCTTTAACGTGGTTGGGGTGGAAGCTGGAGAAGTGAAGCATCGTGAGGTTGTCCGTGGGCTTACGGTAGAGTGAAGTGCTGAGGTGTCTGTCTTTGATGGACACTGCGACAACGGATGAACGGACACCGCGCAACAATCACCAGGCAGGAGTGTTCCCTCCCAGTGGGGGAACACTTCAGCAGTCAAGGACATTCAGCCTCCAATCTTCGGGTAAGCATTCTCTAAGGCGGCCTTTGTGATGAAATATGCCATTCATCAGGCACTGTATTCCCTGTGTTTAGTTTAGTTTCAGTTTCATTTCCTTACCTGTATTGTATTGTGTGTAGGGCTCCGCCCATACCTGGCCCCTACTTAAGCAAGCCCCAGCGTGTCTCACAGCAGTACAGCAGATCTCTGGATGAGAGACACTTCTCCAATGTGTATTACTTTCTGAGTTAATAAAAGCCTTGCTTTGCTCCGTTAACGTCAAGTCTCGGATTCATTGAGGCACATCAGCCTTCGAGACACACGACAATGCAAAATCGTCGAGCAGAAACTGATAGCTAAGTTCTGCACCCATGAGGACGGCCTCAACCGAGATCTTGGGTTCATGTCACGCTACATGTAACCCCACCTGACGCAGGGTCACCCAGACTCAAGTCAACATTGGCTTGTTCTCTCTACACAGATGCGGCCGGACCTGCTGTGATTTCCTGCAAAAAAAATGTTTTTTGTCTGTTTTTTTGTTTTTCGTACAGACCCCAGCATCTGCAATATTTGACTCCTTGTGACCCCACCTCATTGTTCTTTGATGTAATGTTTTCCTGACTGGCCTGTTTGGACACCATTCACACCTTTGATTGCTGTGATTATCTCTCTGCCGAGGTGTGATAAATGGCAGTTGGAAACATTACCTGTAAACATCTGACATGATTCTCTGACTATATAAGCTGTGTCTTTATGCATTTCTCCACTTCACCTGACGAAGGAGCAGCGCTCCGAAAGCTTGTGATTTCAAATAAAGCTGTTGGACTATAACCTGGTGTTGTGTGACTTCTTACAAATACAGGAGGTAAGAGAGGCCTGAGAGGACTGCAGCTGTGTTTGCATTTCCTGCCCCTTCTGTTGACAGTCAGCCCGGATTGATCCCCTTCTCAGTGCAGGGTTGCCAATGCTAACCTTAATGGCCTTTTAGCCATCCTTGCTCAAATCATTTACCTCAGCAAAGACCAGAAACTGAAACAAGGATCTCCTGGTCCAAAATGGTTCAGCAGCACTCTGGACAGTGCATTTATACCTGAATTGCATTTTAGCTGTATAATGGAGTGACTCATGTTTATACTGGGATTCTGTCCCATTATCTGACACAATACTTTAATAAACAATGTTGTATGCTGCCGATTCCTACAAACAGAGAGTTTATTTACTACAACAACACAAAAAGAAAATACTGCAGATGCTAGAAATCTGAAATAAAAACAGAAAATGCTGGAGACACTCAGCAGGTCAGGCAGCATCTGTGAAGAGAGAAACAGAAATAGCGTTTCAGGTCGATGACCTTTCATCAGAACTGGAAAAAAGCAGGAAATGGAACAGATTTTAAAGCAAGTTTAGGGACTGGGAAATGGGGGAGGGGATGAAAAAAGAAAACGGAAGGTCTGTGATAGGATAAAAGGCAGGAGAATTAAAGAGACATTAAGAGATATTCAAGGCAAAAGGAGATGGTAATGGGACAGGTTAAGAAACAAAGATGGCTCTAGATGAAGTGTGAATTACACTGGCAGAATGAAAGACAGTTGCCATGTGGGAGAGAAGTACAAAAGGCACAAACAAAAAGTGTGGATAAAAAATATATATATGATGATAGTGTGGCGGAGCCACCAAAGGACTCAGAGCGGTTGTACATAATTCCTTTAACAGCAATGTAGTTACTGTCTGTGCCTGTACCTTTAATTACATTGTTTGACTGTACAATGCCTAGTTACCTTTACAGCACGGTTTCAACATGATGACGTCATGCCGTTAGTCACGTGATGCCCCAATGGTGGGAAGAACGTGATGACTGTTGTGTATGTACCTTTAAGAGAATAACTGGTCTCAGACTGCAGTACCGGCAGTGACCACCCCTGTATAAAAGGCGCTAGTGAGCCTCTGTTGTTTTCAGTTTCACTATTGACTTCCATCAGTAAAGACGTGTTTTGTTCAACTCCTGCTGTCCGTGTCTCAATCATTCACGGACGTAATACTGGCGACGAGCAGATACGAACCTACCTACAGTCTGCACCACCTCCTGGGATCCATTCCTACAGCGAAGTGAGCAGAGGTCGAGGCCAGAAAGAAAAGAAAGTAAGAGGCAGTAGAAATGGGCGTCGACCGTGGGCATCCGCCCTGTGTTGCGGAGTTGAAGATTGCTGGAGAAGCTGTCGGAAGCGGGGCCTTGTTCCTGTCGACGGTGCTTCAGCTAATCGGGCTGGTGGCAGGTAGTGCACTGATCCTTCCTGGGCTGCGGCGGTCGCGAACTCGAGCGGGTGGTTTGCAACGGGGCCGAGCAGCGTTGTCGGGAAGAAGAGAGAGAGAGGGTGGAGCACACAGGGCACGGCCAGTGCTACGAAGCCGGGCTGCATATAGACCCGCGAAGAGGGAGGCAAGAGTCCCACAGGGTTGTTCCACGACGGGAAAATAATTTTTTAAAAAGAAATATTAAACGCGCAAGAAATCGCGAGGAGCTGCAGGTTGCAAAGGGAACCGCGGAAAGCAGCGCTAGCAACAGCGGGGAAGAAGGCAAAGCGCGGGAGGCGCCATCTTAATCAGCGGGGAAGAAGGCAAAGCGCGGGAGGCGCCATTTTAGATTTGCAAGATGCCGAAGACTGGCTGTATCACTGCTTTTGATAATACAATAGAGGTCCACCATGTATGTGGAAAGAGTCGAGGTATATTTCGAGGCAAACGAAATAGCGGAGGAGAAAAAGGCATCGATATTGCTAAACTTAATGGGTGCTAGAACGTACGGCCTATTGCGGGACCTGATTACTCCAGCCAAACCGAAGGCAAAGAGTTTTAATGAAATTGTTGCTGTCCTACAGGAACACCTAAACCCTGCACCGCTGTTCATAGCAGAAAGATTTAAATTCCACAGGAGAACTCAGCATAAAGATGAGAGCAATGCTGAGTACCTTACGGAACTACGCAAGCTATCAAAGCACTGCCAGTTCAGAGCAGGACTGGCAGATACCCTACGGGACAAATTTTCCTGTGGACTCCTGAGTGAAGGAACACAGAAGAAGTTACTCTCAGAGAAAGAGCTGACGCTAGATAAGGCTTTCAGCGTGGTAGTGTCATATGAAGCAGCAGCCAGTGGATCTGCAGAAATTCAACAAAAACCACAGGAATACGGCACCCACGAAATGACACGGGGATTTGCAAAATGTTGTTGCTGCGGCAGAACTAACCATGACCAGAAGGACTGCTGGTCCAAAGACAAAATATGCAGGCAATGCGGGAAGATGGGACACATTGCACGAGTTTGCAGGTCTGGGAAGAAGACCAGCGACAACAAAAAGGCTACTAAGGAACCGTACAAGAAAGTACAAAAGATGACGGACAGTAGTTCCGAAGACCAGATGAGCGATAGTGAATCCGGGAACAGGAGACTAAGCTGTCTCAAGCTTCACAATGTAATCGCAAAAGAGGATCACCGAACCATTTGGGTCACCCCCACGATAGCAGGGTCCCAAGTTAAAATGGAATTGGATACAGGATCAGCGCTAACCATCATGAATCGACGAGACTACGAGCGGCTATTTTCACACATACCCTTGAGAGAGGCATCCATCGTCTTGACGACGTATACGGGGCAAAAAGTATACCCCAGAGGAAAAATAAGGGTGCCTGTCGAATACAACGGCAAGAAAATACGGAAATTGTATCTCTACATACTGCCAAATGGTGGACCACCGTTATTGGGACAGGAATGGATCAGGAAGATAAACTTAGATTGGCACTCCATTCATGCAATGACGGTGGACGGTAAAAAAGATGAAGACGTCACTCCTGGACGATTGTCAACAATCTTAGCTAACGCCAAGGAGGTATTTCAACAAGAACTGGGCACGCTTAAAGGCGTAACCGCCTCAATAAAAATTGAAGAGAATGCAGTTCCCAAGTTTTTCAAAGCAAGACCGGTACCATATGCAATTCGCCCAGCCGTCAAGGCAGAGCTGGAGAATCTGGAGAAGGCAGGCGTGTTGTCTAAGGTCGACTGGAGCGAGTGGGCGACACCCATCGTTCCTGTCATGAAGAAAACATTAAGCAATAAGTCCGGGGAGCCAAGGAAGATTCGCATCTGTGGGGATTTCAAGGTGACGGTGAACCCAGTCCTTCACACAGTACAATATCCTCTTCCAAGGATAGAAGACATCTTCGCCTCACTGTCTGGAGGGAAGCGTTTTACAAAAATTGACCTAGCACAAGCATATTTGCAGATGGAGGTTGAAGAGTCCTCTAGGAAGTATCTCACGATAAACACTCACAAAGGTCTTTACCAGTATCATCGATTGGTATTCGGAGTAGCATCGGCTCCGGCGATATGGCAAAGAGCGATGGAACAAGTCCTGCAAGGGATTCCGGGGACTCAGTGTTACTTGGATGACATCCTTGTGACAGGTGAAGATGACAGTGAACACCTTAACAACCTAGAACAGGTGTTCACTAGACTACGGGAACATGGGCTGCGAGCCAACCGCCCCAAGTGCGAATTTTTTAAGAAACAGATATCGTATTGTGGCCACGTGATTGATGAAGAGGGGTTACATAAGTCCGCTGACAAAATTGAAGCGGTTGTTAAGGCCCCAGCGCCTGAAAATGTGTCGCAACTGAGGTCATTCCTCGGATTGGTGAATTACTACCATAAGTTTTTGCCGAATTTGTCGACAATTCTGCACCCACTGAAAGCCCTGCTACGAACGGGGGTAGCATGGAAATGGAGCGATGATTGTAAGCGGGCCTTTCAGAAGAGTAAGGACTTAATCACTTCAAGGGAAGTATTGGCTCACTACAACCCAGCACTGTCGATCAGACTGGTGTGTGATGCGTCTGGGGCGGTACTGTCACATAAATTCCTTGATGGTTTAGAGAGGCCGATAGCTTTTGCGTCACGCTCGTTAACTCTGCCGAGCGTAACTATGCCCAGATTGACAGAGAGTCCCTCAGCCAAGTGTGGGGGGTGAAGAAGTTCAATCACTACCTGCACGGTCAAAAATTTACTCTACTAACCGATCATCAACCTCTTGTCTCCATTTTCAACCCTCAGAAGGGCGTACCGATAATGACAGCACAAAGGCTGCAGAGGTGGTCCCTTTTCCTAGGGGCACACCAATATGACATCGAGTACAAAGGAACTAAACAGCATGGAAATGCTGATGGATTGTCACGCCGACTGTTGCCGACGGTGGAAGAAGAAGACCTTGCAGTGGATCCAATGGAGTTATTCCACTCGACCATAGTCGAATGTCTCCCTGTGACGAATGCAAACATAGAAAAGGAAACACGGAATGACCCGACACTATCACGGGTCTATGATTTAACGGTGAAGGGATGGCCAGCACATGGCGAACCACTGCTGCCCGCATTCTTGCCGAGAAGAGAACAGCTGTCAGTGTGCAGAGGAGCCTTGATGTGTGGATCCAGAGTTGTAATTCCACCTAAGTTGATGGATAGAGTGTTCAATGAGCTTCATGAGGGTCATCTGGGTGGGGTAAAAATGAAGAATTTATCCAGAGCGTTTGTGTGGTGGCCAGGAATCGATAGAGAAATCGAAGAGATGACCAAGAGCTGTGCAGGATGCCAGAAGGTCCAAAACGCCCCACCACAAGCTCCTCTGCATCCATGGGAGTGGCCCTCATCTCCATGGCAAAGGGTGCACATTGATTTTGCTGGTCCCTTCATGGACTCGATGTTTTTAATTGCGGTGGATGCACATTCAAAGTGGCCAGAGGTAATAAAAATGTCCTCAACCACCACGGAAAAAACTATCACAGTTTTACGAACCATATTCGCCAGGAATGGACTGCCTGAACAGATTTGCTCTGACAATGGACCACAGTTTGTGTCTGAAGAGTTCCGGAGGTTCTTAAAGAACAATGGTGTTAAGCATTACACATCTGCCCCATATCATCCAGCCACTAATGGATTGGCCGAGAGGTTTGTCCAAACATTCAAGAAGGCTATCAAGGCAATGTGTAATGAAGATATACCCCTACAACACAAGGTGGACAACTTCTTGTTTGCCTACCAGAAAGCGACACATTCGGTTACCAACCAAACTCCAGCCATGATGTTCTTCAATTGAAGACTACGATGCCGCTTGGATTTGGTTAAGCCAAACGTCCGAAGAGATGTGGAAAACAGGTAGTTTCAGAATATGAATGAAAGGCCGACCAGGAGTTTTAAGATAGGTCAACCAGTTTTGGCCCGGGACTACCGCACTGAGAAATGGCAGCCAGGAACGATTTGTACATGACAAGGACCTCTCATGTATACCGTGGACGTTGGGGAGAGCATTGTAAGATGCCATGCTGACCAGATTCTAGAGTCACTGGAAAACGTCAACTCCACACCACGATCTGATACACCTGGTAATGAAATCGACGTTCCAATTGCAGCTACCGCAGAACCGGTAATATTGGAAGCAGATGAACCAAACAACAACATTGATCCCGACTCAACATTGCCAGAAGAACCTGATACCCCAAAGAGGCGTTATCCAGACAGAATCAGGAAGCCTCCTCAAAGACTGAACTTATAATTGCTTAAACTTAACCAATGTATCTAGCAACCGTAATTGTGATTGTAATTAGTTATCATTTAGTTGTTAAATGAATGTTATGTACTGTTCATCTAAAAGGGGAGGAATTGTTGTGTATGTACCTTTAAGAGAATAACTGGTCTCAGACTGCCGTACCGGCAGTGACCACCCCTGTATAAAAGGCGCTAGTGAGCCTCTGTTGTTTTCAGTTTCACTATTGACTTCCATCAGTAAAGACGTGTTTTGTTCAACTCCTGCTGTCCGTGTCTCAATCATTCACGGACGTAATAATGACGTCATGATGTCAGTCTCCTGACCAGAGGATCAGTCCTCGTGGAGCCCTCAAGGAGAGTAAACCTGTTATTGGTGTGTTCTAGCAATTTCCAGTTTAAACTCGTTTGGTTTCATTAAAGTTCATTAATTTAATTACCTGAGTCGAACTCAGTCTTTTTGATAGGAACCTCCGTTCCTACAATAGTTTATTTTACTGTTTACACACGTATGTGCTGACCCCAGCACATCACACATGCCTGGGTACATGGAACATTAATTCATTGAAGCCAATCATCCTTTTTATACCAGAGAGATGCCCAAATCAGTATTGGCATGAAACCCATCCTTCCTCCTCAACCACCTCCTGAGTTTACTTTCAATTGGATTTGGATTTGTACTATCTGAAATCAGAATAAACACAACTTAATAGGTAGTAAAGTTAATTCTTACTAAAAGATTTGGGTTTGGAAAGCACTGTCCACCAGTGGAATCAGATGGATTTCCAGCCTTCACAGCAGATTCAGCTCCACACTGTTTATCTCCAGGGCAGTGTATGTAGTTGCCTGCTCAATATGGCCTAATTGCCGCTTCTGCCTACAAACCTTCCTTATGTGATTTGCTCCTGAAAATAAATCTCTCACAGGTGGGGCTGCTTTTCTTGCTGCTGCAGCAAGGATAATTTGTGATATTATTACACGGGCGTGAAGGTGATGAGCCACTCTTTCAAAGTACTCAGGCAGCTGAGATGGAAGTTGGCGGGAATACGTATGGTAACAACTTAATTTGCAGCAGTGAACTGGAGTGGATTTAATGAAAAAATCCATTTTGATCAGCAGCTGAATGCCATGGCGAAAAGGCAGCCCCCATGCAGATGGAATTGGCTGCTGCTGTGGTTTTGTTGGATCTTGCGGCAGAATGGTGAATGTATAACTCATGGATTCCACTCACATGAAAATGTAACCTAGGAATTCTCAAGATTTTATCTTTGTATCACAGTAATAAAAGTTTTCCATTAACCTTGTATTACATAGCTGTTATGGGTTCAAAAGATCAGATAAAGCACTTTTGTAATGGAAGGAAATATAAAGAAAAATTACAGAAAAATATTCTCCAATACATATTATACAGCATAATTAAAAATACAATGCAGTTCTCCATCTGCACCTCTCCCATGACTCAGTTGTTCACAGTCCAGAATTGAGGCATATAGACCAGCAGATCCCAGGTTCAGTGCCTGGTCTCTGCTGAATTAGTTACTCTCAGCTGCAGTGATAGTGAGGGAGCTAAAAGTGACAGAGTGCCCCTTTTGTAAGGAGGGAAAATAAAACCAGTCAGGACTCCAGCTTCTGATTGCGATCCACTGACTCCAGCTGCAATATTTGTGTGTAAGCAGTTGTCAGGTGAGGACAGGATCAGAATCAGCTGCAATGCCCCCCACAGTCGAACAGCTTGCCAACAGCCACGGTCTAGACTCACACATAAAGAACAGCTACTTGGACAAGGTACCAGAGGGAGGTCGCTGCCTGTAGCATTGTATCTCAGCATGAGTCCATGGCCAAGAACCTCCTCGGAGCTGCTTCCACTGCACCGCTCTAACTTTGCCGGAAGTGCGGTGTAAATGGGGTTTTTGATGCACTACCGCTGACGTTACAGTGGCAGATCAGGAGCAACTCTGAGGAAATTCCTGGCCTATACCTTCTGTGGGGGAAAAGAGAAATTGAATGGAAAGTGTTAAAAAGTAAGAAAAAGTATAATTTAACAATTTAAAGAAATGTTTTATTTATACATTGAGTGGTGATATTATTCTATGTGATATATTTGGTGTCTCATAATTTGGACTAATATTCTTTTAACTGTATTACTATAATGAATAACTTCCTGCTGAAATATTCTACAATTCATATAAGGGGGTTAATGTGCTTGTATGCTAATATCATATAGCTCAATTTCATACTTTACATAGAAACATAGAAACATAGAAGATAGGAGCAGGAGTAGGCTATTCGGCCCTTCGAGCCTGCTCCGCCATTCAATGTGATCATGGCTGATCATCCAAACTCAGTACCCTGTCCCCGCCTTTTCCCCATATCCCTTGATCCCTTCAGCCTCAAGAAACATATCCAACTCTTTCTTGAATATATTTAATGAACTGGCCTCCACCGCCCTCTGTGGCAGAGAATTCCACAGGTTCACCACTCTCTGGGTGAAGAAATTCCTCCTCATTTCAGTCCTAAATGGCTTACCCCTTATCCTTAGACTATGACCCCTGGTTCTGGACTCCCCGGCCATCAGAAACATCCTTCCTGCATCTAGTCAGTCCAGACCTGACAGAATTTTATAGGTTTCGATGAGATCCCCTCTCAATCTTCTAAACTCCAGTGAGTATAAGCCCAATCGACACAATCTCTCCTCATACGTCATTCCTGCCATCCCAGGTATCAGCCTGATGAATCTTCGCTGCACTCCCTCCATGGCAAGAACGTCCTTCCTCAGGTATGGTGACCAAAACTGCACACAATACTCAAGGTGCGGTCTCACCAAGGCCCTGTACAACTGTAGCAAGACATCTTTGTTCCTGTACTCGAACCCTCTTGCTACGAAGGCCAACATACCATTTGCCTTCTTAACCGCCTGCTGCACCTGCATGTTTACCTTCAGCGACTGGTGCACAAGGACACCCAGGTCTCTTTGCACTTCCCCTTCTCCCAATCTATTGCCATTCAAATAATAATCTGCCTTCCTGTTTTTGCCACCAAAGTGGATAACCTCACATTTATCCACATTATAGTGCATATGTTTATTCTCCATCCTCACGTGTTGCTAAATTATGCTTTGTTTTAATAAAAGAGGATCAGTAACTATATTTTGACTATTTCTCTAATAAGAACTTTCTTTGAATGTAAGTTCAAATAGATAACCATTCAACAAGCCTGTCATTGCACTGTGAGCTGTTTCACCAAACTTCAGCTGGTAGTTACAGCTCATCACTATGTATAAATTCACAAAATTAACAGAATGAATTCAGACATCATGGGAAGTTGGGCCAGAATGATACAATTGATCAGCCATACCCTATGATGCATGAATGTGGTATTAAACTAAAAAAGCCAAAGGAATCTCAACTCTAATTCCAGTGATTTCTTTAAACCAGTTCATCTATAAAAAAAACATATACAAACATATGAAAACATCAGACTGGAAAAGACATGCTGGTCCATCTAGGATGTTCCATACAGTTGTGATGCCTTATGCTTCAGGTCAAGGTATTCCCTACATCTTAGGTGCCATGTAATCTCTGGTGAGAGGCAAAAAACAGATCAAAGGTCGAAGGTCAATTAGGGAGAAAAAATCTGTACAATTCCTTTACAATACTTCTAGGTGATTGAAGCTAGTCCAGGAGACCACATAGATCATGGCTAATATTCATTGGTATTTATCCCTTATGTAGTGGGTGATGTGTGGCCAGTCAGTTGTGTTCACTTCCCAAACCCCTTCTATGGAACACCGGTGGGCTGTTCCAGGATATACCAGGTTGGCTGTGAGCTTTGGCTCACAGAGACCCTTCACCTTGAGATCCATCTGTGAGAGGAGCAAGGTCCAGCGGGCAATGCGGGCACTGCTCACAGTTCCATCCTTGATCCTCCCGTCCAGAAGCATCTGGGTGGGTGTGTGATGGGTGAGGAGGGTGCTGGGAGAGGTGCCTGTGAAGATCAGCGATCTTTTCACAGCCCAATGTGTGGCCAAGAGGTGCCGCTCACAGTTGGAGTAGCTCTTCTCCACATCCGTGAGTATCCTGGAGGAGTAGACCACCGGCCTTAGTCTGCTGTGCCACTCTTGGAGCAGCACAGCACTCAGGCTGTCTCTGCTGGCTGCTACCTCCAGGAAAAACTCTTTCCCCCCATCTATGGCCCCTAGAGCTGGTGCGGTCTGCAAGTCCTTTTTGAGCCTGACAAATGCTGCCTGGCAACCCTCATCCCAAAGCCACTCCACTCCCTTGTGTAGGAGTCGGAGCAGAGGGGCTGTGGTGGCTGCAGAGTCCTCAATAAAGTCTCTACAGTACCCGGTTAGCCCTAGAAACGACCTCACACCCGTCACTGTGTTGGGGACTGGTAACTCTCGTACCACTTCTCTCCTAGCCTTATCTATGGCCCGTTCTCCAGCGTGCACGGTCAGGCCTAGGAATTTCACCTCCTGCTGGCCGATCTGCGCTTTCTTGGGGTTTACCTCAAAACCCTTCTGCCCAAGCAGCTCCAGCAGTTTGGCCAAAGTGGGCCATGCTTCTCTCTCGAATTGGTGAAGCGAAGCAGGTCATCCACATATTGTACCAACTGTCTGGGCTGGCTGAATTCCTTTAAACTGTTTGCCATGCACTGGTGGAAAATGCTGGGGCTGTTATGGAAGCCCTGAGGCAAGCAGTTCCACGTGTACTGTTGCCCTTTAAATGTAAAGGCAAACTTGTACTGATCCTCCCTCCTTAAAGGGATGGACCAAAACCCGTTGGAAATATCCAGCACCGTGAAAGTGGTCGCGGATGCTGGGATACTTCCTATCAGGTTGGCAACTGCTGCTACCGTGGGTGCACAGGCTGGGATGTTACTATTGAGCACCCGATAGTCCACCGTGGCCCTCCAGGAATTGTCCGGCTTTATAACCGTCCACAATGGAGAATTCACGTGGGTGGCTATCGGTCTCAGAACTCCCTGCTGTACTAAGGAGGACATGGCTGCTTCCATGTCTGGCTCTGCTTCCCTGGGGAAGCTATACTGTTTCTGTGGTCGGGCCATGGGGTCCCCGTCTACGCTGACCTCAAACCCGTTGACCCTCCCGCAGTCGTGTTTGTGTGTGGCAAATGTGGCCAGGTGGGCCTGCACAAATGCCTGGAACTCCTGTGGGGTGTTACTGACCATAAGCTTGAGGTTATAACCCTCTTTGGGCTTCATGGTGCAGAGGGTCCCCTTCCCTTCATTTCCTGGGATCACTACTACCTCACCGTTCTTTCCTTTACCTGCCCCCCATAGGCAATGATTTCTCAAATCTACTATGATCCCGTGGCCTACAATAAAGTCGGCTCCCAGGACCCCTCTTCCACCCTCCATTTCCCACTTCATCAGGACACAGGTCCACTTAGAGCGGAGCGGTCCTAAATGAATGGCGAGCTGGAAGGAAAACGAGCCAGCCTGTTCTTTGCCTGTGAACCCCGACAGACTGTATGGGACCCTGTTAGATAGAGGCGAGGTGGTGGGGTTAGCGGAGTAGACCATGGTGCATGATGCCCCCGTGTCCAACAGATAGGTCCCCATCACCTTTTCTACCTCCATCGCCAAGAGGGGCCTTTTCCATTCATCGTACCGGAGAGAACACAGGTAAACAGTCTGCACTGGCTCTAGTCAGGGCTGTGGGTTGGATGGGGCTGATGGGGTCAGAGCACTGGTAGCGGCTGCTACTCTCCCCTGGCCAGTCAATAAGGACCTCATTGTGTCCAAAACTCGACTCGACCGCTGCGGGAGGGATTCCTGCCTCCACCTTTTGGGCTGGGGCTGTGGAATTCTTTCCCTTGCAAGGGTTTTTGCACTCTTTCCGCCAGTGACCATCCTTCCCGCACCCGTAACAATTCGTCTTTGTGTTGGGTGGGGTTATTCCCTTCCTAGTGCCACTCTTCCTACCCGGTCCGGGTTTTACCTCATGCACCTTCCCCTTAGGTGGGTGTGCATTGGTTCCCCTACCGTTTTTATAGGCTAGAGTCAACTGTCTGATCACTGTAAGTTCGGTGGTCTGGGGGGTTTTGGGGTCGAGCCAGACTTCTGCCTTGGCCTGGACCTGTGGCAAGCTGTTCACCACCAGGCAACGGAGCCAATGGGCCATGGGATCCCCGTTCAGGAACACCCGGTTCGGTGTCCCCAGACAGGTGCTCCGGTACACCGGCCATAACCGGTCCGCAAAAGCCTGCGGGGTTTCCCCTTCGAGCTGGACTGTCTTCTCCACATGGGAGAAAGGACTTCCCTCATTCATCCCCATGGCCTCCAGAACTTCATCTCTGAGCACCTCATACCCGCTCTGCCCTCTCTTACACTTGTCAGAGAGGGATTGGAGGAGACTACTCTCCAGGGAGAATAGCAGCATCTTGGCCTGCTCAGCGCCATCGCAGTCGTTGACGCTGGCTGCCTGCTCTATTTCCCTGAAGTGGATCGAGGGGTCTCCCTTTTTGGAGAGCTTTGGGATATGGTTCACCATAGCCCTAAGCTGTTGGATGCTATAGGGTAATACGAACTGGTTTTGGAGGGGTCCCTCATCGTCGCCATTGATGGGTGGGCTGAACCTCCGATGCCGTGCTGGGCACATCGGTCCCGGCTCCGACACCTCTGGCGGGGGTTGCTCCACCTCTGCTCCCACCTCTGGCTCCACCCCCCCTTGCTGCCAGACCTCGCTGAAACTTGGCACTACGGGTGGTGGTCGTGAGACTTCCTGTCCCGCAACCGGGTCATCCCTGGGCACTACCGGTGATGTTGGAACTGTTCTCCCCTCATTCCCCATAAAATCCGCCTGACCTGCCTTTGGGCCTATGAGGCACACGATGCCTTTTGCCTTCCTGAGGGCCAAGCTCAGATTTTCTATCCGCTCTTTGCAGAGGCCGTGGTCTGCCTCCTCAAACCCCTGTTCGTTCACTAGCTTGTAAGCTGCCTTTACCTCCTGTACTTTCTCTTCTTGTTCGCTAACTTGCCTTGCCAAGCGGGCATTCTTTTCCCGCAACCTTAACTCATTTCCCTTGGCTTCGGTGACTTGGCACTGTAGGTGTTCCAACTGGGCCTTGTGTTCTCCCATTAAATACACTCTCTCCTGATTCAAGTCCTGCAATGCTACCAATAACTTTTCCCCTGCTAGAGCCTTATCCTGGATCTCCAGGGCTGGCTCCTTTAACTCGGCTGCCTGCTGAAATGAGCCTGTCCAAAAGCTGGACCTGCCTTTTGAAACACATCAGCCAGACTGCCTTCTCTAAGGACTTCTCATGTTCCTTTCCCTCTGTCCACTTAGCTGCTGCATCTACCGGACGCCCAGCCCTTAACCAGAGTGGTGACCCACTTCTTTGTGATATTCACCTTGGTAAATGCATAATCAGAAATCCTTTCCTCCATCATGGTTTGCTCATCCGATCCATTGTCTATTGTATCGCAACCCTGTTGCCGGTGTCCAGCCGCGGTCGCCATTTTCTGTAGGGGTGGCGTGTGGCCAGTCAGTTATGCCCCTGACTGCCTGTGAGCGGTTCGAATCGCTCCCACACCCCTGGGTTCTCGACACCGGACTTAGGTGCAGGCGGCGATACAGGAAAACGAGTTGGCAATTGGTTTGGTACAAGAAAACCGTGAACTTTATTAAAACGATGATAAAAATTACAAATGCTGAGAAATCACTATGTAGTCACAGGCTTATCAAAAGAAAATATACTTAAATGGAAATGGGGAGCACACAGCTCATCGAGGGAAAACAACTACATTAACATTCCCCTTAACCTTATCCCACCCCTATACCTAACTAGATTAAGCTAAGAGGGGCCAGGAATTCATGCTCACTGAGTCAAAATCTACTGAGTTAAAACGGTTGTGGGGTTTGGGGTTCGCTCTTTGTGCTCTCTGGGGCCTGCCGTCATCACATGGTCTCAGGGCGCTGCAAGTGCGTCATCCAGATAAAGTACCCCGAGATTAAAGTCTTTGCTTGGGTACTTTACCTTGCAGGGATGATGGTTCTTCTTCTTCGGGTGGCAGCAGTGGAAGTTTGCATGAAGATAGTCGCAGGTGCAGCTGGATTGAAGGCCCGATTATTCGAAGCGTTCTTCAATCTTCTTCCAATTTGTCTCGTCTCATCTCATCTCATCTCATCTCGTCTCGTCCTGTCTCGTCTGGCCTGGTTTGCCCGTGTTTGCCTGGTGCGATACCGGGCGTCCCTGATGGATTTGGGGAAGACACGGGCAGTGGCCAGGCGGCAAGCGCGGGAGGAAGAGAGCAAGAGAGCGTTGGTTACCGATGGGCCTACAATTATACTCCTTCTGAAGGCCCTTATCCGCGCGCCAAATCAGGTCAGTCTATTGTCCAACTTTTGGCGGGCTGTTTTAAATGATTATACCAATCTAAGATAACTGACTTTAGATGACCGTTTATCGCACCTGATGGCCCCGATGTCCGGGTTGTATTGTCATTAATGCATTTAAATCGGCCTGTCCAGCCTTGGTGGTTCCCTTGAGCTGTTTCTGATTACTTATGCGGACAAACTAATGGCCTTATGTTTAGGCCTAACTGGGCTTGATCTGTTTCGATCTGATGTAATGCATATTCAGTGTTTGCCTAGCTGTCTGGCTTTTCAAACACAAGTCCTTTTCACAGAAATGCATTTAAAGTTTCGATTTCCCAAAGCTGCCTGTTCTGTGCTACAGAGTCCAAACTTTTAAAATCTTACAGGCTTTTGGTCACGAGGTGCGGACGCCATCTTTTGGGTACCCTTTTTAAATTGTCCATACAGGGTCCCTTTTATTAATAACAGTAGTGTATGTACCTTTAAGGGGAGAACTACTTTTTACAGCTCCTGTATACTGTAGTACCGGCAGTGACCACACCTGTATAGAAACACTGAGTGGGGATCCGTACAGTTAGTTTTAGAGTAACCCTCATCCAGTAAATGTGTTCAAGGGCCAAGCAGCGTCAACGAGAGAGAGAGGCACGCAGGAAAACGCGCAGAGCGCAGCCGGTGTTCAAGGGCTGAGCAGCATCAGCGGGGAAGAAAGGAAAGTGCGGGAGACGCCATTTTGAGCCGCAGCGGAGAAGAAGGGAGAGCGCGGGAGACGCCATTTTGAGCCAGTCTAACCGCACCCAGGGATGCCGAAGAGTGGCAGTGTCACAGCATTCGACAATGAAGTCGAAGATTGGACGACATATGTCGGACGCATAGAAGTGTACTGCAAGGCGAATGAAGTGCCAGATGACAGGAAAGCGCTGGTATTGTTGAATTCAATGGGTGCAAAAATGTATGGCTTACTGAGAAACCTAGTAACCCCAGAGAAGCCAGTGGAAAAGGATTTTGAAAACATAGTGTCAATCCTACAGGACCACGTAGACCCCACACCGCTGCTGATAGCGGAAAGATTTAAGTTTCACAAAAGGAACCAGCATAAAGATGAAAATAATGCTGAGCTTTTAACGGAACTGTGCAAGCTATCGAAACACTGCCAGTTTGGAACGGGACTAGCAGATACTTTAAGGGACAAGTTTGTGTGTGGGCTTCAAAGTGAAGGAACCCAGAAATGGCTTCTATCAGAAAAGGATCTTACGCTGGACAAGGCTTTCAGCATGGCAGTATCACACGAAGCAGCAGCATGGGGCGCAGCAGAGATACAACGGAGACCGCAAAAATATGGCACAAATGAAATGTCATACAAAACAGTGAAGTGCTATCGCTGCGGCAGAACAACACACGAGCATAAGGATTGCTGGTTCAAGGACCAAGAGTGCAGAGAGTGTGGAAAAGTAGGACACATAGCAAGAGTCTGCAGGTCGGAAAAGAAAAGCAGCAGCAAGAAATCCCCACAGGAGAAGTACAAGAAGATACATAAGGTGATGGAGAGCAGTGCAGACGAACAGAAAAGTGATACAGACTCTGGAAGCAAGGAGCTGGGTTCTCTGAAACCACATAATGTGATCAAAACGGAGGATCACCAAACTATCTGGGTCACGCTCAAGATAGCCGGAGTCCAAGTGAAAATGGAATTGGACACAGGATCAGCCCTAAAAGTCATAAACCGAAGGGACAACAAGCGGCTATTCTCTCATATACCCTTGAGAGATACAGAGATTGTCTTGAAGACGTACACAGGGCAAAAAGTCTACCCCAAAGGAAAAATAAGGGTGAACGTTATATATAACGGCAAGGAAACACCAAAAATGGACCTATATGTATTGCCAGATGGAGGACCACCACTACTAGGACGTGAATGGATCCGGAAGATACAGCTAGATTGGCATTCCATACAAGCACTGACTGTAGATGCCAAAAAGGATGACGACGTCACACCTGGGCGACTGTCAAAAATGCTAACGGACGCACAAGAAGTGTTCCAGGAGGGACTCGGAAAACTAGAAGGCATAACAGCGATGATCAAAATAGAGGAAAATGCAAGCCCAAACTTTTTTAAGGCCAGACCGGTACCTTATGCGATCCGCCCAGCCGTCGAAGCAGAGCTGGAAGGTTTGGAACATTCAGGAGTACTGTCCAAAGTGGACTGGAGCGAGTGGGCTACACCCATCGTTCCTGTAATGAAGAGGTCGTTGAGTAATACGCTTGGGGAACCAAAGAAGGTTCGCATCTGTGGGGACTTTAAGGTGACAGTGAACCCAGTCCTTCACACTGTACAATATCCGCTTCCGCAGATTGAAGATATTTTCGCCTCGCTATCTGGAGGGAAACGCTTCACCCAGATTGATCTGGCCCAGGCGTACCTGCAAATGGAGGTAGAAGAAGCCTCGAAACAGTACCTCACGATCAACACTCATAAAGGTCTCTACCAATACAACCGGCTGGTGTTCGGGGTAGCATCAGCTCCGGCTATTTGGCAAAGGGCAATGGATTAAGTCCTACAAGGGATTCCAGGGACCCAGTGTTATTTGGACGACAACCTGGTCACGGGCGAAAATGACAGTGATCACCTCGCCAACCTGGAGCAGGTGCTCACTAGATTGAAGGAATATGGGCTCCGAACTAATCGCCACAAATGCGAGTTTTTCCAGAAGCAGATCTCGTATTGTGGCCACGTCATTGATGAAGAGGGGTTACATAAGTCCCCTGAAAAGATTGAGGCAGTAGTCAAGGCCCCAGCACCGGAAAATGTGTCACAACTGAGGTCGTTCCTCGGGCTGGTGAACTACTACCATAAGTTCTTGCCGAATTTGTCTACAATACTACACCCACTGAACACCCTACTGCAAACGGGGGTACCATGGAAGTGGAATGACGAATGTAAATGAGCGTTCCAGAAGTGCAAATAATTGATCACATCAAAAGAGGTATTGGCTCATTTCAACCCAGCACTACCAATTCGGTTGGCGTGTGATGCAACACCCTATGGCATTGGAGCGCTGCTCTCGCACAAATTCCCGGACGGCTCGGAGAGGCCAGTAGCCTTTGCGTCTCGGTCACTAACCTCAGCCGAGCGTAACTACGCCCAGATGGACAGGGAGGCCCTCAGCCTAGTGTGGGGAGTGAAAAAGTTCAACCACTATCTGCACGGGCAGAAGTTCACCTTGCTGACTGACCACCAACCACTTGTCTCCATCTTTAATCCAAAGAAGGGTGTTCCGGTGATGACTGTGCAATGGCTACAAAGATGGTCCCTTTTTCTAGGGGTGAACCAATATGAAATAGAGTATAAGGGCACGAAACAGCATGGAAACGCTGATGGGCTATCACACCTGCCACTGCCTACTGCGGAGGAAGCACCAGCAGTGGACCCTGTCGAAATATTTTATTCGACTATAATTGAACGCTTGCCAGTAACTAACGCTGATATAGAGAAGGAGACCCGAAATGACCCGACACTGTCTCGGGTATATGACTTGACGGTGAAGGGATGGCCAACACATGGCGACTCACTGTTGTCAGCATTCTCATCCAGAAGAGAACAGCTGTCAGTATGCCAGGGGAGCTTGATGTTTGGATCCCGAGTGGTAATTCCACCCAAGTTAAGGGAGAGAGTGCTCAATGAGCTTAACGAAGGCCATCTGGGAGGGGTGAAAATGAAAAGCCTTGCTAGGGCTTATGTGTGGTGGCCGGGGATCGATCAGCAAATCGAGGACCTGACAAAGAGCTGCTCAGGGTGCCAGAAGGTCCAAAATGCACCACCACATGCCCCTCTACACCCATGGGACTGGCCCTCATCTCCATGGCAACGGGTGCATATTGATTTTGCTGGTCCATTCATGGACTCAATGTTTTAAATAGCCGTGGATGCGCACTCGAAATGGCCTGAGGTGATCAAAATGTCCTCCACCACCACGGAGAAAACTTGCAGTCCGACGGACCATATTTGCCAGGAAAGGCTTGCCAGAGCAGATTTGCTCTGATAACGGACCACTGTTTGTGTCCGAAGAGTTTCGAAGATTTATGAAAAGGAACGGGGTAAGGCATTTCACATCCACCCCGTATCATCCAGCCACAAATGAATTGGCTCAGAGGTTCGTACAAACCTTTAAAAAAGCAGTAAGGGCCATGTGCGATGACGGCATTCCACTGCAGCATAAGGCGGACAATTTCCTGTTAGCCTACAGAAATGCGACACATGCCGTCACCAATCAGACCCCGGCCATGATGTTCTTTAACCGAAGGTTGAGATCGCGTCTGGATTTGCTCAGACCAAATGTACGAAGAGATGTTGAGAATAAGCAATTCCAGCACATCAATGAGAAGCCGACAAGGAGCTTCAATGTAGGGCAACCAGTCTTGGCCCGCGACTACCGAACAGAGAAATGGCAACCAGGAACGATATGCACACTGCAGGGGCCACTAATGTACACAGTGGATGTTGGGGAGAACATTGTGAGACGCCATGCTGACCAGATCCTAGAGTCACAGGAACGAGTCAACCCCATGTCTTGCGTACCTGGTGATGAACCTGACATACAGGTAGCATCTACCCCAGAAACAGTAGCATCGGAAGCTGATGAGCCAACCGACGAGAGAGGGGCCAGAATAGCCTCCGCACCAAGAGCAAGACACTCAGGAAAGGCGCTATCCAGAAAGGATCAGGAAGCCTCCCCAAAGACTGAATTTATAAATAGACTATTTTCAGTTAATGTTGCATGTTAAAAGTGTTAATTGTAATTAGTTGATATTTAATTGTTAAATGAATGTTATGGTACTGTTAATCTAAAAGGGGAGGAATTGTAGTGTATGTACCTTTAAGGGGAGAACTACTTTTTACAGCTCCTGTATACTGTAGTACTGGCAGTGACCACACCTGTATATAAACCCTGAGTAGGGATCTGTACAATTAGTTTTAGAGTAACCCTCATCCAGTAAACACCTGTTGATTGTTCCCTGCAGTCTCTTGTCTAATTATTGAAGGACACACAACATCAAGATACACGGATCTAACAATAACCTTGGGGGAATGTGGGAATTTTGCGAAGCTTATATGATGCCATCTCCACCCCAGATATGAACAAGTTCAGCTCTCTCTTGAAAGTATACAGTGAACCAGTACTCACCACACAAGCCAGCAGCCTGTTCCACAGATCTAATATTCTCTGGAAAAAGAGGACCTGCCTAACATCTAACCTATTCTTCCCTTATGTAATTTATAGGCATGGCCCCTGATCCTCCCCACGCTGTCTTTGGAATTCTCTACCCCAGGGGGCTGTGGATGCTGAGTTGTTGAGTATATTCAAGACTGAGATCGATAGATTTTTAGACACTAAGGCCTCGATTTTAACTGAGCTGTGGAGGTGGGCTTGGGGGTGTGCGGGGGGGGTTAAAATCGCAAAAAGTGGCGGGCGGGACCCCCCCCCGCCTGCTTCCCGACTCCAAGCCATTTATACTCAGGCGTGTTTGATGGTCCCGAATCCGTTCCGCATCCAACAGATGGGACTGGTCTTTAAGACCCTTAGGACTAGAAATTCAGTTGTTAGCGCCAGCCGCTAGCGCCTTAGGGGGAGGAGAAGTGGGGCGCTAAGCGGCTAGTGCCCGGGCGCGGCGCGATTTGCGCCTCTCGCGAACTTCATTCAAGATTGAGCGGTGGCGCAAAACCACAGCGCCCGCTCAGCTGCGCGCGCAGATCGTGACGTCATTTCATGGTGCAACGCCCTTGGTGCGCCCCGAACCGAGCTTCAGTGGCGCCACCCTTCTGTGCGCCTGGCGTCACTGAAGTACTGGTAGAGGGGAACGGTTCCCAGTCGCTGCGGGGCACGGGGGGCACTATTTAAAGGGGACTCCTACTCCATTCTTTGTGGCAGCCATTTTGTGCCAATCCTTCTGTGTGAGAGACGGATATTTGGAGAGAGACAAAGGGAGAGAACTTTCTGCTTTGACTCAGCGCTCGCACAGGTACTTCTGGCTTCAGGCCAGAACTTTGCACTTGGATTTAACTTTCAGTGCCATAGCCTTGAGTCGCCACATATAATGGGGGCTGCAATGGGTGGAAACGTTGGCTTTCTTCATTGCATTCAAAGGGCTCAGAGACGCCGTGAGAGAGTGCCAGTCATGGCCAGATGGAGAAGGGCCAACAGGCATCAGCACAGGAGGTCTTACCCACCCAGGGCACACCGCCAGCAGTTCTCATATCTGAACATGTCTGAGGAGCAGTGTGTTCGGAGGCTGCGATTCAGAAGGGAGGTGGTCACTGAGATCTGCCACCTGCTTCGCAGAGATCTGCAGCCACAGCTGAGGAGCAGGACGTCTCTGTTGGTGGCAGTGAAGGTGACGGTGGCTCTCAACTTCTATGCCACCGGCTCCTTCCAATCCGCTACTGGGGACATTGCCAACATCTCCCATTTCGCGGTACATTGCTGCATCCGCCAGGTGACCAATGCCCTTTTCAGAAGGAGACGTCAGTACATCTCCTTCCCCATGACCCTGGACAAGCAGCAAGAGTGTGCAATGGGATTTGGAAGAATAGCGGGCTTCCCCATGGCCCTGGGCGTAGAACTGATGAACCAGCAATGGTCAGGCCTTGCTTCAGGGCTGCAGTGTGCAGGGCATGGCAGCCAAACAAGTCGACCCTCCCCCTTTAAGAGCTGACCGGCGCCAGCGTGTCTGCCTTCATTTAGAAACTAGCCGCACCTGCGCTGCGCCTGCCCTCGGTGTTAGCGCCTCGGCTCACCGGCTTAGCGCCTTATGATAGTCATGCATCGCCTGCTTTAGTGCAGCAGCAAGCTCTTGGGGTGATGCAACTCAATTTCGGTGAAGGTGGCGCTAAGTTGCACTGGGCGCTAAATTTAGCGAACGCCCAGCTGTAGCGCCCCAAACATGGCGATACTGAGTTTCTAGGCCTTAATCACCACTAAATGACCTCTATAATGCACTTTTAACCCTTTTCCCACGTAAAACACGCCTGGTGGGAATCACGACTGTGAAACCTGGCGGGAGCACTATTGGCTTGCTGACTATCAGCTGCAGGTCAACCATTAAAAGGAGATTTAATCAGCCAGCATTTGCAGGTGGCAGGATTTTTTGTCTCAGGCCTAGGGCAACTTTTACCAGGCTTAACCACACCTGTGAAGGTTGGAGCCTCACACACATCTCCAGTGTGAACTCCTGGGAAACCCCTCTCGCCACCTTCACTCAGCGCTTCCTCAACGGAGGCATATGCCAGAAGGATGGGAGCCATTTTTTTCCTTCCCTTCTAGGCATTAGAGGAGCTCAAGCACCAGGTGTGGCAGCAGCAGATCCAGGAACAATAGCAGCACCAGCAACAGCAGCAGGAGTGACAGGCTGCTGCTCACCCATCTGAGGCAGCATGGCCAGAGGGGGCCAGCACCTGGAAGCCCATCGGGGCAGGAGATACCACCCAAACAGGGTCTACAGACACAGGGTCAGCTACCTCAACATGACTGAGCAGCAGTGCCAAAGGCGGCTCCGACTTTCGCGAGAGGTAGTGAGTGACACCTGCGCAATGCTACAGCGAGACCTGCTGCCCAGAGGACCAGGTGGACACTCCTTACCAGTGGCCATCAAAGTCACCACCGCACTCAACTTTTTTGCCTCAGGCTCATTCCAGGGATCAGCAGCAGACATCAGCGGTATTTCCCAGTTGGCCGCACACACTTGCATCATGCAGGTAACCGATGCCCTCTTTCCCTCATGCACAATCACATTCATTTCACCAAGGATCGCGCAAGTGTGACGGCGCGAGCCGTTGGATTAGCTCATATGGCAGAATTTCCAAGGGTGCAGGGTGTCATTGACTGCACACATGTGGCCCTTAGGGCACCCCATCAAAATCCAGGTATTTTTGTCAACCGCAAGGGCTTCCACTCCCTTAACGTTCAGCTAGTGTGTGACCACAAGGAGGAGATTTTGCATGTTTGTGCCATGTACCCTGGCATTTGCCATGACTCTTTCCTACTGTGCCAGTCTAGTGTGCCTCCGCTATTCAGGCCGCCAGACCAACTTCATGGATGACTACTTGGAGACAAGGGTTATCCCCTGAAGACTTGGCTAATGATGCCGTTGAGGAGGTCTGCCAACGAAGCTGAGGAGCGCTACAACTCCAGCCACATTTCCACAAGATCCATTATCGAGCAAACCATCAGTTTGCTGCAGATGCGCTTCAGATGCCTGGATAGAAGGTATGGAGTAAAAGGTAAAGTAATAAAAAGGGCAAAAGCAGGAACTAAGTGTCACAAAACATCTTTGAAAGTTCTCTATCTGAATGCACGTAGCATTCGGAACAAAATAGACAAGTTAATGGCACAAATAACTACATATGGGTATGATCTTGTGGCCATTACAGAAACATGGCTGCAGGGTGACAATGCCTGGGAATTAAACATACCAGGTTATTTAACGATCAGGAAGGACAGGCAGGAAGGAAGGGGAGGTGGGGTGGCTATGTTAATAAAGGAAGGAATCACTGTAATACAGAGAAATGATATTGGGTCAAAAGATCAGGATAATGAAACAGTTTGGGGGGAGGTAAGGAATAATAAGGGGAAAAAAACACTAGTGGGCGTAGTCTATAGGCCTCCGAACAGTGGCAACTCTGTTGGATGGAGTATCAATCAGGAAATAGTTGAGGCTTGTAATAAGGGAACATCTATAATTATGGGGGATTTCAACTATCATATTAATTGGACAAATCAAATTGGGGAGAGCAGCCTTGAGGATGAGTTCATTGAGTGTATTAGGGATGGGTTTCTTGAGCAGTATGTAACTGAACCGACCAGGGGGCAAGCAATCTTAGATCTGGTCCTGTGTAACGAGACGGGATTAATTAAAAATGTCCTAGTAAAGGATCCCCTTTGAATGAGTGACCAAAACATGGTTGAATTCCATATTCAATTAGAGGGTGAGAAGGCTGGATCTCAAACAAGCGTGCTAAGCTTGAATAAAGGAGACTATGAAGGTATGAGAGCGGAATTGAGTAGAGTGGATTGGGAAAATAGATTAAAGGGTAAGACGATACATGATCAGTGGTGTACATTCAAGGAGTTATTTTACAACTTCCAAAAAATATATATTCCACTGAGAAGAAAAGGGTGTAAAAGAAAAGACAGCCATCCATGGCTAAGTAAAGAAATTAAGGATAGTATTCGACTAAAAAAAACGGCATATAAGGTAGCCAAATCTAGTGGGAGGATAGAGGATTGGGAGAACTTTAAAAGACAGCAAAAAATAACAAAAAGATTGATTAAGAAAGGGAAGATAGATTATGAAAGTAAATTAGCAAAAAATATAAAAACAGATAGTAAGAGTTTTTATAGTTATATAAAAAGAAAAAGGGTGGCTAAAGTAAATGTTGGTCCCTTAGAGGATGAGACCGGGAAATTAATGGTGGGAAATATGGAGATGGCAAAAACACTGAATGAATATTTTACATCAGTCTTTACAGTAGAAGACACTAAGAATATCCCAACACTGGACAAACAGGGGGCTAAAGGGGGGGAGGAGCTAAACATGATCAAATTCACTAAGGAAGTGGTACTCGGTAAAATAATGGGACTCAAGGCGGATAAATCACCTGGACCTGATGGCTTACATCCTAGGGTCTTGAGGGAAGTGGCGGTAGGGATTGTGGATGCATTGGTAATAATTTTCCAAAACTCCCTGGACTCGGCAAAGGTCCCGGCAGACTGGAAAACTGCTAATGTAACACCCTTATTTAAAAAGGGCAGCAGGCAGGAGGCTGGAAACTATAGATCGGTTAGCCTAACATCTGTGGTAGGTAAAATTTTGGAGTCCATTATTAAGGAGACAGTAACAGGACATTTGGATAATCATAATTTAATAGGACAAAGTCAGCATGGTTTTATGAAGGGGAAGTCATGTTTGACAAATTTACTGGAGTTCTTTGAGGAAGTAACGTATAGGGTGGATAAAGGGGAACCAGTGGACGTAGTGTATTTAGACTTCCAAAAGGCATTTGACAAGGTGCCACACAAAAGATTATTGCTTAAGATAAAAAATCACGGGATTGGGGATAATATTCTGGCATGGATAGAGGATTGGCTATCTTACAGAAGGCAGAGACTTGGGATAAATGGTTCATTCTCAGACTGGCAATCAGTAACTAGTGGTGTTCCACAGGGATCAGTGCTGGGTCCCCAACTCTTTACAATCTATATTAACGATTTGGAGGAGGGGACCAAGTGTAACATATCAAAGTTTGCAGATGATACTAAGATGGGAGGGAAAGTAGTGAGTGAGGAGGACATAAAAAACCTGCAAGGGGACATCGACAGGCTAAGTAAGTGGGCAGAGATTTGGCAGATGGAATACAATACTGGAAAGTGTGAGGTTATGCACTTTGGCAGGAAAAATCATAGAGCAAGTTATTATCTTAATGGCAAGAAACTGGAAAGTACTGAAGTACAAAGGGATCTGGGGGTCCTGGTGCACGAAACTCAAAAGGTTAGTATGCAGGTGCAGCAAGTGATTAAGAAGGCCAATGGAATGTTGGCTTTCATTGCTAGGGGGATAGAATATAAAAATAGGGAGGTATTGCTTCAGTTGTACAAGGTATTGGTGAGGCCGCACCTGGAATACTGCGTACAGTTTTGGTGTCCATACTTAAGAAAGGACATACTTGCTCTCGAGTCAGTACAAAGAAGGTTCACTCGGTTAATCCCGGGGATGAGGGGATGGACATATGAGGAGAGGTTGAGTAGATTGGGACTCTACTCATTGGAGTTCAGAAGAATGAGAGGCGATCTCATTGAAACATATAAGATTGTGAAGGGGTCGGATCGGGTGGATGCGGGGAAGATGTTCCCGATGATGGGTGAAACTAGAACTAGGGGGCATAGTCTTAGAATAAGGGGCTGCTCTTTCAAAACTGAGATGAGGAGGAACTACTTCACTCAGAGAGTGGTAGGTCCATGGAATATGCTGCCCCAAAAAGCTGTAGAAGCTGCATCATTAAATAAATTTAAAACAGAAATAGACAGTTTCCTAGAAGTAAAGGGAATTAAGGTTTACGGGGAGCGGGCAGGAATTTGGACATGAGTCTAGGTTCGGATTGGTCATGGCCCTGTGGGTAGTGGAGCGGGCCCAGGGGCCGTGTAGCCTGATCCTTCTCCTATTTCATGTGTCTAATTCTGTTAGATTCAGGAGATGGTTCTGTGATAGTGGATTGGCGGTTAGGATCAGATCAGCCATGATCTTGTTGAATGGCGGAGCAGGCTCGAGGGGCCGATTGGCCTACTCCTGCTCCTATTTCTTCTGTTCCTATGTTCTTATAGATCAGGTGGAGCCGTACAGTACTCAGCAGCCAGGGTCTCCAGAATCGTCGTGGCTTGCTGTGCACTTCACAACATGGCACAATATCGTGGCTTGCAGATTCCTGAGGACCAAGTGGCTCCTCACATACCCTCCTCAGATGATGATGATGATGATGATGATGATGAGGAGGAGGAGGGCGAAAACGACCATCCTGCAGAGGACCAACAACGAGCGGCAGCATTATGCCAGAACATTGCTGCCTGGGATGCAAGGAACGCACTCATCCTGGCCAGATTTGCTTAGCCTAACCAATCAAACACTTTTGCCTCGCAGCTTCTTACCTGAGCATCGACAATGGCCAATATTCTGCCCTTGCAGTGCATTCCTATGCAGAGCTAGACAGGTAGCTAACAAGTTGATATCTTCCCATAAAAATCACAAGGCTTGACTTTTCTTGTAAACTTTACTGAAAGATTCTTATTGTGAAACTGAAATACAATACAGAAATGGAAGCACACATTAGCACACAAGCACATAACTGATATGCATACACAAATTTAGGTAAGCCTGAGCAACACAGTACATTTAAGAACATAAGAACATAAGAACATAAGAAATAGGAGCAGGGGTAGGCCAATCGGCCCCTCGAGCCTGCTCCGCCATTCAATAAGATCATGGCTGATCTGATCCTAACCGCCAATCTACTATCACAGAACCATCTCCTGAATCTAACAGATTTAGACACATGAAATAGGAGCAGGATCAGGCTACACGGCCCCTGGGCCCACTCCGCTACCCACAGGGCCATGACCAATCCGAACCTAGACTCATGTCCAAATTCCTGCCCGCTCCCCGTAACCCTTAATTCCCTTTACTTCTAGGAAACTGTCTATTTCTGTTTTAAATTTATGTAATGATGTAGCTTCTACAGCTTTTTGGGGCATGTAACTTACCAAAACACGTGGAAACACAGCTTACTGTGAATATACATTTAGCAAACTGAAAGGCATTCTCTTACATTCACTTTAAATTAGTCCTGTACATAGTACATAGTGCATCAAATACAGCTACAAGTTAACCAGCTAGACAGAGAGCGAGCACTTCACGGCTAGCTGTGTAAGTTTGCTTACAGAGAAATATAGTGTACACTAATCATCTATAACATTCTCAAGTACTTACAGACAAATAGTGTCCAAGGCCGGAGCGTAACAAGAAAATAACTTCCCAGACCATGTGTCGAGCTGCAGGTCTGTGATATGCAGTAGTTTACTTTACTGCGCTTTACTGCACTTTACTGCACTTGCTAGGTACCAAATATCCACTAGCTGGCGGCACACAATGGAAATCGACCCAAATTACTCAAACCCCTGAATTAACTGGAAAACTAACATAAATTCCTAAAGGAAGGCAGCACACTCCCCGCTTGGTGCAATTCCATTGTACCACTACAGATACAAAATAAAACCTAAAGAAAACGTCCTTTGGCTGCAAACATACTCAGAATCCTTTCTCTAGGTTTCTTCAGAAAGGCGGACTACGATCTCTGAGACTGGCCTCAGAAACACTTTGACAGTCCCCTCCTTGACAATCTTTACCTCCACCTTGCGGACCCTCTTGTCCCTGCTCGGCAGAGTTTTGACAACCAGTCCCACTGGCCATTCATTTCTGTGTGCTTGGCTGTCTTTCAGCAAGACAACATCTCCCACTTTGACATTTGGCTTGTCTTCTGTCCATTTCCTACGGCTCTGTAGGGTGGACAAATACTCTCCTCTCCATCTCTCCCAAAAAGTGTCTGCAAGACACTGGACTTGCTTCCACTGCTTCCTGTGCAGCTCAGCCATGTCGAAGTTTCCAGAGGGGGCTGAAATAGCACTCATCTTTTGAGTCAGGAACATCGCTGGGGTGAGGACTGCAGGCATGTCTGGGTCGGTGGACACCGGCAGCAGGGGTCTTGCATTCATGATCGCCATGACTTCAGCCATGAGAGTGCTCAAGACGTCGTGTGTGAGATGAGTGGGTCCCATCCAAAGCAGCATAGCATCCAGAATACGCCTGGCAACACCGATGAGCCTCTCCCATGAACCGCCCATGTGGGATGAATGCGGGGGGGTTAAACACCCACGTGCATCCTTTCTTTTGGAGGTAGCTTCTTACCGCTGCATCATCCGTGTGGATGTCCAACTCCTTACAGGCACCCACGAAGTTAGTCCCTCTGTCGGAGCGGAGAAGTTTGGCTGGACCGCGGATTGAGAAAAACCTCCTCAGGGCATTGATGGTTAGGAAAGCTTTGTCATCCATGGATAGTGCTGGCTTGTCATCATCCTTGGACCTTTCAAACACTGAGCATCCTTGGCTGTCTGTGCTCAGTGAGGCCTGCCTCTTCCTCACAGGCAGAGGAGGTTGACCTATGATGCTGTGTCATGCCATCGTAGTCTTCCTTTACCTGGATCCTGTTTAGGCATGGGCTGAGACAGGATGTGTGACTGTTGTGCAACACGTTTGCTTTATAGACGTTGACATCTTTGTTGGCTGTTCCCAGGCAAACTCCACCCACGAGGACCCATCCCAGGTCAAGCTGCTGCGCATAAGGAGCATTGTGGGGCCCGTTGATTTGCTCACGCACCTTGTGCACCCTTAAGATGTCTCTTCCCAAGAGCAGGAGGATTGGAGCGTCCGGGTCCACAGCTGGAATCTTGTTGGCAACTGGCTGTTGGTGGGGCTGATGGCGTGCGACCTCTGGGGAGGGAATTTCCGTATCATCTGGCATCATGTCACACTCAATTAAGGTGGGGAGGGGAAGCTGTAGTTTCCCATCCATGGACTCGATCATGAAGTTGCCGACTCTCCTACCCGTAGTCTCTGTTGTCCCTGAACAAGTTTTTAGCGTGTACGGAGCTGCGCTGGCCTTGACTTCAAAGAGATTGAAGAATTCTGTCTTCGCTAGAGACTTGTTGCTTTGCTCATCAAGCACTGCATACATCTTGATTGCCTTCTCCTTTCTCCCTGCAGGATATGCTTTAACGAAGCAGATTTTGGAGCATGAGCGTGGGCTGCTTGCATTTCCACAAACCTCTGTACACTTGGAGGTGACTGAAGAAGATGCGCTTTCGCTTTGCTCCCCGCTATCCTCTTTGTCAACCGCAGCACTCTCGGTGGTCGAAGGAGGAGGACCTGGATGCAGGGCTGCGATGGGTTTTTCGCTGTTGCACTCGAAGCACTTGATTGTCACCTTGCAGTCTTTTGCCATGTGCATAGTCGACCCACAACACCTGAAGCAGATGCGATTCTCTTTCAGGTATGATTTGCGCTCATCAATAGGCTTGCCTCTAAAGCTTCGACACTTTTTGAGTGGGTGGGGCTTCTTGTGTATTGGACACTGACGATCTGGGTCATCCACTTTATTCCCAGCAGAACTGGATTGGTTGACTGAGGGTTCGGCTGGAACATTTGTTTTGTGCACGCTTACAGAGGCTTTGTTGCTGTACTTTGTGGGTTTCTCTGTTCTCGAAGGAGCGTAACTGCTGGAGGTGGAGAAAGTGAAACTTGGATCATTCCTCACCTTTGCCTGTTGTTGGACGAACCTGGAGAAGAGAGAGAAGGGAGGAAATGCTACTCCGTAGTCCCCCTTGTACTTGCATCCCTTATCTATCCATTTCTCTTGAAGGTTGTAGGGGAGCTTTTCCACTATTGGGTTTACCCCACGAGCTGTATCCAAATACGAGAGACCTGTCAGGTAACCTTCTCCCTTAGCACACTCCAGTTCGAGGAGAATGTCACCCAGTTCTCGAAGCTCGACATTATCTTTGTTGGTTAGCTTCGGAAAGTCCTCAATCTTCTTAAGCATTGTGTGTTCAATGACTTCTGGTGTCCCATAACAGTCTTCGAGACGTTGCCAAACCAGGTTGAGGCCTGCTGTGAGATTGCGGACGTGCGCTGAGCGAATTCTCCTCGCCTGTTCTGACGACTCAGCTCCGAGCCACTTTGTCATCAAATCTAGTTCTTCTCTGGCTGACAGATTCAAGTCCTTGGTGGTACTCAGGAAGGACACTTTCCATGACCAATAATTTTCAGGATGGTCATCAAATTCTAGAAGACCTGAACTTAACAATTCTCGGCGGATGAGGTACCTAGCACCTTGTGCACCTTGTGGCTCGGGTGAGGACTGCTTGGCTGGATTGGCCGAGTGCTGTGGAGGTCTCTGCAGGTAAGTCTTACTTGTTTCTTCTCTTTTAAGCTCAGTGTCTCCGAAAACAGGCTGTTTGTTACTGTGGTGAGTAGCTGGTTCTGCGTCGAGATACCTGGATGTTTCCTTGAAGAACAATTTGGAGTGTTGTTGGACATACTCACTTGTACGTTGCACTGGACTGAGGGGCTGTTCTGGAACATATGGTTCATGGCTGTGCTCCCCGCCTTCGTTCTCCTCACCTTCTTCATAAGCTGCAGCTTCAGCTTCAGCGGCAGTGGCAGCTCTCTGGCTTTGGAGAATGTGGAGACTGGCGTCGAGGTCAGCTCTCTGCTTCATCACACTAGCGTCAAGGTCAGCTCTCTGCTTCATCACACTAGCGTCGAGGTCGGCTCTCTGCTTCATCACACTAGCTTCGTTTTCAGCGAAGGACAATTGAGCCTGGGCAGCTTTTGCCTTGGCATGTGCTTTGGCGGCTGCAGAAGCTGTCGATGATGACGGTCTGCTGGACCGCCGAGATGATGTAGAGGATGCTTTGGAGGACTGTGACTTGGCATCATTTGCTCGAAGAGGCTCATGCTTCTCGGTTGGCTGGTCGACGTCCTCTATGGTATATTGTCTTCCTGAGCGTAGACTCATGGTAGCTGAGTGGTATCTTCTTGTGCTTGAGCCCGCTGTGCTGTTGTCTTTTCACTTTTCTGCCCTTGCAGTGCGTTCCTATGCAGAACTAAACAGGCAGCTAACAACTTGATATCTTCCCATAAAAATCACAAGGCTTGACTTTTCTTGCAAACTTTACTGAAAGATTCTTATTGTGAAACTGAAATACAATACAGAAATGGAAGCACACATTAGTACACAAGCACATAACTGATATGCATACACAAATTTAGGTAAGCCTGAGCAACACAGTACATTTGGCATGTAACTTAACAAAACACGTGGAAACACAGCTTACTGTGAATATACATTTAGCAAACTGAAAGGCATTCTCTTACATTCACTTTTAATTAGTCCTGTACATAGTGCATCAAATACAGCTACAAGTTAACCAGCTAGACAGAGAGCGAGCACTTCACGGCTAGCTGTGTAAGTTTGCTTACAGAGAAAAGTTACAAACTAAACATTTTCTGCAAAATATAGTGTACACTAATCATCTATAACATTCTCAAGTACATACAGACAAATAGTGTCCAAGGCCGGAGCGTAACAAGAAAATAACTTCTCAGACCATGTGTCGAGCTGCAGGTCTGTGATATACAGTAGTTTACTTTACTGCACTTTATTGTGCTTTACTGCACTTTACTGCGCTTTAATGCACTTGCTAGGTACCAAATATCCACTAGGTGGCGGCACACAATGGAAATCGACCCAAATTACTCAAACCCCTGAATTAACTGGAAAACTAACATAAATTCCTAAAGGAAGGCAGCACAGCCAAGATCCTGCGGATTCCTAGCTATTTGTCCAGCATACTGACAATTGCAAGTAATCCTAAGCCCTCAATGTGAAAGTCCCATTCGCGAAATGACACATGCCACAAATACAGCAGTAGCCATCAGACTTTCTATTGACAGAATTCATCTGATGGCTTTTTTTAACAATACATAAAATTTCACCCAAGTGACTACCCTTGTGACTGCTTGAGCTTAATTTTCCTCTTACGCATGCTCCTACGTAGTGGTTCCCCTGTGGCTTCAGCAGATGTGGAACCCCTTGCTCACTTTCCTGCTGCTCTTGTCTCGACACCTTTGGCAGGCTGTGAGGGCTCGTCAACAGTCTGCTGCTCCTGCGGCTGTACAGGGGTTGAGATGTCTGTCTCACTTGGGTGTGGACTCTGGTGGGGCTCTGACCGAGGGCTCTGCAGTGGCATGGAAGTGTGAGCGCCTAGAGAGGAGCCCCCACTTCCTTGAGGTCTGCCACCAACCTCCCTCTCATGGGTCAGCTCCCCCTCCGCGCCTGCAAGTGGCTGGAGAGCACCTTGCTGCACATCAGGGGGGCCATGGGGACACGTATTGTAAGGACCAGAACTCAGTGGACCCAACTGCAGTAAGGCAAACTGAGGCAGAGGTTAGGTTGCAAAACAAAGGTAGACTTTACTTGACATAAACAAAATAACAATAGCACAGAATACAGGCTCGCAGGCCAGCAAGCGGTATCACCAGGCAGTGCAACTCAAGACTGAGCAATGAACATAAAGTGAACACCACTTAAATAGTAGGCATCTAACAATGCACAGGTGAATACAATAATGAATAAAGAAGGACACAATTAAGAGAGTTCATGGAGCCCTCTGGTGGCGAGGCGAGGTGAGGCAGAATCTGGGTCATCCCTTACAGGTATCTGCAATGGCAGTCCTACTCAGAAGGACTTTCATGAAGGTCTGCTTTCTATGTTCAATAGATGCCCATCGCTCCTCAAGAGATGTCATTCTATTCTGAACACTCACCATGTTTTCCATACCCTGGCGACTAACCTCCTCCATGGCCGTAGCCCTCCTCTCCTCTACCGTAGCAAGCCTTACCATGGAGGCAGGAATCATTTCCACATAGGTAGCCATCCTTTCCGTGTTGATGCGTTCATGTGCCAATGACTCCACAAAGGCTCTGCTCATGTTCGCTATAGACTCCTCCATTCACTCCACACTCGCAGCGACCCTAGAGACTAAACCTGCCAGAGACTCCTGCATCTGTTCCTGGAGTTCCATCACCTCTGATCTTAAGGATGGACCCAGAGGCAGAGGGTCGACATGCAGCTGAGCCGAGCTGGCAGAGTCCTGCGCCCTCCAACGAGGACTCTCCACTGCTGTCCCTGTCTCCACAACCTGCTGATGCTCACTTGTGAGCTGTAATACACCAGGTGACAGCACTACTCTATGTCCCGAAGGTCCCACCGAGGTGTGAGTGTCTGTGCTGGTGCTGGGTGCGCTTATTTCTGCTGACGCTGCACCCTCAGAGGTTGCAGCTTCCTCTGAGGAGTCTGGAAGCTCAGGCTCTTCCTCCTGGACCGTGGGGACTGGGGCTCTCGATGGTCCTGTGGGGGAGTAAAGGAAAGCGTTAGAGATGTGAGGTCAAGGTTACATGCACATTGCATATTGCAGATGATCATAAGTCCATCTGTTATAGCTTCAGAATCATTATCAGCGACTCATGCAATGTCAATGAGAGAGATGGAAAACTATTCTGTCACCAGCTTGCTTTGATGCACCCGTCTGTCTGTCCCCAACGTGCGCATCTTTTTCAACACTGACAATTTCCAGGACTGCTTCCTCCCAGGGGGTGAGCTGGGCTAATGATGGTGGCCCTCCTCCTGTCCTGGCTCTTTCCCTTTTATTGTGAGCTCTCTTTTCCTGCAATGAGGGAGGCAAGTGGAGGTTGAGTGAGAATGAAGGAGTGAGTGTAGAGATTGCATAGCATAGGTACTTAGAAGGAGACAAAGATGGAGTGAGGTTGCAAGACCAAGGGCCCTCCCTGTGTGTTGTCAGTTGTTTTCAAAGCATCAGAGTGATAGGGAGTGTGAGGGCTGCATGGTGGAATAGTTACGTGATTGTGAGCATAGAGAGAGAGGTGCATGCATGTGAGTGTCAAGTTGGATGTGGAGGAAGAGATTGCTAAAGCTGAGTGCTGGTGAGGAAAGGCAATGGAGATCAGATTGAGGATGATGGAAAATTCATACAGTACTTACTTTTCCAGTGCGATGAAGGTCATGGAATCTTTTCCTGCACTGCATCCAGGTGCGCCGTGTGAGCCCCAAGGAGTTGACTTCCCCAGCCACCTGGAGCCACACAGCCTTGGTCTGACTGGGAGGCCTCTTCCTCTCTGAAGAAGGGAACAGGACCTCCCTGTGGGCCCTAGCACCATCCAGCAATGCCTGGAGTGAAGCCTCATCAAATTTGGGGGCAGCTCTTCCCCTCCTGCTGGCTGTTGCTCCTGCAGGCTCCTGTGCCATCTCAATGGTGAAGTTTGGAAGCCTGCAGAAGAAGCAAAGCTTGCTGTGGGCCCTAAAAGCAGCAGCAATGATGACGTCATATTCTGCGACTTTCTGACTGGAAATACTCAATTGCCAAGGCTTCCCGCACGTTGGAAATCAATTGGCCAATTGAGTTAAAATTGTATCAATCTCACAGACCCATTTAGATTCGTGTGGGAAACACTAAATTTGGAGAACCCGACAATTCCCCGCACCTGAGTTAAAATTGACCCCAAAGAGTCTGCAAAGGGATATAGATAGACTAAGTGAGTGGGTAGTAAGGTGGCAGATGGAGTGTAATGTAGGGAAATGTGAGGTTATTCACTTTGGTAGGTAGAATAGTAAAACAGAATATTTTTTAAATGGTGATAAACTTTCTAATGTTGGTGTTCAGAGAGATTTTGGTGTCCTCGTGCAAGAAACACAGAAAGCTAGCATGCAGGTACAGCAAACAATAAGGAAGGCAAATGGTATGTTGGCCTTTATTGCAAGGGGGTTGGAGTATAAGAGTAAGGACAGGGCCTTGGTGAGACCACACCTGGAGTACTGTGCACCGTTTTAGTCTCCTTATCTAAGGAAGTATATACTTGCCTTAGAGGCGGTGCAACGAAGGTTCACTAGATTGATTCCTGGGCTGAGAGGGCTGTCCTATGATGATAGATTGTTTAGAATGGGCCGATATTCTCTGGAGTTTAGAAGAATGAGAGGTGATCTCATTGAAACATACAAGATTCTGAAGTGGATTGACAGGGTCGATGCTGAGAGGTTGTTTCCCCTGGCTGGAGTGTCTAGAACTAGGGGGCATAGTCTCAGGATAAGGGGTAGGCCATTTAAGACTGAGTTGAGGAGGAATTTCTTCACTCAAAGGGTTGTGAATCTTTGGAATTCTCTGCCCCAGAGGGCTGTGGATGTTGAGTCTTTGAGTATATTCAAGGATGAAATAGATAGATTTTTGGACTCTAGGGGAATCAAGGGATATGGAGATCGGGCAGGAAAGTGGAGTTGAGGTCAATGATCGGCCATGATCTTATTGAATGGCGGAGCAGGCTCGAGGGGCTGTATGGCCTTCTCCTGCTCTTATTTCTTATGTTCTTACTGCTTCACGAACCCGAACTGGAAAATTTCATCAACTTTGCTTCAAATTTCCAACCCTCCCTCACCTTCACATGGTCCTTCTCTGACTCTTCCCTTTCCTTCCTCAACTTGTCTATCTGCATTTCTGTGAATAGGCTGTCAACCAATATCTACTTTAAGCCCACTGACTCCCACAGCTACCTTTATTACACTTCCTCCCACCACGCTTCCTGTAAGGACTCTATTCCATTTTCCCAGTTTCTCCATCTCCATCATAACACTGCTTCCAATATGTCCTCCTTTTTCCTCAACTGAGGATTCCCCTACACCATGGTTGACAGGACCCTTGACCGTATTTGTCACATTTCCCATGCGTCTGTCCTCACTCTTCCCCTCCTCCCAGAACTACGATAGGGTTCCCCTTGTCCTCACCTTCCACCCCACCAGCCTTCACATTCAATGGATCATCCTCTGCCATTTCCTCCACTTCCAGCACGATTCCACCACCAAACACATCTTCCCCTTCCCTCCCCTGTCAGAATTCCGAAGAGGCCATTCCCTCCGCAACACCCTGGTCCACTCTACATTACCCCCAACATCCCCTCCCCATCCCATGGCGCCTTTCCATGCAAACGCAAGAGATGCAAAAGCTGCCCTTTCAACTCCTCCCTTCCCATCGTCTGGGGCTCAAAACACCCCTTCCAGGTGAAACAATTTACTTTTATTTCTTTAAATTTAGTATACTGTATTCATTGCTCATGATGCGGTCTCCTCTGCACTGGGGAAATTAAACACAGATTGGGTGATCGCTTTGCTGAACACCTTCATTCAATCCGCAAGCATGATCCTGAGCTTCCAATCGCTTGCCATTTTAATTCTCTGCTCCACTCCCACTCTGATCTCTCTGTCCTTAGCCTCCAACACTGTTCCACTGTTTGAGGAATAGCACCTCATCTTTCGATTAGGCACTTTATGACCTTCCAGACTGAACATCGAGTTCAGAAATTTCAGATCATAATCTCTGCTCCCATTTTCAGATTGCAGGTGCTGGTAATGATTCTGCTGTTACCATTTACACCTCCTCTAGACCCATCATTCGTTTTTTACTTGTCCCATTACCATCCCCTTCTGCCTCGCACCATCATCCCTTTTGTCATTTAACCATTCCTGCCTTCCATCCTATCACAGTAACTTTCAAAAGGAAATTTAAAGGGAAACATTTGCATGGCTATGGGGAAAGAGCAGTGGAACTGTAATGTATGTACCTTTAAGGGGGAGAATTACTTTTTACAGCTCCTGTATCCTGCAGTACCAGCAGTGACCACACCTGTATATAAAGCCTGAGTAGTGATCTGTACAGTCAGTTGCAGTTTGAACCCTCATTCAGTAAACACCTGTTGATCGTTCCCTGCAGTCTGTTGTCTGATTATTGAAGGACACAACATTAAGATACACGGATATAGCATTGGCGACGATGCAGATTCGAACCTACCTGCAACTCTGCATCACCTCCCACGGATTCGCTCCTGGAGAACAGTGGAAGGATGTCGAGTCCAGAAGCACGGGCGTCGACCACGGGCAACCGCCCAGTCATCCAGCGGAGATTTGAGCATCGCAGGGGAGGCTGTCGAGAGCCAGGCTTGGCTTTCCATTCACAGTGGTCCAGCGAAACGGGCTGGCAACAGGTACTGCGCAGACCCTTCCCGGACAGCGGTGGCTAGAGCCGACCGAGCGGCACAGAAAAAGGCTGAGCAGCATCGATGGGGGAGAGAGAGAGCAGAGCGCACAGGGCGCAGCCGGTGTTCAGGACCGAGCGGCGTCAATGGGGAGAGAGATGAGAGAGAGCAGAGCGCAGCCGGTGTTCAAGGGCCGAGCAGCGTCAACGGGGGAGAGAGGCGCACAGGAAAACGCGAGGCGCTGCCATTGCCACGAGGACCGCAGAGAGCGGCATTGGCAGCAGCGCAGGAGCAGCGCATGAAACCCACAGGGCATTGCCATTTGCCACAAGGACTGCCGAGAGTGGCGTTGGCAGCAGCACGGGAGACGCCATTTTAAGCCGCAGCGGGGAAGAAAGGAAAGCGCGGGAGACGCCATTTTAAGCCAGTCTAACCACACCCAAAAATGCCGAAGAGTGGCAGTATCACAGCGTTCGACAATGAAGTCGAAGATTGGACGACATATGTCGAACGCATAGAAGTATACTGCAAGGCGAATGACGTGCCAGATGACAAGAAAGCGCTGGTATTGTTGAATTCAATGGGTGCAAAAACGTATGGCTTAATACGAAACCTAGTAACCCCAGAGAAGCCAGTAGACAAGGGTTTTGAAAACATAGTGTCAATCCTACAGGACCACTTAAACCCCACACCGCTGCTGATAGCAGAAAGATTTAAGTTTCGCAAAAGGAACCAGCATAAAGATGAAAGTAATGCTGAGTATTTAACGGAACTGCACAAGCTATCGAAACACTGCCAGTTTGGAACGGGACGAGCAGATACTTTAATGGACAAGTTTGTGTGTGGGCTTCAAAGTGAAGGAACCCAGAAATGGCTTCTATCAGAAAAGGATCTTACGCTGGACAAGGCTTTCAGCATTGCAGTATCACACGAAACAGCAGCACGGGGTGCTGCAGAGATACAATGGAGACCACAAGAATATGGCACAAATGAAATGTCATACGGAACAGTGAAGTGCTATCGCTGCGGCAGAACAACACACGACCATAATGATTGCTGGTTCACGGACAAAGTGTGCAGACAGTGTGGAAAAGTAGGACACATAGCAAGAGTCTGCAGGTTGGGAAAGAAAACCAGCAGCAAGAAATCTCCACAGGAGAAGTACAAGAACGTACATAAGGTGACGTAGAGTAGTTCAGACGAACAGAAGAGTGATACAGACGCCGGAAGCAAGGAGCTGGGTTGTCTGAAACTACATAATGTGATCAAAACGGAGGATCACCAAACTATCTGGGTCACGCTCAAGATAGATGGAGTCCAAATGAAAATGGAATTGGACACAGGATCAGCCCTAACAGTCATAAACCGAAGGGACTACAAGCGGCCATTCTCTCATATACCCTTGAGAGATACAAAGATTGTCTTGAAGACATACACGGGGCAAAAAGTCTACCCCAAAGGAAAAATAAGGGTGAACGTTATATATAACGGCAAGGAAACACCAAAAATGGACCTATATGTATTGTCAGATGGAGGACCACCACTACTAGGACGTGAATGGATCCGGAAGATACAGCTAGATTGGCATTCCATACAAGCACTGACTGTAGATGCCAAAAAGGATGATGACGTCACACCTGGACGACTGTCAAAAATGCTAACTGACGCACAAGATGTGTTCCAGCAGGGACTCGGAACACTAAAAGGCATAACAGCGATGATCAAAATAGAGGAAAATGCAATCCCAAAGTTTTTTAAGGCCAGACCGGTACCTTATGCAATCCGCCCAGCCGTCGAAGCAGAGCTGGAAGGTTTGGAACGTTCAGGAGTACTGTCCAAAGTGGACTGGAGCGAGTGGGCGACACCCATCATTCCTGTAATGAAGAGGTCATTGAGTAATACGCCTGGGGAACCAAAGAAGGTTCGCATCTGTGGAGACTTTAAGGTGACAGTGAACCCAGTCCTTCACACTGTACAATATCCGCTTCCGCGGATTGAAGATATTTTCACCTCGCTATCTGGAGGGAAACGCTTCACTAAGATTGATCTGGCCCAGGCGTACCTGCAAATGGAGGTAGAAGAAGCCTCGAAACAGTACCTCACGATCAACACTCATAAAGGTCTCTACCAATACAACCGGCTGGTGTTCGTGGTAGCATCAGCTCCGGCTATTTGGCAAAGGGCAATGTAACAAGTCCTGCAAGGGATTCCATGGACCCAGTGTTATTTGGACGACATCCTGGTCACGAGCGAAAATGACAGTGATCACCTCGCCAACCTGGAGCAGGTGCTCACGAGATTGAAGGAATATGGGCTCTGAGCTAATCGCCACAAATGCGAGTTTTTCCAGGAGCAGATCTCGTATTGTGGCCACATTATTGATAAAGAGGGGTGACATAAGTCCCCTGAAAATATTGAGGCAGTAGTCAAGGCTCCAGCACCGGAAAATGTGTCACAACTGAGGTCGTTCCTCGGGCTGGTGAACTACTACCATAAGTTCTTGCCGAATTTGTCTACCGTACTACACCCACTGAACACCCTACTGCAAACGGGGGCACCATGGAAGTGGAGTGACGAATGTAAACGAGCTTTCCAGAAGAGCAAAACATTGATCACACCAAAAGAGGTGTTGGCTCATTTCAACCCAGCACTACCAATTCGGTTGGCGTGTGATGCATCACCCTATGGCATTGGAGCGGTGCTGTCGCACAAATTCCTGGACGGCTCGGAGAGGCCAGTAGCCTTTGCGTCTCGGTCACTAACCTCAGCCGAGCGTAACTATGCTCAGATTGACAGGGAGGCCCTCAGCATAGTGTGGGGAGTGAGAAAGTTCAATCACTATCTGCACGGGCAGAAGTTCACCTTGCTGACTGACCACCAACCACTTGTCTCCATCTTTAATCCAAAGAAGGGCGTTCCGGTGATGACTGCGCAACGGCTACAAAAATGGTCCCTTTTTCTAGGGGCGCACCAATATGAAATCGAGTATAAGGGCACGAAACAGCATGGAAACGCTGATGGGCTATCACACCTGCCACTGCCTACTGCGGAGGAAGCACCAGCAGTGGATCCTGTCGAAATATTTCATTCGACTATAATTGAATGCTTGCCAGTAACTAACGCTGGTATAGAGAAGGAGACCCGAAATGACCCGACACTGTCTCAGGTATATGATTTGATGGTGAAGGAATGGCCAGCACATGGCGACTCACTGTTGCCAGCATTCTCATCCAGAAGAGAACAGCTGTCAGTATGCCAGGGGACCTTGATGTGTGGATCCCGAGTGGTAATTCCACCCAAGTTAAGGGAGAGAGTGCTCAATGAGCTTCACGAAGGTCATCTGGGAGGGGTGAAAATGAAAAGCCTTGCTAGGGCTTATGTGTGGTGGCCGGGGATCGATCAGCAAATCGAGGACCTGACAAAGAGCTGCTCAGGATGCCAGAAGGTCCAAAATGCACCACCACATGCCCCTCTACACCCATGGGAGTGGCCCTCATCTCCATGGCAACGGGTGCATATTGATTTTGCTGGTCCAATGGACTCAATGTTTTTAATAGCCGTGGATGCACACTCAAAATGGCCTGAGGTGATCAAAATGTCCTCCACCACCACGGAGAATACTATTGCAGTCCTACGGACCATTTTTTCCAGGATTGGCTTGCCAGAGCAGATTTGCTCTGATAACGGACCACAGTTTGTGTCCGAAGAGTTTTGAAGATTTATGAAAAGGAATGGGGTAAGGCATTACACATCCGCCCCGTTTCATCCAGCCAAAAATTGATTGGCTGAGAGGCTCGTACAAACCTTTAAAAAAGCAGTAAAGGCCATGTGTGATGACGACATTCCACTGCAGCATAAGGTGGACAATTTCCTGTTAGCCTACAAAAATGTGACACATGCAGTCACCGACCAGGCCCCGGCCATGATGTTCTTTAACCGAAGGTTGAGAACTCGTCTGGATTTGCTCAGACCAAATGTACGAAGGGATGTTGAGAGTAAGCAATTCCAGCACATCAATGAGAAGCCGACAAGGAGCTTCAATGTAGGGCAACCAGTCTTGGCCCGCGACTACCGAACAGAGGAATGGCAACCAGGAACGATATGCACACGGCAGGGGCCACTAATGTACACAGTGGATGTTGGGGAGAACATTGTGAGATGCCATGCTGACCAGATCCTAGAGTCACAGGAACGAGTCAACCCCATGTCTCGGCCATACGTACCTGGTGAGGAACCCGACGTACAGGTCGCATCTACCTCAGAAACAATAACATTGGAAGCTGATGAATCAACTGACGACAGGGTGTAAGAATCGCCTCCGCACCAAGAGTGAGACACTCGGGAAAGGCGTTATCCAGAAAGAATCAGGAAGCCTCCCCAAAGACTGAATTTATAAATAGACTATTTTCAGTTAATGTTGCATGTTAAAAGTGTTAATTGTAATTAGTTTGATATTTAATTGTTAAATGAGTGTTATCGTACTGTTAATCTAAAAGGGGAGGAATTGTAGTGTATGTACCTTTAAGGGGAGAACTACTTTTTCCAGCTCCTGTATCCTGTCGTACCAGCAGTGACCACACCTGTATATAAAGCCTGAGTAGTGATCTGTACAGTCAGTTGCAGTTTGAACCCTCATTCAGTAAACACCTGTTGATCGTTCCCTGCAGTCTGTTGTCTGATTATTGAAGGACACAACTTTAAGATACACGGATATAACAGGAACGGGATTAATTGGATAGCTCTTTCAAAGAGCCGGCACGGGCATGATGTTCCGAATGGCCTCCTTTTATGCTGTATGATTCTATGATAAATGGGGCCCATTCCCCCAACACATCAAGAGCTGGTTGCAGTCATTTAGTCTCCTCCTTGGTCCTAACACCTGCACAAATCCTCGTATGATTCACAAACTTGGGGATTATTCCCTCAACACCTTCATCTGATTCATTAATATAGATAGTGAAGGGCAAAGGCCCTAGCACCAATCTCTGCGGGACACCCCTGCTAACCGGTCTCCAAGCCGATCCACAGCCACTGATAACAACTTCCTGCCGACGGGCATGCAGCCAATTCTTAATCCACTGTAGCAGCTTCCCACTAATTTCACAAAATTCTATCTTGTGGAGCAACCTATTGTGAAGTACCTTATCAAATGCTTTCTGAAAATCCAAGTAGACAATGTCAACTGGGCTACCCTCATCCATCGACCTAGTAACTTCTTCAAAAAATTCAGTCAAATTAGTCACCTTATTTTCCAGAAGCCAAGCTGTCTGTGCCTGATGACTCCTTCTCGGCCGAGGTGATCATAAAAGAGCATCTCTTATGATCCATTTGAGTATCTTTCCTGTTACTGAAGTAAAACTAATAGGTCTATAGATCCCTAGCACTGCCTTGTTTCCCTTTTTGAAAATTGGAACTATACAAGTAATCAAGGGTAAACCCAATTAAAATCGCTTTCATTGAAAATCTTCAGGGAGTGTCTTGCGCAGTGTGTCATTTCTGGAGATATTTGATGAATAACCCACTGCAACTAACATAGCACATTACTGAAGCCACCAGAAGGACATTCCTTCCCCCATGAGCCACCACACCTACAATCCCAACTCCCAACCATGGAGATATACTCAGTGGAACAGCATGACTGTGAAAACTGAATAACCACAGAGGTATGAGACAAGGGCACACGTGCAGTAATGTGTTGCTTGGCACAGAGCTACCTCTTCAATTTTCAGCTAAGTGTTGGTTCAACTCAACCAACCAGATGGGAAACATTTGCTTCTTTAATAACTCAGTACAAATAACTGCTTTCATAGTAGATACAATGGCAGTTCCATTATGAGCATGAAAAAAAATCCAAAATTCACAAGCACCACAGGCATTAGTGAAATAACATCTGGAAATGCACCAGCGATGAGATTTTAAAAATATTTTTCTGTAGATGCGCATTTCTGCATAAAAACCTCAAGTGCTTCTTTAAAAATCAATTCTGGAACACTGGGCACTGCTGCCAACTGCTAAGCAGAAATTCGCATGTGAATTATTGTTCCTTGGTACTGCATGCGAGCATCTTGCATCCCATGGGTAATGATATTCCCTATTATGCCTGTAGAAAACCAAATATTATTGAAAACTAGCTTGTAGTGCAATGTACCAGTCTTCCAAAAAAATATTATAATGCACATGACTAGGCGGCTAACCTTTCCAAACCGTGCCAACAATGAGCATCCATTTACCTTCATCTATCTCAGTCAGATACTGACCAGATGTCTACAACAGATTTTTTAAATGAGCTGCTAGGGGTGTAATGATTATGAACATTAGTGATTGATTATTCATGAACCATAATCAATTAGTTACCAAATCATCATTACGATAATCCACCCCTTGTGAATTTGCTGTACTAAACAGGCTGCATCGTATGGAAGATATTAAGGACGAAAAATAAAATAGTGTAGAATACCACTGTTCGTATGTTGATAAAGAAAAGATAAATTTAAATCCACAGATATGTAGGCATGATTTTGACAAATTCTTGATAACATTCCGATACACAGATATTGTTGCAATTTTGCTCTTTACATTATCAGTACTCTATTTTCTAGCAAGGATGTTAAAACACCTTGTTTGATATTTGATTAATTGCAGTTCACCACATGCATTGCATTGTAAAGGAAGTTATATATTCATGTGCCTGATGGTGAGTGGGGCTGACAACTCATATCCATTCTGTGCTATTTTCTTGACAGGATACCAGCTATTAATTTGTTATCACCAACTTTAGAAGTGGTTGTCAAGTTGACTAATTTCAAAATTGTTAATAGCAAATTGATAATTCCTCTTTTTCCCTCTGGTGTTATAGGTTTCATTGGAAAGAATGTACCATGAGACAGATTTTCACTAAATAGATGCACTTTCTTGTTCAAAAATACAGCAATTGTATGATGAGACTGTTGTACATAAAATCCAGGAATAACTTACATTTTGTCTGTTCTAACTCATTGCATTTAAGAGGATCCATTGTATCATGTTTGGTATGAGGGAACAGAATAAAACAAATGATTACACTGCAATATTTACTGCTGTTGTCTATTTTTCAGGATAACATATGGAACACTGACATTTGCTTAATGCTAATGGCTCTCAAATCTGTTTCCTATGAGCAACGACCACAAACTGTGTTACCAGCTTCACACATCCATTTGGATTGTAATGTTTGATTTGATTTTAGTCAGAAATTATGTTCCTGAGATGTGTCTCAGCTAATCCAGCCAATGTCCAATAAGGGTTAGAAGCAAAATATGTCTGTGAATATTCAGTAGATAATCAAAGAGAAAGTCATTCATACAACTGGAAGCTATGAACATAAGAAAGATCAGAGATGACAACAAACCAACTAGTCTATTAAATTTCATCCCTTTAGTAACTCATCCTTATTAACTTCCCCATCATGGCTTTGAAAACAGCAATGTTTCCATTCGGCAAGTAGAGAAAAATTTCCATATTTTATGTTATAAAACTAGTTAAGATAGAATCAGAGTTCCCTTGACCAAATTGCAGCTGTCTGCAAAATATAGGCAGGTTCTTTGATCTGTAAATAAGCCAGGATTTGGAAGCTTGCTAATTAAAATAGTTGCTTACATGAGTGAATGTGGGCTTTTGATATGTAAACCCTTCCCTTGCCCAGTCAAAGATGTGAGCCTAAATTTGAAATGGGGACAAAGGGCGAGCATAAGGTAGGCAGGGCAGGTGTCAGGCTCAGCCCGGATCCCCAACATGAGGGCCAGGTAATTTTAATTCCCAGGCCTCATTTAAATAAGTTAGGCCTGACTCTTGCCTGAACTTGCTGTCAATGATGTGCCGCCAGCGGGCGGTAGTGGGCGAGCGCGGCAGGAGGCCGCTGTTAGGAACCCACGGGAATGGCCCCCGGCAAAGGTAAATGTGGAGGAGAGGCAGTAGAAGTCCAGAGGCCCAGAGGAGGAGTACTCCTGCTTATTTTTTTATATGCTTATATTGACTTCTCGGCCCTCTTCTGGACCTGCTGTTCCTTGACACTGGGGTTCCCTGGTAAGGCCGGCACCAGCTGCTGATCTCATGACACAAGCTTAAAATAGCATCAGGGCCTGATTGACGTCATCAGACCCCGACTTTTGAATCTCAATGAGGCCCTCGCCTGTCTGGGGCGAGGGTCTCTCTCGCCAGCCAAACGCATTTGCTAAAATGGTGCGAGGTCAGCGCAGACCCAGTGGATTGCATGTTGCCGCCATTTTAAACCCCATACAACCTGTTCTTGTCAGGTGTAAAGGGTTAAAATTTGGCCTGTGGTTTAAACTGCTGGTAAGTGTTAATGCCTGCAAGCTTGTGGATGAATGCATCAGATTTTAAATGGCCGAACCATCAAGAGTTCCAAGAGTTCAGGTTACACTTTATTTAAACACATTGACAGGTAAGTAAGTACTGGATTTTAGTGCCAGAAGGTTGACAGCAGATATACAATAAGTTAAGCTGCCTTTATATCTAAGGAAGATCATCCCATAAATTCAGATCTATACCCTGGATTTCAGTTCCCTGCTTCATACTGCCTAAACCTCTAGAATGGACAAACAGGAGCTCTGTGCAAAGTCAACTCCCACACATTATCCATCCGTTGTTATTGAAAATAAATACAAGGATTTTGGGCCATAATTTTTCTTATTTTGAAACAGTTTGTGTAAAGTTAATATTATATTTTGCATCTCGCTGTATCTTCCTGCTTCTGTGTAATATTTTACTTGTAAATAAATATATTTGTTTTTGCCTGAACATAATGCTGTGGTATTTAGTGCCTTTCAAAATAGACAAAAGAACATGGTGGGCATCCCATATGCTCTTGATTGCAGCATACCATATATAAAGGGTAATTGCTATCCCACTTAAGGCATACACAACTGTACATATTTCAGTTCATACAGGCCTTGGTCTGCTTATGGAAAATGCCTCTTTGCAGTGAGCACTAGTCAACAGAGTTGAGAGGAAGCCCAAATTATAACAATGGCATACAATTGAATTTTGTGATGGAACAAAGGATGGGAGTGTGGACCCCTACAGGAGGATACACAAGGGCCTAAGTCAAAGGAACAAAGAATTGGGGATTGTAGGGTTGGAGGAGGTTACAAAGCTGGGTTGGTGGGGTGCAAGGCCCTGGGGCAATTTAAAGACAAGGAAACAACCATTTTGCTTCTGGTCTATAAAGCTTAAGTGTCTCTATTTTTTCCTGTCACCTCATTCCCTTTAGACTTCAGATCAGTCTTGCTGTTTTTCCCATGTAAATGTATTTTATTTGTGGTGTGGTGACTAAAACCAAATACAGTATTCTAAGTGTAGGTTGACCAGTCCATTGTAAATCCTTAGAATAACATCTGTAATCTTGTAAAGGTGAAATTCAGCAACCCTGCATTTCCTGTGGGGAGCTGTGTTCTGAGAGAACATGGATCAGAGAATCAGCACAAGAGATATGTAACCCTATCTCCGACCCACACTCCCTTCAAGCACTGAGTGCAGACTCACGGAATTTACCTGATAGTCTACTGTTCTGGCAAAATATAAAGCACTCCATTAGCTTTTTAATTGCTTCACCATATTATTTGGACGTTGAAACTGACATGTATACTGTTACTGTCAGAATCTTTTTCAATAGTATCTAATTAAATATTTGTTCAGAAATAAATAGTATCTACGATCTACTTAATATTTTGTGGCACATAGGGCAACATTTTTTGATCCAAAAACCCTTGTGGGGATTGCACACAGTGCCAGTTTAATGGAAAATATGGATGGTGCCTGGTTTTTCAATAAGCCTCCCATTGGTGGCATAACGTCTTGGAAGATTTCACCCATAGCACTAACTTTTGAACTTCTTGGTATATTCTAAATGGTTATGTCTATTATTTGTAATTTATTTTCCAATACAAGTTAAATAAATATTGAAAACTATAAACACAACATGACTTAATGTGTAGTGGCCTAGAAACTGGTTCATGTACAACCTTGGACACAAACTCAACAGCAGCCACGAACTGCTACGCCAAAACTGCCACACAAAAGATTCATGCAAAATTGGTTCTCTTGCATCCTCAAGATGAAAGCGATATGTTGCAGATGCCAGTTGCATCCCAATAGGCAGCATGTCGGTCACGAAGAAGACGGTGGGATCATCAGCACTGGACCTACAGTGAGTCCGGATTGGGGGGAAGCTATCGAGAGAGGGGTGAGCACTAGTTGTCAGCAGCCTACAGTTTTAATGTGGAGCCAAGAGGAGCACTCCTGCTCCTGCCAGCTCCACACTCAGGCAAGTAAAAAAAAAGTACTTAACATTTAGCTGGCAGCCACCAGCAGTCCCTTTAAAAGTTGTTGGTCTGGCTGCTGTTCGCCTTTGAAAACTGAGCAGCATGCTGGAGTCAGAATAGGTGTTAGGCTCCCTGATTTGTATAGACAATGAGCCTAACTAGTTTTAGACGTGTATCCTAAACAACAGGGCACATACACGATACGGAATGAGCCTGATAAAGCGGCACTGTGCAATTCAATTTCTAGACCAATGATTCTAAACTGTTCCTTTCATACGAGTTAAAGTTACACAGTCCAAGACCTTTTGAATTTAACCTTTTTCATATTTTCAGTCGTTCAACTGTTCCAAAATTAAACATAACGGATTGGATTTTCTTCTTCAGGTGAGAGTCATAGAGTCATAGAGTCATAGAGTTATACAGCACAGAAAGAGGCCCTTCGGCACATCGTGTCTGCGCCGTCCATCAAGTCCTGTCCAATCTAATCCCATTTTCCAGCATTTGGTCCATAGCCTTGTATGCAATGGCATTTCACATGCTCATCCAAATGCTTCTTGAATGTTGTGGGGGTTCCTGCCTCTACCACCCTTTCAGGCAGTGAGTTCCAGACTCCAACCACCCTCTGGGTGAAAAAGTTCCTCCTCAAATCCCCTCTAAACCTCCTGCCCCTTACCTTGAATCTATGCCCCCTTGTTATTGACCCCCCTACTAAGGGGAAAAGTTCCTCTTTATCTACCCTATCTATGCCCCTCATCATTTTGTACACCTCAATCAGGTCCCCCCTCAGCCTTCTTTGCTCCAAGGAAAACAACCCCAGCCTGTTTAGTCTTCCTTCATAGCTGAGGCGCTCCATCCCAGGTAACATCCTGGTGAATCTTCTCTGCACCCTCTCCAAAGCAATCACATCCTTCCTATAGTGAGGCGACCAGAACTGCACACAGTACTCCAGCTGTGGCCTCACCAACGTTTTGTACAGCTCCATCATAACCTGCCTGCTCTTATATTCTATGCCTCGGCTAATGAAGGCAAGTATCCCATATGCCTTTTTAACCACCTTATCTACCTGATCCGCTGCCTTCAGGGATCTATGTACATGTACACCAAGGTCCCTCTGATCCTCTGTGCTTCCTAGGGTCCTACCACTCATTGGCCTAGAAATTGAGTTGGTGCTGCGCCAGGGCTTTAGCGCTGGAAATTTAGCGCCGGCGCTAAGTCCCCCGGCGCGCGCCAAAAATTCAGTAGCGCCGCGCCCAGACGGCTGCCGGCGCTACTGGCGGGCGTGAGCGCCTCCCAATGGGCGCTGACTGCCGCATTGCGGCGCTAATCCGGCGCTGCGGGACCCGATGCGGTGCGGCAGGCTGGGGAAGTGCAGGCCTCCTCCTTCAGTTAAGGAGGAGCTGCCTGCACCCGCCCGCTGTCCGTTCAAATATTGAAAAAAATGAGCCCGGCACCTCGGACAAGTGCCGGGCTTGCAGGCCAGACGCATCTGTTCCGCGGGGGGGGGTGGTGGAGGAGTCCGGGGAGGGAGGTGCGGGCAGGCGGCCGGCGGGAAAGCGGCCGGCCGCCGCGCGACCTTAATGCGCCAGCGCTAACTCGGGGAAGACTCGGTTGAAAAAATCTTAGTTGCGGCTGCCACGGGCGAGGCGGCCGCAACTCAATTTCGGCGCTGGGGCCCGTCACCATGGCAACCGGGACGCTGCGCACACCGATGACGTCATCGGTGCCGGCGCAGCGCAACCGGTGAAACGCCGACGGAAGGGCCACACTGAATTTTCAAACTGGCCATAACTGCGGCGCTAGGCCCTCCAGCGCCCCAAATGGGGCGCTAAGCCTACTGAATTTTCAGCCCATTGTGTATTCCCTTGCCTTATTTGTCTGTCCAAAATGCATCACCTCGCACTTTTCAGGGTAAAATTCCATTTGCCACTTTTCTGCCCATCTGACCAACCCGTTTATATCATCCTGTAGCCTGAGGCTTTCCTCCTCGCAATTTACCACCCCACCAATTTTCGTGTCATCTGCGAACTTATTGATCATACCTTTTACATTCTCATCCAAATCATTTATGTAGATCACAAACAGAAAGGGACCCAGCACCGATTCCTGAGGCACCCCACTGGACACAGGCTTCCAGTCACAAAAGCAACGTTCGACCTTCACCCTCTGCCTCCTGCCACTCAGCCAGTTTAGGATCCAACGTGCCAAGGCACCCTGGATCCCATGGGCTCTTACCTTCTTGACCAGTCTCCTATGCGGGACTTTGTCAAAAGCCTTACTGAAGTCCATGTATACCACATCCACAGCATTTCCCTCATCCACACACCTAGTCACCCCCTCGAAAAATTCAATCAGATTGTTCAGACATGATTTACCCTTGACAAAGCCATGCTGACTATCCCCGATTAATCCTTGCCTCTCCAAGTGGAGACTAATTTTGTCCCTCAGAATTTTTTCCAATAATTTCCCTACCACAGATGTTAGGCTCACTGGCCTGTAATTCCCTGGTTTATCCCTGCTACCCTTCTTGAATAATGGTACTACGTTAGCTGTTCTCCAGTCCTCTGGTACATCCCCTGTGGCCAGAGAGGTTCTGAAAATTTGTGTCAGAGCCCCTGCAATCTCCTCCTTTGCCTCACACAGCAGCCTGGGATACATCTCGTCCGGGCCTGGGGATTTATCCACTATTTGGCCTGCTAAAACCGCTAGTACCTCCTCCCTCTCGATGCTAATATGTTCAAGTATATCACAGTCCCCTTGCCCGATTTCTATGTCTACATCGTCTTTCTCCATAGTGAACACAGATGCAAAACATTCATTTAAAACCCCGCCTACATCATCTGGCTCTACACACAGATTGCCACTTTGGTCCCTAATGGGCCCTACCCTTTCCCTGGTTATCCTCTTGCCCTTAATATACTTATAAAACATCTTAGGATTTTCCTTTATTTTGCTCGCCAGTGTTATTTCATGGCCCCTCCTCGCTCTCCTAATTTCTTTTTTAATTATGCCCCTGCACTTTTTATACTCCTCTAGGGCTTCCTCCGTCTTTAGTCTTTTGTAACTGCCAAAAGCCCCCCTTTTTTTCCTAATGCATTTTTGTATATCCCTTGTCATCCAAGGTTCCCTTTGCTTGTTGGTCCCACCCTTGACCTTTACGGGAACATGTTGGCGGTGTACTCTCTCTATTTCCCTTCTGAAAGTCTCCCACTGCTTTGATGTGGATTTTCCTATAAGTAGCTGCTCCCAGTCCACTTTGGCCAGATCCTGCCTTCCCCCAATTTAGAACCCTTATTTCCGGGCCGTCTTTGTCTTTTTCCATGACCACCTTAAATCTCACCGAATTATGGTCACTGTCGCCAAAATGCTCTTCTACTGACACTTCCACCACTTGCCCTGCTACATTCCCTAGAATTAGGTCCAGTACCGCCCCCTCTCTTGTAGGACTTTCTACATGGTGGCTCAAAAAGCTCTCCTGGATGCACTTTAAGAATTCTGCACCCTCTAAGCCTTTCACACTCTGACTATCCCAATTAATATTGGGGAAGTTGAAATCCCCCACTATTATTACCCTATTATTTTCACACTTCTCTGAGATTTGCCTACATATCTGTTCCTCTATCTCCCCCTGACTGTTTGGGGGCCTATAGTACACTCCCAGCAAAGTGCTTGCCCCCTTTTTGTTTTTAAGTTCTACCCATATGGCCTCATTAGAGGAACCCGCTAATATATCATCTTGCTGCAGGACCTCATCCCTCTTTTTACCTATGTCGTTGGTACCAATGTGGACCACGACCTCTGGCTGTTCGCCCTCCCCCTCCAGAATGCCCTGCAGCCGCTCAGTGACATCCTTGACCCTGGCACCAGGGAGGCAACAAACCATCCTGGATTCACGTCTACGGCCACAGAAACGCCTATCTGTTCCCCTTACTATAGAATCCCCTACCACTATTGCTCTCCCACTCTTTTTCCTCCCTTCCTGGGCAGCAGGAGCACCCCCAGTGCCAGGAAGTTGGCTGCTGCTGCCTTCCCCTGATAAGTCATCCCCCCCAACAGTATCCAAAGCGGCATACCTGGTTGAAAGGGAGATTGCCACAGTGGTCCCCTGCACTACCTGCCTGCTTCTATTGTTCCGCCTGGTGGTCACCCATTTCCCTTCTGCCTGTGCAGTCCTACCCTGCGGCGTGACCAACTCACTGTATGAGTAATTCGCGACCCTCTCAGCATCGTGAATGCTCCACAACCCATCCACCCGCAGCTCCAGCGCTCCAAGACGGCCCGTTAGTAGCTGCAGCTGGATGCATTTCTGGCACACGTGTTGGTCAGGGACACTGGCAGTGTCCCTGAATTCCCACATAGAGCAAGAGGAGCATATCACGGGGCTGGGCTCTCCTGGCATGACCTACCCCTTTAATCAATTTAAATTAAATTAATTCAATACCACCAGTAAAGTAAGCCTTACCTGGTCTCTGAAGCCCTTTGTAGGCCCGCTCTACCGCTGAAGCACCCGCCGAAGCTCTGAGGCCTTGCCTCACCTAACCCCCTGACTCACCCAACTCTCAGCACTCTGTTGAAAATTGCACTCAGTGCAAAATCGCACTTCAAAGCCTGTTTTTATAGGCCCTGAAACAAAGACTTGCTGAGCCCAGCTACAGGAGAACCAGGTTAACCAGATTACTCCAGTTTCCCTTGTTAACTGCCTTCAGCTGCTCTGAGTTGTAGGACTTGTTTATCCCTTTTTAACCCTGCTTAAAGCTGGGAAATAAGTTTAAGGCATAACCACGATATTTCTGTCTCATGGCAACAGATAATTTCAAGTGAAATTATTTTGCTACCAATATTAACAGGAATCACTCACATTAAAAATGTTAAATGGAGCTGGCAGAATTAACAATGAATTTCCTGACCTTCTGTTTCTAAAACGCCTGCACAGATAAGGCACCAACTAGAGTTTACTTGTAGTCCACTGATTTCAATTCAAAAAATGTATTACATCCTCCCAGAGGCCTGCGATATGTTCAAAGAAACCTCCCTTTTTGAAACCCAGACCCAACCAGCTGTTTTCCTAGACTTCCTGTCCTGTATCACCATTCTAACATCACCAAAACATTGGTGGTCAGTGATTTAGATATTTCAATCATCTGCTTACTGCCACTAACTAAGCAGCAGGGAGGTGGAGTTACTGTTGCCACTCAGAAGAAAACTTTAAGGGTTATAAAGGCTTGTTTCAATAGAATGGCCCAGAATTTGGAGTCAGCGGTAAAGCGATGGCGCTCACTGTTGGCCTTGAAGAAAGCTGGCCACAAAGATCTAGCAATCTCTGTGGTGTGAATTTCAGCTCTCCCAACCTTTATTTGAATCTGGCACCAAATCAAGTGAATCATAAGTTTCCAGCAACAATTATGCCATCCAGCTGGCTAATCACGTTGAAGAATTCTCACAGACAGCAAACCAGGAAGTAAAATGTACAGATTTTAATTTACTTTTTATAAATTTTACAGAGAGTGAAATAAAGATTGGGACATACACATATGATTAAGGCAGAAGCTGAAATATCATAAATTAACTTAAAAAAAAAATATTAAAAGCTTGTAATTCTTAATCATATTAATGTAAAAATTTGACATTCCACAAATTTAAAATTAGTTTTTCAGCGCCAGAACGGTTGTTCAGCAGTCAGTACACTGTTAAAAACCCAGTTACATCTCTTTCAAAAAGGCTTAAAGTTTTAGGGGGAAAAATTTGGTTGCTTTGTGCCTCCCGTTAGCGCCCAAGAGGGTGATAATGGGGCACAAAGCAATTAGCGCCCGGGCGTGGTGATGTTTGCGCTGCTCGCAAAATTGACCAGACATTTTGCAGTGGCGCTAAACACTACCGCCACGATCTCCTGCGCCCACAGATCATGACATCAATCGAGCATGCAACGCCCTGGTAGCGCCCGGACCAGATATTGAGTGGTGCCCCCTGCCTTACCACCTGCCACTAGCAATGACACATTGTGGGGAGCGTTTTGCAGTCAGGAAGGGACTGGGGGAGTGCTATTTAAAGGCTACCGCTTCCTGCCTTTTCTTGTCGGCGACTTTTGTGCACCACGCATTCTGAGAGAGAGAGAGAGAGAGAGACTTCTGGAGAGATTCAATGCTGTGTGAAGGAGTTTTGGGTAATGAGCAGCATTTTGCAGGTTCATTTTGATTTGACCTTCCTTGCATCGATTTAGAAGAGACTATGGGGACTGCACTCTGAACTCTTTCCCTGGGCCTCTCCATTGTTCTTTCCAGCAGATTTGATGTGCAAGTCTGTCCAGGCCGAGATTCAAGGCTGCAATGAGCAGGGTGTGGATGGAGAGCAAGATCGACCCTCCCCTTTAAGAACTGGCCGGCGCCAGTGTGTCTATGTTCCATTGCTGAATGACATCACATGAGCTTTGCCAGCGCTCTGAGGTAGCGCCTCACTCCTCAGCGTTAGTGTCTTAAGAGATGTGTGTAGCATCTGATTTAGCGCTCCAATCACCTCCAGGGGTGATAGAAGCAAAGTTTGCAGTCGGAGGCGATAATTAGCACCAGGCACTAAACTTTGCGCCCGGCCAATAGTTGCACCCAAACTGGGCGATACTGAATTTCTCCCCCTTAGGGTTTTTTTTAACAGCGATATTCCATTGTAAAAGGGGAAGTTTTTGTCCTTATAAGTGATTTCAACTGATTGCTGGCTCTGGGGAGTTCCACAGCCCAACCTGTGATGGAGCACTGAATGACTAACAGCGCGTATGCTAAATCCTGAAGTTGCGGTCAGTTTCACCGTCATTACCACTGCAAAATCACAGAATCACAGAAACCCCACAGTGCAGATAGAAGCCATTTCGGCCCATCGAGCCTGCACCGACACATATCCCACCCGATCCCCGTAACCCCTACCCCAACACATATCCCAACCTATCCCCGTAACCTCACGTATTTAATCCCCCTAACACTAAGGGTCAATTTATCATAGCCAATCAACCTAACTCGCACATCTTTGGACTGTGGGAGGAAACCAGAGCACCCGGAGGAAACCCACGCAAACACGGGGAGAATGTGCAAACGCCACACAGACAGTCGCCCGAGGCCGGATTCGAACCCGGGTCCCTGGCGCTGTGAGGCAACAGTGCTAACCACTATGCCACCGTGCTGCCAATGTCTGGGCCAATGTAACAATCTGCATGTTTTGAATTCTGTAAACAATATTCAGTACTCAGAATATTAATTAGCAATTGTACCATTTTCCTACAGCAAGCATCGGTTTAATATCTCATCTGCAATACTGCTTTGAAGCGTCAGCTTTGATTATGCGCTTAAATCCTGGATTAGGGCTTCAGCCCATAACCTTCTGACTCAAAGCCACAAGTTCTACCAACTGAATCAAGTTAACATAGCACATAAACACTTAAGAATCAGCATGTAGGTGGATATGAGAAATGTTTCAATGCCACTTTTGTTTTATACACATAACAGCATTTGAGCAATATGAAGCTCTGTGCTGGTTTGAAGTTATTCACTTTAATATTGTCCATTTGCCCCACTTCCACCCCATCTCTTCTGAAACTTGTGAAACATGCTAGGGAACAGTAGCCCTCTATTACCTCAACCAGTGACCACACTGTGTGTGTGAGCAAATGAATTGCACCAATACTATTTGGTCATGGAGGCATCAGAGCTAACCCAACCCTCTTCTTATCCATATCCCCATCGTTACATTTTCTAGCAGGGGATGATGATCAGGAATGGGATGCCCAGTAGCCTAGGAGCACTGAGGCGAATTGTCATCCCCTCATCACTGTTCTGGCTAAGGCTAGCTAATACAGTCCAGACCTGGAAATGAAGCAGATACCTTCCCTATCTGTGGCCGGAATTTTACCTTAGAGTCGGGGTGGGTGTGTGCTGGCTGCACATCTGGTCACCATCATGAAGTTTTCAACAGTGCGTTCTGCACTGCGCGCTTAACTCAATTACATCAATTGAAACAGTCATGCGGGTTTCCCAGCCAATTAACTGGAGCGGGTCTGATGATGTCACCGATGACTCGCTTCCAGCTCAGATATTTAAAGGAGCCTTGCACACATCACAGTTGAAGGTTGTTCGAGGAGGCTTACAGATGGTTGGGAGAGGTGGCTATTCTTATCTATCGAAGAATTTTGTAAGGGTGCAAGGAAAGATAGAGTCACAGCGCCAGAAGGCTGCGCCCAGGTTCTCAGATGCCTCCCTGGAAGACCCAGTCCAGGGAGTCAGAGCACACAGGGAGGTCCTATATCTTAGTAGTTGCAGGGAGAGACCAGCCAGTGAAACCAAGAGGGCATGGTTGGCGATCACACAAGAAATGAGCAGCAGGAACGTAGTGAGTTGCTCCTGGATACAGTGCCACAAGAGATTTAATGATCTCATGAGGTCAGGAAAGGTGTGTGCAATGCCACACTCAACTACATCCTGATGTACCTGTCACCCCAACCCCATCACTCTGCCTTCCCAAGCCTTCTCCTGCATGCCAATCCTCACACCAACCTACCTTGCAGGTGCACCCATCCCTCACTGTCTATGCACCTACTCACATCCCCATCTGACTAACCACCACTGACACTCACCCTCATCCTAATGCAATCCTACAAAGTAACACCACAGAAGGAGGCCATTTGGCAATGTCATGCCACTCCCTCAGAGTCACCCTCTACAGATGTAGCCCATCCATCCCTTACACTCATTCCATCACTCTCATACAAAGTTCTCTTCTTTCCTGCCTTGCAGGAGAAGAGAGCACAGAACTGGAGGGAAAGAAAAGAACCGGAGGTGGCCCTCCAATATACACTAATTTGATGCCAGCAGAGGAGAACGTGCTCGAAATAAGTGGAGCGGCAGAGCTGATGGTGGTGGGAGACGGAGATCACAAGTGTACATGAGCAGGTGGTGAAGACAGGGACAGTCCTCGCTGGAGGGTGCAGGATGCTCCAACCTCCAAGCTATTGCGCCAGTCAAACGAGAACATGCTTGTGTGAACAACAGATTGCAGACTCTTATTGAACTCATCTCTAGAAGGGATAGCAATGTAGACATGGGTCCTCATGGCCCCACTGATGTGCAGCAAGGTGTTTTCCAGCTCCTTGCTAGCATGGAAGTGCGGGTGGCCCATGAGAGGGAGGATGCTGAGAAGGGACATGGAAGTGGGGCTCTTCTCAAAGCACTCCTATGTTCTCCCTCGTTGCCTCCCTATCAGTCAGAGCCCCACATGCTGCCTTGGATCCCGATGGCCAAGTCTGGAGGAGTTGCAGGAGGAGCAACCTTTGGCGGGGCACGCACAGGCTTCAAAAAAACGAGAATGTCCGCCAAAAGTGTCTAAGCAGTCGCAGCAGAGAAGCGAGCAGCCTGCCTCTACCTCTGCTGAAGCCACAGGTATTGCACCTCATAGAAGCACTCGGAAAAGAAAAAAGACACAATCCTAGATGCACAAGGGTATGTACATGGGTGTTTGCCAAATGTTAGTGTTAAGTTTCATTTCTATTTATGATGCACATAAATTTATTTCTTTGCACCACTTTCCTGTCTTGTCCATTTTTGCCTTCTACCTGGGAAGTGGCCTTGTCACTTGGAGTGAATGTTGAGACATTACTTTATGTGCGCTCTGTGCCTTGCTCCTCCTGCAGCTCCAACCCTCGCTGCAGTGCTATGTTGTACAACGCGCAGCATACGACGATGATTTTGGAGACCCTGGCTAGTGCGTATTAAAGTGTTCCTCTGTGATGAAATAACTGTGTTCTGATATTTGTATTGTTGTTGTTGTTGTTGTACTTGTACTTGTAATATCTGGAATGTTCCACCGGGGGGAACCACTAATGCTCCTCCCTGGCTCCGCCCCTCTTCTGGTATGTTCTACCAAGGGCTCGGTCGATGATGAACTCTGTTAACTCTGCCATGATTCTTACTTAATAAAAGCCTTCAGTCTGAAGCTTTAACTTCACAGATTCGGGCAGTTATTTGGCACATCAATTTTATTAAGTAACAACTTTTGGAAGATGGATTGATTTTTGAAACCAAAGCGTCTGGATATCGATCCGCATTCGGCAGACGCGTCGAAGAAATTTACGCATTGGCTGCGATGTTTTGAACACTTCATCGCATCGTTCGATTCGACGGTTAACAAGTTGGGTCTTCTAACCAACTTGGTAAGTCATCAAACTTACTCTATAATTGAAGATATTACTACATATGAAGAGGCCCTCGCAGCTCTTGAAGCCCAGTACCTTAAGTCGGTTAACGAAGTATACGCCAGGTATCTCCTGTCTACTCGCAGGCAATTACCCGAGGAATCTCTGGACGATTTCCTGCAGGACCTTAGGCTTTGGCTAAGGGTTGCAACTACAAGGCTGTCTCTGCCATAGTGTATCAGGAAGAAGCCATCCACGATTCTTTCATATCTGGCCTCCGATCTAATTATATTAGACAGAGACTCCTCGAGAACGACTCGTTAGTTTTAAAAACGGTCGTCGCTGCTGCTCGATCGTTAGGTGTAGCCCAGAAGAATTCAGAAGTGTATGCATCAGCCCATGCATCTCTCTCAGCCTCGTGTGTTCCGAGTATGGAGGCATCCATAACACCAATGGAGCCCCCACTTAATCATATTGTTGTGGCTGTGCCCCATGGGTCTAAGTGTTATTTTTGTGGCCAATCTAAACACCCCAGGCAAAGTTGCCCAGCCAGAGAGGCTACCTGTTTTAAATGTAAGAAACGGGGACATTTTAGTAAAGTGTGTAAGGGTAATCCTGTACCCGAGGTCTTCTCTGCTGCCGCCTATCGTTTTACTCTAGCCTCGGCTACGGTTGACCAGACCATACTGGTTTCCTTGTCAAAATCTATGATGGACATCAAGATTAATGGTCATCCTACTGGGTGTTTGATAGACTGTGGCAGTACTGAAAGTTTTATACACCCCAACCTTGTTAACTCCTGTTCATTGAAGGTGTATCCTACTCGAAGTGAAATTGTGATGGCGTCCAAATCCCTTACTTCGGAGGTAACTGGATATTGTAAAGTCACATTGACCGTTAAGGATACGGAGTATAAGGACTTTAAACTCCTCATATTACCTCAGTTGTGTGTGAACTTAATATTAGGCTTGGACTTCCAGTGTCAGCATGAGAGCGTTACCCTTAAGTATGGTGGATCTCAGCCTCCACTCACAGTCTGCGGCCTTTCTACTTTAAACGTAAGTCCGCCTTCTTTGTTTGCGACCTTTGCTCCTAATTGTAGACCTATAGCGACTAAGAGTCGATGGTATAGTTCAGAAGATAAAACATTTATAAAAGAGGAAGTGGAAAGGCTTCAACGGGAGGGAATCATCGAACACAGTGGTAGCCCGTGGCGTGCCCAGGTGGTGGTGGTTAAAACTAATGAGAAGAAAAGACTTGTGGTCGATTATAGCCAGACTATAAACTTGTATACCCAATTAGACGCCTATCCTTTGCCTCGTATTTCTGAGATGGTGAACCAGATAGCTCAGTACCGCGTGTTCTCCACCATTGATTTAAAGTCTGCCTACCATCAACTCCCCATCAAAATAGAAGACCGACCTTATATGGCCTTCGAAGCTAATGGGCACCTGTACCAATTCCTTCGGGTGCCCTTTGGAGTGACGAATGGGGTATCCGTCTTCCAACGGGAGATGGATCGTATGGTGGATGAATACGCGTTGGAAGCAACATTCCCGTACCTGGACAATGTTACCATCTGTGGGCGTGACCAATGGGAGCATGATCAAAATCTCGCGAAGTTCCTAGAGACTGCAAAGAGGTTAAACCTGACCTACAACGAAAACAAGTGTACCTTCAATACTACACGTTTGTGTATTCTTGGTTGCGTTGTGGAGAATGGGGTAATCGGGCCAGACCCTGAAAGATTACGCCCACTTAAGGAATTACCTTTACCTCACACTGTAAAAGCTTTAAGAAGGTGTCTGGGATTCTTCTCGTACTATGCCCAGTGGGTGGCTAGCTACTCAGATAAAGTCCGACCTCTTATTAAGTCGACATCTTTTCCGCTATCAGTGGAAGCTCAGGAGGCTTTCCTTAATATCAAACAGGACATTGAGAAGGCAGTGGTATGTGCCGTGGATGAGAAGATCCCTTTTCAAGTGGAAAGTGATGCATCTGATTTTGCGTTGGCAGCAACTCTTAACCAAGCTGGTAGACCAGTAGCTTTCTTCTTTTGTACATTGCAAGGACCAGAAGTTCGACATTCTTCAGTGGAAAAGGAGGCACAGGCGATTATCGAAGCAGTCAGGTATTGGAGACATTATCTCGCTGGCCAACGTTTTACACTCATTACTGACCAGCGATCCGTGGCCTTTATGTTCAACACTAAGCAGAGAGGCAAGATCAAAAATGATAAGATTTTAAGATGGCGAATAGAACTGTCAACATATGACTATGATATTCAGTACAGGCCTGGAGTATTTAATGAGCCATCGGATGCTTTGTCATGAGGAGTATGTGCTAGTCTAGGTACAGATAAGCTTCAAAGTCTCCACGACGCACTCTGCCACCCTGGGGTTACCAGAATGAACCACTTCATTAAGTCCCACAATCTACCCTACTCTATTGAGGAGGTCCGGACAATGACCAGAACCTGTCATGTTTGTGCTGAATGCAAACCCCGCTTCTATAAGCCGTCCGAGCCAGCTCATCTTATTAAAGCAACTCGACCATTTGAGCGTTTGAGTCTCGATTTTAAAGGTCCCCTTCCATCGAGCGACCGTAATGTCTATTTTCTTAATATTATAGACGAGTACTCTCGGTTCCCTTTTGTTATCCCCTGTCCAGATGTGACTAGTGCTGTTGTAATTAAATGCCTCTGCCAACTGTTTTCCTTGTTCGGCATGCCTAACTATTTACATAGTGATAGGGGTTCTTCCTTTATGAGCGAAGAATTACGACAGTTTTTGCTATCGAAGGGGATTGCAACGAGTAGAACTACCAGCTATAACCCTCGTGGTAATGGGCAGGTCGAGAAAGAAAATGCGACAGTGTGGAAGGCTATCGTACTGTCTCTGAAGTCACGAGGCCTGCCGACCTCTCACTGGCAGGATGTCCTGCCAGACGTGGTGCATTCCATAAGGTCTCTTTTGTGTACAGCGACGAATGCCACCCCTCATGAAAGGATGTTTAGTTTTCCAAGAAAAGCTACTAATGGAGTATCATTACCCACATGGTTGATGACCACGGGCCCTGTGTTGTTGCGCAGACATGTGAGAGGCCACAAGACTGATCCACTGGTGGAGGAAGTACAACTCCTCCATGCTAATCCCCAGTATGCGTATATTCAATATTCGGATGGGCGAGAGGATACGGTCTCTATTAAAGATCTTGCACCTGCTGGAGCTCGAAAAGAGTTCGACTCTGAGAGTAGAGTTTTCAATCGTGGTATTGGACCTTCAGAGACACAAACCCTCAGTGTGGAAAATACTGATGATTCTGGGAATTCGAATGAACCGGAGTTAGTACTCCGGGAGGAGCCTCGGCAAGAGTTACGTCGTTCCCAGAGGATTATCAGACCTCCTGACAGACTGAATCTATAGCAGGGGGTGAATGTGATGAAATAACTGTGTTCTGATATTTGTATTGTTGTTGTTGTTGTTGTTGTACTTGTACTTGTAATATCTGGAATGTTCCACCGGGGGGAACCACTAATGCTCCTCCCTGGCCCTGCCCCTCTTCTGGTATGTTCATCCAAGGGCTCGGTCGATGATGAACTCTGTTAACTCTGCCATGATTCTTACTTAATAAAAGCCTTCAGTCTTAAGCTTTAACTTAACATAGAAACATAGAAACATAGAAGATAGGAGCAGGAGTAGGCCATTCGGCCCTTCGAGCCTGCTCCGCCATTCAACGAGATCATGGCTGATCATCCAAACCCTAGCACCCGGTCCCTACACCGACAGCCATCCCACCCAAGCCCTATCCCCGTAACCCCGTAACCCCACGTATTTAATCCCCCCTAACACTAAGGGCCAATTTTTCTATCATGGCCAATCAACCTATCCCGCACATCTTTGGACTGTGGGAGGAAACCGGAGCACCCGGAGGAAACCCACGGTGGCAAGGTGGCATAGTGGTTAGCACTGTTGCCTCACAGCACCAGGGACCCGGGTTCAAATCCGGCCTCGGGTGACTGTCTGTGTGGAGTTTGCACATTCTCCCCTGTTTGCGTGGGTTTCCTCCGGGTGCTCCGGTTTCCTCCCACAGTCCAAAGATGTGCAGGTTAGGTTGATTGGCCATGATAAAAATTGACCCTTAGTGTTAGGGGGGATTAAATACGTGGGGTTACGGGGTTACGGGGATAGGGCTTGGGTGGGATGGCTGTCGGTGTAGGGACCGGGTGCTAGGGTTTGGATGATCAGCCATGATCTCGTTGAGTGGTGGAGCAGGCTCGAAGGGCCGAATGGCCTACTCCTGCTCCTATCTTCTATGTTTCTATGTTTCTATGTTTCTATGTTTCTACAAATGCGTCACCCAGGTGACCGATGCCAAGCTTCACAAGTCAGCCACTTATGTACACTTTGCCACTGATGAAGCCAGTTTGACTGAGCGGGCGCTCGGCTTTGTGGCTCTGGCTGACTTCCCACAGGTGCAGGGTGTCATCGACTGTACACATGTGGCCATCAAGGCAATCCCAGATCACCCAGGAGTGTTTGATAACCAGAAGGGCTTCTACTTCCTCAATGTGCAGCTCATTTGTAACCATAAAAAGATCAACATGCATGTGTGTGCCATATTTCCAGGGAGCTGTCATGACTCTTTCATCCTGCACCAGTCCACTTTCCCAAACAGACTTGCTGGCTGCTTGGCGACAACAGCTATCCACTGAAGATGTGGCTGATGACGCCCTTGAGGAGGCCAAGCAATGAGGCCGAGGAGCGCTATAATGAAAGCCACATGTTGACCAGATGTGTAATAGAGCAAGCAATCGGCATACTGAAGATGCACTTCAAATGCCTTGACAGATCACAGAATCACAGAATCACAGAAACCCCACAGTGCAGATAGAGGCCATCTCGGCCCATCGAGCCTGCACCGACACATATTCCGCCCGATCCCCGTAACCCCTACACCAACACATATCCCACCCTATCCTTGTAACCCCACGTATTTAATCCCCCTAACACTAAGGGTCAATTTATCATAGCCAATCAACCTAACCTGCACATCTTTGGACTGTGGGAGGAAACCGGAGCACCCGGAGAAAACCCACGCAAACACAGGGAGAATGTGCAAACTCCACACAGACAGTCGCCCGAGGCCGGATTCGAACCCAGGTCTCTGGCGCTGTGAGGCAACAGTGCTAACCACTATCCACAGATCTGGAGGATGATGTGCCAAATAACTGCCCGAATCCGTGAAGTAGGTGGTTGACTGCAGGGTCCTGCAAATGTCTGCTGTGAAGAAGTTGAGGGTGGTGGTGACTTTGACAGCCACTGGTAAGGCATGTTCACCAGGTCCTCTGGGCAGCAGGTCTTCTTCCAGCAAGCTACAAATGTCTGCCATGATCTGGTGCGATAACCGGAGCCTCCTGAACCACTGCTGTTCAGTCATGTTAAGGAAGCTCATCCTCTGCCTGTTACCCTGTGTTGGGTGTATCGCCTACGGCTGATCCCCTTTCTCCTGTGGAGCATCAGGTCAGTGAGGAGAAGGCTGCTGCTGGTTTTGTTGCTGCTGCTGCTGGTGTTGCTGGTATTGGAGCTCATCGTGGTCCAAATCTGAGGTCCAGCGTGAAACAGCATAAGCGGCACCCATGCTGATCTGACAGGTGCCAGTTAAAGTGGAGATCAGAGGCACAATCCTCCAATGTAGTGAGTGTGACTTCCAATGTGGTGAGAGTGACTTCCGAGGTTGCAGAAATGACCTGCAAACTCCTGAAAGCAAAATCTCTGCACAAAATGGTGTGTGAGGGCCTTTCCCTTAGGCAAGGAAGCAGGTGTAAGGTGTATGTACTTATGTGCTTTTTGCAGCCATCACTTAATGAAGTAGCACAATGGCCACTGAGCTCCCGCCTCCCCTTCACAGGCAAGATTCCCGAGGTCCATGAATCCCGTGCGCAACCAGTTAAAGATGAAACCTCACATTTAAAAGGCTCTTAAGGGTCTCTCAACGAGCTGTTAAGTACTTCAATAAGGTCATCCGCCTCTCCCGAGTGGATCTGTGGTGCGCTTCGAAACATGCCCAGTTAAATGTGGAAGTCGGCAGGATGACGGCGTGTTCCCGATGTGCTGTTAATTTCATCGCTTTTAACCGCCGACCCACATCCCAAACTTGCACGCTCTGCAATGTTAAAATTCTGGCCTGCATGTCTCAGATCCCCACTAAATGGTGTATTTACTTACTGAATCATTGGGGATGCCACATTTTTAGATTCTATTTTTATTCCTCTTTATAACTACCACTGTGCCTCCTCATTTGAATGGGAGGGTTGCCAAACCTGGATCATGGTCTTCTCTGTGAGTCGTGTCAATGTCACTCAATGACGAATCGAAAGGAGCTACGTTTCTGCAAAGATAAACGAGTCTATGCAGTTTCCGTTCTGTTGGAGATAAAAATGCTCTAATAATGTGGCGGAGTATTCTATCTAATAGTTGGATGGGAATGCATTAAGACAATGAACCTTAAATCAGTAGTTCAGTAGCACTGAACTCAGGTACTCTGGGTGGAAGTCCAGTGCAATCCTGCCAGAGCTCTCAAACCACTTCATATGGCAATAAACTGCACTGATCACTCAGAAAATAACAAGCTGTGATTCAGAGTTTCTATTATTTCACATGGTATGTAATAAAATATAGTTCCTTTGGATGACCTTTGATAAATGACAAACACTGCCGTCTGGTTTTTAATTGTAAAGGCATCACACTGCTACAAAACCCAGTACTGTAATATAAATACTTGTAATAATCATTTCAATTCCTGCTCTTGGTTACAGAAAAGGCAGTTATCAGTTCTGAACCGGTTCTTTGGACCAGAATAGGTTTCAACCATTTGGAATTCGGTTCATTAGCATTTCTACAAACAATTCCGAGCTATATTTACACCTTAAATGGTAGCAGACTCGAAGCTTGGTGGAAGTCATGGGTAGCCCAAGGCCCACTCTAATTCTAATTGATGTAAATGAACAAAATAATGAAAGCTTGTGAATGTTGACCTTGTTATACGGGGTGGCTCACCCCAATTAATCAAGGATCCTTTTGAGGATGCTTTAAGCTATTAAAAGGAAGGGCTGGGTCTAGTGCTTTGGAAAGTTAGACACAGTTGTAGGCAATACTTTCAATGTATTGCAGAAAGACATCTGCAGCTAGAACTCATTACCACATCCATCCTTTAGAACAATGGGAAAATTTGTGATTGTTATTTAATATTTCCTGTAAATGATTGTTATAAAATATCACCAGACATTTGCCTAGAGTCTAGTCCCTTGATTGAAACTGCAGATTTTCACCATGTAACAAAATAATCTGTGAATTTGTCCTGGTTGGGGAATGCGTTGCATCTGTTTTAGCGTAGGTTGTAAGATCTATTCAGGTATATTTGCAGCGGTAATCATCAGGTAAGAAAAAGTAAATTAGAAGAATAACTATTGGTAAAAATTGGATGAGTTACCATGGTGTTGTTCACAGAGAGCGGAAACAGTGAAATATCCCCAACATTGATGGCACAGGTCAGTGGCAGTGAGGACGTGCAATCGCATGGGGTCAAAGGTTGCATGGGTGGAGAAACCCCAAAAAAGAGAGTGGAAACTCATACAGAGAGATCATAAGAGTAACACTTTGAGGCACAGAGTTAGATCACAAGATAGGGTTGGATAAAGAAGACTCTTCATCCCACTATATCTAATCCTTCCAGAAAATCAACCCTGCCATCTTCCCATTACAGTATCTTTATGCTTCTTAAATGAGTTCAGTGTCCTAGCCTCAGTCACTCATCAAGTATGCAGTAGTGAGGGATGAGGAGGAAAATAGAATCTCCAAAACGGAGCATATGATTTAATGGGTTACTATTGGTAAGTTTGCACTTGTTCTTCCAGAATTCTTGAACTTTGAATAAGTTTATTGTCATATAAATGTTATATATAAGTCTGTATATTGCAGGGTGTGTGAAGAAGCAATATAACCACTAGTAGCTTTTCCTAACTGTCAATATTTAAAGAAAATACCTGCTGATTTGAGCCAACCAGAAAGGCAAGACATCTTTATTGTGTTATGGACACATTTAAAGTGTGGGATGTGCTATATCCAAGAATTTTAATTAGATAGATAGATAGATAGATAGATAGATAGATAGATAGATAGATAGATAGATAGATAGATAGATATAAAGCAGGGTAAAGTATTGCATTTAGTCCATTTTCAGTGTGTATATTATGGGTGGGCAGGGGAAAATATTGGTTATTTGCATTGTTGATATTAAATTTCCCATAGATTTTCCCCAATGATTTTCAGCACTCTGGACCCATATATCAATCTAATAATACATATGAAGTAATGTAATCATGTCTTGAGGCAATTTTAAAGTGCCCTAAAGATGTTAGCACTTGTGGCCTAGAAGATAAATTATTATTAATTATTGCAAGAATATTTCAAATCCATAGAATAAGGCTGGATAATATGGGGTAGATTTTATGAACTGGTACTTCCAGTTTGACTAGAGAGCATACTAGATATTTGGATGCAGAAGTCCACACACCCTGTAAAATTTTCCATCCTTCAATATTAATGGATGGAAAATTTTGCAGGATGCACTGACCTCAGTGCTGAAATGTAAAATATCTGCTCCTGCTAGGAGCACTAGTTCATAAAATCTATTCTTACATCCCTTATATTGTATTTCCCAGTAAAATATATAATTCCACAGTAAAATCCCATCTTCCTGTCACACAAAACATTCTAGTAACCTGGGGGAAATGCTTGCTTCTGTACACTTTATAGGGTACGGCAGCATTGTGGTTATGTTGCACGACCAGTAATCCAGAGGCCTAGACTAATAATCTGGAGACAGGAGTTCAAATCTCTGCCATGGCAGCTGGGGAATTTAAATTCAATTAAATAAATCTGGAATAAAAAAAGTTAGTATCTTTAATGTAGGAGAATACCCCAAGGTGCTTCACAGTCAAAAATTGACACTGAGCCAAAGAAGGGGACATTAGGACAACAGCCTGCTCAAAGAGGTAGGTTTTACGGCATGTCTTTAAAGGAGGAGAGAGAAGTGGAGAGGCGGCAAGGTTTATGGGAGGGAATTCCGGAGCTCAGGCCCTCAACAGCTGAAGGTACAACTGACAATGGTGTGTTGAAGGAAGTGGTGGAAGGCCAGAATTGAAAGAACAGAGGTTGTGGGGCTGGAGGAGATTATAGAGATAGGGAGGGGCAAGGCCATGGAGGGATTTGAACAAGAGAATGAGAATTTTAAAATCGAAATGTTGGTGGGCTAGGAGCCAATTTAATTCAGCAAGCACTGTTGTCATGGGTGAACAGGTCTTAGTGCGAGTTAGGATATGGGCAGTTTTCGTATGAGCTCAAGATTATGGAACGTAGAAGATGGGACTGGAGCCAGGAGAGCACTGGAGTAGTTGAGTCTGCAGGTAACAAAAGCATGGATGAGGGTTTCAGCAGCAGATGAGCTGAGACAGGGGTGGAGATGGGCGATGTTATGGAGGTGAAAGTAGGCAGTCTTTGCGATGGAGAGGATAGAAGCTCAGCTCAGGATCAAGTAGGACACTTAAATTACAAACAGTCTGGTTCAACCTGAGACAGTGACCAAGGAGGAGAATGGAATCAGTAGTGAGGGAATGGAGTTTCTTGTGGGGGCTGAAGACAATGGCTTTGGTCTTCCCAATGTTTAATTGGAAGAAATTGAGGCTTATCCAGGACTGGATGTCAGACAAGCAGGCTGACAAGACAGAGGCAGTGGAGGGGTCAAGAGAGGTGGTGATGAGGTAAAGCTGGGTGTCATCAATGTACATGTGTAACCTAAAATCACACCTTCAGGTGATGTTGCCGAGGAACAGCACGTACATGGGAAATAGGAGGGGCCAATGATAGATCCTTGGGGTACACCAGAGGTAATGATGGAGGGACAGGAAGATTCTCTGGCTATGGATAGGCAAGAGTGAAATCAGGCGAGGGCAGTCCCACTCAGCTGGACAACGGAGGAGAGGCACTGGATGAGGATGATGTGGTCAACCGTGTCAAAGGCTACAAGAGAGGATGAGAAGGATGAGGAGGTGTAGTGCATCAAGGTCATAGAAAATGTGACTTGTGATTTTGATTATTGCAGTTTCAGCACTGTGGCAGGGACAGAACCTAATTGGAAAGCTTTAAACATGGAAATGTGGGAAACATGGGCACACAATGGTAGTTTGCAAGGGCAGAGGGGTCAAGGGTGGTTTTTTTTCAGATGGGGATGATGATGGCAGATTTGAAAGAGAAAAAGACAGTACCTGAGGAGAGGGAATCATTTACAGTATCAGTTAGCACAGGGACCAGCTAGCTTACAAAGGAACTCTTCCCTCTTTATTATAAATGTGAAAATGTCTGAATTGGGCCTTTCTTGGTTCATTTAGAAAAATAGAAACTGGTCTAATTCTTCCAAGCTCAAATTCAAAGGTAGCTGATCTTTTACATAGTATGGTGGGCAAGCATGCAATGTGCCCTTTCATTTGTTCTCTCAATCTTTAATTAAAAGGACTGTCACCTCATGATGAATATGTGTGAATCCTACCTCTGTTTGAAAAGGAGGAAGGGAATTGTGGTGGTGATACATCCAATTAATCTCTGGTGAGCAAGGAGCCATGTTGCAAAGTGATGAGCAAGCTCTATAATTCCTGGTGATTTTATCTGAAGTGGGTATGCAACCATGTGGTGGAAGTATATATCATCCCTGGTGGTATTGTTTGGGAAAGGGATTGACTTTATTATCCCAGCACCCAAGTTCCTGAGCATAGGTGAAGCCACTTCCTTACATTATCTGCACTAAGCATCATGAATAAGAAATATCAGAAAATGGATTTACATGTCAAGGGTGTGTCCAAGTCTTTGGTAGCTTTTCCCTTCTCACTTGTGAAGCCTTTAAATTTAGAGTTTGGATTCAGAGGATCTGCGTTTTAACCCTCCAAAGCTGAATCTAAAGTTAATCTCAATATAACAATTGAGTGCAAGGAACAATCTCCCCTAACAAGATGTCTTCACAAGATTTAAAACTGCCAAAATGTCAGCCAAGCAGAAGATTGTTAATTGTTGGAGTTTGGAGAGCAACAGGAAGACTTCAATAATCGAAGAAGCTTAATCTCTCAAAATGAAAGAAGAAATAAAAGCCTAGAAGGTAGGCCTCCTTTGGCCACAGATGAAAGTAGACCGTTTGCAGCCCTAGAACAAATAGGAGGAAATATATTTCCACTAGCACAGCTAGCACTAGAATACAGACTATAGTACCTGAACTCACACATCCCCAGCAAAAGAGAAATCACTAGGGGGACAGTTTGTAGCATTTTTAGGACTGTTGGAACATCAGACGGCAATGTGTGTTGGTAATGTTGCATATCACAAAGTCATGGACCAGAGATTAGATGCCATCCAAAGCTCAATTTCTCAGATGTAGTCAATAATTAGCAACAGAATGGTTGCAATGGAGTTCACACAAAACATTATCATTCCAATATTATGACTAGTCTATAATCAAACCTAATTGTCAATGGAGGACAGGCTGTGTTGCAAAGTGTTCTGACTGTGCTTGAACCTGACATGGGCTCAATTCTTGAAGTAGTTCTGGAGAAAGGCTGTCACCGTTTAGAGAAGACTGCTGTTATTGCGAAGAGAAGGTTGAGCAGAAATGGGAGGGATGTCATTCAATCTGGCCTTTAGAGTATAACTTTGCAGGATGCAACCAAAGATATTAAACTTTTTCTTGAAGTGACTTAGGTCATTTCATACCTCAATGCTGTAAGAACACTGGGATGATTACCCTGGCAAGAATATTTATAAGGGCACCAAAAGAATCATTCACCACTTCATCTTAACTCCTGGTAAAGAAATCATCTGGGGTTTACCACCTTGTCTATGCCTAGGAGTGAATACAGTAATGCCTAAATTAGGTTTGCCAAAGTGTCTTACATCAACTTGTTTGGATTATGTTAACATTTACACTCTTAACCTCCCATCAGGATCAGCACAAGCTACTGGGTGAATGAACCAACCCTTTCTTGCCAATTGTCAATAGTTGTCCCTGGAGAGAAAGAAAATTGGACCTACCTTGGATCCTGTGTTTTTTCCATTAATTGGAGAGGGACTGCACGCTGGACCTAATGCCTACTTCTTCTGAGTGCCACTCAAAATCGACACTCAATTGTCAATCATAGAGAACAATGAGGTAGGAGGCCTGGCAACAAAGTTATGAATTAATTTTTTTTTTATTAACGTTAGAATCATGGGGTAAATTTTTATCTTCACCGCATGGGTGATAATCTGGCAGAGAAGATTGCCAGTCCATTATGGAACCCACAGAATTTTTATTCCAGCTTACCACCCATGTGGTGAAGATGAAGATATACCCCATAGTTAGCAGCAGTTAAACATTGACAATGCAAATAATTAATAGATAGGATTAATTAACAAAATAAATAACAAAGTTACAAAGACAGTAACTGCTTACTGATTATAAATTTACAGTGAGATCAGTGTCTAAGATTGATATAAATTAGAGAGATTAATTTAAAATTAGACTCCTTAGATAGCTGACAAGCTAACAGCATTGAATAGAATAAAGTCTATATGATAATTGCGAACAATGTTTCCAGAACAAATACAACTTCACCCTTCTGAGCGAGCGTGGATGAACTTGTGGTTTCACCTTCCTCTGGGAGGATGATTTTCACATTCTACGTCAACTTGAGGTCATCCAAAACTCTGCCGCCCGTCTCCTAAATCACACCAAGTTCTGTTCACCCATCACCCCTGTGCTCACTGACCTACATTGGCTCCCAGTTAAGCAACGCCTCAATTTCAAAATTCTCATTCCTGTTTTGAAATCCCCCCCATGGCTTCGCCCCTCCCTATCTATGTAACCTCCTCCAGCCCCACAACCCCCGCCCCTCACCCCACCCTGAGATATTTGCGCTCCTCTAATTCTGCCCTCTTGAGCATCCCTGATTATAATCGCTCAACCATTGGTGGCTGTGCCTTCTGTTGCCTAGGCCCTAAGCTCTGGAATTCCCTGTCTAAATCTCTCTGTCTCTCTACCTCTTCTTCCTCCTTTAAGACACTCCTTAAAACCTATCTCTTTGACCAAGCTTTTGGTCACGTGCCCTAAATTCTCCTTATGTGTCTCTGTATCAATTTTTTTGTCTCATAATACTCCAGTGAAGCGCCTTGGGACGTTTTACTACGTTAAAGGCGTTATATAAATACAAGTTGTTGTTCTGAGATGCCAGAGTGATAGAGTTGCTATCTGTTCCTCCTGGGGCCTCTGCTCTTGGGTAAATTCAGCTTCCATGCTTGTAGCTGTATCTGGATTTGTTGGCTTAAATCTCACCTCCCTTGATCTCAGGGAAACTTGTGCATCTAAGTGGCACACTTATATTTGCTTGTACCTGGCTGGTATAGCCATACAATTTTACTTCTGTAACTTTCCAACAGAATAGCAAAAATAAACACAAGTAACTTGCAATAAACATATGGGTGGAAGCTTTTGTCAAGCATATTATTTATACCTAACTAAAGTAAAAAAGTAAATGTTATCAACCACCAAGAAGGTCCTTTATACAGCACCTCTCTGACCGAATGGGGGCAGTTTAGATGTGAAGCATTCATCAGGCTAGCGTTGGGTGGTTGGAGGGTGCCCAACAGATGTGGCGAGCTGCCAGTGCTAAACAATTTGCCGATTGAGGGAGTGGGCAGGAAATCCAGTGGCTCACTTACAGAGCCTAGCCAACAGCAGACGGTTAGAGGGTGAGGACCTGGCTGATCAGTAGGGAGGGGATGTGGCAGCAGGGGGTTCTTGTGGAGGCACAGGAAGAGCAATCATACTCATCATTCTGGCCCTAAAATACCTCCACCAATCTTAAATTTGTCCTTTTCTAAGTAGCCTCCTGCAATCCCCTTAAGGAACATTGGTTTGGCTGTTGTCCACATAGTTTCAGTGATGATGATGCCACTGAAACAGACGGCGGTAGAATGCCTAAAATTGCCTCAAATGACTCAAAGCCCTTTACAAGAAGGCAAAGAGGAGACCAAGCAGGAAGGTGACTCGGACTCAGAGTTGGACTGTAAAAAGCAGATGAAAATTCAAAGGCTGCAAAGTGTTTTTTTTGTTTATTTTTAAAGATAATTTATTTTATGGATAAAAACAGCTCATGAAATCTTCTCTATACAGTAATTCTTTTCTCAAGAAGAAGCCGAGAACAGCTGACAGTTTTACTATTTCTGCCTTTTGATTATAATTTGCAGCTTCATAATTGAATCTGGAGATTACATATCTATGCAAGCTTCAGCCAGTAGTGTTACTATAGTAACTGAATTACTAAATGTCTATGTTCCTGCTATTAAAGCTTGTAACTTAAAAATTATAATAGTAGATTCTAATTTAGAAAAGACAGCAAGGTATGGCAGTGACATTGAGGATCGGTTTAAGAACAATATATATTTACAATCTAAACCAATGGATTTCAAACTTTCATATGAGCGGACCCCTTGCTATATCAACACATTCCCCAAGAAGTTATCTGTCCTAACTTCTGAAAGATAGGCCTGAATTTTAATGGGGAAGGTGGGTTCGGGCTCCTGGGTTTCCCGACTGCATCAGAGAACAGGTTTCCTGTAGGCCCTGCCGAATTTACAGGCAAAGCCTGATTTGCAAGGGAAACCTGTTTCCCACCTGCAGGCAGCCAGATTGAGAGGCTGGCTGGCTGCAGGTGGGTAGGCCTGTGGCACTAGGCCGCAGGGAGGAGAGAGGGAGGGATCGCATGGGGGCTGGGGAGCAGCCGGAGGAGCACGGGGAGGGGGTCTGAAATGATGGGGGGCTGGGAGCAGCACTGGGGTTGAGGTTAGGGAATGATCGGCGGCCGGAGGAGAACGGGGAGGGCCGGAGGAGCACAGGGAGGGCTGGAGGAGCACAGGGAGGGCTGGAGGAGCAGGGGGAGGGGTGTCCGCAAAGATCGGTAGCTGAAGGAGTGGAGGAGCGGTGTTGGGGGGGTGGGTGAGTCGGCATCGCTCGGGGGCCGGAGCAACAGATCGGGGGCCAAAGGAGAAGGGGGGATTTGGAGCATCATCGGAGGGCCAGGAGGAGCACAGGAGGCCTTGAGGAGTGGGGGGTGAGAAGGAGCGGGGATGTGGGAGGCAGACGGCATCGGAGAACCGGAGGAGCATGATGGGGGGGCAGTCTTGTGGGGAGATTGGAGGCCTGGACAGGGGGAATAGGAGACCTCGTGGTGGGTCACTGATTGCATGGAGGGGTGGATTAGGCAGGGATACTGGATCCAGCAAGTAAGTGTAAAGGTACTTACCTCCTGGATCCAGCAGTCCTCGCCTTACTTTTGTTGGTGGGTTTCACGAGGCCTGCAAACCCCGACCAGCTAAAGTTAAATTCAAAATGGAGGTTAAATCAGGGGCTTCCAGCCTCATTATAATATTTAAATTATGTCACACCTCCTGGGAGCGGGTTGACTGCCCATCCCCGTGTCACGCCTCTGTTAAAACCAGGAGTGGGTGGGTTGGAGGTGGGTTCTGGTTGGGATTCAGATTTTTAACACTTTGGGCTCAATTTTAACTCAGCCGTCAGGTGGGCTTTGAGGTGTGTGGGGGGTTAAGATCGCAAAACCTGGGGACCAGGACCACCCTCCCGCCTGGTTCCCGACACCTCGCCATTTTAACCCAGGCGTGTCTGATGGTCCCGAATCAGTCCCGCCTGCAACAGGCGGGACTGGTCTTTAGGGCCTTAAACAGCACTCATTGTTCTTTATAATCCCATTTTAACAGGCCCTTGCCTGTTTAACCCTTTTCCCACGTAAAACACGCCTGGTGGGGATCACGCCTGTGAAACCTGGCTTGAGCACTATTGGCTTGCTGACTATCAGCTGCAGGTCAACCATTAAAGAGGAGATTTGATCAGTCATCATTTGCAGGTGGCAGGACTTTGTTGTCTCAGGCCTGGGGCAACTTTTACCAGGCTTAACCACATCTGTGGAAGGTTGGAGCCTCACACACTTCTCCAGTGTGAACTCCTGTGAAACCCCTCTTGCCACCCTCACTCAGCGCTTCCTCAACTGAGGCATCTACCAGAAGCATAGGAGGCCATTTTTTCCTTCCCTTCTTGGCATTAGAGGACCTCCAGCACCAGGCGCGGCAGCAGCAGAACCAGGAACAACAGCAGCACCAGCAACAGCAGCAGCAGCAGCAGCAGGAGCGACAGGCTGCTGCTCACCCACCTGAGGCAGCACAGGCCAGAAGGGGCCAACGTATGAAAGCCTGTCGGCGCAAGAGATACCCCCCAAACAGGGTCTACAGACACAGGGTCAGCTACCTCAACATGACTGAGCAGCAGTGCCAAAGGCGGCTCTGACTTTCGCGACAGGTAGTGACTGACATCAGAGCAATGATACAGCAAGACCGGCTGCCCAGAGATCCAGGTGGACACTCCTTACCAGTGGCTATCAAAGTCACCACCGCACTCAACGTTTTTGCGTCAGGCTCATTCCAGGGATCAGCAGCAGACATCAGCGGCATCTCCCAGTCAGCCGCACACACTTGCATCACGCAGGTAACCGATGCCCTCGCGCACAATCACATCCATTTCACCAGGGATCGCGCAAATGTGACGGCGCGAGCGGTTGGATTAGCTCATCTGGCAGACTTCCCAAGGGTGCAGGGCGTCATTGACTGCACAATTATGGCCCTTAGGGCACCCCATCGCAATCCAGGTATTTTTGTCAACTGCAAGGGCTTCCACTCCCTTAACGTTCAGCTGGTGTGTAACCACAAGAAGGAGATTTTGCATGTTTGTGCCAAGTACCCTGGCAGTTGCCATGACTCCTTCATACTGCGCCAGTCTAGTGTGCTTCCGCCATTCAGTCTGCCAGACCAACTTCACGGATGGCTGCTTGGAGGCAAGGGCTATCCCCTGAGGACTTGGCTAATGATGCCGTTGAGGAGGCCAGCCAACGAAGCTGAGGAGTGCTACAACTCCAGCCACATTTCCACTAGATCTGTAATCGAGCAAACCATCGGCTTGCTGAAGATGCGCTTCAGATGCCTGGATAGATCAGGTGGAGCCCTACAGTACTCAGCAGCCCGGGTCTCCAGAATTGTCGTGGCTTGCAGATTCCTGAGGACCAAGTGGCTCCTCACATACCCTCCTCAGATGCTGATGGTGATGATAATGATGATGAGGAGGAGGAGGAGGAGGAGGAGGAGGGCAAGAACGAGCATCCTGCAGAGGCCCATCAACCAGCGGCAGCATTACGCGAGAATATTGCTGCCCGGGATGCAAGGAACGCAATCATCCTGGCCAGATTTGCTTAGCCTAGTAAATCAAACTCTTTTGCCTCGCAGCTTCTTACCTGAGCATTGACAATGGCCAAACCCTGCGGATTCTGAGCTATTTAACCAGCATCCTGACAACTGCAAGTAATCCTAAGCCCTCAATGTGAAAGCCCCATTCGTGAAATGACACACGCCAGAACTGCAGCAGTTGATATCAGAATTTTTTAAGCAAAACAAACAACTGATGGCATTTTTACAAAATACACAACATTTCACCCAAGTGACTACCCTTGTGACAACTTGTGCTTTATTTTCCTCTTACGCCTGCTCCTACGTAGTGGTTCCCCTGTGGCTTCAGCAGATGTGGAGGCCCCTTGCTCACTTTCCTGCTGCCCCTGTCTTGAAACCTTTGGCGGGCGTCCTTTGGTGTGGCGAGTCTGTGAGGGCTCGTCAGCAGTCTGCTGCTCCTGCGGCTGTGCAGGAGTTGAGACGTCTATCTCAGTTGGGTGTGGACTCCGGCGGGGCTCTGACCGAGGGCTCTGCAGTGCCATGGAAGTGTGAGTGCTTGGAGAGGAGCCCCCACTTCCTTGAGGTCTGCCACCAACCTCCCTCTCATGGGTCAGGTCCCCCTCAGTGCCTGCAAGTGGCTTGAGAGCACCTTGCTGCACATCAGGGGGGCCATGGGAACCCGTATCTACAATGGCAGTCCTACTCAGAAGGACTTCCATGAAGGTCTGGTTTCTTTGTTCAATAGATGCCCATCGCTCCTCAAGATATGTCATTCTATTCTGAACACTCACCATGCTTTCCATACCCTAGCGACTAACCTCCTCCATGGCCGTAGCCCTCCTCTCCTCTAGCGTAGCCCTCCTCTCCTCTAGCGTAGCCCTCCTCTCCTCTATGGTAGCCAGCCTTACCACAGAGGCAGCAATCATTTCCACATATGTAGCCATCCTTTCTGTGTTGATGCGTTCATGCGCCACTGACTCCACAAAGGCTCTGCTCATGTTCGCTATGGACTCCTCCATTCACTCCACACTCGCAGCGACTCTGGAGACTAAACCTGCCAGAGACTCCTGCATCTGTGCATGGAGTTCCATCACCTCTGATCTTACGGATGGATAGAGGCAGAGGGTCGACATGCATCTGAGCCGAGCTGGCAGAGTCCTGAGCCCTCCAATGAGGACTCTCCACTGCTGTCCCTGTCTCCACAATGTGCTGATGCTCACTTGTGAGCTGTGATACACCAGGTGACAACTCTACTCTATGTCCCGAAGGTCCCACCGAGGTGTGAGTGTCTGCGCTGGTGCTGGGTATGCTTATTTCTGCTACACTGCACCCTCAGAGTTTGCAGGTTCCTTTGAGGAGTCTGGCATCTCAGGCTCTTCCTCCTGCACACTGGGGACAGGGGCTCTCGATGGTCCTGTGGGGGAGTCAAGGAAAAAGTTAGAGATGTGATGCCAAGGTTACATGCACATTGCATTTTGCAGATGATCATAAGTCCATATGATGTAGCTTCAGAATCATTATCAGCGACTCATGTAATGCCAATGAGAGAGATGGAAAACTATTCTGTCACCAGCTTGCGGGGATGCACCTGTCTGTCCTTCCCCAACTTCCGCATCTCTGTCAGCCCCGACAATCTCCAAGATGGCTTCCTCCCAGGGGGTGAGCTGGGCTAATGAGGGCAGCCCTCCTCCTGTCCTGGCTCGCTCTCTCCTGTTGTGAGCTCTCTTTTCCTGCAATGAGGGAGACAAGTGGAGGTTGAGTGAGAATGAAGGAGTGAGTGCAGAGATTGCATAGCATTGATACTTAGAAGGAGACAAAGATGGAGTGAGGTTGCAAGACCAAGGGTCCTCCCTGTGTGTTGTCAGTTGTGTTCAAAGCATCAGAGTGAGAGGGAGTGTGAGGGCTGCATGGTGGAATAGTTATGTGAATGTGAGCATAGAGAGTGAGGGTGCATGCATGTGAGTGTCAAGTGGGATGTGGAGGAAGAGATTGCTAAAGCTGAGTGCTGGTGAGGAAAGGCAATGGTGTAAGGGGTTCTTAGATCACAGAGGTCTCTCTCTCTCTCCAGAGGCCTCTCTCTCTTGCAAAGTAAACCTTCGAGTGGTTCGACCCACTCCCCCTTAGATTCTATACACTGGACTTTGAGGCAGGAACTACAATGCAGAGAATACTCTATAGACCAGGTTTAATGAAAACAAAATGAAACTTTATTGCACAAAGGAATAAAATTGAATGTAAGCCAATAAGGTACATGGGAGGGAAAAACAAATCATAATACAGGACTAACCAACATATATACAGGCATGTTATACTTTACAAAAGTCATCTCGAAATGGGGAAACACACGGAACATCGAGGGATAACAACTCATGATTAATTACCCCTTTAAATGACCACCCCCTAAGCCTATCTAGACCAGATTGTGAGGGGCCAGAAACATGCTCACCAATCCAGTTGGAAAGTGTAAGATTTTGAAAGGTCTGCGTTTTGATCCTCTCAGGCGTCCTGTCTCCACGTGGTCAACGCTGCGGACTGCGACTCTCTCTCTTCTTCCTCGAGGTGAAGGTCACGGATAGGCTGGATGCTGGCGGGCCTGGATGGTGGCGTGGATGGAGACCACCTATTTGATCATGGTCAAATAGGTTTCTTCGCAGAGCCCAGCTGGTTTACCATTTTCAGATAGGTTTCTTCTGAAGGGCTGCTGTCTTTTGTCTCGTCAACGGCCCGGGGTTTGTCGATGATTTCCTGATGGTTACCCCAGGGCGGGACGCAGACTCGAATCACCTTCTTGGCTGGTCTCCGGATCGACGTTCCTCCACGGCTCTCGAAAAAGACAAGCTAGCTCAAAAGCTACCAGCTACAGGCTCCAGGCAGAACAGCTACAAGCAAAAGCAAAGCTAACGATGGCTACCCCGGGACTCCAGTTATACTTTTCCGTGGAGGCCCTTATCTCCCGCCAAATCAAGGCTAGTCTTTGTTTAACTTTTGGCGGGCTTGTAGCACAGCGGGGTACTTATTATGTTTTAAACTACTTTGGGATGGCCGGTAACGGCCATCTCTGGTCTGGAATGACACTGTATTGTTTTTAATGTCCTCTTGATGTCTTTAACAGTTCTTGATGTTCCCCCTATGAATATGAAACTGTTTCCCTTTGTCTGGGTAAACATTTGGATGGCCTTTATCTACAGGCCGATCTGACTGGATCTGCAACCAATCCATAATTTTGTGGTTCTGTCTGGTTTCGTTTTCTCCAAAACGGCCTTCCAGAACCTACTGTGGGCTGAATCCACAAAAGCTGTCTGGGGACTGCAGGAACCATTTTAAAGTGTCCCAAAAGCTGGTCACGGGGTCTGGTGGCCATTTTGTGTGCCCCTTTTTCTGGGCTTCTTTTAAAACAGTCTTTAAAAGTTAAGGCCTTTTCTGCCAATAGACCCTTATAGGACAATGTTCAATTTTGTGAATCTTACAGTCCTCCCTGATGATACTATAACTTGCTTGAAGTATCATAATTCTGGGTGAGCAAAATTTTCTGACTCTCCATAATCAAACCATCCCCTGTATTTACCTATCTACGACCCCACGACACATGCATTTCCCATTTCAGAAAACCCGCAGTGTACATTAAGCATCTATAGATGGCAATACATTGGAATTAAAATCTGATACACACATTTCCAGGCATGGAGGGGGGCCTAATACCCCTACACCACCTGGTTTATACATATTCTCTTTTATTAATAGCAACACATATAATAAAACTTCAATAAAAATACCATAAAGAAAGAAAAATACACACAAAATCACACATGAATACTATCAAAAATAGAGGAGGGAGGGAAACTTTAACTTTATACATAGCAGCAAAAATCTAAATGGGTGTCTCCTCTTCTACCCACACATAATTCTCTCTCCATTCTCCTCTGTTCTCATACTTCTGGACATGCTTGTCCCTCTTACAATGTACAAACAGTAAATAAATCATAATAAAAAACCTGACACACTACAAGGATGTGGGAGGCTATCCTAATCCATGAAGGGACTTCTATATTAGTGAACAGGTCCCACCACTATGGGGTCACTATATCTAATATGTCTGCCCCTATTTCTAATGTCTTCTGCTCCAGCGTGTAAAAATGTTTCTGTGAAACGGCAACAGCTTTTAGTATCTTGGTGAGGTGTTCAGGGAGAGGGGGAATGATATACCCAAAATGTGCAACGAATTGTTGTAGATCGGTGAAATTTTCTTTAACAGTGATGTGAACAGTGGAAGGTTCAGGAATGGGGACAATTCGCTCTTGGGCCACTTGAACTTCTGCCTTGGGTTTGAAGCAGAAACTGCTGTCACTCACCGGACACCAGCCGTGCTGTCCATGTTGGTAGTGGGGTGCTGCAGTGGTGACACAGTATGTCCCACCTCCTATATATGCCACCTGCAGGGGCACATGGCCTTGTGCCATTGCCTCCATGGTGCAATTTATAGGCTTCGCGCCAGCAGTTCTGAACCTGCACTGTGGTTTCAAATAGGCATTCAAGTGCTGGGGACACAGGATGATGTGTGCTCCCCGGCTCCGGCACCCCGAGAGGTCGGTATCCGTCATTGCATGCTCCCATCGGATGACGTATGGTGGGACCGCTGTATAGCGAATGTGTGCACCCCCTTGAATGACTCCAATGTTCGCCACCCTGTATACCGGAGCGGGTTTAGCTGTTTTTCCCATAACCGGCATTCTTACCACTATACCCATAATGGTGTGATTAGACCTCCCACAGTCCACTGGGACTGGGTAGGCCTCTGAAGCTAGTCTGAGCTGGCACGGACTTAATGCGTTCTCAAAAGGGTGGAGGGCTGCGAGGTGCTTAATGCCGATCCAAGAGGGGACCAAACCTTGTTTTAAATCCTCCAGATTACTACGGCCCTCACCCAGTAACCACGCCCCGTACAGCACGCACGCTTCGTTCTGCGCAACCTGATCTGACGCATTCCGATCCTCTCTGATGAGAGCATTTACCGTTTTAGCATGTTTTTCCAGCTCAGCTATGATTTCTTTTAAGTGTAGTGTCATGGCCTGGTCCTCATTTAACTCAGAACCCACTACCTTATTCTCGTCCGTCAGTATCTTTCTTAACCGTGCTTTTAAACCATTGATCTGAGTCTGCAGCTCCACGTCATCCAGAGTGTTGATGATGGACCCTGTGTTAAAAGTGGTAAAAATATCATTGACTGTACCCCTACCCTGTCCAAGACCTCATGTGGTGTGGTGTACAATCCGGCTCTTTCGACATCGGCAAAGTCGAACTCATAAAATTGTCTGAACATGTTTGTTAACAGGACCTGGTACAATTGCTCCGTTTCCTTGGGGCACCACTCTGGCAATCGCACCTCGGTGAGGTTTAAAATCACCGTGGCCACCGCGTAGTGCACCCCTTGTTACAGAACCTGACCTGTGGACACTAATACCAATCCGTTCCCGGGTCCTTCGGTAGTGGGGGGGCACCCTTCCTTGCGGGCTTTGGCTACCGGAATCGTGGGCAGGGGCTTGCGGGGGCGGGTGATGAGCTCAGCGGCATTCACCGGGATCTGAGAGTATGGGACTCTGCACGCCCGTGTGCTGACGTCCCACCTCATCCCTTTTCCAGCATCCTGCCACTGTCTTTGGAAAAAGATGGAGATGCCTGTGGGGCAGACGTGTTCTGAACCCCACATACAAATGTAAATCCCCTCATCTGATTCCCACCATTTGTCCCAACAGACACTCAATCCCCCATGATTCCCCGTAATAGTCCGATGGGTATTGTTACCCAGTCGCTCCCACTCGACCGTAGAGTTCTTCATGGTCTTGCTCAGCTTCCGGAGCCACCACCATCTGTCCAAAGGAACATGTCCATGGCAGATTAAACAAATCTTCCTTCCGACGGTGACGCTGACTCTGGGCGTGATAATCCTCACCCTGGGACACATTAGAGAAGTCTTTCTGTATGCGAACCCGGACTGGCTGGAGTATTCCGTAGAGTTCGACCCCAGCCATCCTGGCCACCTCCCTTCGTGGAAGTAGGTAGCTGTTTCTTCAACGTCCCGTACTCCTGTCCCATCAGTCGCGATGGGGGCTGTGTCCCCGGAACATCCATATACGATGGAGTCCTTGGTGTAGCCCCGATAGGCCAAGCTACACCCAATCACCGCGAACACAATGAGAATCCTTTCCATAGTGTCTTTGGTTCCTGCAACAGATTAAACGATACAGCCAGGCTCCCGAGAGACTCTGGCCTAGGTGAAGGCATGATCGGGTCTTTCGACCTCGATCCAAAACAAACACACATGCTGGGCAAATTCTAAAACTATTCCTGATAACACCCATCACCTTAAAAATTTACACACCTTGGCCTAGGCATTCAGTTGGCTGCGCCAGCCATTAGCGCCTTAGGAGGAGTAGATCTCGAGCGCTAGGCGCTTAGCGCCCGGGCGCAGCGTGATCTGCGCCTCGCCCCAACTTCAGTAGACATTTAGCGCCGGCGCAAAGTCATTGCGCGCGCTCATCTGCGCGCGCAGATCATGACGTCATTTCGTCGTGCAACGCCTTTTGTGCGCCCGGAACCGGAACTTCACTCGCGCCGCCCCATTGTGCGCCTGGCGGCCCGAACGACTGTGAAGTGGAACGGTACACAGCCAAGGCGGGCCGCGGGGAGCGCAAATTAAAGGGCACTCCTCACAGATATCACAGAAACCCCACAGTGCAGATAGAGGCCATTTCGGCCCATCGAGCCTGCACCGACACAGATCCCACCCTATCCCCGTAACCCCACGTATTTAATCCCCCCTAACACTAAGGGTCAATTTATCATAGCCAATCAACCTAACCCGCACATCTTTGGACTGTGGGAGGAAACCGGAGCACCCGGAGAAAACCCACGCAAACACGGGGAGAATGTGCAAACTCCACACAGACAGTCACCTGAGGCCGGATTCGAACCCGGGTCCCTGGCGCTGTGAGGCAACAGTGCTAACCACTATGCCACCGTGCAGTAGAAAAGGCAGCCGTTTTGCAACAATCCTTCTTTGGGAGGAGGAGGAGGAGGAGGAGGAGGAGGAGGATGAACAACAACAAAGTGATGGAGAGAAGCCCTCCCCAAAAACACAAATACACTAGTCTCGGCCTGTCAAAAAAACAAATCCACCCTCCCCCTTTAAGAGCTCACCGGAGCCAGAGTGTCTGCCGGCAATCAGCAGCTCGCCGCACCTGCCCTGCGCCCAACTTCCGGTGTTAGCGCCCCGGGCTGCCGGCTTAGCGCCTAATGATAGTCGTGCATCGCCTGTTTTAGCACAGCAGCAATCTCTTAGGGCGATGCAACTGAATATCAGCGAAGTGGCCTCGACTTTGCGCCGGGTGCAAACTTTAGCGGCCGCCCGACTTTACCGCCCCAAAAGTGGCTATAATGAATTTCTAGGCCCTTATATTTAACCAACCTTAAATTTAACTAAACTTATGTACAGCGCCGCCCGTCCCCGGGTGGCCTACCTAATCCCTGTTCAGGCTGCAGCTCACCGCTCCCTGTGGCGGGGCCGCACTGACCTGTGGCTTGAGTCTCCTGCAGCCTTTTGCTACCAATTGGGGACTACGGCCTAGAAATTCATTATAGCCACTTTTGGGGCGGTAAAGTCGGGCGGCCGCAAAAGTTTGCGCCCGGCGCAAAGTCGAGGCCACTTCGCCGATATTCAGTTGCATCGCCCTAAGAGGTTGCTGCTGCGCTAAAACAGGCGATGCACGACTATCATTAGGCGCTAAGCCGGCAGCCCGGGGCGCTAACATCGGAAGTTGGGCGCAGGGCAGGTGCGGCGAGCTGCTGATTGCCGGCAGACACTCTGGCTCCGGTGAGCTCTTAAAGGGGGAGGGTGGATTTGTTTTTTTGAAAGGCCGAGACTAGTGTATTTGTGTTTTTGGGGAGGGCTTCTCTCCATCAGTTTGTTATGTGGTACCGGTCCTCCTCCTCCTCCTCCTCCTCCTCCTCCTCCCAAAGAAGGAGTGTTGCAAAACGGCAGCCTGTTCTACTGCAGGAGTGCCCTTTAATTTGCGCTCCCCGCAGCCCGCCTCGGCTGTGTACCGTTCCACTTCACAGTCGTTCGGGCCGCCAGGCGCACAATGGGGCGGCGCAAGTGAAGTTCCGGTTCCGGGCGCACAAAGGGCGTTGCACGACAAAATGACGTCATGATCTGCGCGCGCAGATGAGCGCGTGCAATGACTTTGCACCGGCGCTAAATGTCTACTGAAGTTGGGGCGAGGCGCAGATCGCGCTGCGCCTGGGCACTAAGCGCCTAGCGCTCGAGATCTACTCCTCCTAAGGCGCTAACGGCTGGCGCAGCCAACTGAATTTCTAGGCCTACGTCTTTCTAGGGATTTCCAAAGTCGGTGTCTGCTGAAGTAGGGGGAATTGGGCCAGGGCTTTACTGGCTGAGGCATTCGAGATGACCTGCGAGGGGGTGCCTTGGGCGAGGCTCCTTTAGCGAGTGGACCTGTGGTTGGGACTTTAGCCCTCACAGCCCGTGGCTCCACCACGACTGCCGGCTTCGGCTCCCTTCCCTCAGGCTCCGCCCCTTTGGGATTTGGGTCTGTGGCAGACGACTCCTCCCTACCTGTCCCTCCAGGTGGAGAATCTCCGCCCCCAAGTTCTATCTCCCCTACGCTTGAGTCGAGGACGGGACCTCCGTCCTCCGAGTCCACCTCCTCCAGAATCGTGTCAAGGGCGGGGCCCAGCTGTTCGGGCTCTTCCCTGTCCGAGTCCCAGGCCAATGGGGAAACCTCCCAGGTGGGCAGGATAGCTCCTCCCCTCAAGCAGGCTGCGGTTCCAGCCTGTGTGGTCTGTGACTCGTTGCATGCCTCAGGCTGAGGATTTTTACCCTCAGACCTGGCTTCGGTTGTTGGCACTTTTGCACCCGGCTTAAATAGTTTGCACTGATTTACGTGAAACCATTTAGTGCGCCGGGGCAACTTCACTGCGTAAACCATGGGGCTGGCTTTGTCTACAATGCTGTAGGGCCCCATGTACAGTGGCTCTAAACTCCCCACTCGGGCATAGTTTCTCACCCTGACCTGATCTCCTACTTCCCACTCCTGTGTCTTATGGGGTTCGAGCAGCAACCGGTTGCCCTGATGCTGCTTCTCATGTTCCCAGCCGCTTGCCCATAAACCTGTTTCAGGCGCTCAAAAAGAGTCTGGGCAAACTTGTCCCGATTTACCTCTTGGAGCTGACCTTCAGTGAGCACCGGGGCTAGTACATGGGTGGGGGTCCGCATGACTCTCCCAGTCATTCATTCGTGTGGGGAGTACCCCGTGCTTTTACACTGGCTAGCCTGGATCCCCATGAGGGCTAGAGGCAGGACATCCGCCCATTTCTGGGGCGAGTCCATCGTCTCTTTCTTCAGTTTTTCTTTGAGGGTGCGGTTCATGCGCTCCACAATTCCGGATGATTGAGGATTGTGGGCCATGTGCCACTCCCCTTCGATGCCTAAGAGCATGAGGGTGTTCTGCATCACTTGGCCGGTGAATTGACTCCCTTGGTCAGACTCCACAAATCGTGGTAGTCCCCACCGCGAGAACACTTTTCGGACCAAGACCCTGGCAGTACTAAGCGCTGTGGCTGTCTTGCATGGGAAGGCTTCTACCCATTTGGTGAACACATCCACCAGGACAAGGCAATACTTATAGCCTCCTTGGGCAGTGGGCAGGGGCCCGATGTAGTCGACCTGTATCAACTGCCATGGTCCCTCTACTCTCCTGATGTGTCCCATGGGCACCTTCCTTTTCTGGGGGTCTGGGTTGTTTGCAGCGCATACAAGACAGTTAGCACAGAACTCGCGGACATCGTCCCAAAGTCCCGGCCACCATCCCGCCTGTTCTGCCCGTTGCCAGGTGACCTCAGGCCTGGGGTGTCCCGCTCCTGGACCCTCATGGGACAGTTGAAGGAAGTTCCTCTCGGAACAGCATGCCTTCCTTGATGGAAAGGGCTGCTGTACCGTACAGACCTTCTACTTCCTTGCCCTCAGTGATGGCATTGAGGACTGTTTTTAGGGCAGGATCTAGGGTTTGGACAGTCTTGAGGTCTGGGGGCAGTGTCACCCCTGTGGTCCCCTGATTCCCATCCCTGCCTCGGATTACTGCCATGGGTTTGGATCCATGGGGATCCCAGAAAGTGCCGGTGCGGGCACCTTCCTTGGCTAGCGCATCCGCTTGCTGGTTACCCTGGTTGCGGGGTTCCGTGGAGGAATGAGCCTTCACCTTGTGGATAAAGACTTCCCCTTCCTCCCCCACTGCGGCCAGGATCTTTTCTAGTAGGGACTTCATGGTCAAGGGTTGCCCGTCCGCAGAGGTATATCCGCGGTGGGACCAGATGGCCAGGTATTCCGTACACGAGTTGCATGTGAACATGCTGTCTGAGCAAATTGTGTATGGGGTGGGGAAGATTTCAGGGTGTGTAACGACGTACACTACCGCGGACAGTTCAGCCTGCTGGGCGCTCATAGTGCTGGGGAGCTTAATCGCCAGGGCAATGTCTGCCGCGGGGTCATAAACTCCACACCCTGTGAGTTGTTCGCCAGCGGATACCATGCTGGAACCGTCTACGTAGATCTCACGGCCCGTGGGATGTATCCCGGCCCGTAAACCTAAGTTCACTTCCCATACCCCTTCTACGGAACACCGATGGGCTGTTCCGGGATATACCATGTTGGCAGAGACCCTTCACCTTCAGATCCATCTGGGAAAGGAGGAGGGTCCAGCGTGCAATGCGAGCACTGCTTACTGTCCCATCCTTAATCCTTCCATCCAGAAGCATCCGGGTGGGTGTGTGATGGGTGAGGAGAGTGATGGGAGAGGTGAATGTGAAGATCAACGACCTTTTCACAGCCCAATGCGTGGCCAAAAGATGCCGTTCGCAATTGGAGAAACTCCTTTCCACATCTGTGAGCACCCTGGAGGAGTAGACCACCGGCCTTAGCTTGCCGTGTCGCTCTTGAAGCAGTACAGCGCTCAGGCTATCCCCGCTAGCCACTACCTCCAGGAAAAACTCTTCTCCTCCATCTATGGCCCCCAGAGCTGGCGCGGTCTGCAAGTCCCCCTTGAGTTTTTCAAATGCTGCCTGGCAGCCCTCATCCCAGGACCATTCCACTCCTTTGTGTAGGAGTCAGAGCAGTGGGGCTGCTGTGGCTGCATAGTCCTCAATGAGGTCTCTGCAGTACCCGGTCAGTCCCAGTAAGCCAATAAGGTACATGGGAGGGAAAAACAAATCATAATACAGGACTAAACAACATATATACAGGCATGTTATACTTTACAAAATCATCTCAAAATGGGGAAACACATGGAACATCGAGGGATAACAACTCATGATTAATTACCCCTTTAATTGACCACCACCTAAGCCTATCTAGATCAGATTGTGAGGGGCCAGAAACATGCTCACCAATCCAGTTGGAAAGTGTAAGATTTTGAAAGGCCTGCGTTTTGATCCTCTCAGGCGTCCTGTCTCCATGTGGTCAATGCTGCGGACTGCGACTCTCTCTCTTCTTCCTCGAGGTGAAGGTCACGGACAGGCTGGATGCTGGCGGGCCTGGACGGCGGCGTGGACGGAGACCACCTATTTGATCATGGTCAAATAAGTTTCTTCGCAGAGCCCAGCTGGTTTACCATTTTCAGATAGGTTTCTTCTGAAGGGCTGCTGTCTTTTGTCTCGTCAACGGCCCGGGGTTTGTCGATAATCTCCCGATGGTTACCCCGGGGCTGGACGCAGACTCGAATCACCTTCTTGGCTGGTCTCCGGATCGACGTTCCTCCACGGCTCTCGAAAAAGACAAGCTAGCTCAAAAGCTACCAGCTACAGGCTCCAGGCAGAACAGCTACAAGCAAAAGCAAAGCTACCGATGGCTACCCCGGGACTCCAGTTATACTTTTCCGTGGAGGCCCTTATCTCCCGCCAAATCAAGGTTAGGCTTTGTTTAACTTTTGGCGGGCTTGTAGCACGGCGGGTTTGTTATTATGTTTTAAACTACTTTGGGATGGCCAGTAACAGCCATCTCTGGTCTGGAATGACCCTGTATTGTTTTTAATGTCCTCTTGATGTCTTTAACGGTGCTTGATGTTCCCCCTATGAATATGAAACTGTTTTCCTTTGTCTGGGTAAACATTTGGATGGCCTTTATCTACAGGCCGATCTGACTGGATCTGCATCCAATCCATATGTATGTGGTTCTGTCTGGTTTCGTTTTCTCCAAAACGGCCTTCTAGAACCTACTGTGGGCTGAATCCACAAAAGCTGTCTGGGGACTGCAGGAACCATTTTAAAGTATCCCAAAAGCTGGTCACGGGGTCTGGTGGCCATTTTGTGTGCCCTTTTTCTGGGCTTCTTTTAAAACAGTCTTTAAAAGTTAAGGCCTTTTCTGCCAATAGACCCTTATAGGAGAATGTTCAATTTTGCGAATCTTACAATGGGGATCAGATTGAGGGTGATGGAAACTTCATACAGTGCTTACTTTTCCAGTGCGATGAAGGTCATGGAATCTTTTCCTGCACTGCATCCAGTTGCACCGTGTGAACCCCAAGCAGTTGACTTCCCCAGCCACCTGTAGCCACACAGCCTTGGTCTGATTGGGAGGCCTCTTCCTCCCCGAAGAAGGGAACAGGACCTCCCTGTAGGCCCTAGCACCATCCAGCAATGCCTGGAGTGAAGCCTCATCAAATTTTGGGGCAGCCCTTGCCCTCCCGCTGGCCGTTGCTCCTGCAGGTTCCTGTGCCATCTTTATGCTAAAGTTTGGAAGCCTGCAGAAGAAACAAGGCTTGCTGTGGACCCTAAAAGCAGCAGCAATGATGATGTCATATTCTGCGACTTTCTGACTGGAAATACTCAATTGCCAAGGTTTCCCACACTTTGGAAATCAATTGGCCAATTGAATTAAAATTACATCAATCTCACAGACCCATTTAGATTCATGTGGGAAACACTAAATTCGGGGAACCCGACAATTCCCCGCAGTTAAAATTGACCCCTTTAACTTCCCACGTGACCACAACACACCCGTTTTCTTAGTTTAAAATTCCCCCCTATAGTGTCAACTATCCTTAACATATCAGTGCAATCATTGCAGTTTTCTAAAAAATCAACATACAACAGAAATAATATGCAATTAACAATGATGAAAGATATATAGAAATCTGATGACCTCGGGGACCTGCTGGGATCCCCTAGGATCTGGGAATCCCAATTTTAAAATTTCTGATCTGAGCAATCTAACCTGCAAATTTAGTTTTGCTTCAGTAATTAGGAACAAAGTTTAAAATGTAAAACGCTATTGTAAAATAGCCCAACATCTTTGTGCACTTAATAGAATTAATCAAATGTGGCACTCTGGTATGCTGGGGATTTTCCTATCCATATGTCAAATTTAATACACACTAGAGATTTTATAAAGATTGTTTTGATTTTTGTGATCATTACCATAAAAGGAATTTTAGATAGTCCACAGGATTCATGGGAAACTGACTAAGATTTAACTTAATCAAAACCTTGAATTTGTGAGCCTGCCATTTCTAAACTCCTGCATGGTGTGAGCTTGCAGTGAGCTTGCTGTGATCTTTGAAAGGACAAGGCCACCCTAATTACAAACTGAAAGGTCACTTATAATTATAATTTTCTTTTTCTTTGTGTCCAACTGAGCAAAGCTGTTGGTTTGAGAAGTTGTAGGTAAGCTCACACCGACTTTTGGACATGTGGAGGCTGCCGTTTGCTCTTACTTTTTTGGGATTGTGTTCTGAAGATGTCTATTTGCATCACTCAACTCTCAGGGGTTACAGTCAACAGCTGTGGAGTTCCTCTGAATTGTGTTAACACTTTTATTTTTATCATTACACAAATAATGTTTATTGTGAAAGATAAGAGAATTCTGTCTCTATGAGCTTCCTGTGTACCAGAGGAAGTGATGCAAAGGAACATCTTGGATGTTTCTGTAGTGATGCAAATAAGTTTCCTAGGTACTGAGGTAAAGCATTAAACCAATTTACAGTGCCCATTCATTTCCAAAAGCCCCCAAAACAGCAATACACAATTGACATCACCTATCACCTGATGGGTTGCACATCACATTGGTAGGCAAGTAATGTGAAGATGGAAGTGGGGTCCTGGGAGTTTTAATTAATTTTGTACAATTTCTAAGCTGGCAATCCTACTTATACAACATATTTGTGGTAATACAGTAACAACATAAATATACAGTTTTACAGCTAAAGTGCTAACAGTTATGACTGCATGTAACCCCAGGTCATTGCAAAATAGTCATCTGAGTGAGATTGCCAATCTTGTGCCAATTAATGCCATCTTAGGACCAGTTTTATGTTGTATACCTATGATTACTGGGGACTGGATTGAAACTGCTTAAACTCAGTTTACATGGGACTCTCACAATCATGAGAGAGAGGAACCTTTCATTCTTTCAGTCTGGGCTCAATTTGAACACAGCTCCCAAGCATGAAAGGCCAGTGGCTAACCGTCAGTTCTCCCTTCAATTTTCTCCAGCAATTTTCTCAGCAGGAATGTCATCACACTATATTTTAGAAAAAAACAACTTCCTGGCTTCAAAGCTAAACGTTTATTGACAACACAAGGATTTTAACTTTTCAACAAGGACTGTTTGATTAGTTTCTTTTCATATCAAATATAAGGAAATTATTCAATATTTGTCGGTTGTCATGGATGTAACTGATGTTAAATTGCTCTTAGGTGAAAGTATATCATAACCTGGGTCGGTTCTATGCAAAGACAAATACACAGAGATCTGTGAATGGACTCCACTTCAGTCACTTGCCATCTGTTTTTAAAGCTCATACAAATGACCTGATCCAAAATGCACAAAACTTATTACTGATGTGAAGTTACAGAGGAACAATTTTCAACCAGATGTTGGATGCTAGTTGAATTTAATCATTAATACTACTGGGTTTAAATATTTTCAGTTTAAAGGCCTGGTAAGATTGTGTATTCCTACTATGCTATGCACCATTCATTTTCTTAGTAGTCATTTTGTTTTTGAAGCTGCAGAGGTCACTGCTGTAAGAACATCGTGTTTGCCACAATTATAATCAAGCCACGGAGGAAGGGTGAAAACCAGGGTGTATTTGCTAATAATGACAAGATGGGCTGCACATCACATCTGTAGCCAAATAAAAAGTGAAGATGGAAGTGGGGTCCTGGGATGCACCAGCTGTTGCTATTGCTCCTCCCTGCTGAGCCCAGAGCCCCGAGTCCCCTCCGGAAGGAAAAGCAATCTGTTGACATTCCCAACTCTCTACTACTACAGGACTCTTGACTGATTCTAAGAAGACAATCATCTGGTTGAGTGAACAAAAATCAATGCCTACAGTGAAAACTGGGAGGAAAACACAAAGCAGATGGCTGGAGGCCTGCGTGCTCCTGTTTCTGGAGCTGTTTACATTCTTAATTGACTAATTTTGACATGTAATACTACAATGAAATTTTTTCATATGACCCACATAACTGTCTACTGTGTGAAATGGGACTTTCCTGAATTTAAAGCAACTATTCCCCTAAATAATTTCATATAGGAATGCAGAGCATCTCCTGAACATAGCTGAGATTACCAGTTGTCCATACAATTTCAAAACTGCTGAACTGTCACCGACAGGGCCCAATGATGGTAACCCATCTAGCCCTACTAATAAGATGTGCCACTGAATGGTAGTAAATAGGTTCTTTCCCAGTGATTCTTCGCATGAAGATTATCTGAGCCACATGCAAAGTGGGAAAGTGAGTTAACCTAAGGTACACATATAGCTCCTAGCCTCAGTGACTGATTCACAAGTAGCGCTGACAGAGGCCTAGGAATAAGTCAGGGAATGCTGTGTGGTGCAGCGAAAGCTACTGAGGGAGAAAATAGCAAAAGGAGTGAGGAAATAACTGAAAGGAACTGTCCTGCTGAGATTGAATTAAGTAATGGCTTTGTTAATAATACTGATTCTATTGCTTGTGATTTATTAAATATAAACTGTAAAAAGAATACACTTTGGAGTACATACCCAATAAAAATGTTCACTGCATTGGTTTTCACTGTGTCAACTCACTCTGCCCAGCTCCACAACATTGGCCCAGAAATTCGGGTCTCCACGGGTGAGTACACGTTGGGTACTCACGCGTGGGCCCGATGGAAGTGCCGGTTTCCTGCATGCACTGCGCATGCGCGGGAAACCGGCACTTCCGTTCCTCTGAAAGCAGGGGTTCAGAGGTCGAACGCGTGCGCGGGGGAGTCTGCGCGTGCGCTTTGAACTTACTTCTTTTTACAGGTTTCTCCGGGAAGGTAAGTCTTTAGAATTTAGAAATGTAAAAAGCAGGCGTAAGGCCTACTTTTTACAAGGTAAGTGGTCGATTAATTAAAATTAAAACATTTTTTCCACAGGTTTATTATTTTTAAATACTTTAAAGCAAGGTAAGTTTATTTTTAGCCCCGTTAGAATATAAAATTACTTTTTTCAAAAATTTAAATTATTGTTTAAAATAGTTATTTAATGTAATTTATAGTTTATTTAAAAAGTGAGATTTAAAAAATTATTTGAAGGTTTACTGCTATTTTGTGGCCGTAGTATTTATAAGTCTTGACAGGTCTTCCTGTCAATACTTATGAATGGAGCATTCCCTGCTCCGATTGGCTGCCCATGGCCCACGTGATCCCAGGGGACGCATCGAACTAACTGCGCCCCTGGGACACGCAAGCACTGTACGCCGGCAGCTGGGCCAGGCCCCGGATCGGAATTCCACGGGGCCCTACAGCTCAACTGCCGGCGCGCAAGGTAAATGCAGGTTGGGGGCTTGCACCCGCGGGAAGCCCCGACCTGAATTTCTGGGCCATTAGTTTTCATGATTTTGTGCAGGGACAGACATGCTTTGACTCCTTTCTGCATCTGTCCCAGTACCTGACCTTTAAGGGATGTGATGCTAGTAGGAGAAACCTTTTTAGTGTGCAATAGCCTACACTTTGTTGTTAAACTAACAATACTTGCAATCTCAAGGGCAACTTTTAAAAGCTTACCTGTAAGAATGTTTTTCATTTTAACAAAACATCTGTAAGGTGTTATCAGCCAATGCAGCCTAGATGCGCTACAATTGGTCTTTGTGCTCCAAGGCTAAGGAGTACAAATTGGTCATGGCTTCCTTTTCTGATCACTGCCAGAAAGTGTATGTGTGTTGGGTAGAAATTAGTCTGGGCCGATTCGGACCCAGTCTCGGCGATGCAGAGGCAGCATGCACCTGAGGTAAGAGGCCGGAGAATTGATTGAAATTGGTCTTTGAGCCTCATCTAATTAATTGAGGTGAGTTGCTGGTGTTAATCACGTCTCCACAGGCAGCCCGTCCCAATGGGAGACATCAATATCGGGCCACTTGCCTCACTGACAGTAGCCCTCAGGTAAGTCCTGGGGGGGGATACAAACAGAAAATGCTGCAAATGCTCAGCAGATCAGGCAGCATTTGTGGAGACAGAAACATAGTTAACATTTCGGGTTGATGACCTTTAATCAGAACTAGAAAAAGTTAAAGATGTATCAGGTTTTAAGCAAGTACAGAGGCAGGGAAAGTGGTGAGGGGAGGAAAGAACAAAAGGGAAGGTCTGTGATAGGGTGGAAGGCAGGAGTGATTAAATGACAAAAGGGTTGATGATGCAAGGCAAAAGTGGATGGTAATGGGGCAAGTAAAGGAACAAAAATGGGTCGAGAGGAAGTGTCAATGGGAATAGCAGAATCATTACCAAAAGTCCTGGGAGGGAGGGTTAGAGTGCGTTCCGGGGGAAGGGGAATCACAACTCCTGCAGAGTTGGGGGAGCACTCATGTTCATCTTGACTTCATAGGGTGGCGTTTTTTTAAAAATTAAAAGATTATGTTTAGTTGGTGGTCTTGAGGGCTGTTGAAAAATCTTGAGTGGGACAGACCTTAAATGGATTTCTAAAAGGAAAGTCATGTTTAATCAACCTTATTGAATTCTTTGAAGCAGTAACAGAAAGAGTAGACAAGGGAAAGCAGTCGATGTGGTATACATGGACTTTCAGAAAGCCTTTAATAAGGTGCCACCTGAGAGACTCAAAAAAGGTCAGATCGTGTGCAGTTAGGAGCCAGATAGCTGCATGGATCGAAAAATGGCTACAAAACAGAAAACAGAAAGCTAAGGGAGCTTTCTCAGACAGGCAGAATGTTGTAAGTGGGATCTGTGCTGGGACCATTGGTGTTCACCATATACATAAGTGGTTTGGACTCAGAAATTGGAGGTGTGGTATCAAAATTTGTAGGTCATACCAAATCTGGAGGGCAGGGGGAGGAGTTTATAGCTAATAATTTGGAGGATGGCGCATAAATACAATAAAATGTAGATATGGCAGATAAATGGCAAATGAAATTCAATATAGCAAAGGTTGAGGTGGTTCATTTTGGTCGGAAGAGTAAGGAGCCCACATTCCTTGGTAGGTAAGAAACTAAATGGAGTAGAAGAGCAAAGTGGTCTGGGAATATAAATACACAAATCTCTTTATTAGCAAAGAAAGTTGATAGGGCTGTAAACTAAGTACTGGGGTTCATTTCTAGAGAAGGGCCTCTTTCTGTGCTGTAAAACTCTATGACTCTATGACACCACACGGAGTAATGTACGCAGTTCTGGTCCCCATACTAGAAAACTTGTATTGAAGCACTGGAGAAAGTGCAGAAAAGATTTACAAGAATGCTACCAGAATTGAGAGGATTGAGCAGGCTCTTTGCAAAAGAAAATACTAAGAGGTCTTTATAACTGATATAGGCCTTTAAAATTATGAAAGGGTTCGATAGGATAGATGTAGAGAAACTGTGTGCACTTGTGGGTGAGTCTAGAACAAGGCATCATAAATATAAGATAGCCACTCACAGATCCAAAAATAATTGGAGGAATTTCTTTGCACAGAGAGTGGTGAGAATGTGGAACTCACTGCCAAAGGGAATGGCTGAAGCAGATAGCATTGATACAATTAAGGGAAGGCTTGAAACACACATGAGGGAGAAGGGAATAGAGGGATATGGGGAAGAGTGGAAAGTGGTAATTAGAGTGCGAGAAGACTCATGGGCCCTGATTTTCTGCCAGCCGTCAGGTGGGTTTTCAGGGGGGCGGGGGACGAAATTCACAGAAATAGGGGGTCGCGACCCCCCCGCCTGATTCCCTGCCCCATCCGACTTTCGGACCGCCGTTTCTCCGCGACCCGAATCAGTCCCGCCCGCCGCTGGCGGGACTGGCCGTCGGGACCCTAATCACCAATTATTGGCATGTTTAATGCCATTTTAAGGGGTCCTTGCTATTTTCAAGGGTTCCCCACGCTAAACACGCCTGCGGGGAACCCCGCTGATGAAACCTGGCGTGAAGCTTGCTGGCTTGCTTGCTGTCAGCTGCAGGTCATTCAGGAAAGCTGCGATTTAATCGGAGAGAATTTGTATGGTGAAGGACCTTGTTGCTGCAGGCTTGGGGCTACTTCTTCAAGGCTTAGGCACAGCTGTGGAAGGTTGTAGCCTCACACACTTCTCCAATGTGATCTCCTGGGAAGCCCCTCTCGCCACCCTCACTCAGCGCTTCCTCAGCAGAGGCATCTATGAGAAGCATGGAACACCTTTTTTTCCTTCCCTTCTTGCCATTAGAGGATCTTCAGCAGCAGAGGCAGCAGCAGCAGAACCAGGAACAGCAGCAGCAACAGGAGCACCAGGCTGCTGCTCACTCACCTGAAGCTGCACAGGCCAGAAGGGGCCAGCACTTGGAAGTGGCTTGAGAGCACCTTGCTGCGCTTTGGGGGGCCATGGGGACCCGTTTCTGCACTGGCAGTCCCACTCAGAAGGACTTCCATGAAGGTCTGGTTTCTCTGTTCAATAGATGGCCAATGCTCCTCAAGAGATGTCATTCTCTTATGAGCACTTACCATGTATTCCGTACCCTAGCGAGTTATCTCCTCCATGGAGGTTGCCAACCTTTCCATGGTGATGCGTTCATGCGCCAATGACTCCACAAAGGCTCTGCTCATGGTTGCTATGGACTCCTCCATTCGCTCCATGCTCGCAGCGACCCTGGAGACAAAACCTGCCAGAGACTCCTGCATCTGTGCATGGAGATCCATCACCTCTTCTCTTGCGGATGGACCCAGAGGCAGAGGGTTGACATGCAGCGCAGCTGAGCTGATCTGGCAGAGTCCTGCGCCCTCCGACGAGGACTCTCCACTGCTGTCCCTGTCTCCAGAATCTGGTGAGGCTCACTTGTGAGCTGTGAAACACCAGGTGACAACACTACTCTATGTCCCGAAGGTCTCCCCGAGGTGTGAGTGTCTGCGCTGGTGCTGGGTGCGCTTACTTCTGCTGACGCTGCGCCCGCAGAGGTTGGAGCTTCCTCTGAGTAGTCTGGCTGCACAGCCTCTTCCTCCTCCACAGTGGGGATGGGGGCTCTGGATGGTCCTGTGGGGGAGTAGAGGAAGGAGTTAGAGATGTGATGCCAAGGTTACATGCACATTCGAGTTGACATCTGCTGACACCTGCATCCATGCAGCCTTGGTCTCAGTGGGAGGCCTCTTCCTGCCTGACCTAGGGAAGAGGACCTCCCTGTGGGCCCTAACCCTATCCAATAATGCCTGCAGTGAAGCTTCGTCGAATTTGGAGGCAGCTCAGGGTCTGGCACTGGCCACAGCTGCTGCAGGCTCCTCTGCCATCCTGTATGGTTCGTTTGGAAGCCAACAGATGAAGCAATGCTTGCTGTGGACCTTGAAAGCACCATGAATGATGACACCATACTGTGGGGCTTTCTGACTAGAAATGGACAATTAGCAAGGCTGTCCACACGCTGGAAATTAATTGGCCACTTGAGGGAAAATTGCGTGCAGCTGGCTGACACATTTTTTTGTGGGTCAGAACCCCACACTCGGGGAATCTGACCATTTCCCACACAATCCACAAAATCGGGCCCATGGTGTATTAACAGCAGCCTAGACCAGTAAGGCTGAATGGCCTGTTTCTGTGTAGTAGATTCTATGGGGGAGAAATTCACGTGTTTAGCGCCACACATTAGCACCATGAGATGGCGCTAAAACACCGTTCAGAGTTCTACTGTCAGCTGATGGCGGTTCCAGTGGCGCATGCCATATCCATCTTGCCGGTAGCACTGCTGGTAAACTCAATCGCTGGGGACATCGCGATCACAGAAATCATGGTGTCAGTGAGTGTGCAACGCTCACTTGATGCCCAATCTCTCAACTTCGTTTTGGCTATTGAAGTTACTGGCTGGAGAAAGCAATGACAGGTTGAGGTGGCATGCAGCAGCAGATTGAGGTGGCATGCAGCAGCAGGAAGCCGGCTCCAGCGATGCTATTTAAAGGGATCATCACCAATCACCCGTTTTGAGGTTTGAGAGGCTGTGTGCTAATTCTTGCTACTGCAAGGGTTTTCTTTAGTTATTTCAAGGTTATTTGGTATCAGGGAGTGTTCTGGCAAGTACAAAACTCCTTCATTATTTTTGAAACACTTCAAACTGCAACACTTGATAAAAGTCATCAGGGCTGTACTGCCAGTTGACCTCGCCCTCCAGAATCTACTGCGGAGGGAGCGAAGGCAGCAAGAAAGATGGGAACATGTGGCCAGAGGGAGGAGCAGGACCATCAGCGCTCTCAACAGGAGGCCTTAGCCTCCTAGTGTCTTCCGACATCACTTCTCCTACCTCCAATTAAATGAGGAGCAGTGTATTTGGAGGCTTCGCTTCACAGGGAAGTGGTCACAGAACTCTGCCGCCTCCTGCAATCAGACCTCCAGCCTCAGACCAGGGTGACCACGGCTCTCCCAGCGACAGTCAAGGTCACCGTGGCCCTCAATTTCTTTACCAGTGGATCCTTCCAGTCTACTGCAGGAGCTATATCTAACATCTCACAGTTCACCATCCATCGATGCATCCTGGAGGTCACTGAGGCTTTCTACACCAGGAGAAGGGATTACACTGGCTTCCCGATGACCAGAGAGAAGCAGGATGAGCATGAATGTGGTTTAGCCAGGATAGCGGACTTCCCCATGGTGCAGGGCACCATCGACTGCACTCATGTGGCTTTGTGGATGCCGCATAACAATCCTGAGATCTTCAGCAACTGCAAAGGCTACCACTCACTTAATGTGTAGTTGGTGTGTGATCACAGACAGCGAATCCTCAATGTCAATGCCCGTTATCCTGGCAGCAGCCACGATGCCTTCATCCTGCACCAGCACTCTTCGAGCCACCACGTCAAGCTCGAGGGTGGCTGCTCGGAGACAAGGGCTATCTGCTCTCCACCTGGTTCATGCCTCCCCTCTGCAACCCCAACATTCCTGCCCAGCACTCATATAATGACAGCCATGCTGCCACCAGGAACATCATCGAGCAGACCATCGGCCTACTGAAGCTACAGTTCCGCGGCCTTGACTGCTTGGGAGGAGCCCTCCAGTACTTGCAAGAGTGGGTATCCCATTTCATGGTGGTCTGCTGCATGCTCTACAACTTGGCCATCATGAGGGAGCAGCCCATAGCACCAGGGATTGTGGGACCACATTAGGAGGAGGGAGAGGAACAGGAGGGAGGGTGGAGGCAGCCAGACAATCGGCCTTCCAGACGGGCGGTCCGTGACCGACTCCGATTCGAATGAATGAAACCCCAGATCCCCATCATACCATCCCTGTCGCAGGCCATAACACAGCGCCATCCTGGGCGCAAAGCTGAATTGAGAGACACCACAAAAGATTCCAAACAAAATTAATCAATTTATCTATACACACATTACATCAACACTATTAACTAACCACCCTTGTGCAATACCTCAGTGCCTGTCGTTCATGTGCCTTTTCCTACTCTAGTGCTCCCACGCAGTGCAGAGCCAATGGCTGCAGCACAGCTGGTGGAAGGCTACTGACTTTCCATGCGGGAGACTTCAGATGACCTTGTAGGATGACCTCGAGTAGCTCTGGACCTAGAAGGCCCGGCTGTAGACTGCACCACCTCAGCATGGGCGGCAGCAGTCTGGGCTGACTGGCTGACAGACAGTGACGAGAGCAATGGTAGAGTGGCAGTGGTGGGAGCAGGAATGCTGGCATCCTGAGAGAGGACAGCAGGTTCCTGCTCCACTGACCCACTGCCATTTCCCCAGGGCAGCACCTCAGTATCCCTAGCAATCTGTTGGAGCACAGATTGCTGGCCTGCTGTGACACCGTGAAAGCCCCAATCAACAGTGGTAGACCCAGCCATGATGGCAGCAGTCGGAGCTTGGGTGGCATCAAGCAGAGATTGCATGAGAGCAGTCTGAGCTTCCGCTGCAGCACTAAGACAATGGCCGCTTCAGCCTGTGCTGCAATGGAAGCTGCGACATTGCTCAACACACGCAGCATCAGGTCTGGGTCACCCCGGTCGCTCTGGGAGTCCACCATCCTTTCCAGACTGGAAATGATGGGCTCCATGGTGTGCGCAGAGCCTTGTGCAATGTTGGAGGTGGACTCCTCCACACTCCTTGACATTGCCGAGAGGCTCTCTGGCAGCCTTGCCATTGCACCCATCATTTCCATGTGCATGCCCATCGCCCTCTTCTAAAAGCTTCATCATCAAGGTCCTCATCTGAGTCCTGTGCAGCAGAACTCACGCGCAAACTTGCCCTCCTGGGAGCTGGCCCACGAGTTACCCTTTCCCCCTGGCCTTGCTGCAGCCCGCTCGCCCCGGTGCCTCATCCTGTGGAGATCCCACTACTATACTAGCCTCTAAAGAACATGTAGTGACAGTATCTGAGCTGGTGTCTGCGAGTGACAGATGCAGTGACGCGGTGTGTTCTACCTGCTCCTCTTCTCCCTCCTCGCTCTCTGCAGTGCCCTCAGGGATAGGCTGCTCGGGTGCTTGCTGATTATCTGAAAGCAGAAAGGCACAAGCATACAGCATGAGTAGCTTGAAAGTGAGAAAAGATTGTGGGCTGAGGGGGAAGTAGGATGTGAGAAGAAGTAGGAATGAATATACTGTTATTGTCCCCAAGGGGGTCAGCCTCGCTGGTGGCCATGATGCCCACGACCTGGCGCCCAATGACCTCCAGCACTCTACTTTCAAGCTGGCTTAGCTATCCAATGTGGGCTTGGCCTCCGCTTGTCCACTCCTGCTCCCCCCGGTTGTGAACTACCTTAGCCTGCAAGAGAAAGAAAAGTGTGTGAGTGAGTGTGGAGCAATGTGTTTGGGTGATGTGCCTGACATAGTTGAATAGCTGTCATTGTGTGCAAGGTATGAGACGTGGGTGTGAGTGTTGGTAGGTAGAGATTGCTGGTGGGTGAGTGTTGGGGGTGTGGTACATTGAGCAGTGTGTGCAGACTGTGGTACAGGTGGTGATATGTAGCATTTGTTGAAGCTTTCACTCACCCTGACCACACGTGTGAACTCGTTAAACTTCTTCCTGCACTGGGTGTGGGTTCTGGAGACCACATTGCTGCCCGTCAGGTGGTGTGCCACCTCCCTCCACATAGTGCGGGACACTTGTGGCGAGGGCCTCCTGCCAGTTGTCGGGTACAGGACCACCCGCCTTCTCTCGACCGCGAAAACCAAAGCCTCCAAAGCTTCATCTGAGAACCTCCGGGCTCGCTCCCTGGGGTGATGAGCTGCCATCACGATTTGTTAGTAACTGATGATTCTTCTTCTCCTTCTCCTTCTCCTTCTCCTTCTCCCCTTCTCCTTCTCCTTCTCCTTCTCACAGGTGCACACCCAATAATGCTGAGAATGAGATGCTGCAGCATCACTGAACCTCGCCTTTAAATAGTGAAAAAAGCCTGTGGCAACCATGACTTGCAATTAGACTGCACCGATATTGGTTCAACTCTTCAGTGTACTCTTTTGATGCACACTAAACCAAATAAACTGTAACTAAACTTAAAACATTAAAGGTCTCCAGGGCCACCCGGGCGTGAACGTGGCCGCGGAAGAGAGGCAGGTAGTCAGGCCGAACGACCCCCTCGACCGCCCACTGCTTGGACCAGTCAATGACTATTTTGGCCAGGCCCAGGAGCAGTCCTACGAGGAGGTCCTCCAAAATGCCCGCTCCCCTCCACACCAGGTGACCAAAGATCAGGAGCATGGGACTGAAGTGTAGCCAGAAATCGAGGCGCAGCTCCTTCAAATAATGGAAGAGCGGCTGCAACCTCTCACATTCCATATAAACGTGGAACACCGACTCCCAGCTTTACAGTGTACTCTTCTGATTGGACCAAAAACAAATTGTCTGTAAATTAATCAAATTTTAAATGAACCTTAACAAATCAAATTAAAATTGTGTTGGCCGGGTTGATGATGCACTCCAGTCCCCGCGGCGCCCACCGGTCGCGGAAATACTCAAGCGTGCCGGCGGACCGCGTGCTCCATCTCCAGGGCCACCTGGGCGCGAACATGGCCGCGGAAGAGAGGCAGGCAATCTGGCCGAACGACCCCCTCGACCGCCCACTGCCTGGACCAGTCAATGACTATTTTGGCCAGGCCCAGGAGCAGTCCTACGAGGAGGTCCTCCAAAATGCCCGCTCCCCTCCACACCAGGTGACCAAAGATCAGGAGCATGGGACTGAAGTGTAGCCAGAAATCGAGGCGCAGCTCCTTCAAATAATGGAAGAGCGGCTGCAACCTCTCACATTCCATATAAACGTGGAACACCGACTCCCAGCTTTACAGTGTAACGCCAATGAACTTGGGTTTTTAGACTAGAATCATGACTGCAATCATTTTAATGAGGAGTGAGTGCGAATTTTGCATGCAGCCTAAATGATTTTCAGGTGGCGCCACTTAACCATTTTTAATCTAAACACTGCCCATTTCTTGGCTGTAATGATTTTCTATCTCTATGTATATAACAATGTTGGGTACCTCATAGGCCTATTTTTAAAATTATTATTCATTCATGGAATGTGGGCGTCGCTGGCAAGGCCAGCATTTATTGGCCATCCCTAATTGCCATTGAGAAGGTGGTGGTGAGCTGCCTTATAGAACTGCTGCAGTCTGTGTGGTGAAGGTACTCCCACAGTGCTGTTAGGTAAGGAGTTCCAGGATTTTGACCCAGCAATGATAAAGGAACAGCGATAGATTTCCTAGTCAGGATGGTGTGTGACTTGGAGGGGAACTTGCAGTTGATGGTGTTCCCTCGCGCTTGCTGCCTTTGTCCTTCTAGGTGGTAGAGGTCGTGGGTTTGGGAGGGGCTGCCAAAGAGGCCTTGGCGAGTTGCTGCAGTGCATCTTGTAGATGGTACACACTGCAGCCACGGTACACTGGTGGTGGAGGTAGTGAATGTTTAAAGTGGTGGATGGGATGCCAATCAAGGGGGCTGCTTTGTCCTGGATGGTGTCGAGCTTCTTGAGTGTTGTTGGAGCTGCACTCATGCAGGCAAGTGGAGAGTATTCCATCACACTCCTTACTTGTACCTTGTAGATGGTGGAAATGCTTTGGGGAGTCAGGAGGTGAGTCACTAACTGTAGAATACATAGCCTCTGACCTGCTCTTGTTACCACAGTATTTATGTGGCTGGTCCAGTTAAGTTTCTGGTCAATATCCCCCCAGAATGTTGATGGTGAGATATTCAATTATGGTAATACCGTTGAATGTCAAGGGGCGGTCATTAGACTCTCTCTTGTTGGAGATAGTTATTGCCTTTTGTGGTACTTGCGTGGCGTAAAGATTACTTACCACTTATCAGCCCAAGCCTGAATGTCGTCCAGCTCTTTCTGCATGCGGGCATGGACTGCTTCATTATCTGAGGAGTTGTGAATGGAAATGAACACTGAGCAATCATCAGACAGCAGCTATCAGTAATGATTCTGCTATTGCCACTTACACCTCCTCTAGTCCCATCTTTTGTTTCTTTACTTGTCCTATTACCACCCACTTTTGCATTGCACCATTCTTCCTTTTGTCATTTAATCTCTCCTGCCTTCCACCTTATCACAGACCTTTCCTTTTGTTCTTTCCTCCCCTCCCCCCTTTCTCTGTCTCTGTACTTGCTTAAAAACTGTTGTATCGCTAACCTTTTCCAGTTCTGATGAAAGTTCATTGACCTGAAACATTAACTCTGTTTCTCTCGTCACAGATGCTGTCTGACCTGCTGAATATTTACATCATTTTCTGTTTATTTTTTCAAATTTCCAGCATTCACATTATTTTGTTTTGAATGAGAAATGTCATTATGGATAACAGATCAACTCTGCTTGCAATAAAGTCTGGACTGTCTGTTTAGTGAAGTAATCATGTGTGAGGATACAAAGAAAGGCTGGAATTTTCCCTACCTGGGCAGATCAGGTGCGGGCGGTCGCCATAGCGGGTCGCGAGCCCGTTGCTGGTTCCATCCTGCTCCACAAAACGACTTTTCATCAATAGGGCCTATTAAGCCTGTCCTGTGTGTTGCCCGGGTGCGGGTCTGCTGACATAATTCATGACGCATTTTCAGCTGGGATATTTACAGGGGCCATGGCCACATTACATTTGAAGGTTAATCTAAAATAGTGCAGTCAGTGCACTACAGCATTGGAGCGCTGCAAATACTTTGGAAATGACTGCACCGAGAGAGAGGGCTGCACCCAGATTCTCTGATGACTCCCTCCATATGATTGCGGAGGGAACCTGAGCACGCAGGGAGGTCCTCTTCCCTTCCAATGGGCAGAAGAGACCTCCCCAGGAGACCGAAACAGCCTGGTTGCAGATTGCAGAGGAGGTCACAAGCAGAGATGTGGTCAGGAGGACCTGGGTGCACTGCCACAAACTTTTCAATGATCTCATTAGATTAGGAAACATGAGTGCAAAGTGACACTCAACTTTATCCTGCTGTGCCTCTCATCACATCCCCATCAATCTGCCTTCCCAGCCCTACTCCTGCACATCCTTACTCACACCAACATACCTTGCACATCCACCCATCCCTCTCTCTCTATCTACATTATCACATCCCCTTTCCGACTAACCACCCCTCACGCTCAGCCTCTTCCTAGTGCCATCATACCAACCAACAACACATAAGGAGGCCACTTGGCTTTGGCACCCCAAGCCATCATAATCTCCCTCTAAAAATCTAACCCATCCATTCCTTATACTCATTCCATCACTCACTCAAACTTCTCTTCTTTCCCTCCTTGCAGGAAAAGAGAGCCCAAAATAAGAGGGAGAGGGAGAGAACCGGCAGTGACCCTCCATCATTTGCAAACCTTACAACAGCAGAGGAGGCTGCTTTAGAAATATCTGGAGTCGCCGAGCAGCTGGAGGTGGGAGACGGAGAGAGTGGGATATCTCAGCAACCTGGTGACAGAATTACATATCATACAGCTACATGGCATACATCAGTTACTCATATGGGGACTGATGTCATCAGCTACTGAATGGTCATCATGTACATAATGGTATCTGCACCCATTCTTCATATGACATATCTAACTCATCTCTTTACTCTCCCATAGGTCCATCAAGAGTACCCCCACCCCCCACTGTCCAGGAGGAAGAGGAAGACGACTCCTCAGAGGAGCCACAAGCCTCTGAGGGTGTAGGGTCACCAGACATGAGTGCACCCAGCACCACGCGAGAGAGAGTAGTGTTGTCGCCTGGTGTCTCACAACTCACAAGTGAGCAAGAGCAGATAGTGGACACAGGGACAGCAGTGAAGAGTCCTCGCCAGAGGACGCAGGACGTTCCTAGCTCTGCTCAGCTGCATGTAGATGCTGAGCCTCGGGGGCCATCGAGTAAGAGGGCGATCCTGGAGGCGCAGAAAGAAGTGCAGGAGGCTCCAGCAGGTTTTGCACGTGCGATGTCAGCAAATGTTCAGAGAATGGAGGAGTCCATCTCCAACATGAGTACCACCGTGTCGCAGGCGATGGCGATTTTAGGCGATTCATGGAGCAGCTAATGTGCCACTTACAGGAGCACATGGTCTCTATGGAGAATAGATGGCTATCTATGGAGAATAGATGGCAGAAGCTCATAGACCTCCTCTCTTGGAGGGATGTTAGCATAGACATGAGCCTTCATGCCCCCACTGATGTGCAGCACGGTGCTAACCAGCTCTTTGGCAGCAGTGAAGTGAACAGGCTGCCTCTACCTCTGCTGAAACCACAGGGGTAGCACCTCGTAGAAGCATGCGGAAGAGAAATATGACACACAAGTAGATTCACAAGGGTAACTACTTGGGTGTTTTATCTAATGTTTATGTAAAGTTTCCATTAATGTGGTGTCAAACATAAAAATCTTTATTTTCAACACTTTCCGGTCTTGGACAGATTTGTGTGCACCTTTGGAAGTGGCTTAGTGAGTTGCAGCGAATGGTGAGACATAACAGTACCTCCAGCAATGGTGATGAGTGTGAAAGGAATGGCTTGGGCATTGTAGGGATGCTTTATGATGTTGGTGTGGGGTGTTTCCAACCTGGCACATCATATGGGTGTACAGCCGATCCTTCATTGTCGTTGAGTCAAAGTCCTGGAACTCCCTACCTAACAGCACTGTGGGAGTACCTTCACCGTACGGACTGCAGCGGTTCAAGAAGGTGGCTCACCACCACCTTCTCAAGGGCAATTAGGGATGGGCAATAAATTCTGGCTTTGCCAGCGATGCCCATATCCCATAAACGAATTTTTAAAAACCAGCCTAAATAGAAGTAAATTTGTCCATGGTGAGGCCATCCCTGGCCGCCCAGGCAGCAACGTGCTCGAGTGCTGATGCCCTCTGTCCTCTGCAGCATCAGGTGATTGCGGAGAAGGTTGGGGTTGTTGTTGGTACTGCTGGTATGTCTGGTACTGCTAGTGTTGGGGCTCATCGTGGTCAAATTCTGAGGACCAAGGTGAGATACTATAAATGGCACCCATGTTGATGGAATACATGGCAGGTGAAGTAGAGATGACAGAAGCAATCTGTCAGTGGTGAGAGAGGTTCTTCCAATGAGGTGACATTGGATGGATACTTTGCTGGAAATCTTGCAGCCTGCAGAAAGCTCAGTCTGTGCTGGGAATGCAGTCAGCAACAGCTTCTCTCTGAGGAAAGTGATCAGCTGTGAGGTGGGAGCTTTTATACTACATTTGATGCTGTCAACTAATCAGCTAGATCAATGGCCACTCAACTTCCACCTCAGGTTGACAGACGTGGTGTCTGAGCAGCGAGAGTCCAGTGGGCATCCAGTGAAATTGTAAATGTAAAGTTAAAAAGACTCTTAAGGGTCTGACAACAAGCTAATAATGCTTTAAATTGGGTCGCCCGCCTCTGCCGTTCGGGTCACTGCTGCTCCGGCAGACGTGCCCGAGGGAAAGGCTCATGGGGACGGGATGATGGCAGGTTCCCAATCCGCTCCAAGATATTTTAACTTTCCCACCCGACCTGCCTCCGTTCGCGCCCGCACGGACCCCGGAAAATTCCAGCCAAAGTTGTTACGCATTGCAGCTTTCTCAAAATAGCTACTGGGAGGGCTCATTTTAAAAAAAAAACTTTGAATTTTTCTCTCCCCACAAATAACTGTAAAAAGTTTTATAAAAATGAAATGGTCAGTATTGTTGCAAAATATTGTTGTAGTTTCTGGATTACTCTCAGTATCATGCGTTGGACCAGACAGAGAGAGAAAGATAAGATTTGTCAATGTTTGGCTGGAAGGATGGTATAGAAGTGAAGGTTTCAGATTCCTAGGGCACTAGGGCCACTTTGGGGGCCAGGGGAGGCTGTACAGATGGGATGGCCTTCACCTAAACTGGAGAGGCACCAGTGTCCTTGCATAAAGGGTAAAATGGACAGTGGGGAATGATTTAAACTAGTTAAAGGGGTTGGCAGGAGAAAATAGGTCAAAAGGTATGAGAAAAAGGCATAGCATGATATATGTGCAAGGTGGGGACAGTTACCCAGATAAGAGTTCTGTACTTTATCTATCTATATATATATAAATAAAAGACCTCTTCTGTCTGTCTGTCTGTCTGTCTGTCTGTTCTCTATACGTTCGAAAGTTATAGAGCGTACCTACACACGTCACATCAAAAGAAAGCTTACGATTCCGGACCGGTCATAGGCGTATTTACTTTTCCGTCAGACAAAAATCGTGCCCACGGTATCCAAAAAACGTTCAAAATTCCGCTCATTAAATGGGAAAAGTTCAGCTCATTTGCTCATTAGCATTGAGTGACGTGAAGGTTGACCAATTGTACGGTCGAGCGACCTGACAGTTGACCGACGGTTGACCAATCGCTGCGTCACGGGGGCGGGTTCATTGCACGTGCGGACAGGCCATCCTACAGTTGAGTGTTGAGTGACTTGACGATTGACCAATCCTACAGTTCAGTGATCTGATGGTCGACCAATCGGTGCGTGTGTGGGCGGGCCTTATCGTTCTGAACCAAGGTGAGTGGCCGCCATCTTGAATCTTCACGATTTTTTTCCCACACTTTCTGTGTGTTAGGGAACTAAGGAAAATAACAATTTATTTGAGTTTTAAATTGTATTTAGCAACAGTAGGAAATGAAGTGATCCCCTGCCCTTCGCCCAGAGGCTCGCCTACTTTGATGGACATTTCGAGCGGTTGTGCTGGCGCCGGGCATGGCCTAGCAGCCCGGGAAGCCTGGGCCTTGAGTTGTGGGCCGTGCCGGGAGCCACCGAGCACAAAACTTCCCCGCGGCGTCAACAGCCCCGCCCCAGAGCCCGACCCAAAGCCACCAGGTCACCGGCCGCCATGGGCCGTGCCGGGAGCTGAGGCGCACAAAACTTCCCCGCGGCGTCAACAGCCCCGCCCGAGAGCCGACCCAAAGCCACCAGGTCACCGGCCGCGGCGGGCCGTGCCGGGAGCTGATGCGCACAAAACTTCCCCGCGGCGTCAACAGCCCCGCCCCAGAGCCCGACCCAAAGCCACCAGGTCATCGGCTGCCGCGCACAAAACTTCCCCGTGGCATCAACAGCCCCGCCACAGAGCCCGACCCAAAGCCATCAGGTGAGCGGCCGTGGCTGCCCAGTCTCTCTCTCTCACAGTCCCAAACGCTTTCTCTCTCACACTCCCAATCTCTCTCTCTCACACTCCCAATCTCTCTCTCTCTCACACTCCCAATCTCTCTCTCCCTCACACTCCCAATCTCTCTCTCTCTCACACTCCCAATCTCTCTCTCACACTCCCAATCTTTCTCTCTCTCACACTCCCAGTCTCTCTCTCTCTCTCACTCCCAGTCTCTCTCTCTCTCTCACTCCCAATCTCTCTCTCTCTCACTCCCAGTCTCTCTCTTTCTCTCACACTCCCAATCTCTCTCTCTCTCTCTCACACTCCCAATTTCTCTCTCTCACTCCCAGTCTCTCTATCTATCACACTCCCAATCTCTCTGTCTCACTCCCAGTCTCTCTCTCTCTCACACTCCCAATCTTTCTCTCTCTCACACTCCCAGTCTCTCTCTCTCTCTCACTCCCAATCTCTCTCTCTCTCTCACTCCCAATCTCTCTCTCTCTCAATCCCAGTCTCTCTCTCTCTCTCACACTCCCAATTTCTCTCTCCCTGTCTCACACTCCCAATCTCTCTCTCTCACTCCCAGTCTCTCTCTCTATCACACTCCCAATCTCTCTCTCTCAGTCCCAGTCTCTCTCTCTCTCACACACCCAGTCTCTCTCTCTCTCACACTCCCAATCTCTCTCACACTCCCAATCTCTCTCTCTCTCACACTCCCAATCTCTCTCTCTCACTCTATCTATCTCTCTCTCTCACACTCCCTATCAATTCAATTCAATTCAATTCAAATCGGTTTATTGGCATGATAAGGTACATATTATGTTGCCAAAGCATCAAAATACATTTATGGTTGAACACATAAACGCAGATCTATTCATACAGTGTATAAACAGCTTTTTCCCTGAGTGTATAAATATACATTCGCATAATTTATATATACTCTTTTCTTAGGTTTACTGGTTGTCCCTCTGTTTATGGCAAGCTGTAACATAGTGTGCCGCTAGTGTTACACAGTTTCTCTCTTCCCCTAGTAGGTATGGGAGTTTTTGGTCGTCATTCAGATTTCTGAATTCAGGGCATATTTGTGAGAATTTTTGGTAGAAATTCTCCCTGATGCCCTGATATTTTCCACAGGCTGTGAGGAAGTGCATCTCTGTCTCCACCACTCCCTGACTGCAGTGAGAGCATATCCTGTCCTCTTTTGGCAGCCTGGTCTGCCTGTGTCTGCCGTTTTCGATCGCGAGGCTATGTTCACTAAGTCTGTACCTTGTCAAGGTTTTTCTCAGTTTGTTATCCTTTACCAAGGTCAGGTACTCAGCCATGTTGTATTGTCTGTTTAGGGCCAAGTAGCAATTGAGTTTGCTTTGGGTTTTTGTTGTTTCTGCCCAATATGACAGGTATTTTTCCTTTTGCTCAGTGACAATTCTGTTGGGTCGAATTCTCTGTGCTACGATGTCACTGTCCTGGGGCTGGTTATTGTTAGTAGTGTTAGTGGTTGCTTCACTGAGTCCCAGGACTAGTTGGCTGAGGCTATTCCTCTTTATGGTCCTCACTTGGCATTTCAGGGCTTCGTAATGATAGCAGTGGGGGTTGCTCATTTTTAGCTGTTTCCAAAATTTGGTGGCTCTTTTTTGGATAGTAATTATTAATGGATATTGGCCTAGTTCTGCCCTGCATGCATTGTTTAAGGTTTTCCTTTGAGTCCGGAGGATACTTTTACAGAATTCTGCATGTAGGATCTCAATTGGGTGTTTGTCGCATTTTGCAAATTCTTGTTGTGTTAGCGGTCCCCACACCTCTCTGCCATAGAGTGCAATTGGTTCAATTACTGATTTAAAAATTTTGAGCCAAATGCTAATTGGGATTTCTATTTGGATTGATCTTTTAATGGCATAGAAAGACCTTCTAGCTTTCTCTTTCAGTTCATTCACAGCCAGATGAAAATTTCCCATAGAGCTGATTTTTAAGCCCAGTCTCTCTCTCACACTCCCAATCTCTCTCACACTCCCAATCTCTCTCTCTCTCACACTCCCAATCTCTCTCTCCCACTCCCAATCTCTCTCTCTCTCTCACTCCCAGTCTCTCTCTCACATTCCCAGTCTCTCTCTCTCTCACACTGCCAATCTCTCTCACTCTCCCAATCTCTCTCTCTCTCACTCCCAGTCTCTCTCTCTCACACTCCCAATCTCTCTCTCTCACACACTCCCAGTCTCTCTCTCTCACATTCCCAATTCTCTCTCTCTCACACTCCCAGTCTCTCTCTCTCACATTCCCAATCTCTCTCTCTCACTCACTCCCAATCTCTCTCTCTCTCGCACTCCCAATCTCTCACACTCCCAAACTCTCTCTCTCTCACACTCCCAATCTCACTCTCTCTCACACTCCCAATCTCTTTCTCTCACACTCCCAGTATCTCTCTCTCTCACTCTCCCAATTTCTCTCTCTCTCACACACTCCCAATCTCTCTCTCTCTCACACTCCAAATCTCTCTCTCCCACTCCCAATCTCTCTCTCTCTCTCACTCCCAGTCTCTCTCTCACATTCCCAGTCTCTCTCTCTCTCACACTGCCAATCTCTCTCACTCTCCCAATCTCTCTCTCTCTCACTCCCAGTCTCTCTCTCTCACACTCCCAATCTCTCTCTCTCACACACTCCCAGTCTCTCTCTCTCACATTCCCAGTCTCTCTCTCTCACACTCCCAGTCTCTCTCTCTCACATTCCCAATCTCTCTCTCTCACTCACTCCCAATCTCTCTCTCTCTCACACTCCCAATCTCTCACACTCCCAATCTCTCTCTCTCTCACACTCCCAATCTCACTCTCTCTCACACTCCCAATCTCTTTCTCTCACACTCCCAGTATCTCTCTCTCTCACTCTCCCAATTTCTCTCTCTCTCACACACTCCCAATCTCTCTCTCTCTCACACTCCAAATCTCTCTCTCTCACACTCTCAATCTCTCTCTCTCTCACACTCCCAATCTCTCTCTCCCTCACACTCCCAGTCTCTCTCTCTCTCTCTCTCTCGCTCCCAGTCTCTCCCTCTCACACTCCCAGTCTCTCTCTCTCTCACACACACACTCCCACTCTCTCTCTCTCTCTCTCTCTCTCACACACTCCCAGTCTCTCTCTCACACACCCAGTCTCTCTCTCTCACACTCCCAATCTCTCTCTCTCACTCTCCCTATCTCTCTCTCTCACACTCCCAATCTCTCTCTCTCTCACACTCCCAATCTCTCTCTCTCTCACACTCCCAATCTCTCTCTCTCTCACACTCCCAATCTCTCTCTCTCTCTCTCACTCCCAATCTATCTCTCTCTCACACTCCCAATCTCTCTCTCCCTCACACTCCCAGTCTCTCTCTCTCTCTCTCTCGCTCCCAGTCTCTCCCTCTCATACTCCCAGTCTCTCTCTCTCTCACACACACACTCCCACTCTCTCTCTCTCTCTCTCTCTCTCACACACTCCCAGTCTCTCTCTCACACTCCCAGTCTCTCTCTCTCTCTCACACACACTCTCTCTCTCTCTCACACTCCCAGTCTCTCTCTCTCTTTATCTCTCACACTCTCTCTCTCTCTCACTCCCGGTCTCTCTCCCACTCCCAGTCTCTCTCTCTCTCTCTCACACACACTCCTACTCTCTCTCTCTCTCTCTCTTACCCCCACTCTCTCTCTCTCTCTCACACACTCCCAGTCTCTCTCTCTCTCTCTCACTCCCAGTCTCTCTCTCTCACACTCCCAGTCTCACAGTTCAAATGCTTTATTCAGTTCAAATGCTTTATTGGCATGAAAGTTTACAGAGAACCATATTGCCAAAGCTTACATAGCAAAAAGGTACAGTTTTCCAACATTCTGTAGGTGTCAATCGATTTGACATTTGTTGGGTATATACACTATTACTTTTAAACAATATTAATTTTAAACAGTCTTTCTACTTCATTTGGTACGTTCAATATTAATTTTAAACAGTCTTACTTTTAAACAGTCCTCAGGTTGTGACATGTTGTTACATATTTAGCCCCAAGGTATGGTCTGTCTCCTTCTCCTAGGACTAATCTCAATTTTGACAGATCATCCAATTCCTTGAAATCTGGGGTTGTTTGGCTTAGCTTGTTGAATAATATGTTTCTTGATGTGTTGAATTTTTCGCATTTTAGGAGGAAATGCATTTCTGTTTCAACCTCGCCAGCCAGACATTGATCGCATATTCTATTCTCTCTAGGCTGCCAGGATTTCTTGTATCTGCCTTTTTCAATTTCCAGTTGGTGGTCGCTTAGTCTGTACCTGGTGAGGGTCTGTCTCTGTTTTGTGTCTCTCTCTCACACTGCCAGTCTCTCTCTCTCTCACACTCCCAGTCTCTCTCTCTCACACGCTCCCAGCCTCTCTCTCTCTCTCTCACACACTCCCACTCACTCTCTCTCTCTCCCACAGACTCCCACTCTCTCGCTCCCTCTCACACACACACTCCCACTCTCTCTCTCTCTCTCTCACACACTTTCACTCTCTCTCTCTATCACACTCCCACTCTGCCTCTCTCTCTCTCTCACACTCCCAGTCTCTCTCTCTCTCACACACTCCCAGTCTCTCTCTCTCACACACTCCCAGTCTCTCTCTCTCTCTCACACACACCCAGTCTCTCTCTCTCATTCTCTCACACACACCCCCACTCTCTCTCTCTCTCTTTCTCACTCCCACTCTCGCTCTCTCTCTCTCACACTCACACTCTCTCTCTCTCTCACACACTCCCACTCTCTCTCTCTCTCTCTCACACTCCCACTCTCTCTCTCTCTCTCTCTCTCACACTCCCACTCTCTCTCTCTCTCTCTCACTCCCACTCACTCTCTCTCTCTCTCACACTGCCAACCTCTCTCTCACACTCCCAATCTCTCTCTCTCTCACTCCCAGTCTCTCTCACACTCCCAATCTCTCTCACTCTCACACTCCCAATCTCTCTCTCACAATTCCAGTCACTCTCTCTCAGACTCCCAGTCTCTCTCTGTCACACTCCCAATCTCTCTCTCTCACACTCCCAATCTCTCTCTCACACTCCCAATCTCTCTCTCTCTCACATCCCCAATCTCTCTCTCTCACACACTCCCTATCTCTCTCTCTCACACTCCCAATCTCTCTCTCTCTCACATTCCGAATCTCTCTCTCTCTCACATTCCCAGTCTCTCTCTCTCACACTCCCAGTCTCTCTCTCTCACACTCCCAATCACTCTCTCTCTCACACTCCGAGTCTCTCTCTCACACTCCCAATCTCCCTCTCTCTCACACTCCCAATCTCTCTCTCTCTCACACTCCCAATCTCTCTCTCTCTCTCACACTCCCAATCTCTCTCTCTCTCACACTCCCAGACTCTCTCTCTCTCTCTCTCTCTCTCTCTCTCACTCCCAATCTCTCTCTCTCTCACACTCCCAATCTCTCTATCTCACACACTCCCAGACTCTCTTTCTCTCACACTCCCAATCTCTCTCTCTCTCACACTCCCAGACACTCTCTCTCTCTCTCTCTCTCTCGCTCCCAGTATCTCTCCCTCTCACACTCCCAGTCTCTCTCTCTCTCTCTCACACACACACTCCCACTCTCTCTCTCACACTCTGATTCTCTCTCTCACACTCCCTATCTCTCTCTCTCTCACACTCCCAATCTCTCTCTCTCTCTCACACTCCCAATCTGTCTCTCTCTCTCTCACACTCCAAGACTCTCTCTCTCCAATTCCAATTCCAATTCCAATTCCAATTAAAATGCTTTATTGGCATGAAAGTTTACAGAGAACCATATTGCCAAAGCTTACATAGCAAAAAGGTACAGTTTTCCAACATTCTGTAGGTGTCAATCGATTTGACATTTGTTGGGTACATACAATATTACTTTTAAACAATATTAATTTTAAACAGTCTTTGTACTTCATTTGGTACGTTCAATATTAATTTTAAACAGTCTTAATTTTAAACAGTCCTCAGGTTGTGACATGTTGTTACATATTTGGCCCCAAGGTATGGTCTGTCTCCTTCTCCTAGGACTAATCTCAATTTTGACAGATCATCCAATTCCTTGAAATCTGGGGTTGTTTGGCTTAGCTTGTTGAATAATATGTTTCTTGATGTGTTGAATTTTTCGCATTTTAGGAGGAAATGCATTTCTGTTTCAACCTCGCCAGCCAGACATTGATCGCATATTCTATTCTCTCTAGGCTGCCAGGATTTCTTGTATCTGCCTTTTTCAATTTCCAGTTGGTGGTCGCTTAGTCTGTACCTGGTGAGGGTCTGTCTCTGTTTTGTGTCTCTGATGGTCGTGAGGTAGTCTGCCAGTTTATATTCTCTTTTTAGGGCCCGGTAACATTCTAATCTGCTTTGGCTTTCGGTTATTTTGTTCCAATGTTCCAGGTAGGTTTCTTTGCATTTTTTAATGATTTGGTTCACTCGGATTGGTGTTTGGGCGGCTGTGTTGGTCTGGGGCTGGTCAGGGTCCGGCTGAGTACTTAGTTTCCGTAGCAGCTGACTCAGGGGACTCTTTTCTGGGTTTAGCTCTTGGGTCTGAAAGGCTTTGAAATGAAGGGTGTCTGGGGAGCTAGATTTGAGGTGATTTAGGAAGTTTAGTGCTCGTTTTTGGATGTTTATTATCAGTGGGTATCTGCCTAGTTCGGCTCTGCATGCATTTGTTGGCGTTTTCCTTTGGGTGCGAAGGATGCTTCGGCAGAATTCTGCATGTAGGGCTTCTATTGTATGTTTTTCCCATTTAGTGTAGCTTTGGTGATTTAGCGGGCCCCATACTTCACTACCGTACAGTGCAATGGGCAGGATTATGCTGTCAAATATTTTGAGCCAGATTTTGATTGGGATTTGGATGTTGTAGAATTTTCTTTTTATTGCATATAGGGCTCTTCGGGCTTTTTCTTTTAGTGCATTCACTGCTATGCTGAAGCTCCCTGATGCTGTAATAGTTAGACCAAGGTAGGTGTAGCTCATAGTGTGTCCTATAGTGGTATCACTGAGGGTAAACTGGTATTTGTTTTCCTGACATCTGGGCCTTTTTTGAAAAATCATGATGTTGGTTTTCTTTAGATTTACTGTTAGAGCCCAATTTTGGCAGTATTTGTCGAGTAGGTCTAGTTGTTGCTGTAATCCCTGTTCTGTGGGAGACAGCAGAACCAGGTCGTCCGCATAGAACAGGGATTTCACTTCTCCATCTAGGAGACGGAGACCTGGTGACTCGCTTTGCTCCAGCATGTCTGCTAATTCATTTATGTATATGTTGAACAGGGTCGGGCTCAAATTGCAGCCCTGCCGGACGCCTCTTCTCTGGGTGAAGAAATCGGTGCGTTTGTCTCCAATTTTGACCCCGCATTTGTTTTTCAGATACATTGATTTAATAAGGTCATAGACTTTGCCCCCTATTCCACATTGAAGAAGTTTATAATAGAGCCCTTCGTGCCATATAGAGTCAAAGGCTTTCTTGAAGTCGATGAAACAGGCGAATATTTTCCCATTTTTTGTTTGGTGTATATGTTTTTCAATGAGGGTGTGAAGGGTATAGATCTCTCTCTCTCACTCCCAATCTATCTCTCTCTCACACTCCCAATCTCTCTCTCTCTCACACTCCCAATCTCTCTCTCTCTCACACTCCCAATCTCCCTCTCTCTCTCACACTCCCAATCTGTCTCTCTCTCTCTCACACTCCAAGACTCTCTCTCTCTCTCTCTCTCTCACTCCCAATCTATCTCTCTCTCACACTCCCAATCTCTCTCTCTCTCACACTCCCAGACACTCTCTCTCTCTCTCTCTCTCTCGCTCCCAGTATCTCTCCCTCTCACACTCCCAGTCTCTCTCTCTCTCTCTCACACACACACTCCCACTCTCTCTCTCACACTCCCAGTCTCTCTCTCTCTCTCTCACACACTCTCTCTCTCTCTCTCTCTCACACTCCCAGTCTCTCTCTCTCTTTCTCTCTCACACTCTCTCTCTCTCTCGCTCCCGGTCTCTCTCCCACTCCCAGTCTCTCTCTTTCTCTCTCACACACTCCCACTCTCTCTCTCTCTCTCTCTCTCACCCCCACTCTCTCTCTCTCTCACCCACTCCCAGTCTCTCTCTCTCTCTCTCACTCCCAGTCCCTCTCTCTCACACTCCCAGTCTCTCTCTCTCACACTCCCAGTCTCTCTCTCTCTCTCTCACACTCCCAGTCTCTCTCTCTCTCTCACACACACTCCCACTCTCTCTCTCTCTCTCTCTCGCACACTCCCAATCTCTCTCTCTATCACACTCCCACTCTGCCTCTCTCTCTCTCTCATTCCCAGTCTCTCTCTCTCACACACTCCCAGTCTCTCTCTCACTCTCACACACTCCCAGTCTCTCTCTCTCTCTCTCTCTCACACACACTCCCACTCTCTCTCTCTCTCTCACACACTCCCACTCTCACTCTCTCTCTCACACACTCAAACTCTCTCTCTCTCTCACACACTCCCTCTCTCTCTCTCTCTCTCTCACACTCCCACTCTCTCTCTCTCTCTCTCTCACACTCCCACCCTCTCTCTCTCTCTCTCACTCCCACTCACTCTCTCTCTCTCACACTCCCTATCTCTCTCTCACACTCCCAATCTCTCTCTCTCACACTCCCAATCTCTCTCTCTCTCTCACTCCCAGTCTCTCTCTCTCTCACACTCGCAGTCTCTCTCTCTCTCACACTGCCAATCTCTCTCTCACACTCCCAATCTCTCTCTCACACTTCCAGTCACTCTCTCTCACAGACTCCCAGTCTCTCTCTGTCACACTCGCAATCTCTCTCTCTCACACTCCGATTCTCTCTCTCACACTCCCTATCTCTCTCTCTCTCACACTCCCAATCTCTCTCTCTCTCACACTCCCAATCTGTCTCTCTCTCTCTCACACTCCAAGACTCTCTCTCTCTCTCTCTCTCACTCCCAATCTATCTCTCTCTCACACTCCCAATCTCTCTCTCTCTCACACTCCCAATCTCTCTCTCTCTCACACTCCCAATCTCTCTCTCTCTCTCACACTCCCAATCTGTCTCTCTCTCTCTCACACTCCAAGACTCTCTCTCTCTCTCTCTCTCTCACTCCCAATCTATCTCTCTCTCACACTCCCAATCTCTCTCTCCCTCACACTCCCAGTCTCTCTCTCTCTCTCTCTCGCTCCCAGTCTCTCCCTCTCACACTCCCAGTCTCTCTCTCTCTCACACACACACTCCCACTCTCTCTCTCTCTCTCTCTCTCTCACACACTCCCAGTCTCTCTCTCACACTCCCAGTCTCTCTCTCTCTCTCACACACACTCAATTCAATTCAATTCAATTCAAATGCTTTATTGGCATGAAAGTTTACAGAGAACCATATTGCCAAAGCTTACATATCAAAAAGGTACAGTTTTCCAACATTCTGTAGTTGTCAATCGATTTGACATTTGTTGGGTACATACAATATTACTTTTAAACAATATTAATTTTAAACAGTCTTACTTTTAAACAGTCCTCAGGTTGTGACATGTTGTTACATATTTGACCCCAAGGTATGGTCTGTCTCCTTCTCCCAGGACTAATCTCAATTTTGACAGGTCATCCAATTCCTTGAAATCTGGGGTTGTTTGGCTTAGCTTGTTGAATAATATGTTTCTTGATGTGTTGAATTTTTTGCATTTTAGGAGGAAATGCATTTCTGTTTCAACCTCGCCGGCCAGACATTGATCGCATATTCTATTCTCTCTAGGCTGCCAGGATTTCTTGTATCTGCCTTTTTCAATTTCCAGTTGGTGGTCGCTTAGTCTGTACCTGGTGAGGGTCTGTCTCTGTTTTGTGTCTCTGATGGTCGTGAGGTAGTCTGCCAGTTTATATTCTCTTTTTAGGGCCCGGTAACATTCTAATCTGCTTTGGCTTTCGGTTATTTTGTTCCAATGTTCCAGGTAGGTTTCTTTGCATTTTTTAATGATTTGGTTCACTCGGATTGGTGTTTGGACGGCTGTGTTGGTCTGGGGCTGGTCAGGGTCCGGCTGAGTACTTAGTTTCTGTAGCAGCTGACTCAGGGGACTCTTTTCTGGGTTTAGCTCTTGGGTCTGAAAGGCTTTGAAATGAAGGGTGTCTGGGGAGCTAGATTTGAGGTGATTTAGGAGGTTTAGTGCTCGTTTTTGGATGTTTATTATCAGTGGGTATCTGCCTAGTTCGGCTCTGCATGCATTTGTTGGCGTTTTTCTTTGGGTGCGAAGGATGCTTCGGCAGAATTCTGCATGTAGGGCTTCTATTGTGTGTTTTTCCCATTTAGTGTAGCTTTGGTGATTTAGCGGGCCCCATACTTCACTACCGTACAGTGCAATGGGCAGGATTATGCTGTCAAATATTTTGAGCCAGATTTTGATTGGGATTTGGATGTTGTAGAATTTTCTTTTTATTGCATATAGGGCTCTTCGGGCTTTTTCTTTTAGTGCATTCACTGCTATGCTGAAGCTCCCTGATGCTGTAATAGTTAGACCAAGGTAGGTGCAGCTCATAGTGTGTCCTATAGTGGTATCACTGAGGGTAAACTGGTATTTGTTTTCCTGACATCTGGGCCTTTTTTGAAAAATCATGATGTTGGTTTTCTTTAGATTTACTGTTAGAGCCCAATTTTGGCAGTATTTGTCGAGTAGATCTAGTTGTTGCTGTAATCCCTGTTTGTGGGGGACAGCAGAACCAGGTCGTCCACATAGAACAGGGATTTCACTTCTCCATCAAGGAGACGGAGACCTGGTGACTCGCTTTGCTCCAGCATGTCTGCTAATTCATTTATGTATATGTTGAACAGGGTCGGGCTCAAATTGCAGCCCTGCCGGACGCCTCTTCTCTGGGTGAAGAAATCGGTGCGTTTGTCTCCAATTTTAACCCCGCATTTGTTTTTCAGATACATTGATTTAATAAGGTCATAGACTTTGCCCCCTATTCCACACTGAAGAAGTTTATAATAGAGCCCTTCGTGCCATATAGAGTCAAAGGCTTTCTTGAAGTCGATGAAACAGGCGAATATTTTCCCATTTTTTGTTTGGTGTATATGTTTTTCAATGAGGGTGTGTAGGGTATAGATATGGTCGGCGGTGCGGTGTTTTGGGAGAAAGCCTATTTGGTTTTTTCTGAGGATATTATGTTTGTTAAGGAAATCAAGTAATCTACTATTTAGAATACTGCAGAATAACTTCCCTGGACAACTGTTGACACAGATGCCGTGGTAGTTATTTGGGTCTGATTTGTTTCCGCTTTTATATGTGGGGGAGATTAGTCCTTGGCACCAGATATCGGGAAAACAGCCTGAACGTAATATGATGTTGAATAATTTGAGTACCGCACCCTGCATCTCCATATTGCTGAACTTGAGCATTTCATTTTTGATGTTGTCTGGGCCACAGGCTTTCTTTAGGTGGAGAGATTTTGTTTTTGTGGCCAGTTCTTTCCATGTGATTGGGGAGTCTAGAGGGTTTTGGTTGTCTTTAATTGTTGCTTCTAATGTGTGGAGTTTTTCTGTGACCTGATGTTGACTTGGGTTTGTTTCGTTTATTGGGATGTCTTTGTAGAGGTTTTCAAAATGTGTTCTCCAGATGTCGCCATCTTGGATTGGTAATGCTTGCAATTGTGTTGTACTCAGGTTATTCCACATTTCCCAGAATTGTTTTGGATTGGTGGAGTTTTCAATTTCTTCGAGTATTTTGTGGGTATAGTTTTGTGTTTTGTTCCTAATGGTGTGTTTATATCTTTTGAGGGTTTCATTGTATCTAGTACGTAGGTCCGGATTGTTTGGTTGCCGATGCTTTTGGTTTGATATTTTTCTCAGGTCTTTTCTGGCATTTTTGCATTCGTGGTCAAACCATTTCTTATTTTTATTTTGTCTTTTGTGACGCTTCCTCTTCTGTTTCACGAGGTCGGCTTTTACAGCTGCCTCATGGAAGATCATATTTATATCCTCTATGGCCATGTTTACAGCATCTCTGGTGATCTCATATAGATTTTCTTTAAATTTTGAAATTTTACTTGTGAGATCAGGTGAATTTAGTGCTGTGATGAATTTATCTCCACTGTCTGGGGCCCATCTGTATGTCTGGTTTATTTTATGTAGCTTACTGGGTTCCTTTTTTGTGTCTGTAGTTTGGGCAGAAAATTTAAGGTACACATTTATTTGGTTATGGTCTGAGAGGGGGGATTGCTGCCTGACAGTGAATGCGTTGATATCGCAGGGGTCCAGGTCAGTGATTGTATAATCCACCACACTAGACCCAAGAGTTGAGGAATATGTGAGTCTCCCTAAGGAGTCCCCTCTGAACCTACCGTTAACTATGTACAGGCCTAAGGCTCGGCAGAGTTGCACTACCTCCCTACCGCTTTTATTTATTTCACAATCGAGGTTGTTCCGGTTTGCAATGGCTGGTGTGACATATAGAGGGGTCTGGCCAAACACATGGTTGTTGCCCTGTGGGTCTATGAAGTCAGGTTCACATCCGGTCCTTGCATTTAGGTCCCCACATAGTAGCACCTTTCCTTGGGCCTGGAAATGGCTGATTTCCATGTGGAGAGTGTCAAATATCTCCTCTTCAAAATATGGCGATTCTATTGGAGGTATGTAGATCGCACATAAGTAAACATCGTTTTTTGCTATTCCTATATTTTAATCTAATTTTAGCCATACGTGTGATTTTCCCTGTTTTATCGGTGAGATGTGTTTGTTCAGTTCTCCTTTATACCACACCAGATTTCCCCCGGAGGTTCTGCCCTTGCGTGTCTTAGTGTTCTTTACTGAGGGCACAATGATTTCATGGTACATTGGAGGACAGTGGGTCGGCATGTCCTTTTGGCACCATGTTTCTGTTAACACAATTATATCAATGTCTTTTATAGCTTTTAGGAATTCAGGGTCTGTACTCTTCATCCCAAAAGTTGAGGAGCGGAGGCCCTGGATATTCCAGCAGCTTATGTGGAAAGAACGCATTTATATAGTTCAAAAAAAACGAAATAAAATGGACCTATTTTGTGGGATGAGTGTGGAAACACTATTTTCTATAATGCTAAATGATGATTTAGTATAAATTTCATGAGGCATGCACATATAGCTATCTAATAATAGTAATAATAATGATAAGATAACAATAATGATAATGATAAATAACAATATTAATAATTTAGTGCATTCCTCTCCAGCTTCCTATCAGGCTGTTCATCATCGTCATGATCTTTCTCAGTTCTTGGTCTACAGTCTGTGGTCTAGAGGGGGGTCTTGGGTCAGGTATAAAAGCACGGTTCTGTTGTTGGTTTTGTATAGGGGGGTGGGGGACATTGGTGGTCCTGTTTGGGTTACGGCTCCCAATGGTAGAGGGGGTGGGAGGGCTGCGTCTTTTGGCAGTGTTTATGAGGTTTCTTGCGAAGACCCACATCCGCTGTTTGAGTAGATGTATTTCGTCATAGAGATCCCTTGTGTTGATGTTTGGATGATGGGCCAGGTAGACGTTGGGGAAGACAGAACATCTCGTGTCGATCTCCCTGTTGGTGTTGTGGATTATATAGGCTGGGGTGTCCTTTCTGGGCAGTAGTGTGGAGATCACGATCCGCGCCTCGGGGAATTCCTTGCTGGCCTTTTCCGCCATCCTGCTCACCGCCCTAGCAGTGCCTTCCTGTAGGGTGCGTAGGTCGTTTGTGCCTGTGTGGATCACAAGCCATTTGGGGCTTCCAAGGGATTCTTTGTTCAGGATCTTCATTGCATGGTCTGTGTTGCTGCACCATTTTTTCAGGACTTGATGACCTGGGAACAGCCTCTGGGGGTCCAGAAACTTTCCGTTGGAGTCAGTCAGCAGGACTGCCTGAGGGGCTGGTTTTTCAGACTGGGTAGCAGTAGTCTGGGCAGGACTCGACTGATGGCTGGTTGTTGGCTGGGTTTCTGGGATATGTTGTGTGGCAGGAGCAGGGTTTGAGGCTTTCGGTGTGTCCTCGTGTGGGGGGGCATCTGACGGGTTCTGTGTCCCTGTGTGTGAAGACTGGGTAGCGGTAGTCTGGGCAGGACTCGACTGAGGGCTGGTTGTTGGCTGGGTTTCTGGGATAAGCTGTGTGGCAGGAGCGGGGTTTGTGGCTTTCGGTGTGTCCTCGTGTGGGGTGGCATCCGACGGGTTCTGTGTCCTTGTGTGTGTTGTTTTTTGGACCTTAAGAGGTTTGTGTTGCCTGCTTAGCCTTTCTACGGCCTCCATCATTTTGTTTAGCTGGGTATGGAGTTCTTTGATCTTATTTCTTTGTTCCTCTACGGTCTTTCTCAGCTTGTGGATGGTGGACTCGTTTTCCGTTTTCAGCTGTTTGAGTTCCTCCGTCCAGTTCTTGGCCTGTGTTTCTCTGTATTCGTTGAATTCGAGTTCTAGTTTGGACAGACTCTCTTTCAGCAGTTTGTTTGCGTTGAGAGGTGTGGGAGGGGTGGAGATGGTCAGGGAGGTGTGTGTCTCTGCTGGACTCTCTTCTTCTTCCTCCGCTTGGCTCTCATCATCCTCTGTTCGACTCTCTTTTGCCTCCTGTCCATTGGTCCTATTTGTGTCTGCCTTAGTTTTCAACTGGGGGAATTCCTTTTAGAAGGAGTCCAGATTTTCTACATTCCCCTGTATCATGATCTTTCCTTTTTTGTTGTAGTAGCTTATGGTTAGCAGGGGGTCATCTTTATCTAGATTTCCATCTTTACATATTTTCAGTCTGCCTCCACTGCCAATACCTTCGCTGGAGACGTATGCGTAGTATTTTTGTAAAGTCTCCTTCCATGAGGGAACGGAGTCGGTGTACAATATGAGGTTGTTCTTCGTCTTAATCCCTTTGTGTGTGGTATAGTCAACGTAGAGGACCTCTGGGTTACTTTTTAGTGTTATGTCCTTGTGTTTTTCCTTTGCTTTATTTTTTGTGCATTGCTCAGGATATTTCATTTCCCTGCTCATTGTAGTCGTTTGTTTTGTCTCAGGTAGATAACTTTTTTTTTTTCTCTTTTTTGTGTCGTGTTCCACCTTATCCCACTTTTAGGTCCAAAATTGAGAGTTTTTCAGGGGTTCATCTTTGATATAGCTGCTCTTAAAAGTTTCTCTCTCTCTCTCTCTCACAGGTTCCTGGTTCGGGTTGTTTATCGTTTCTCTCGGGTTTCTATTCCTTTTTTCTCGCGGGTTTGTTGTTCTTTTTCTAGGTTAATTAAATTTAGGTAGATCGAGGTAAAGCTTTTTTCCTCCGGACCCGGAGTTTTTCTCTCTCTCCTCGCGTCGGTCTCAGGCTGTTTCTGCTCTGGTCCCAGCCCCTCGGCTCGGCTGTGCAGTCCCGGCCCGGTGTTTGTCCGAGTTTCTCCGACCCCGGAGTTTCTCGGGTTTCAGGCCCCGGGCTTGCTCGCTCTCCGGGCTTCTGCCCTGGTCCCAGCCTCTCGGATCGGCTGTGCTGTCCCGGCCCGGTGTTTGTCCGAGTTTCTCCGATCCCGGAGTTTCTCGGGTTTCAGGCCCCGGGCGTGCTCGCTCTCCGGGCTTCTGCCCTGGTCCCAGCCCCTCGGCTCGGCTGTGCAGTCCCGGCCCGGTGTTTGTCCGAGTTTCTCCGACCCCGGAGTTTCTCGGGTTTCAGGCCCCGGGCTTGCTCTCTCTCCGGGCTTCTGCCCTGGTCCCAGCCCCTCGGCTCGGCTGTGCAGTCCCGGCCCGGCCCGGTGTTTGTCCGAGTTTCTCCGACCCCGGAGTTTCTCGGGTTTCAGGCCCCGGGCTTGCTGGCTCTCCAGGCCCGACAGTCCCGACCCGATCCGGCATCCCTACCTCTCCACTCGCCTCTTTGACTGGCTCGGGCCGCTCCTCCCGGTCTGGGTCTACTCCTGTTGCTGCTCGCTCTCCTTCTCTCCGGTGCCCGGTTCCTCGGGCCTTTCTCCGGCTTCAGGCTCCGTGCTCCGGTTGCTGCTCGGGCTCTGCTGTGGTGCTTCAGGCTCCGTGTTCCTGCTGCTGCTCGGGCTCAGCTTTGCTGCATCATTGTCCAGGTTTTTTCCCGGATTTATTTTTCTCTTTCTCGCTATCGTATCTTTTTTCGGGTTTTTTTTTTTTTCCTCTTTGACGCTCTTTTGGCGCTCTTTTTTTCCTCGGTTTTCTTAGATGTTGAAACTAAACTAAACTTAAACTTAAAACTACACTAAACTTAGCTAACTTAGACTAAAGTTAAATTTAAACTTTAGAGCTTTTTTAAACTTTTTTTTCCCACTTAGATGGCTAAATTCGGCAGCCCATCTTCAGCGTGGCTCTCTCTCTCTCTGTCTCTCTCTCTCCAAGTCTCTCTCTCTCACATTCCCAGTCTCTCTCTCTCACTCACTCCCAATCTCTCTCTCTCTCTCACACTCCCAATCTCTCTCTCTCTCACAATCCCAATCTCTCTCTCTCACATTCCCAATCTCTCTCTCTCTCACACTCCCAATCTCTCTCTCTCTCACTCCCAGTCTCTCGCTCTCTCACACTCCCAATCTCTCTCTCTCTCACTCCCAGTCTCTCTCTCTCACACTCCCAATCTCTCTCTCTCTCACACTCCCAATCTCTCTCTCACACTTCCAGTCACTCTCTCTCACACACTCCCAGTCTCTCTCTCTCACACACTCCCAGTCTCTCTCCCTCTCACACTCCCAATCTCTCTGTCTCTCACACTCCCAATCTCTCTCTCTCTCTCACATTCCCATCTCTCTCTCTCACATTCCCAATCTCCCTCTCTCTCACACTCCCAATCTCTCTCTCTCTCACTCCCAGTCTCTATCTCTCTCACACTCCCAATCTCTCTCTCTCTCTCACACTACCAATCTCGCTCTCTCACACTCCCAATCTCTCTCTCACACTCGCAGTCTCTCTCTCTCACACACTCCCAATCTCTCTCTCTCTCACACTCCCGATCTCTCTCTCTCTCTCTCTCATACTCCCAATCCCTCTCTCTCTCACACTCCCAATTTCTCTCTCTCTCACACTCCCAATCTCTCTCTCTCTCTCACTCCCAATCTCTCTCTCTCTCACACTCCCAATCTCTCTCTCTCTCACACTCCCAATCTCTCTCTCTCACACACTCCCAATCTCTCTCTCTCACTCACTCCCAATCTCTCTCTCTCTCACACTCCCAATCTCTCTCTCTCTCACACTCCCAATCTCTCTCTCTGACACTCCCAGTCTCTCTCTCTCACATTCCCAGTCTCTCTCTCTCACACTCCCAGTCGCTCTCTCTCTCACACTCCCAATCTCTCTCTCTCTCACACTCCCAATCTCTCTCTCTCTCTCACACTCCCAATCTCTATCTCTCTCACACTCCCAATCTCTCTCCCTCTCACACTCCCAATCTCTCTCTCTCTCACACTCCCAATCTCTCTCTCTCTCACACTCCCAATCTCTCTCTCTCTCACACTCCCAATCTCTCACTCTCACACACTCCCAATCTCTATCTCTCTCACACTCCCAATCTCTCTCTCTCTCACACTCCCAATCTCTCTCTCACACACACTCCCAATCTCTCTCTCTCTCACACTCCCAATCTCTATCTCTCTCACACTCCCAATCTCTATCTCTCACACACTCCCAAACTCTCTCTCACACACACTCCCAATCTCTCTCTCTCTCACACTCCCAATCTCTCTCACTCTCTCACACTCCCAATCTCTCTCTCTCTCACACTCCCAATCTCTATCTCTCACACACTCCCAATCTCTCTCTCACACACACTCCCAATCTCTCTCTCTCTCACACTCCCAATCTCTCTCTCTCTCTCTCACACTCCCAATCTCTCACTCTCACACACTCCCAGTCTCTCTCTCTCTCTCTCACACTCCCAATCTCTCTCTCTCTCACACTCCCAATCTCTCTCTCTCTCACTCCCAGTCTCTCTCTCTCTCGCACTCCCAATCTCTCTCTCTCTCACACTCTCGGTCTCTCTCTCTCTCACACTCCCAATCTCACTCTCTCTCACACTCCCAATCTCTCTCTCTCTCTCTCACACACCCAATCTCTCTCTCTCTCACACTCCCAATCTCTCTCTCTCTCACACTCCCAATCTCTCTCTCTCTCACACTCCCAGACTCTCTTTCTCTCACACTCCCAATCTCTCTCTCTCTCACACTCCCAGACTCTCTCTCTCTCTCTCACTCACTCCCAATCTCTCTCTCACACTCCCAATCTCTCTCTCTCTCACACTCCCAATCTCTCCCTCTCTCACACTCCCAATCTCTCTCTCTCTCACACTCCCAGTCTCTCTCTCTCTCACACTTCCCATCTCACTCTCACACTCCCAATCTCTCTCTCACACTCCCAATCCCTCTCTCTCTCACACTCCCAATCTCTCTCTCTCACACTCCCAATCTCTCTCTCTCTCACACTCCCAATCTCTCTCTCTCTCACACTCCCAGCCTCTCTCTCTCTCACACTCCCAATCTCTCTCTCTCTCACACTCCCAATCCCTCTCTCTCTCACACTCCCAATCTCTCTCTCTCTCACACTCCCAATCTCTCTCTCTCTCACGCTCCCAATCTCTCTCTCTCTCACACTCCCAGTCTCACTCTCTCACACTTCCAGTCTCTCTCTCATCCCCAATCTCTCTCTCTTTCTCTTCTCCCCCCCCAATCTCTTTCTCTCTTCTCCCCCAGTCTCTATCTCTCTCTCTCTCTCTCCCCCAGTTTCTCTCTCTCTCTCACCTTGTCTCTCTCTCCTTCCCCCTCTCTCTGTCTCTCTCCTTCACCCCCTCTCTCTCTCTCCTTCCCCCTCTCTCTCTCCTTCCCCCCTCTCTTTCCTTCCCTCTCTCTCTTTCCCTCTCTCTCTCCTTCCCTCTCTCTCTCTCTGCTTCCCTCTCCCTCTCTATCTCCTTCCCCCCTCCCTCCTTCCCCCTCTCTCTCTCCTTCCCTCTCTCTCTCTCCCTCTCTCTCTCCTCCCCTCTCTCTCTGTCTCTCTCTCCTTCCCTCTCTCTCTGAAACTCTCTCCTTCCCTCTCTCTCTCTCTCTCTCTCTCTCTCCTTCCCACCCTCTCTCCTTCCCTCTCTCTCTCTGCTTCCCTCTCTCTCACTCCTTCCCTCTCTCTCTCCTTCCATCTCTCTCTCTCTCTCCTTCCATCTCTCTCTCTCCTTCCCTGTCTCTCTCTCACACTCACACTCTCTCTCTCTCTCTCACACACTCCCACTCTCTCTCTCTATCACACTCCCAGTCTCTCTCTCTCTCTCACACTCCCAGTCTCTCTCTCTCTCTCACACCCACTCCCAGCCTCTCTCTCTCTCACATACTCCCAGTCTCTCTCTCTCACACTCTCACACTCTCTCTGTCTCTCTCTCACACACTCCCAATCTCTCTCTCTCTCTCTCACACTCCCACTCTCTCTCTCTCTCTCACACTCCCAGTCTCTCTCTCTCTCACACACTCCCAGTCTCTCTCTCTCACACACTCGCAGTCTCTCTCTCTCTCACACACACTCCCAGTCTCTCTCTCTCTCTCTCTCACACACACTCCCACTCTCTCTCTCTCTCTCTCACACTCCCAATCTCTCTCTCTCTCACACTCCCAGCCTCTCTCTCTCTCACACTCCCAATCTCTCTCTCTCTCACACTCCCAATCCCTCTCTCTCTCACACTCCCAATCTCTCTCTCTCTCACACTCCCAATCTCTCTCTCTCTCACGCTCCCAATCTCTCTCTCTCTCACACTCCCAATCTCTCTCTCTCTCTCACACTCCCAGTCTCACTCTCTCACACTTCCAGTCTCTCTCTCATCCCCAATCTCTCTCTCTTTCTCTTCTCCCCCCCCAATCTCTTTCTCTCTTCTCCCCCAGTCTCTATCTCTCTCTCTCTCTCTCCCCCAGTTTCTCTCTCTCTCTCACCTTGTCTCTCTCTCCTTCCCCCTCTCTCTGTCTCTCTCCTTCACCCCCTCTCTCTCTCTCCTTCCCCCTCTCTCTCTCCTTCCCCCCTCTCTTTCCTTCCCTCTCTCTCTTTCCCTCTCTCTCTCCTTCCCTCTCTCTCTCTCTGCTTCCCTCTCCCTCTCTATCTCCTTCCCCCCCTCCCTCCTTCCCCCTCTCTCTCTCCTTCCCTCTCTCTCTCTCCCTCTCTCTCTCCTCCCCTCTCTCTCTGTCTCTCTCTCCTTCCCTCTCTCTCTGAAACTCTCTCCTTCCCTCTCTCTCTCTCTCTCTCTCTCCTTCCCACCCTCTCTCCTTCCCTCTCTCTCTCTGCTTCCCTCTCTCTCACTCCTTCCCTCTCTCTCTCCTTCCATCTCTCTCTCTCTCTCCTTCCATCTCTCTCTCTCCTTCCCTGTCTCTCTCTCACACTCACACTCTCTCTCTCTCTCTCACACACTCCCACTCTCTCTCTCTATCACACTCCCAGTCTCTCTCTCTCTCTCACACTCCCAGTCTCTCTCTCTCTCTCACACCCACTCCCAGCCTCTCTCTCTCTCACATACTCCCAGTCTCTCTCTCTCACACTCTCACACTCTCTCTGTCTCTCTCTCACACACTCCCAATCTCTCTCTCTCTCTCTCACACTCCCACTCTCTCTCTCTCTCTCACACTCCCAGTCTCTCTCTCTCTCACACACTCCCAGTCTCTCTCTCTCACACACTCGCAGTCTCTCTCTCTCTCACACACACTCCCAGTCTCTCTCTCTCTCTCTCTCACACACACTCCCACTCTCTCTCTCTCTCTCTCACACTCCCAATCTCTCTCTCTCTCTCTCACACTCCCAATCTCTCACTCTCACACACTCCCAGTCTCTCTCTCTCTCACACTCCCAATCTCTCTCTCTCTCACACTCCCAATCTCTCTCTCTCTCACACTCCCAATCTCTCTCACTCTCTCACTCCCAGTCTCTCTCTCTCTCACACTCCCAATCTCTCTCTCTCTCACACTCTCGGTCTCTCTCTCTCACACTCCCAATCTCTCTCTCTCTCACACTCCCAATCTCTCTCTCTCTCTCACACACCCAATCTCTCTCTCTCTCACACTCCCAATCTCTCTCTCTCTCACACTCCCAGACTCCCTTTCTCTCACACTCCCAATCTCTCTCTCTCTCACACTCCCAGACTCTCTCTCTCTCTCTCACTCACTCCCAATCTCTCACTCACACTCCCAATCTCTCTCTCTCTCACACTCCCAATCTCTCCCTCTCTCACACTCCCAATCTCTCTCTCACACTCCCAATCTCTCTCTCTCACACTCCCAATCCCTCTCTCTCTCACACTCCCAATCCCTCTCTCTCTCACACTCCCAATCTCTCTCTCTCTCACACTCCCAATCTCTCTCTCTCTCACACTCCCAATCTCTCTCTCTCTCACACTCCCAGTCTCTCTCTCTCTCTCACACTCCCAATCTCTCTCTCTCTCACACTCCCAATCTCTCTCTCTCTCACACTCCCAATCTCTCTCTCTCTCACACTTCCAATCTCTCTCTCTCTCACACTCCCAATCTCTCTCTCTCTCACACTCCCAATCAATTCAATTCAATTCAATTCAATTCAAATGCTTTATTGGCACGAAAGTTTACAGAGAACCATATTGCCAAAGCTTACATTGCAAAAAGGTACAGTTTTCCAACATTCTGTTGGCGTCAATCGATTTGACATTTGTTGGGTACATACAATATTACTTTTAAACAATATTAATTTTAAACAGTCTTTCTACTTCATTTGGTACGTTCAATATTAATTTTAAACAGTCTTAATTTTAAACAGTCCTCAGGTTGTGACATGTTGTTACATATTTGGCCCCAAGGTATGGTCTGTCTCCTTCTCCCAGGACTAATCTCATTTTTGACAGGTCATCCAATTCCTTGAAATCTGGGGTTGTTTGGCTTAGCTTGTTGAATAATATATTTCTTGATGTGTTGAATTTTTCGCATTTTAGGAGGAAATGCATTTCTGTTGCAACCTCGCCGGCCAGACATTGATCGCATATTCTATTCTCTCTAGGCTGCCAGGATTTCTTGTATCTGCCTTTTTCAATTTCCAGTTGGTGGTCGCTTAGTCTGTACCTGGTGAGGGTCTGTCTCTGTTTTGTGTCTCTGATGGTCGTGAGGTAGTCTGCCAGTTTATATTCTCTTTTTAGGGCCCGGTAACATTCTAATCTGCTTTGGCTTTCGGTTATTTTGTTCCAATGTTCCAGGTAGGTTTCTTTGCATTGTTTAATGATTTGGTTCACTCGGATTGGTGTTTGGACGGCTGTGTTGGTCTGGGGCTGGTCAGGGTCCGGCTGAGTACTTAGTTTCAGTAGCAGCTGACTCAGGGGACTCTTTTCTGGGTTTAGCTCTTGGGTCTGAAAGACTTTGAAATGAAGGGTGTCTGGGGAGCTAGATTTGAGGTGATTTAGGAAGTTTAGTGCTCGTTTTTGGATGTTTATTATCAGTGGGTATCTGCCTAGTTCGGCTCTGCATGCATTTGTTGGCGTTTTTCTTTGGGTGCGAAGGATGCTTCGGCAGAATTCTGCATGTAGGGCTTCTATTGTGTGTTTTTCCCATTTAGTGTAGCTTTGGTGATTTAGCAGGCCCCATACTTCACTACCGTACAGTGCAATGGGCAGGATTATGCTGTCAAATATTTTGAGCCAGATTTTGATTGGGATTTGGATGTTGTAGAATTTTCTTTTTATTGCATATAGGGCTCTTCGGGCTTTTTCTTTTAGTGCATTCACTGCTATGCTGAAGCTCCCTGATGCTGTAATAGTTAGACCAAGGTAGGTGTAGCTCATAGTGTGTCCTATAGTGGTATCACTGAGGGTAAACTGGTATTTGTTTTCCTGACATCTGGGTCTTTTTTGAAAAATCATGATGTTGGTTTTCTTTAGATTTATTGTTAGAGCCCAATTTTGGCAGTATTTGTCGAGTAGGTCTAGTTGTTGCTGTAATCCCTGTTCTGTGGGGGACAGCAGAACCAGGTCATCCGCATAGAACAGGGATTTCACTTCTCCATCAAGGAGACGGAGACCTGGTGACTCGTTTTGCTCCAGCATGTCTGCTAATTCATTTATGTATATGTTGAACAGGGTCGGGCTCAAATTGCAGCCCTGCCGGATGCCTCTTCTCTGGGTGAAGAAATCGGTGCGTTTGTCTTCAATTTTGACCCCGCATTTGTTTTTCAGATACATTGATTTAATAAGGTCATAGACTTTGCCCCCTATTCCACACTGAAGAAGTTTATAATAGAGCCCTTCATGCCATATAGAGTCCCAATCTCTCTCTCTCTCACACTCCCAATCTCTCTCTCTCTCACACTCCCAATCCCTCTCTCTCTCACACTCCCAATCTCTCTCTCTCTCACACTCCCAATCTCTCTCTCTCTCACGCTCCCAATCTCTCTCTCTCTCACACTCCCAATCTCTCTCTCTCTCTCACACTCCCAGTCTCACTCTCTCACACTTCCAGTCTCTCTCTCATCCCCAATCTCTCTCTCTTTCTCTTCTCCCCCCCAATCTCTTTCTCTCTTCTCCCCCAGTCTCTATTTCTCTCTCTCTCTCTCCCCCAGTTTCTCTCTCTCTCTCACCTTGTCTCTCTCTCCTTCCCCCTCTCTCTGTCTCTCTCCTTCACCCCCTCTCTCTCTCTCCTTCCCCCTCTCTCTCTCCTTCCCCCCTCTCTTTCCTTCCCTCTCTCTCTTTCCCTCTCTCTCTCCTTCCCTCTCTCTCTCTCTGCTTCCCTCTCCCTCTCTATCTCCTTCCCCCCCTCCCTCCTTCCCCCTCTCTCTCTCCTTCCCTCTCTCTCTCTCCCTCTCTCTCTCCTCCCCTCTCTCTCTGTCTCTCTCTCCTTCCCTCTCTCTCTGAAACTCTCTCCTTCCCTCTCTCTCTCTCTCTCTCTCCTTCCCACCCTCTCTCCTTCCCTCTCTCTCTCTGCTTCCCTCTCTCTCACTCCTTCCCTCTCTCTCTCCTTCCATCTCTCTCTCTCTCTCCTTCCATCTCTCTCTCTCCTTCCCTGTCTCTCTCTCACACTCACACTCTCTCTCTCTCTCTCACACACTCCCACTCTCTCTCTCTATCACACTCCCAGTCTCTCTCTCTCTCTCACACTCCCAGTCTCTCTCTCTCTCTCTCACACACTCCCAGCCTCTCTCTCTCTCTCTCACACTCTCACACTCTCTCTGTCTCTCTCTCTCACACTCCCAATCTCTCTCTCTCTCTCTCACACTCCCAATCTCTCACTCTCACACACTCCCAGTCTCTCTCTCTCTCACACTCCCAATCTCTCTCTCTCTCACACTCCCAATCTCTCTCTCTCTCACACTCCCAATCTCTCTCTCTCTCTCACTCCCAGTCTCTCTCTCTCTCACACTCCCAATCTCTCTCTCTCTCACACTCTCGGTCTCTCTCTCTCACACTCCCAATCTCTCTCTCTCTCACACTCCCAATCTCTCTCTCTCTCTCTCACACACCCAATCTCTCTCTCTCTCACACTCCCAATCTCTCTCTCTCTCACACTCCCAGACTCCCTTTCTCTCACACTCCCAATCTCTCTCTCTCTCACACTCCCAGACTCTCTCTCTCTCTCTCACTCACTCCCAATCTCTCACTCACACTCCCAATCTCTCTCTCTCTCACACTCCCAATCTCTCCCTCTCTCACACTCCCAATCTCTCTCTCACACTCCCAATCTCTCTCTCTCACACTCCCAATCCCTCTCTCTCTCACACTCCCAATCCCTCTCTCTCTCACACTCCCAATCTCTCTCTCTCTCACACTCCCAATCTCTCTCTCTCTCACACTCCCAATCTCTCTCTCTCTCACACTCCCAGTCTCTCTCTCTCTCTCACACTCCCAATCTCTCTCTCTCTCACACTCCCAATCTCTCTCTCTCTCACACTCCCAATCTCTCTCTCTCTCACACTTCCAATCTCTCTCTCTCTCACACTCCCAATCTCTCTCTCTCTCACACTCCCAATCAATTCAATTCAATTCAATTCAATTCAAATGCTTTATTGGCACGAAAGTTTACAGAGAACCATATTGCCAAAGCTTACATTGCAAAAAGGTACAGTTTTCCAACATTCTGTAGGCGTCAATCGATTTGACATTTGTTGGGTACATACAATATTACTTTTAAACAATATTAATTTTAAACAGTCTTTCTACTTCATTTGGTACGTTCAATATTAATTTTAAACAGTCTTAATTTTAAACAGTCCTCAGGTTGTGACATGTTGTTACATATTTGGCCCCAAGGTATGGTCTGTCTCCTTCTCCCAGGACTAATCTCAATTTTGACAGGTCATCCAATTCCTTGAAATCTGGGGTTGTTTGGCTTAGCTTGTTGAATAATATATTTCTTGATGTGTTGAATTTTTCGCATTTTAGGAGGAAATGCATTTCTGTTTCAACCTCGCCGGCCAGACATTGATCGCATATTCTATTCTCTCTAGGCTGCCAGGATTTCTTGTATCTGCCTTTTTCAATTTCCAGTTGGTGGTCGCTTAGTCTGTACCTGGTGAGGGTCTGTCTCTGTTTTGTGTCTCTGATGGTCGTGAGGTAGTCTGCCAGTTTATATTCTCTTTTTAGGGCCCGGTAACATTCTAATCTGCTTTGGCTTTCGGTTATTTTGTTCCAATGTTCCAGGTAGGTTTCTTTGCATTGTTTAATGATTTGGTTCACTCGGATTGGTGTTTGGACGGCTGTGTTGGTCTGGGGCTGGTCAGGGTCCGGCTGAGTACTTAGTTTCAGTAGCAGCTGACTTAGGGGACTCTTTTCTGGGTTTAGCTCTTGGGTCTGAAAGACTTTGAAATGAAGGGTGTCTGGGGAGCTAGATTTGAGGTGATTTAGGAAGTTTAGTGCTCGTTTTTGGATGTTTATTATCAGTGGGTATCTGCCTAGTTCGGCTCTGCATGCATTTGTTGGCGTTTTTCTTTGGGTGCGAAGGATGCTTCGGCAGAATTCTGCATGTAGGGCTTCTATTGTGTGTTTTTCCCATTTAGTGTAGCTTTGGTGATTTAGCAGGCCCCATACTTCACTACCGTACAGTGCAATGGGCAGGATTATGCTGTCAAATATTTTGAGCCAGATTTTGATTGGGATTTGGATGTTGTAGAATTTTCTTTTTGTTGCATATAGGGCTCTTCGGGCTTTTTCTTTTAGTGCATTCACTGCTATGCTGAAGCTCCCTGATGCTGTAATAGTTAGACCAAGGTAGGTGTAGCTCATAGTGTGTCCTATAGTGGTATCACTGAGGGTAAACTGGTATTTGTTTTCCTGACATCTGGGCCTTTTTTGAAAAATCATGATGTTGGTTTTCTTTAGATTTATTGTTAGAGCCCAATTTTGGCAGTATTTGTCGAGTAGGTCTAGTTGTTGCTGTAATCCCTGTTCTGTGGGGGACAGCAGAACCAGGTCATCCGCATAGAACATGGATTTCACTTCTCCATCAAGGAGACGGAGACCTGGTGACTCGTTTTGCTCCAGCATGTCTGCTAATTCATTTATGTATATGTTGAACAGGGTCGGGCTCAAATTGCAGCCCTGCCGGATGCCTCTTCTCTGGGTGAAGAAATCGGTGCGTTTGTCTTCAATTTTGACCCCGCATTTGTTTTTCAGATACATTGATTTAATAAGGTCATAGACTTTGCCCCCTATTCCACACTGAAGAAGTTTATAATAGAGCCCTTCGTGCCATATAGAGTCCCAATCTCTCTCTCTCTCACACTCCCAATCTCTCTCTCTCTCACACTCCCAATCCCTCTCTCTCTCACACTCCCAATCTCTCTCTCTCTCACACTCCCAATCTCTCTCTCTCTCACGCTCCCAATCTCTCTCTCTCTCACACTCCCAATCTCTCTCTCTCTCTCACACTCCCAGTCTCACTCTCTCACACTTCCAGTCTCTCTCTCATCCCCAATCTCTCTCTCTTTCTCTTCTCCCCCCCAATCTCTTTCTCTCTTCTCCCCCAGTCTCTATTTCTCTCTCTCTCTCTCCCCCAGTTTCTCTCTCTCTCTCACCTTGTCTCTCTCTCCTTCCCCCTCTCTCTGTCTCTCTCCTTCACCCCCTCTCTCTCTCTCCTTCCCCCTCTCTCTCTCCTTCCCCCCTCTCTTTCCTTCCCTCTCTCTCTTTCCCTCTCTCTCTCCTTCCCTCTCTCTCTCTGCTTCCCTCTCCCTCGCTATCTCCTTCCCCCCCTCTCTCCCTCCTTCCCCCTCTCTCTCTCCTTCCCTCTCTCTCTTTCCCTCTCTCTCTCCTTCCCTCTCTCCCTCTCTCTCTCCTCCCCTCTCTCTCTGTCTCTCTCTCCTTCCCTCTCTCTCTGAAACTCTCTCCTTCCCTCTCTCTCTCTCTCCTTCCCACCCTCTCTCCTTCCCTCTCTCTCTCTGCTTCCCTCTCTCTCACTCCTTCCCTCACTCTCTCCTTCCATCTCTCTCTCTCTCCTTCCATCTCTCTCTCTCCTTCACTGTCTCTCTCTCACACTCACACTCTCTCTCTCTCTCACACACTCCCACTCTCTCTCTCTATCACACTCCCAGTCTCTCTCTCTCTCTCACACTCCCAGTCTCTCTCTCTCTCACACACTCCCAGCCTCTCTCTCTCTCACATACTCCCAGTCTCTCTCTCTCACACTCTCCCACTCTCTCTGTCTCTCTCTCACACACTCCCAATCTCTCTCTCTCTCTCTCTCACACTCCCACTCTCTCTCTCTCTCTCACACTCCCAGTCTCTCTCTCTCTCACACACTCCCAGTCTCTCTCTCTCACACTCTCCCACTCTCTCTGTCTCTCTCTCACACACTCCCAATCTCTCTCTCTCTCTCTCTCACACTCCCACTCTCTCTCTCTCTCTCTCACACTCCCAGTCTCTCTCTCTCTCACACACTCCCAATCTCTCTCTCTCTCTCTCTCACACACTCCCACTCTCACACTCTCTCTCTCCCTCTCTCACACACACTCCCAGTCTCTCTCTCTCTCTCTCACACACTCCCACTCTCTCTCTCTCACACTCCCACTCACTCTCTCTCTCTCTCGCCCCCCCCACTCTCTCTCTCTCTCTCACGCACTCCCAGTCTCTCTCACTCTCTCACTCCCTGTCTCTGTCTCTCACACTCCCAATCTCTCTCTCTCACACACTCCCACTCTCTCTCTCTATCACACTCCCAGTCTCTCTCTCTCTCTCACACTCCCAGTCTCTCTCTCTCTCTCACACACTCCCAGCCTCTCTCTCTCTCTCACATACTCCCAGTCTCTCTCTCTCACACTCTCCCACTCTCTCTGTCTCTCTCTCACACACTCCCAATCTCTCTCTCTCTCTCTCACACTCCCACTCTCTCTCTCTCTCTCTCTCACACTCCCAGTCTCTCTCTCTCTCACACACTCCCAGTCTCTCTCTCTCTCACACACTCCCAGTCTCTCTCTCTCTCACACACTCCCAGTCTCTCTCTCTCTCTCTCTCACACACACTCCCACTCTCTCTCTCTCACACACTCCTAATCTCTCTCTCTCTCTCTCACACACTCCCACTCTCACACTCTCTCTCTCCCTCTCTCACACACACTCCCAGTCTCTCTCTCTCTCTCTCTCACACACACCCACTCTCTCTCTCTCACACTCCCACTCACTCTCTCTCTCTCACACACACTCACACTCTCTCTCTCTCTCACCCCCCCACTCTCTCTCTCTCTCACACACTCCCAGTCTCTCTCTCTCTCTCACTCCCTGTCTCTGTCTCTCACACTCCCAATCTCTCTCTCTCTCACACTCCCAGTCTCTCTCTCTCACACTCCCAGTCTCTCTCTCTCACACACTCCCAGTCTCCCTCTCTCTCTCAAACTCCCACTCTCTCTCTCTCTCACACACACTCCCACTCCCACTCTCTCTCTCTCTCTCTCTCTCTCTCTCACACACTCCCACTCTCTCTCTCTATCACACTCCCAGTCTCTCTCTCTCACACTCCCAGTCTCTCTCAGTCTCTCTCTCTCACACACTCGCAGTCTCTCTCCGCTCTCTCTCTCTCTCAAAAACACCCACTCACCTCTCTCTCTCTCTCTCTCTCACACACACTCCCACCACTCCCACACTCTCTCTCTCTCTCTCTCTCTCTCTCTCTCTCTCACACACTCCCTCTCTCTCTCTCTCTCTCTCTCACACTCCCGCTCTGTCTTTCTCTCTCTCACACACTCCCACTCTCTCTCTCTATCACACTCCCAGTCTCTCTCTCTCTCTCACACTCCCAGTCTCTCTCTCTCTCTCACACACTCCCAGCCTCTCTCTCTCTCTCACATACTCCCCAGTTTCTCTCTCTCACACTCTCCCACTCTCTCTGTCTCTCTCTCACACACTCCCAATCTCTCTCTCTCTCTCTCACACTCCCACTCGCTCTCTCTCTCTCTCTCTCTCACACTCCCAGTCTCTCTCTCTCTCACACACTCCCAGTCTCTCTCCTCTCTCACACACACTCCCAGTCTCTCTCTCTCTCACACACTCCCAGTCTCTCTCTCTCTCTCTCCTCACACACACTCCCACTCTCTCTCTCTCACACACTCCTAATCTCTCTCTCTCTCACACACTCCCACTCTCACACTCTCTCTCTCCCTCTCTCACACACACTCCCAGTCTCTCTCTCTCTCTCACACACCACACCCACTCTCTCTCTCTCACACTCCCACTCACTCTCTCTCTCTCACACACACTCACACTCTCTCTCTCTCTCACCCCCCCACTCTCTCTCTCTCTCACACACTCCCAGTCTCTCTCTCTCTCTCACACTCCCTGTCTCTGTCTCTCACACTCCCAATCTCTCTCTCTCTCACACTCCCAGTCTCTCTCTCTCACACTCCCAGTCTCTCTCTCTCACACACTCCCAGTCTCCCTCTCTCTCTCTCAAACTCCCACTCTCTCTCTCTCTCACACACACTCCCCACTCCCACTCTCTCTCTCTCTCTCTCTCTCTCTCTCACACACTCCCACTCTCTCTCTCTATCACACTCCCAGTCTCTCTCTCTCACACTCCCAGTCTCTCTCTCTCACACACTCGCAGTCTCTCTCGCTCTCTCTCTCTCAAAAACACCCACTCCCTCTCTCTCTCTCTCTCTCTCACACACACTCCCACCACTCCCACACTCGTCTCTCTCTCTCTCTCTCTCTCTCTCTCACACACTCCCTCTCTCTCTCTCTCTCTCTCTCACACTCACCGCTCTGTCTTTCTCTCTCTCTCACACTCCCCACTCTCTCTCTCTCACACTCCCACTCTCTCTCTCAATTCAATTCAATTCAATTCAATTCAAATCGCTTTATTAGCATGATAAGGTACATCTTATGTTGCCAAAGCATCGAAAAACATTTATGGTTGAACACATAAACGCAGATCTATTCATACAGTGTATAAACAGATATACCCCTGAGTGTATAAATATACATTCGTATAATTTGTATATACTATTTTCTTAGGTTTACTGGTTGTCCCTCTGTTTATGGCAAGCTTTAACATAGTGAGCCACTAAGGTTACACAGTTTCTCTGTTCCCCTAGTAGGTATGGGAGTTTTTGGTCGTCATTCAAATTTCTGAATTCAGGGCATATTTGTGTGAATTTTTGGTAGAAATTCTCCCTGTTGCCCTGATATTTTCCACAAGCTGTGAGGAAGTGCATCTCTGTCTCCACCACTCCCTGACTGCAGTGAGAGCATATCCTGTCCTCTCTTGGCAGCCGGGTCTATCTGTTTCTGCCTTTTTCGATCGCCAGGCTATGTTCACTAAGTCTGTACCGTGTCAAGGTTTTTCTCAGTTTGCTATCCTTTACCATGGTCAGGTATTCAGCCATGTTGTATTGTCTGTTTAGAGCCAAGTAGCAAATGAGTTTGTTTTGGGTTTTTTGTTGTTTCTGCCCAATATGACAGGTATTTTTCCTTTTGCTTAGTGACAATTGTGTTAGGTCGAATTCTCTGTGCTATGATGTCACTGTCCTGGGGCTGGTTATTGTTAGTAGTGTTAGTGGTTGCTTCACTGAGTCCCAGGACTAGTTGACTGAGGGTATTCTTCTTTATGGTCCTCTCTTGGCATTTCAAGGCTTCGTAATGATAGCAGTGGGGGTTGCTCATTTTTAGGTGTTTCCAAAATTTGGTGGCTCTTTTTTGGATAGTAATTATTAATGGATATTGGCCTAGTTCTGCCCTGCATGCATTGTTTACGGTTTTCCTTTGAGTCCGGAGGATACTTTTACAGAATTCTGCATGTAGGATCTCAATTGGGTGTTTGTGCCATTTTGCAAATTCTTGTTGTGTTAGCGGTCCCCACACCTCACTGCCACAGAGTGCAATTGGTTCAATTACTGATTTAAAAATTTTGAGCCAAATGCTAATTGGGATTTCTATTTGGATTGATCTTTTAATGGCATAGAAAGCCCTTCTAAACTTTCTCTTTCAGTTCATTCACAGCCAGATGAAAAATTTCCCACAGAGCTGATTTTTAAGCCCAAGTATGTGTAGTTAGTGGTTTGTTCAATTTTAGTTGTTCCTAGTGTGAAATTTATTCTGGGTCCCTGATGTCTGGATCTTTGCTGGAACACAAGGACTTTGGTTTTTTGGTGGTTTATTGTCAGGGCCCAGGTCTGACAGAATGACCCCAGCAGATCCAGGTTCTGTTGTAGACCCTCCTTAGTTGGTGACAGCAGAACAAGGTCATCTGCATAGAGGAGGAATTTAACCTTGGATTCATATAGGGTGAGGCCGGGTGCTGTAGATTGTTCAAGTAGTTTTGCCAACTCATTTCTCTCTCTCTCTCTCACTCCCACTCTCTCTCTCTCTCTCTCTCTCTCTCACTCTCACTCTCACTCTCACTCTCTCTCTCTCTCTCTCACACACTCCCACTCTCTCTCTCTCTCACACACTCCCAGTCTCTCTCTCTCTCCCACTCCCAGTCTCTCTCGCTCTCTCTCTCACACACACCCAGTCTCTCTCTCTCCCTCTCTCTCACATTCCAAGTCTCTCTACCTCTCTCTCTCACTCCCAATCTTTCTCTCTCTCTCTCTCTCTCTCTCTCACTCCCAGTCTCTCTCTCTCTCACTCTCAGTCTCTCTCTCTCTCTCTCTCTCTCTCTCTCTCTCACACACACTCCCATTCTCTCTCTCTCTCTCTCACACACTCCCAGTCTCTCTCTCTCTCTCTCTCTCACTCCCAGTCTCTCTCTCTCTCTCACTCCCAATCTCTCTCTCTCACACACACTCCCAGTCTCTCTCTCTCACACACTCCCAGTCTCTCTCTCTCTCTCTCTCTCTCTCACTCCCAGTCTCCCTCTCACACTCCCTCTTTCTCTCTCACACACTCCCAGTCTCTCTCTCTCTCTCTCTCACTCTCAGTCTCTCTCTCTCCCACTCCCAGTCTCTCTCTCTCTCTCTCTCTCTCACTCCCAGTCTCTCTCTCTCACACTTCCAGTCACTCTCTCTCTCAAACTTCCAGTCTCTCTCTCTCTCTCTCTCTCTCTCTCTCACACTCCCAGTCTCTCTCTCTTCCCCCAAGCTCTCTCTCTTTCTCTTCTCCCCCCAATCTCTCTCTCTCTTCTCCCCCAGTCTCTCTCTCTCTCTCTCTCTCTCTCTCTCTCTCCCCCCAGTCTCTCTCTCTCTCTCACCCCATCTCTCTCTCCTTCCCTCTCTCTCTCTCTCTCTCCTTCCCCCTCTCTCTCTCTCTCCTTCCCCCTCTCTCTCCTTCCCTCTCTTTCTTTCCCACTCTCTCTCCTTCCCTCTCTCTCTCTCTCTCTCTCTCCTTCCCCCCCTCTCTCTCTCTCTCTCCTTCCCCCTCACTCTCTCCTTCCCTCTCTCTTTCCCTCTCTCACTCCTTCCCTCTCTCCCTCTCTCACTCCTTCCCTCTCTCCCTCTCTCTCTCCTTCCCTCTCTCTCTCTCTCTCCTTCCCCCTCTCTCTCTCTCTCTCTCTCTCTCTCCTTCCCTCTCTCTCTCTCTCTCCTTCCCTCTCTCTCTCTTACTCCTTCCCTGTCTCTCTCTCTCTCCTTCCCTCTCTCTATCTCTCCTACCATCTCTCTCTCTCTCCTTCCCTGTCTCTCTATCAATTCAATTCAATTCAATTCAAATCGCTTTATTGGCATGATAAGGTACATCTTATGTTGCCAAAGCATCGAAATACATTTATGGTTGAACACATAAACGCAGATCTATTCATACATTGTATAAACAGATATATCCCTGAGTGTATAAATATACATTCGTATAATTTGTATATACTCTTTTCTTAGGTTTACTGGTTGTCCCTCTGTTTATGGCAAGCTGTAACATAGTGTACCGCTAAGGTTACACAGTTTCTCTGTTCCGCTAGTAGGTATGGGAGTTTTTGGTCGTCATTCAAATTTCTGAATTCAGGGCATATTTGTGTGAATTTTTGGTAGAAATTCTCCCTGATGCCCTGATATTTTCCACAAGCTGTGAGGAAGTGCATCTCTGTCTCCACCACTCCCTGACTGCAGTGAAAGCATATCCTGTCCTCTCTTGGCAGCCGGTTCTGTCTGTGTCTGCCTTTTTCGATGGCCAGGCTATGTTCACTAAGTCTGTACCTTGTCAAGGTTTTTTTCAGTTTGCTATCCTTTACCATGGTCAGGTATTCAGCCATGTTGTATTGTCTGTTTAGGGCCAAGTAGCAATTGAGTTTGTTTTGGGTTTTTGTTGTTTCTGCCCAATATGACAGGTATTTTTCCTTTTGCTTAGTGACAATTGTGTTGGGTCGAATTCTCTGTGCTACGATGTCACTGTCCTGCGGCTGGTTATTGTTAGTAGTGTTAGTGGTTGCTTCACTGAGTCCCAGGACTAGTTGACTGAGGGTATTCTTCTTTATGGTCCTCTCTTGGCATTTCAGGGCTTCGTAATGATAGCAGTGGGGGTTGCTCATTTTTAGGTGTTTCCAAAATTTGATGGCTCTTTTTTGGATAGTAATTATTAATGGATATTGGCCTAGTTCTGCCGTGCATGCATTGTTTACGGTTTTCCTTTGAGTTCGGAGGATACTTTTACAGAATTCTGCATGTAGGATCTCAATTGGGTGTTTGTCCCATTTTGCAAATTCTTGTTGTGTTAGCGGTCCCCACACCTCACTTCCATAGAGTGCAATTGGTTGAATTACTGATTTTAAAATTTTGAGCCAAATGCTAATTGGGATTTCTATTTGGATTGATCTTTTAATGGCATAGAAAGCCCTTCTAGCTTTCTCTTTCAGTTCATTCACAGCCAGACGAAAATTTCCCATAGAGCTGATTTTTAAGCCCAAGTATGTGTAGTTAGTGGTTTGTTCAATTTTAGTTGTTCCTAGTGTGAAATTTATTCTGGGTCCCTGATGTCTGGATCTTTGCTGGAACACAAGGACTTTGGTTTTTTGGTGGTTTATTGTCAGGGCCCAGGTCTGACAGAATGACTCCAGCAGATCCAGGTTCTGTTGTAGACCCTCCTTAGTTGGTGACAGCAGAACCAGGTCATCTGCATAGAGGAGGAATTTAACCTTGGATTCATATAGGGTGAGGCCGGGTGCTGTAGATTGTTCAAGTAGTTTTGCCAATTCATTTATGTAACACCACGCTCCTGTGGGAAGTATTTTGTTTGTTTGTCTCCAATTTTAACTGCACATTTATTGTTTGTATACATTGATTTAATTACATCATATGTTTATCGCCCTATACCACTTTCCATGAGTTTCAAGAATAGACCGTTGCGCCAGATGGAATCGAAAGCCTTCTGGAAATCTATAAAGCAGGCAAAAATTTTGCTTTTGTTTTGATGAACATGTTTGTCAATTAGGGTCTGTAGGGTGAAGATATGATCTGATGTTCTATAGTTTGGTAGGAATCAAATTTGGCTTTTACTCAAGACACTGTGCTCCTCAAGGAAGTTTATAAGTCTTTTGTTTATGATACTACAGAAAACCTTCCCCAGGTTACTGTTTACACAGATGCCTCGATAGTTATTTGGGTCAACTTTGTCCCCACTTTTGTATATGGGCGTTATGAGTCCTTTGTTCCAGATATCAGGGAAGTAACTGACACTCAGAACCAAGTTGAAGAGTTTCAGTATAGCCAATTTCATTTTATCGTCCGTGTGTTTAATCATCTCACTTAGGATGCCGTCTGCATCGCAAGCTTTTCCTGGTCGCAGGTCCTTGAGTTTTTCAATTAGCTCTTTTTCAGATATTATGGGGTCTATCGGGTTTTGGTTATCTTTTATGGCAAATTCTAGCTTTGCCAGTTTTTCGCATATTTGGAATTGCTCTGGGCTTAGTGTGTTTTTCTGGTATAATTTTTCAAAATGGTTTTCCCATGTGTCTCCGTTTTGAATGGCCAATTTGTCGTGTTGTTTTTCGTGTAATGTATTCCAGTTGTCCCAGAAACAATTGGAATCAATGGATTCCTCAATGGAGATGAGTGTATTCTTAATATACTGCTCTTTCTTGGTTCTGAGTGTGTTTTTGTATTGTGTTAGTGCCTGACAATAAGTAAGGCGTAATTCCTCGTTTTCTGGTTGTCTGTGTTTTTGGTTTGATATTTTTCTGAGTTTTTTCCTCATGTTCTGGCAATCGGAGTCAAACCATTTTTCGTAGTTTTTTGTTTTGGGTTTGTTCTTGCGAACTTTCAAGTTTGACATTGATGCCAAATTATCAAAAATAATATTTAGGTTATTCACTGCCCAGTTTACGCCTTCTTTGTTGTGTGTGTATGTATTTTCCAGAAAGGTGTCCAAGAGAGCTTGAGTTGTTTGATTGCTAATTGCTTTCTGGTATTTTTCCGTGCTGTTTTTGGCCCATCTGTAAGATTTTTTAATGTTGTACAGCTTACTGGATTGTGTTTCTGTGTTGGTTGTTTCTGTCCTTTCAAGATATGCAGTAATTTGACTGTGATCTGACAGTGTTGTTTGTGGTTTGACTGTGAATGTTCTGAAAGAGTCATAGAGTCATAGAGTTTTACAGCACAGAAAGAGGCCCTTCGGCCCATCGTGTCTGCGCCGCCCATCCATCCCTGTCCAGTCTAATCCCATTTTCCAGCATTTGGTCCATAGCCTTGTATGCAATGGCATTTCAAGTGCTCATCCAAATGCTTCTTGAATGTTGTGAGGGTTCCTGCCTCCACCACCCTTTCAGGCATTGAGTTCCACATTCCAACCACCCTCTGGGTGAAAAAGTTCCTCCTCAAATCCCCTCTAAATCTCCTGCCCCTTACCCTGAATCTATGCCCCCTTGTTATTGACCCCCCCGACTAACGGGAAAAGTTCCTCTTTATCTACCCTATCTACGCCCCTCATTATTTTGTACACCTCAATCAGGTCCCCCCTCAGCCTTCTCTGCTCCAAGGAAAACAACTCCAGCCTGTCCAGCCTCTCTTCATAGCTGAGGCGCTCCATCCCAGGTAACATCCTGGTGAATATTCTCTGCACCCTCTCCAAAGCAATCACATCCTTCCTATAGTGAGGCGACCAGAACTGCACACAGTACCCCAGCTGTGGCCTCACCAGCATTTTGTACAGCTCCATCATAACCTCCCTGCTCTTATATTCTATGCCTCGGCTAATGAAGGCAAGTATCCCATATGCCTTTTTAACCACCTTATCTACCTGCTCCGCTGCCTTCAGGGATCTATGTACATGTACACCAAGGTCCCTCTGACCCTCTGTACTTCCTAGGGTCCTACCACTCATTGTGTATTCCCTTGCCTTATTTGTCCGTCCAAAATGCATCACCTCGCACTTTTCAGGGTTAAATTCCATTTGCCACTTTTCCGCCCATCTGACCAACCCGTTTATATCGTCCTGTAGCCGGAGGCTTTCCTCCTTGCAATTTACCACCCCACCAATTTTCGTGTCATCTGCGAACTTACTGATCATACCTTTTACATTCTCATCCAAATCATTTATGTAGATCACAAACAATAAGGGACCCAGCACCGATCCCTGAGGTACCCCACTGGACACGGGCTTCCAGTCACAAAAGCAACCTTCGACCATCACCCTCTGCCTCCTGCCACTCAGCCAGTTTAGGATCCAACGCGCCAAGGCACCCTGGATCCCATGGGCTCTTACCTTCTTGACCAGTCTCCTATGCGGGACTTTGTCAAAAGCTTTACTGAAGTCCATGTAAACCACATCCACAGCATTTCCCTCATCCACCCCACTAGTCACCCCCTCGAAAAATTCGATCAGATTTGTTAGACATGATTTACCCTTGACAAAGCCATGCTGACTATCCCCGATTAATCCTTGCCTCTCCAAGTGGAGATTAATTTTGTCCCTCAGAATTTTTTCCAATAATTTCCCCACCACAGATGTTAGACTCACTGGCCTGTAATTCCCTGGTTTATCCCTGCTACCCTTCTTGAATAATGGTACTACGTTAGCTGTTCTCCAGTCCTCTGGTACATCCCCTGTGGCCAGAGAGGTTCTGAAAATTAGTGTCAGAGCCCCTGCAATCTCCTCCCTTGCCTCCCACAGCAGCCTGGGATACATCACGTCCGGGCCTGGGGATTTATCCACTTTTTGGCCCGCTAAAACCGCTACCACCTCCTCCCTCTCGATGCTAATATGTTCAAGTATGTCACAGTCCCCTTGCCCGATTTCTATGTCTGCATCGTCTTTCTCCATAGTGAACACAGATGCAAAAAATTCATTTAAAACCCCGCCTACATCCTCTGGCTCTACACACAGATTGCCACTTTGGTCCCTAATGGGCCCTACCCTTTCCCTGGTTATCCTCTTGCCCTTAATATACTTATAAAACATCTTAGGATTTTCCTTTATTTTGCTCGCCAGTGTTATTTCATGGCCCCTCCTCGCCCTCCTAATTTCTTTTTTAAGTATGCCCCTGCACTTTTTATACTCCTTTAGGGCTTCTTCTGCCTTTAGTCTTTTGTAACTGCCAAAAGCCCCCCTTTTATTTCTAATGCATTTTTGTATATCCCTTGTCATCCAAGGTTCCCTTTGCTTGCTGGTCCCACCCTTGACCTTTACAGGAACATGTTGGCGTTGTACTCTCTCTATTTCCCTTCTGAAAGTCTCCCACTGTTTTGATGTGGATTTTCCTATAAGCAGCTGCTTCCAGTCCACTTTGGCCAGATCCTGCCTTATCATATTAAAATCGGCCTTCCCCCAATTTAGAACCCTTATTTCCGGGCCGTCTTTGTCTTTTTCCATGACCACCTTAAATCTGACCGAATTATGGTCACTGTCGCCAAAATGCTCTCCTACTGACACTTCCACCACTTGCCCGGCTACATTCCCCAGAATTAGGTCCAGTACCGCCCCCTCTCTTGTAGGACTTTCTACATGTTGGCTCAAAAAGCTCTCCTGGATGCACTTTAAGAATTCTGCACCCTCTAAGCCTTTCACACTCTGACTGTCCCAATTTATATTGGGGAAGTTGAAATCCCCCACTATTATTACCCTATTATTTTCGCACTTCTGAGATTTGCCTACATATCTGTTCCTCTATCTCCCCCTGACTGTTTGGGGGCCTATAGTACACTCCCAGCAAAGTGCTTGCCCCCTTTTTGTTTTTAAGTTCTACCCATATGGCCTCATTAGAGGAACCCGCTAATATATCATCCCTCCTTACAGCAGTAATTGACTCCTTAATTAATATTGCAACACCCCCTCCCCTTTTACACCCCCTCTGTCTCGCCTGAAGATTCTATACTCTCTCTCTTTTGAGCTGCCAGTCCTGACCCTCCCTCAACCATGTCTCCGTGATAGCAACAATATCGTACTCCCATGTGTTCAACAACAACTTCAGTTCATCCACCTTATTTGCAAGACTCCTTGCATTAAAATAAATGCCTTCCAGCCCTGCCATATTCTCTTTTGCCTTCACATATTTGCTCTGCCTTCCCAGCTGACTTGTTTTTCCCTCTGTATTTGGCCGTAAATCACCCCCTACTATAGCTCCACTCTGTACCCCAACCCCCTGCCAAGTTAATTTAAACCCTCCCCAGCAGTGCTAGCAAACCTCCCCGCAAGGATATTGGTTCCCCCCTGGTTCAGGTGTAAACCGTCCGACTTGTACAAGTCCCACCTTTCCCAGAAGCAGACCCAGTGATCCAGGAAACTAAAGCCCTCCCCCCTGCACCATCCCTTTAGCCACGCATTCATCTGTTCTATCTTCCTATTCCTATACTTACTAGCACGTGGCACCGGGAGTAATCCAGAGATTACAACCTTTGAGGTCCTGCTCCTTAATCCTTCACCTAGCTCCCTAAATTCTTGCTGCAGGACCTCATCCCTCTTTTTACCTATGTCGTTGGTACCAATGTGGACCACGACCACTGGCTGTTCTCCCTCCCCCTCCAGAATGCCCTGCAGCCGCTCAGTGACATCCTTGACCCTGGCACCAGGGAGGCAACAAACCATCCTGGATTCACGTCTACGGCCACAGAAACGCCTATCTGTTCCCCTTACTATAGAATCCCCTACCACTATTGCTCTCCCACTCTTTTTCCCCCCTTCCTGGGCAGCAGGAGCACCCCCAGTGCCAGGAAGTTGGCCGCTGCTGCCTTCCCCTGGTGAGTCATCCCCCTCAACAGTATCCAAAGCGGTATACTTGTTTGAAAGGGGGATGTCCGCAGGGGTTCCCTGCACTACCTGCCTGCCTTTGTTGCTCCGCCTGATGGTCACCCGCTGTGCTGCCCTACCCTGAGGCGTGCACAACTCGCTAAACGTGTTATCCACGAGCCTTTCAGCATCGCGCATGCTCCAAAATTCATCCACCCACAGCTCGAGCGCCGCAATGCGGTCTACAAGTAGCTGCAGCTGGATGCATTTCCCGCACACATGGTCATCAGGGACACTGGCAGCATCCCTGACTTCCCACATAGAGCAGGAGGAGCAGAGCACGGGCCTGAACTCTCCTGCCATGACTTACCCCTTTAATTACTTTAAAAATGTATTCAATACCCCAGTTACAAGTATGCTCTAGGGCGCTTTATTTACCAACTATCCCCACTACACCACAGAAATTTAACACCACAGAATTCAAGCTTGTATTGAAAAAAGAGAAATACTCACCAACCAATCACCTACCTGCTCCCTGGTGACGTCACACACTGATTACTTTTTACCTCTCTCCCCGCTGCTGAGTTGGTAGGCCTCGCCTCTCTCCGGTTTTTATACCGGTCTCACCACACTGCTCCCGACTGGTCTCGGGCCTCGCTGGTCGCCGGGTTTTCTCCCGAGCTCCTCCTCGCTGCTCCCGACTGGTCTCGGGCCTCGCCTCTCTCCGGTTTTTATACCGGTCTCACCACACAAAGAGGATGGGTCCAGATCCGTAATCATATAGTCTACGGTGCTGAAGCCAAGAGGTGAGCAATAGGTGGGTCTTCCTAGGAAGTCTCCCAATAGCCCAGTCTCGCTCTCTCTCTCTCTCACACTCCCAGTCTCTCTCTCTCACACACTCCCAGTCTCTCTCTCTCTCTCTCTCTCACACACTCCCACTCTCTCTCTCTCTCTCTCTCACACACACACTCCCACTCTCTCTCTCTCTCTCTCTCACACACTCCCAATCTCTCTCTCTATCTCTCTCTCACATACTCCCACTCTCTCTCTCTCTCTCTCTCTCTCTCTCTCACACACTCCCACTCTCTCTCTCTCTCTCTCTCACACACTCCTGCTCTCTCTCTCTCACACTCCCATTCTTTCTCTCTCTCTCTCACTCCCAGTCTCTCTCTCTCTCTCACACTTCCAGTCACTCTCTCTCTCAAACGTCCAGTCTCTCTCTCTCTCTCTCTCTCTCTCACACTCCCAGTCTCTCTCTCTTCCCCCAAGCTCTCTCTCTTTCTCTTCTCCCCCCAATCTCTCTCTCCCCCAGTCTCTCTCTCTCTCTCTCTGTCTCTCCCCCAGTCTCTCTCTCTCTCTCACCCCATCTCTCTCTCCTTCCCTCTCTCTCTCTCTCTCTCCTTCCCCCTCTCTCTCTCTCTCCTTCCCCCTATCTCTCTCTCCTTCCCCCTCTCTCTCCTTCCCTCTCTCTCTTTCCCTCTCTCTCTCCTTCCCTCTCTCTCTCTCTCTCTCTCTCCTTCCCCCTCGCTCTCTCCTTCCCTCTCTCTTTCCCTCTCTCACTCCTTCCCTCTCTCCCTCTCTCACTCCTTCCCTCTCTCCCTCTCTCTCTCCTTCCCTCTCTCTCTCTCTCTCTCTCTCCTTCCCTCTCTCTCTCTCTCTCTCTCCTTCCCTCTCTCTCTCTCTCTCCTTCCCTCTCTCTCTTTCCCTCTCTCTCTCTGCCTCTCTCTCTCTCCTTCCCTCTCTCTCTCTTACTCCTTCCCTGTCTCTCTCTCTCTCCTTCCCTCTCTCTATCTCTCCTACCATCTCTCTCTCTCTCTCCTTCCCTGTCTCTCTATCAATTCAATTCAATTCAATTCAAATCGCTTTATTGGCATGATAAGGTACATCTTATGTTGCCAAAGCATCGAAATACATTTATGGTTGAACACATAAACGCAGATCTATTCATACATTGTATAAACAGATATATCCCTGAGTGTATAAATATACATTCGTATAATTTGTATATACTCTTTTCTTAGGTTTACTGGTTGTCCCTCTGTTTATGGCAAGCTGTAACATAGTGTACCGCTAAGGTTACACAGTTTCTCTGTTCCGCTAGTAGGTATGGGAGTTTTGGGTCGTCATTCAAATTTCAGAATTCAGGGAATATTTGTGTGAATTTTTGGTAGAAATTCTCCCTGATGCCCTGATATTTTCCACAAGCTGTGAGGAAGTGCATCTCTGTCTCCACCACTCCCTGACTGCAGTGAAAGCATATCCTGTCCTCTCTTGGCAGCCGGCTCTGTCTGTGTCTGCCTTTTTCGATGGCCAGGCTATGTTCACTAAGTCTGTACCTTGTCAAGGTTTTTTTCAGTTTGCTATCCTTTACCATGGTCAGGTATTCAGCCATGTTGTATTGTCTGTTTAGGGCCAAGTAGCAATTGAGTTTGTTTTGGGTTTTTGTTGTTTCTGCCCAATATGACAGGTATTTTTCCTTTTGCTTAGTGACAATTGTGTTGGGTCGAATTCTCTGTGCTACAATGTCACTGTCCTGCGGCTGGTTATTGTTAGTAGTGTTAGTGGTTGCTTCACTGAGTCCCAGGACTAGTTGACTGAGGGTATTCTTCTTTATGGTCCTCTCTTGGCATTTCAGGGCTTCGTAATGATAGCAGTGGGGGTTGCTCATTTTTAGGTGTTTCCAAAATTTGATGGCTCTTTTTTGGATAGTAATTATTAATGGATATTGGCCTAGTTCTGCCGTGCATGCATTGTTTACGGTTTTCCTTTGAGTCCGGAGGATACTTTTACAGAATTCTGCATGTAGGATCTCAATTGGGTGTTTGTCCCATTTTGCAAATTCTTGTTGTGTTAGCGGTCCCCACACCTCACTTCCATAGAGTGCAATTGGTTGAATTACTGATTTTAAAATTTTGAGCCAAATGCTAATTGGGATTTCTATTTGGATTGATCTTTTAATGGCATAGAAAGCCCTTCTAGCTTTCTCTTTCAGTTCATTCACAGCCAGACGAAAATTTCCCATAGAGCTGATTTTTAAGCCCAAGTATGTGTAGTTAGTGGTTTGTTCAATTTAGTTGTTCCTAGTGTGAAATTTATTCTGGGTCCCTGATGTCTGGATCTTTGCTGGAACACAAGGACTTTGGTTTTTTGGTGGTTTATTGTCAGGGCCCAGGTCTGACAGAATGACTCCAGCAGATCCAGGTTCTGTTGTAGACCCTCCTTAGTTGGTGACAGCAGAACCAGGTCATCTGCATAGAGGAGGAATTTAACCTTGGATTCATATAGGGTGAGGCCGGGTGCTGTAGATTGTTCAAGTAGTTTTGCCAATTCATTTATGTAAATATTAAAGAGTGTCGGTGAGATGGGCGAGCCCTGCGTCACACCACGCTCCTGTGGGAAGTATTTTGTTTGTTTGTCTCCAATTTTAACTGCACATTTATTGTTTGTATACATTGATTTAATTACATCATATGTTTATCGCCCTATACCACTTTCCATGAGTTTCAAGAATAGACCGTTGCGCCAGATGGAATCGAAAGCCTTCTGGAAATCTATAAAGCAGGCAAAAATTTTGCTTTTGTTTTGATGAACATGTTTGTCAATTAGGGTCTGTAGGGTGAAGATATGATCTGATGTTCTATAGTTTGGTAGGAATCAAATTTGGCTTTTACTCAAGACACTGTGCTCCTCAAGGAAGTTTATAAGTCTTTTGTTTATGATACTACAGAAAACCTTCCCCAGGTTACTGTTTACACAGATGCCTCGATAGTTATTTGGGTCAACTTTGTCCCCACCTTTGTATAATATTTAGGTTATTCACTGCCCGGTTACGCCTTCTTTATTGTGTGTGTATGTATTTTCCAGAAAGGTGTCCAAGAGAGCTTGAGTTGTTTGATTGCTAATTGCTTTCTGGTATTTTTCCGTGCTGTTTTTGGCCCATCTGTAAGATTTTTTAATGTTGTACAGCTTACTGGATTGTGTTTCTGTGTTGGTTGTTTCTGTCCTTTCAAGATATGCAGTAATTTGACTGTGATCTGACAGTGTTGTTTGTGGTTTGACTGTGAATGTTCTGAAAGAGGATGGGTCCAGATCCGTAATCATATAGTCTACGGTGCTGAAGCCAAGAGGTGAGCAATAGGTGGGTCTTCCTAGGAAGTCTCCCAATAGCCCAGTCTCGCTCTCTCTCTCACACTCCAGTCTCTCTCTCTCTCACACACTCCCAGTCTCTCTCTCTCTCACACACTCCAGTCTCTCTCTCTCTCACACACTCCCAGTCTCTCTCTCTCTCTCTCTCTCTCTCACACACTCCACTCTCTCTCTCTCTCACACACACACTCCCACTCTCTCTCTCTCTCTCTCACACACTCCCAATCTCTCTCTCTATCTCTCTCTCACATACTCCCACTCTCTCTCCCTCTCGCTCTCTCTCTCTCACACTCCCACTCTCTCTCTCTCTCTCACACACTCCCGCTCTCTCTCTCTCACACTTCCTCTCTCTCTCTCTCTCTCTCACACTCCCACTCTCTCTCTCTCTCTCTCACACACTCCCGCTCTCTCTCTCTCTCACACTTCCTCTCTCTCTCTCTCTCTCTCACACTCCCACTCTCTCTCTCTCTCTCTCACACAATCTCACTCTCTCTCTCTCGCTCTCTCACTCCAGTCTCTCTCTCTCTCTCACTCCCAGTCTCTCTCTCTCTCTCTCTCACATTCCCAGTCTCTCTCTCTCTCTCTCTCTCTCTCTCTCTCACTCCCAATCTTTCTCTCTCTCTCACTCCCAGTCTCTCTCTCTCTCACTCCCAGTCTCTCTCTCTCTCTCTCTCACACTCCCAGTCACTCTCTCTCTCTCACTCCCAGTCTCTCTCTCTCTCTCACTCCCAGTCTCTCTCTCTCACACACTCCCAGCCTCTCTCTCTCACACACTCCCAGTCTCTCTCTCTCTCTCTCTCTCACTCCCAGTCTCGCTCTCTCACACACTCCCAGTCTCTCTCTCTCACACACTCCCAGTCCTCTCTCTCTCTCTCTCTCACTCCCAGTCTCTCTCTCTCACACTCCCCCTCCCTCTCTCTCACACTCCCAGTCTCTCTCTCTCTCTCACACTCCCAGTCTCTCTCTCTCTCACACTCCCAGTCTCTCTCTCTCTCACACACTCCCACTCTCTCTCACACTCCCAGTCTCTCTCTCTCTCACACTTCCAGTCTCTCTCTCTCACACACTCCCAGTCTCTCTCTCGCTCTCTCTCTCACACACTCCCACTCTCTGTCTCTCTCTCACACACTCCCACTCTCTCTCTCTCTCTCTTTCACACACTCCCACTCTCTCTCTCTCTCTCTCTCTCTCCCCCACTCCCACACTCTCTCTCTCTCTCTCACACTCCCACTCTCTCTCTCTCACACTCCCACTCTCTCTCTCTCTCTCTCTCTCCTTCTCACATTCCTACTCTTTCTCTCTCTCTCTCTCACACACTCCCACTCTCTCTCTCTCACACACTCCCACTCTCTCTCTCTCTCTCTCTCTCTCTCACTCCCAGTCTCTCTCTCTCTCTCTCACTCCCAGTCTCTCTCTCTCTCTCTCTCTCTCACTCCCACTCCCAGTCTCTCTCTCTCTCTCACTCACACTCCCAGTCCAATTCCAATTCCAATTCAAATGCATTATTGGCATGAAAGTTTACAGAGAACCATATTGCCAAAGCTTACATAGCAAAAAGGTACAGTTTTCCAACATTCTGTAGGTGTCAATCGATTTGACATTTGTTGGGTACATACAATATTACTTTTAAACAATATTAATTTTAAACAGTCTTTGTACTTCATTTGGTACGTTCAATATTAATTTTAAACAGTCTTAATTTTAAACAGTCCTCAGGTTGTGACATGTTGTTACATATTTGGCCCCAAGGTATGGTCTGTCTCCTTCTCCCAGGACTAATCTCAATTTTGACAGGTCATCCAATTCCTTGAAATCTGGGGTTGTTTGGCTTAGCTTGTTGAATAATATGTTTCTTGATGTGTTGAATTTTTTGCATTTTAGGAGGAAATGCATCTCTGTTTCAACCTCGCCGGCCAGACATTGATCGCATATTCTATTCTCTCTAGGCTGCCAGGATTTCTTGTATCTGCCTTTTTCAATTTCCAGTTGGTGGTCGCTTAGTCTGTACATGGTGAGGGTCTGTCTCTGTTTTGTGTCTCTGATGGTCGTGAGGTAGTCTGCCAGTTTATATTCTCTTTTTAGGGCCCGGTAACATTCTAATCTGCTTTGGCTTTCGGTTATTTTGTTCCAATGTTCCAGGTAGGCTTCTTTGCATTTTTTAATGATTTGGTTCACTCGGATTGGTGTTTGGACGGCTGTGTTGGTCTGGGGCTGGTCAGGGTCCGGCTGAGTACTTAGTTTCAGTAGCAGCTGACTCAGGGGACTCTTTTCTGGGTTTAGCTCTTGGGTCTGAAAGGCTTTGAAATGAAGGGTGTCTGGGGAGCTAGATTTGAGGTGATTTAGGAAGTTTAGTGCTCGTTTTTGGATGTTTATTATCAGTGGGTATCTGCCTAGTTCGGCTCTGCATGCATTTGTTGGCGTTTTTCTTTGGGTGCGAAGGATGCTTCGGCAGAATTCTGCATGTAGGGCTTCTATTGTGTGTTTTTCCCATTTAGTGTAGCTTTGGTGATTTAGCGGGCCCCATACTTCACTACCGTACAGTGCAATGGGCAGGATTATGCTGTCAAATATTTTGAGCCAGATTTTGATTGGGATTTGGATGTTGTAGAATTTTCTTTTTATTGCATATAGGGCTCTTCGGGCTTTTTCTTTTAGTGCATTCACTGCTATGCTGAAGCTCCCTGATGCTGTAATAGTTAGACCAAGGTAGGTGTGTCCTATAGTGGTATCACTGAGGGTAAACTGGTATTTGTTTTCCTGACATCTGGGCCTTTTTTGAAAAATCATGATGTTGGTTTTCTTTAGATTTACTGTTAGAGCCCAATTTTGGCAGTATTTGTTGAGTAGGTCTAGTTGTTGCTGTAATCCCTGTTCTGTGGGAGACAGCAGAACCAGGTCGTCCGCATAGAACAGGGATTTCACTTCTCCATCCAGGAGACGGAGACCTGGTGACTCGCTTTGCTCCAGCATGTCTGCTAATTCATTTATGTATATGTTGAACAGGGTCAGGCTCAAATTGCAGCCCTGCCGGACGCCTCTTCTCTGGGTGAAGAAATCGGTGCGTTTGTCTCCAATTTTGACCCCGCATTTGTTTTTCAGATACATTGATTTAATAAGGTCATAGACTTTGCCCCCTATTCCACACTGAAGAAGTTTATAATAGAGCCCTTCGTGCCATATAGAGTCAAAGGCTTTCTTGAAGTCGATGAAACAGGTGAATATTTTCCCATTTTTTGTTTGGTGTATATGTTTTTCAATGAGGGTGTGAAGGGTATAGATATGGTCGGCGGTGCGGTGTTTTGGAAGAAAGCCTATTTGGTTTTTTCTGAGGATATTATGTTTGTTAAGAAAATCAAGTAATCTACTATTTAGAATACTGCAGAATAACTTCCCTAGACAACTGTTGACACAGATGCCGCGGTAGTTATTTGGGTCTGATTTGTTTCCACTTTTATATATGGGGGAGATTAGTCCTTGGCACCAGATATCGGGAAAACAGCCTGAACGTAATATGATGTTGAATAATTTGAGTACCGCACCCTGCATCTCCATATTGCTGAACTTGAGCATTTCATTTTTGATGTTGTCTGGGCCACAGGCTTTCTTTAGGTGGAGAGATTTTGTTTTTGTGGCCAGTTCTTTCCATGTGATTGGGGAGTCTAGAGGGTTTTGGTTGTCTTTAATTGTTGCTTCTAATGTGTGGAGTTTTTCTGTGACCTGATGTTGACTTGGGTTTGTTTCGTTTATTGGGATGTCTTTGTAGAGGTTTTCAAAATGTGTTCTCCAGATGTCGCCATCTTGGATTGGTAATGCTTGCAATTGTGTTGTACTCAGGTTATTCCACATTTCCCAGAATTGTTTTGGATTGGTGGAGTTTTCAATTTCTTCGAGTATTTTGTGGGTATAGTTTTGTGTTTTGTTCCTAATGGTGTGTTTATATCTTTTGAGGGTTTCATTGTATCTAGTACGTAGGTCCGGATTGTTTGGTTGGCGATGCTTTTGGTTTGATATTTTTCTCAGGTCTTTTCTGGCATTTTTGCATTCGTGGTCAAACCATTTCTTATTTTTATTTTGTCTTTTGTGACGCTTCCTCTTCTGTTTCACAAGGTCGGCTTTTACAGCTGCCTCATGGAAGATCATATTTATATCCTCTATGGCCATGTTTACACCATCTCTGGTGATCTCGTATGGGTTTTCTTTAAATTTTGATATTTCACTTGTGAGGTCAGGTGACTTTAGTGCTGTGATGAATTTTTCTCCACTGTCTGGGGCCCATCTGTATGTCTGGTTTATTTTATGGAGCTTACTGGGTTCCTTTTTTGTGTCTGTAGTTTGGGCAGAAAGTTTAAGGTACATATTTATTTGGTTATGGTCTGAGAGGGGGGATTGCTGCCTGACAGTGAATGAGTTGATATCGCAGGGGTCCAGGTCAGTGATTGTATAGTCCACCACACTAGACCCAAGAGTTGAGGAGTATGTGAGTCTCCCTAGGGAGTCCCCTCTGAACCTACCGTTAACTATGTACAGGCCTAAGGCTCGGCAGAGTTGCACTACCTCCCTACCGCTTTTATTTATTTCACGATCAAGGTTGTTCCGATTTGCGATGGCTGGTGTGACATCTAAAGGGGTCTGGCCAAACACATGGTTGTTTCCCTGTGGGTCTATGAAGTCAGGTTCACAACCGGTCCTTGCATTTAGGTCCCCACATATTATCACCTTTCCTTGGGCCTGGAAATGGCTGATTTCCATGTGGAGAGTATCAAATAACTCCTCTTCGAAATATGGCGATTCTATTGGAGGTATGTAGATCGCACATAAGTAAACATCTTTTTTTGCTATTCCTATATTTTTATCTAGTTTTAGCCATACGTGTGATTTTCCCTGTTTTACCGGTGAGATGTGTTTGTCCAGTTCTCCCTTATACCACACCAATATTCCCCCGGTGGTTCTGCACTTGCGTGTTTTAGTGTTCTGTACTGAGGGCACAATGATTTCATGGTACATTGGAGGACAGTGGGTCGGCACGTCCTTTTGGCACCATGTTTCTGTTAACACAATTATATCAATGTCTTTTATAGCTTTTAGGAATTCAGGGTCTGTACTCTTCATCCCAAAAGTTGAGGAGCGGAGGCCCTGGATATTCCAGCAGCTTATGTGGAAAGAACGCATTTATATAGTTCAATAAAACGAAATAAAATGGACCTATTTTGTGGGATGAGTGTGGAAACACTATTTTCTATAATGCTAAATGATGATTTAGTATAAATTTCATGAGGCATGCACATATATCTATCTAATAATAGTAATAATACTGATAAGATAACAATAATGATAATGATAAATAACAATATTAATAATTTCTCCGGCTTTCTATCAGGCTGTTCAGCATCGTCATGATCTTTCTCAGTTCTTGGTCTACAGTCTGTGGTCTAGAGGGGGGTCTTGGGTCAGGTATAAAAGCACGGTTCTGTTGTTGGTTTTGTAATGGGGGGTGGGGGACATTGGTGGTCCTGTTTGGGCTCCCAATGGTAGAGGGGGTTGGAGGGCTGCGTCTTTTGGCAGTGTTTATGAGGTTTCTTGCGAAGACCCACATCCGCTGTTTGAGTAGATGTATTTCGTCATAGAGGTCCCTTGTGTTGATGTTTGGATGATGGGCCAGGGAGACGTTGGGGAGGACAGAACATCTCGTGTCGATCTCCCTGTTGGTGTTGTGGATTATATAGGCTGGGGTGTCCTTTCTGGGCAGTAGTGTGGAGATCCCGATCCGCGCCTTGGGGAATTCCCTGCTGGCCTTTTCCGCCATCCTGCTCACCGCCCTAGCAGTGCCTTCCTGTAGGGTGCGTAGGTCGTTCGTGCCTGTGTGGATCACAATCCATTTGGGGCTTCCAAGGGATTCTTTGTTCAGGATCTTCATTGCTTGTTATGTGTTGCTGCACCATTTTTTCAGGACTTGATGGTCTGGGAACAGCCTCTGGGGGTCCAGGAACTTTCCGTTGGAGTCGGTCAGCAGGACCGCCTGAGGGGCTGGTTTTTCAGACTGGGTAACAGTAGTCTGGGTAGGACTCGCCTGGTGGCTGGTTGTTGGCTGGGTTTCTGGGATGTGTTGTGTCGCAGGAGCGGGGTTTGGGGCTTTCGGTGTGTCCTCGTTTGGGGGGGTATCTGTCGGTTTTTGTGTTCCTGTGTGTGAGGACTGGGTAGCAGTAGTCTGGGCATGATTCGACTGAGGGCTGGTTGGAGCGGGGTTTGTGGCTTTCGGTGTGTCTTCGTGTGGGGTGGCATCCGGCGGGTTCTGTGTCCTTGTGTGTGTTGTTTTTGTGTCCTCAGGTTTTTGGACCTTCAGAGGTTTGTGTTGCCTGCTGAGCCTTTCTACGGTCTCCTTCGTTTTGTTTAGTTGAGTACGGAGTTCTTTGATCTCATTTCTTTGCTCCTCTATGGTCTTTCTCAGCTTGTGGATGGTGGACTCGTGTTCCGTTTTTAGCTGTTTGAATTCCTCCTTCAGATTCTTGGCCAGTGTTTCTCTGTATTCGTTGAAATCAAGTTCTAGTTTGGCCAGATTCTCTTTCATCATTTTGTTTTCGTTGAGAGGTGTGGGGGGGGTGGAGATGGACAGGGAGGTGTTTTCCTCTGCTGGTCTCTCTTCTTCTTCCTCCACTTGGCTCTCATCATCCTCTGTTCGACTCTCTTTTGCTTCCCGTCCATTGGTCCTCTTTGTGTCTGCCTTAGTTTTCAACTGGGGGAATTCCTTTTCGAAGGAGTCCAGATTTTCCACATTCCCCTGTATCATGATCTTTCTATTTTTGTTGTAGTAGCTTATGGTTAGCAGGGGGTCATCTTTATCTAGGTTTCCATCTTTACATATTTTCAGTCTGCCTCCACTGCCAATACCTTCACTGGAGACGTATGCGTAGTGTTTTTGTAAAGTCTCCTTCCAGGAGGTGACGTATTCGGTGTAGAGTATGAGGTTGTTCTTCAGCTTAGTCCCTTTGTGTGTGGTATAGTCAACGTAGAGGATCTCTGGGTTATTTTTTAGTGTTGTGTACTTGTATTTTTCCTTTGCTTTATTTTTTGTGCATTGCTCAGGATATATCATTTCCCTGCTCATTGTAGTCGTTTGTTTTTTGTCTCAGATAGATATCTTTTTTTTTCCTCTTTTTTGTGTCGTGTTCCACCTTAGCCCACTTTTAGGTCCAAAATTGGGAGTTTTTCAGGGGTTCATCTTTGATATAGCTGTTCTTAAAGGTTTATCTTTCTCTTTCTCTCACAGGCTCTTGGTTCGGGTAGTTTATCGTTTCTCTCGGGTTTCTATTCCTTTTCCTCGCGGGTTTGTTCTTTTTTCAGGTTTTTTTCGAACTAAATTTAAATAAAATTAAACTTTTTCCGAACTAACTTTAACTAAAATGAAACTTAGGTAGAATTAGGCAAAACTTATTTCTCCGGTTTTTTTTTTTTTTTTTCTTCCGACTCTCTCACTCGCTCTCCGGGTCTCGGACTCGCTCTCTCTCTCCGTGTTCCAAACTCGTCCACTCTCCGTGCCCCGGACTCATTCGCTTTCCGCGCTCTGGGCGGATCTCCTCGCGTCGTCGTGTCGGTCTCAGGCCCCCGGGTTTTTTGACTCACCAGGCTGTTTTCTGCCCTGGTCTCCCGGTCTCCGTTCCCGCGGTCTCTGGGCCTCGCGGTCTCGGGTTCACCCTCCCCAGGCCTCTTACTCGTTTTCCCGGTTCGGGCCGCTCCTCCCGTTCTCCGACCTCACGGTCTCGGGTTCACCCTCCCCAGGCCTCTTACTCGTTTTCCCGGTTCGGGCCGCTCCTCCCGTTCTCCGACCTCGCGGTCTCGGGTTCGCCCTCCCCAGGCCTCTTACTCGTTTTCCCGGTTCGGGCCGCTCCTCCCGGTCTCCGATCCCGCGGTCTCTGGGCCTCGCGTTCTCGGGTTCACCCTCCCCAGGCCTCTTATTTACTGTCCTGGTTCGGGCTGCTCCTCCCGGTCTCCGGTCTCGCGGTTCAGGCCTCTGTTTCTCTCTCTCTCCAGCTTTTTCTCTCCAGCTGGTGTTTCCTCTCCTCTCTCTCTCTCACGCTCTCTCGCTCCGTCTCTCTCTCTCTAGGTGCAGTTACCTCTCTTTGCTCCTTTTCTCCTTTCAGCCGTTTCCCTTCATTCAAATTTCGCGCTCTCCCCCAGTCAGTGTCCCTCTCTCTCTCTCTCTCTCTCGCTCTCGCTCTCTCTCTCTCTCTCGCTCTCGCTCTCTCTCGCTCTCTCTCGCTCTCTCTCTCTCTCTCTCGCCCTCTCTCGCTCTCTCTCTCGCTCTCGCTCTCGCTCTCTCGCTCTCTCTCTCTCGCTCTCGCCCTCTCTCTCTCTCTCTCGCCCTCTCGCTCTCTCGCTCTCTCTCGCTCTCTCTCGCTCTCTCTCACTCTCTCTCGCTCTCGCTCTCGCTCTCTCGCTCTCTCTCTCTCTCGCTCTCACACTCCCAGTCTCTCTCTCTCTCTCTCTCACTCCCAGTCTCTCTCTCTCTCACACACTCCCAGTCTCTCTCTCTCACACACTCCCAGTCTCTCTGTCTCTCTCTCTGCCTCTCTCTCATTCCCAGTCTCTCTCTCTCACACTCCCTCTCTCTCTCACTCCCAGTCTCTCTCTCTCTCTCACACTCCCAGTCTCTCTCTCTCTCTCACACTCCCTCTCTCTCTCACACACTCCCACTCTCTCTCACACTCCCAGACTCTCTCTCTCTCACACTCCCAGTCTCTCTCTCTCTCACTCCCAGTCTCTCTCTCTCTCTCTCTCTCTCTGTCTCTCACACTTCTAGTCTCTCTCTCACACTTCCAGTCTCTCTCGCTCTCTCTCTCTCACACTCCCAGTCTATCTCTCTTCCCCTAATCTCTCTCTCTTTCTCTTCTCCCCAACTCTCTCTCTTCTCCCCCAGTCTCTCTCTCTCTCTCCCCCAGTCTCTCTCTCTCTCTCACCCCATCTCTCTCTCCTTCCCTCCCTCTCTCTCTCTCCTTCCCCCTCTCTCTCTCCTTCCCCCTCTCTCTCTCTCTCTCTCCTTCCCCCTCTCTCTCCTTCCCTCTCTCTCTTTCCCTCTCTCTCTCCTTCCCTCTCTCTCTCTCTCTCTCTCCCCTCTCTCTCTCTCTCTCTCCTTCCCTCTCTCTCTCCCTCTCCTTCCCCCTTTCTCTCTCTCTCCTTCCACCTCTCTCTCTCTCCTTCCCCCTCTCTCTTTCCCTTTCTCTCTCCTTCCCTCTCTCTCTCTCTCTCCTTCCCTCTCTCTCTCTCCTTCCCTCTCTCTCTCTCCTTCCCTCTCTCTCTCTCTCTCCTTCCCTGTCTCTCTCTCTCCTTCCCCCTCTCTCTCTCCTTCCATCTCTCTCTCTATCCTTCCATCTCTCACTCTCTCTCTCTCTCTCTCTCTCCTTGCCCCTCTCTCTCCTTCCCTCTCTCTCTCTCTCTCTCTCTCCTTCCCTCTCTCTCTCTCTCTCTCCATCTCTCTCTCTCTCTCTTTCCATCTCTCTCTCTCTCTCTCTCTCTCTCTCTCTCCTTCCCTCTCTCTCTCTCCTTCCATCTCTCTCTCTCTCTCTCCTTCCCTCTCTCTCTCTCTCTCTCTCCTTCCCTCTCTCTCTCCATCTCCCTCTCTCTCTCCTTCCATCCCTCTCTCTCTCTCTCTCTCCTTCCCTCTCTCTCTCTCTCTCTCTCTCTCTCCTTCCCTCTCTCTCTCTCTCTCCTTCCCTCTCTCTCTCTCTTTCCTTCCCTCTCTCGCTCTCTCTCTCTCCTTCCCTCTCTCTCCTTCCCTCGCTCTCTTCCCCCCAGTCGCTCCCTCTCTCTCTTCCAACAACAACATGCCCTCAAAAAAGCCTCGGCACCGCCGGGCACCCCCAGCTAGTAAGAAATAAAACAAGTGATTAGAGCACAAATTCAGCTTAAAGGGTATGATGTAGTAGCCATTGCAAAAACCTACCTACAAGCTGGGCATGATTGGGAGCTAAATATTGCAGACTATAGAATAATTGGAAAGGACAGGGAAATTGGGAAAAGAGGGGGAGTAGCAATATTGATAAAAGACACAATTACAGAAAGAAGGGATTTCAGTATGGGTGATCAAGCAGTGGATAGAGTTACAGAACAGCAAGGGATGCAAAGGATCGGTAGGAGCTATCTACAGAACTCCTGATAGCCGTGATATAGTGGGGGGTGTATACATATGGAGATCACGGCAGCATGTAGCAAGAACAATGTGGTAATAATGGGAGATTGTAATTTTCACAAACTGGGAGAAGCAGAATAGATCAAGTAGTAATGGCAATGAATATCTACAATGTATTCAGGACAGTTTCTAGAACAACATGTTTTAGAACTGGCAAGGGAACAGGCTATACTAGACATAGTGATGAGTAATGTATCAGAATTAGTTAACAATTTAACGTTGAGTGAACAACTTTCAAATAGTGACTATAATATGATTAAATTTGATATTTAGATTTGAGAGAGAGAAGAGTCACAAATAAAAGTTTTAAATTTAAGTCAGGCAAACATCGAAGGGATGAGAAATTAATTGACCGCAGCAAACTGGACTGAACTGTTTATGAGTAAACCTACAAACAGCAGGAAGTATTCAAAAAGGTATTTGGTATAATACAAAACCAGCACATTCTCCTAAAAGGCAAAAGCTCCATTTCTGCAGTTAAGCAACAATGGTCAACTGAAGTATCACGCTAAAAGAAAAGGTTTACACAAATACAAGGAAAAGTGGAAATCCAGCGATTGAAAGGGAGCAAAGCAAAGTGACAAAGGGATACAAAGAAAATAATTAGAGGTGCAAAAATGGAATATGACAAAAAACTTGCAAGGGATATCAAGGCTAACAACAAAAGTTGTTATAAATGTATTAAGGGAAAAAGAGTTCTGTACATGAAAACAAATGCAGATCAGGCTAAAGTGGAGAATAAGGAAATGGCAGACTTGTGAAATAAGTACTTTTATCTGTTATCACAATGGAGAAATTGGGGCAACATATTAGTGGTAGAAGGGAACCTAAAATAAGTCAAAGGGAGTAACTTAGTGGATTTACTATAAGTAAGAAAATAATAATGGAGAAAATAATGGTACTTAAGGCAGATAAATCTCCGAAAGCTGATGGTTTCCATTGCAGCGTATTAAAAGAATAGGGAAAAATTGTAATTACATTAGTCATAATTTTCCAAGGCTCTCTAGATGGAGGAATTGTGCCCGATTGGAAAATTGCAAATGTCACTCCATTATTTAAGAAGGGAGGGAGAGAGAAACTAAATAGCTGTCAGTTTAATATCAGATGTGGGGATGTTACTGGAATCTATCTTATGGAAAGAGTAACTGAGCACTTGGACAAGTATGAGCTGATCAAAGAGAGTCAGCATAGACTTGTGAAGGGTAGGTCATGTCTGACTAATCTGGTTGAATTTTTTGAGGAGGTCACTAACATGGTGTAGAGGAGAATGTTTATGAATGTTGTTTTTATGAATTTTCAGAAGGCATTTGATAAGGTTCTACGCAAGAGATAAGTAGCAGAAAATAAAAGTGCAAGAAATTGGAGGTAATCTTGTGAGATGGGTTGGCAATTTGTTAGGTGGTAGGAGACAAAGAAGGATAAGAGAAACAGTCGGTAATTGGCAAGTTGCGACAAGTGTGTTTCCCAATGATCTGTACTGGGGCCTCAGTTTTTCAATATATATATATGTTAATGACTTCGATGAAGGAATAGAGAATTTTATATCCAAGTTTGCTGATGACACTAAGTTAGGAGGCATAGTATGTTGTGTAGAGGGGAGCAGGAAGTTACAACAACAAATTGTGTTATGAATCTTATGATCCATGAAGAAAGACTCATGAAATAACACTGGACAGCCAGCTGGTGGCGCCGTCCAAGGAGTATAAATACTCGGGCGTGGGCCCAGCTTGCCCAGGACATTGAGTAAACAGGAACTAGTGAAAGATAACTAGACCTCCATGTTTTGAAACAAGTTGATTAAAGCCTTGCTTTATACTCGAACCTAGTGCGTAGTGAGTTTTATTACGTCAATTTAATCAACTTGATATCGACTCCACGCTCTGAGTGATTTTGGGAACAGCCAGCTACGACTTCAACTGCGGAAGGGAACTCTGGCGTAGAAATCAATCCATCATGGACAAACTACTCAGACCCGCCCGTCTTGACCTGGACCCAAATTCACCTACAACTGCTTAGGTATAGAAACACTGGTATCGTACCTTCAGCAACTTCCTCAGGGTGTGTGGTGAGAATGTTCCTGATAAATTAGAGATACTTGCCAATTATGTATCTCCTCATGTGTTTGACTATATCAAAGACTGTGTAGACTATGACTCTGCTATCCTAATATTACATCGACTATATGTTAAGGCCCCAAATGAAATTTTTGCTCGGCATCTACTGGCCACAACTCGACATCAACCCAGGGAATCACTTGACAAATTCCTTCAAAATCTTCGCAGGCTCAGCAAGGATTGTAACCTTAAAGCGGTCATAGCTGAGCAGCATTAGAAGGAGCTAATTCGCGATTCCTTTATTAATGGAATTACGTCTCCCTTCATATGCCAGCGTCTGTTGGAGAATAAAACCCTTGAGTTACAGGCTGCCTATGACCAGGCGTGTTCCCTGGACTTAGCAAAGAGGAATGAAGATACCTATCTTTTACCTCATGCACGCGCTGCTGCTATCACTTTTAATGACTCCTTCGATAGGTCTTGGGTGGAAGCCCTCACTGATGATGACTTTAACCTAGCGGATGACAACCCTACCCTAGAAGCCTTCACTGATGATGACCCTGCCCTAGCAGCATCTTGGCAATCTGGAAGGAAGTGTTTCTTCTGTGGAGGTGCGTTCCATTATAGGAAATTTTGTCCTGCTCGTAACGCAATCAGCAATCATTGCAGCAAGAAAGTTCACTTTTCTAAGGTATGCCAGTCAAGAGCTTCTGTTAGTAAGAAAGGCCCCTTTTCTAAGGTATACCGGTCGAGAGCTGCTGTTAGTTTTGCAGCTGCTATCTATGAAACTGCTCCTCCCCCAAGAACCACTACTAAGGTTACAGCTGTTAAGGGTAAAATTGCCCCTCCTCCCATTACAGCTGTTTTTCCCCAAAGTCTGTCCCATGCAGCCATGAAGGTTTCGGTAAATGGACACATTTTGTGCGCACTAATCGACTCATGCAGCTCTGACAGCTTCATTAGTGAGCGGGCTGTCAGTAAGTTAAAACTGCATATTTACCCCTCGGACAGGGAAATTGCAATGGCTCTGACGACACTGACCACCAATTCTTCCGGCTTTTGTCTTGTCGACCTTATTCTCAATGGCCGCACTTATTTCTCCACCCGGCTCGGGGTGCTCAAAAACCTATGCAGTGATGTGCTCCTGGGACAGGATTTCCAGAAACAGCACAAAAGACTCACTTTCGAGTTTGGAGGGTCAAAGCCGGAGCTTACTATTTCCAAAGTACAGTTTTGTGCGCTTTTGGCGGCTTTGCTCGACGAGCCCTCCTTGTTTGCCAATCTTTCCCCCCGATGTAAGTCCATAGCTACTAAATCACGACGTTTCAGCCAAGATGATCGATCCTTTATCGAGGCAGAAATCTCTCGCCTTCTAGCTGACGGTATCATTGAGCCATGTTCATCTCCCTGGCGGGCTCAAGTCGTCATTGTTAAAAATCCTCTGAAGCAACACAAGAAACATCTTTGCATCGATTACTCACAAACTATTAACCAGTATACTGACCTGGATGCCTATCCACTACCACGCATCGATGACATGGTCAATAACCTTGCCACCTACAAAGTATTTTCAACTTTTGATTTAAAGAGGGCATATCATCAAGTGCTGTTAAAGGACTCTGACAAAAAGTATACGGCCTTTGAGGCCAATGGTCGGCTTTACCAGTTTTGTCGCCTTCCATTTGGGGTCACCAATGGGGTGACCGTCTTTCAACGGACAATGGATAGCCTAGTCAAACAGGAGAACTTAACGGACACTTTTCCATATCTAGATAATATTACCATTGCTACTCATGACCAAAAGGAGCATGATGCCAAACTCCAGAAATTTTTTGACGTTCTCCGTCGTCGCAGTTTAACCTTAAATGAGTCCAAATCTGTGAAATCAGTACCATCAGTCAACATCCTTGGCTACTGGGTGGGCAACGGTGTCATCAAACCCAGAGTGACTTCATCTCGGCTCTCTTCGTCAGGCACACGGCATTTTCGCCTATTATGCGAAGTGGATACCCCACTTTTCCGACAAGATCCAGCCCCTGCTTCACGCAAAGTCATTTCCATTGGCGGCAACGGCTATTTCAGCTTTCAACCTCCTCAAGCGACAACTGGAAAAAGCCACGCTTCGCTCCATTGAAGAAAATCTCCCTTTCGTGGCCGAGTGCGATGCATCGGAGGTGGCGATCTTGGCTACCCTGAATCAAGGGGGTCGACCCGTTGCATTTCTGTCCAGAACTTTGCAGGGTAGCGAGCTCCATTATCCTCCTGTCGAGAAGGAGGCTACGGCCATCATCGAAGCTGTATGTCAATGGAGTCATTTTCTCGCTCATCGCCATTTTACACTTATAACTGATTAGCGCTCCATGGACTTTATGCTGGATAACCAGAAACGCACTGTAATGAAATCTGTTTGTCTTGATCCTGTATTCATTTTGCACTCATGTATATTACCCTCCCCCACTGTGTATAGTTTCACTTCCTTTTTCCCGACTAACCTGGGAGGCTCCAGGTCTTGGCTCTTGGCTCCGCCCCTGACTTCTCTTACATAAAGATCCCAGGATCTGTATGACTCATTCCTGTGAACCAGTCGGCGTGTTGAGATGTTAGCTCTAATCTTAGTGATTAAAAGCCAACTTGTTTAAGTCTATAACTTCTAGTTTTGTGGTTATTGAAGGCCCATCAATTTTAATCACTAAAGAATACTAGGATGGATCGACTCCTAAAACCAGAGCGTCAGGACTTGGATCCACATTCTGCTGAAGCATCAAATCAATTTGGACACTGGCTCAAATGCTTCGAACTCTTCGGGGGCCTCATCTGCTAGCGAGGTAGATAAACTGAGTCTACTGACTACTCGCGTAAGTCATCGGATTTATTCGTTCATCCGGGACGCCACCTCTTACATGGAGGCCATCACTATCCTGAAGGCCCAATACCAGAGGCCGGTAAACTAAGTGTACGTCAGACATCTGCTGGCTACACGCAGGCAGCGACCAGAGGAATCAATGGACGATTTCTTACAGGGCCTAAAGGACCTGGTCCGGGACTGTAACTGCAAGGCCGTGACGGCCAACACGTACTCTGACGAATTGGTCCGCGATTCCTTCATCACGGGCCTCAAATTGAATTATATCCGGCAGAGACTGCTGGAGAAGGAGGTCCTGGACTTAAAAAAGGCAGTGGCCACTGCGCGATCGCTGGACGTGGCCCAGAAAAACTCTGACTCTTATTCTTCCGGCCATGCGGCCCTCACCGCCTCATGCGCGTTGAGGGGGCCGCCATCTTGGAATCAGCCATCTTCCCCATCCAGGTCTCAGACCAGCTCTACGCCGCCGGAGTCCCCACACAGAAGTTCACCCAGGAGTCCTACTACAGCGACAATGTCTCGAGGACCGAAATGCTACTTCTGCGGCCAGGCCAAGCACCCCAGACAACGATGCCCAGCGAAGGACACTACATGCTTCAAATGTAAGAAAAAGGGGCATTTTAGCAAAGTCTGCAGGGGGAATCCGATTTCCAACTCCGTCACCGCCTCGTGCGGGCCGCCATCTTGGGATCCGCCATCTTTTCCCGACTCAACGGCCGCCCAGGGCCCAACAGTGGCTTCGATCACGGTGGATCAATCCAGGCCACACCCGTTGACAAAATCCATGATGGACATACAGGTAAACGGGAATTTAACAAAATGTTTAATTGACTGTGGGAGTACCGAGAGTTTTATCCACCCTAGCCTGGTACGGCGGCACTCATTAACGGTAACCCCTACACGGAGCAGAATTGCTATGGCTGCTAAGCCCCACACTTCGGACACTTTGGGCTACTGTGTGGTAACACTGATTGTAAAAGGCACGGACTACAAGGATTTTAAACTCCTCGTGATGCCAGAACTCTCTGTTAATGTAATCTTGGGCCTGGACTTCCAGTGCCACCACGAAAGTGTCACGCTAGCATATGGCGGGTCCCAGCCGCCACTCACAGTCTGTGGCCTATCAACCTTAAAAATCAGCCCGCCCTCTTTATTCGCTAACCTCGCTCCGAACTGTAGGCCCATAGCGACCAAAAGTAGACGGTACAGTCTGGAAGACAGACACTTTATCAAGGCGGAAGTGGACAGATTCCTGCGGGAAGGCATTATTGAATGCAATACCAGCCCGTGGCGTGCCCAAGTAGTCATAGTTAAAAATAGCGAAAAGAAACGGATGGTAATTGTCTACAGCCAGACTGTTAATATTTATACCCAGCTGGACGCCTACCCTTTACCCCGCATATCAGAAATGGTCAACCAGATTGCGCAATACCGAGTCTTCTCGACTATCGACCTCAAATCCGCGTATCACCAGCTCCCCATTAGAACGGAGGACCGCCCATACACTGCCTTCGAGGCGAACGGCGCCTCTACCATTTTCCCAGAGTGCCCTTCGGAGTAACAAATGGGGTCTCGGTCTTCCAAAGTGAGATGGACCGCATGGTTGACGAGAATAAATTATAAGCTACCTACCCCTATCTGGACAATGTCACTATCTGCGGGCACAACCAGCAAGACCACGATCTAAATCTTGCGAGATTTTTAAAAACTGCCCTAAAGCTGAATCTAACCTACAACGAAGACAAATGTGTCTTCAACACAACCCGTCTCTGTATCCTTGGCTGTGTGGTGGAAGATGGGGTAATTGGACCGGACCCTGACCGATTACGCCCCCTAAAGGAACTGCCCCTGCCACACAATCCCAAAGCTTTAAAAAGGTGCCTGGGATTTTTTTCGTATTATGCCCAATGGGTGCCCAATTACTCTGATAAGGCCCGACCCCTCATTAAATCGACGTCCTTCCCACTATCAGCTGAAGCTCGGGAGGCTTTCACCAGTATTAAACAGGACATTGAAAGGGCTGCAGTGTGTGCAGTGGACGAATGCATTCCCTTTCAAGTCGAAAGCGATGCGTCAGGCTTTGCCTTAGCTGCGACCCTCAATCAGGCTGGGAGACCTGTGGCCTTCTTCTCCCGAACCCTTCAGAGACCTGAAATCAGGCACTCTTCTGTCGAGAAGGAGGCACAGGCTATAGTGGAGGCAGTGCGGCACTGGAGACACTACCTAGCCGGCAAACGTTTCACCCTGCTCACCGACCAGCGGTCGGTGGCTTTCATGTTTAATAGCAAACAAAGGGGGAAAATCAAGAATGACAAAATACTCAGGTGGAGGATCGAACTATCCACGTTCGACTATGATATTATGTACAGGCCGGGAGCCCTTAATGAACCCCCAGACGCCCTATCGCGGGGAATGTGTGCCAGCATTCATACGGACAAATTACAGGGTCTCCACAACAACCTCTGTCACCCAGGGGTCACCCGACTATACCATTTTATAAAGTCCCGCAATCTGCCCCACTCCATCGAGGAGGTCAGGGCAATGACCAGAGCCTGCCGCATCTGTGCGGAATGCAAGCCTCGTTTCTACAGGCCTGACCGTGCACACCTTATCAAAGCCACACGGCCATTCGAGCGCCTAAGTCTGGACTTCAAGGGACCCCTTCCCTCTGCCGACCGTAACGTATACTTCCTCAATATCATTGATGAATATTCCCGCTTCCCCTTCGCCATTCCCTGCCCAGACATGACCAATGCCACGGTCATCAAGTGTCTCTGTAATCTATTCTGCATGTTTGGCATGCCGAACTACGTACACAGCGATAGGGGGACGTCATTCATGAGTGACGAGCTGCGCCAGTTCTTGCTCTCGAAGGGGATAGCCACTAGCAGAACCACTAGCTACAACCCCCGGGGTAATGGGCAAGTGGAAAGGGAGAATGCTACTGTTTGGAAGGCTGTCACGTTAGCCTTAAAGTCAAAAGGCCTTCCGACCTCCCGCTGGCAGGAAGTCCTCCCAGACGTGCTCCACTCCATAAGGTCTCTGTTATGTACTGCCACTAACGCTACCCCTCACGAAAAGATGTTCGTTTTCCCCCGGAAATCCACCTCGGGCATATCTCTACCCGCGTGGCTGACGTCTCCGGGGACAGTACTATTGCGGAAGCACGTGAGAGGCTATAAAACGGACCCCCTTGTGGAAAAGGTACAGCTCCTCCATGCAAACCCTCAGCACGCCTATATCGAATACTCTGACGGGCGAGAGGACACTGTTTCCATAAAAGACCTCGCTCCCTTGGGGAGCGGAGAGAACGATGGGAGACTACCCGATGAAGACCTACACTACAAAGAGACAGGACGCCCAGAGGTATCAATACCCAACTTTAACCTGGAGGACACTGCAGATAACCTGGAAGACACTGTGGAGGCCCGGACAGCGGAGGAACCAGAATCCACTCCCTTAGAGGCACCCCAACCGGCTTTGCGCCGATCACTGAGAACTGCAAAACCTCCTGACAGACTCACTTATACCAACTTTTAAGAAACATCACCCCGATGGACTAAATCTATAGAAGGGGTGAATGTAATGAAATCTGTTTGTCTTGATCCTGTATTCGTTTTGCACTCATGTATATTACCCTCCCCCACTGTGTATAGTTTCACTTCCTCTTTCCCGACTAACCTGGGAGGTTCCAGGTCTTGGCTCTTGGCTCCGCCCCTGACTTCTCTTACATAAAGATCCCAGGATCTGTATGACTCATTCCTGTGAACCAGTCGGCATGTTGAGATGTTAGCTCTGATCTTAGTGATTAAAAGCCAACTTGTTTACGTCTATAACTTCTAGTTTTGTGGTTATTGAAGGCCCATCACGCACTAAGATCAAGAATAAAAAATACAACTCTGGAGGATGGAATTGGCCACCTTTGGATACACCATACATTATCGACCCGGCAAAGAGAATGTGGCCACGGATAACCTCATGCAGGCACTCTGCTCTTCTATGTCAACTTCGACTCTGGCGGATCTTCATACTGACTTATGCCATCCTGGTGTTACCCATATGTTGCACTTTGTGCGATCTAAAAATCTTCCATTTTCTATGGAAGATGTGAAAAGAACATGCTCCTCCTGTAGAATTTGTGCGGAATTAAATCCGCAATTCTTCCGTCCATCGGGTGGCTTGCTCATACACGCTATGCAGCCTATGCAGCAACTCAGCATTGACTTTAAAGGGCCATTGCCTTCATCAACGCGAAACACCTACTTACTTACTATGCTGGGCGAATATTCACGTTTTCCCTTTGCTGTCCCCTGTCCCAATATGCTTACTTCCACAGTGATCAAATGCCTCGATCAAGTCCTTTCCCTTTGCGGTACAGCCAATTTCATCCACTCTGATCGGGGTCCCTCCTTCATATCAAGTGAACTCAAAAGTTATCTTTCCCAACAGGGAATCACCACAAGTAAAACTACACCATCCCATCGCTAACGGACAGGTTGAGAGATACAACGCTATCATTTGGAACGCTGTTCATCTTGCACTGAGATCACACAACCTACCAGACCAGCAGTGGAAAACTATGCTCCCTGACGTGTTGCATTCCATCTGGTCTCTTCTTTCCACGTCCACCAACGTCATGCCTCACGAGCGATTCTTCAGGTTCCAGCGTCGCTCCACACATGGGACGTCCCTACCATCATGGTTGGCAGCTCCTGGCCCCGTGGTGCTCCGAAGATTCGTCCGATCTGCCAAAAAAGATCCCCTCATCGACAAGGTGGCTTTAATGGACAATAATCCCTCTTACGCACACGTGTGGTACCCTGATGGCCAGGAGTCCACCGTTTCGCTCAGAGATCTGGCTCCCTGTCCAACCGGTCCCACGGACCCAAATGATAGAGGGTCCCACGGTAATGATGCCGACACTCTGCGCACCTTTGAAGATGACGCCCTACCTGGGACGTCAAGAGATCTGCCGGCTACTCCACCGGATCATCTCAGGGAGCTGAGCACTCCCCATGGGATGGCCACCCGAAGCCAGGATGCCAGTCAATCCCCGGCTATCAAACAAAATGAAGCCAGCTCTGCGCCTGTGGGGACCCGCACCCGGAGTCACAATCTCCCCAGTCTCCTCAGGTCGATCAAGGCGACACGGGCCCTGTCGAACTACCAGTACGGATCAAGCGACCCAGGGACCGAGACATGGTCCGGGGAGATGTGCCTTCCAGCCACAAGTGAAGAGCTAAAAGACTGCGGCTATTCGTGGTCCGGCTAATCCGTTAAAAGGAAGTCATCGGACTTCCAAATCTTTAGGGAGGAATAATGTTATGAATCTTATGATCCATGAAGAAAGACTCATGAAATAACACTGGACGGCCAGCTGGTGGCGCCGTCCAAGGAGTATAAATACTCGGGCGTGGGCCCAGCTTGCCCAGGACATTGTGTAAACAGGAACTAGTGAAAGATAAGTAGACCTCCATGTTTTGAAACAAGTTGACTAAAGCCTTGCTTTATACTCGATCCAAGTGCATAGTGAGTTTTATTATGTCAACTTGTACCTATATAGCGCCTTTAACGTAGTAAAACATCCCAAGGCGCTGCACAGGAGTATTATAAGACAAAAAATTTGACACCGAGCCACAAGCTGAAATTAGGGCAGGTGACCAAAAACTTGGTCAAAGAGGTAGGTTTTAAGGAGTGTCTTAAAGGAGGAAAGAGAGGTAGAGAGGCGGAGAGGTTTAGGCAGGGAATTCCAGAGCTTAGGGCCTAAGCAACAGAAGGTCAGCAAGCAAAGGGGTGATGGGTGAACGGGACTTGTTGCGAGTTAGGACATGGGCAGCCGAGTTTTGGATCAGCTCAAGTTTATGTAGGGTAGAATGTGGGAGGCCAGCCAGGACTGTGTTGGAATAGTCAAGTCTAGAGGTAAGAAAGGTATAGATGAGGGTTTCAGCAGTGGAAGAGCTGAGGCAAGGGCAGAGACGGGCAATGTTATGGAGGTGGAAATAGGCGTTCTTAGTTATGCTGTGGATATGTGGTCAGAAGCTCATTTCAGGGTCCAGTATTACACCAACATATGGTTCAGCCTCAGACAGATGTGATTCAGCCTCAGACAGATGTTAGGGAGAGAGATGGAGCCAGTGGCTAGGGAACGGAGTTTGTGGCAGGGACCGAAAACAATGACTTCGGTCTTCACAATATTTAGTTGGAGAAAATTTCTACTCATCCAGAACTGGATGTAAAAAAGGAACATAGACAGACTAAGTGAGTAGGCAAGACTGTGGCAGATGGAGTTTGTAGTGTATGTACATTTAAGAGAGAACTACTTTTACAGCTCCTATATACTGTAGTACCGGCAGTGACCACACCTGTATATAAGCCTTGAGCATGCCTCTGTACTGTCAGACTTGAGACTACCCTCCTCCAGTAAACACCTGTTGATTGTTAAGTTACAGCCTCCGTGTAGTTATTGGAAAACATCATACTTTAAGAATCACGGATTCAACAATGGCGACGAGGTCGATTCGAATCTACCTGCAACTCTGCGTTTCCCTTCAAGGATTCGCTCCGGGAGGGCAGTGGAAGAAAGTCGAGGCCAGAAGCACGGGCATCGACCACGAGCAACCGCCCAGTCATCCGGCAGACAGTGAACATCGCAGGGGAGGCTGTTGAGAGCTGGGCTTAGTTCCCCAGCCACGACGATCCAGCAACAGACTGGCAACAGGTACAGCGCAGACCCTTCCCGGACAGCGGCGGCTGGAGCCGACCGACGGCAGAGAAAAAGCCTAGCAGCGTCGACGGGGTAAGAGAGAGGGTGAAGCGCACAGGGCGCAGCTGGGGGTTGAAAACCGAGTGGCGTCGAGGAAAAACAAAACAGAGAGAGGGTAAAGCAGCAGCCGGGTTCAGGACCGAGCGACGACAACGGGAAAGGCGCACAGGAGAACGCGCAGAGTGCAGCCAGGGCTCAAGGGCTGAACCGCATCCGCGGGGAGAAGAAGGGAGAGCACGGGAGACGCCATTGAGCCGTGGAGAAGAAGGGCGAGCGCGGGAGACGCCATTTTAGAAGCCGCAGCGGCGAAGAAGGGCGAGTGCGGGAAGAAAGGAAAGCACGGGAGAAGCCATTTTGTGCCAGCGGAGAAGAAGGGAGAGCATGGGAGACACCATTTTAGACATTTAAATCACACCCAGGGATGCCAAAGAGTGGCAGTATCACTGCGTTCGACAATGAAGTCGAAGATTGGGCGATATATGTGGATAACATTGAGGTGTACTGCAGGGTGAATGAAGTGCCAGATGCTAAGAAAGCACTGGTTTTGTTAAATTCCATGGGTGCAAAAACTTATGGCTTACTGCGAAACCTAATAACCCCAGAGAAGCCCGTGGATAAGAATTTCGAAAGCATAGTAGAAATCCTACAGGACCACTTAAACCCCACACCGCTGCTGATAGCAGAAAGATTTAAGTTCCACAAAAGGAACCAGCATAAAGACGAAAGTAATGCTGAGTATTTAACGGAACTGCGAAACCTATCGAAGCACTGCCAGTTTGGAGTGGGACTAGCAGATACGTTAAGGGACAAGTTTGTGTGTGGGCTTCAAAGTGAAGGAACCCAGAAACGGCTTCTATCAGAAAAGGATATTAGGCTGGACAAGGCTTTCAGCATGGCAGTATCACACGAAGCAGCCGCACGGGGCGCTGCAGAGATACAACGGAGACCGCAAGAATATGGCACCAATGAAATGTCATATGGAGCAGGGACGTGTTATCGCTGCGGCAGAACAACACATGAGCAGAAGGATTGTTGGTTCAAGGACCAAGTGTGCAGACAGTGTGGAAAAGCAGGACACATAGCAAGAGTCTGCAGGTCAGGGAAGAAAACCAGCAGCAAGAAATCTCCACAGGAGAAGTACAAAAAGGTACGTAAGGTGATGGACAGTAGTTCAGACGAACAGAAAAGTGACACAGACTCCGGAAGCAAGGAGCTGGGTTGTCTGAAACTACATAAGGTAATCAAAATGGAGGATCACCAGACTATCTGGGTCACACTTAAGATAGACGGAGTCCAAGTGAAAATGGAATTGGACACAGGATCAGCCCTAACAGTCATAAACCAAAGGGACAGCACGGTGGCATAGTGGTTAGCACTGTTGCCTCACAGTGCCAGGGACCCGGGTTCGAATCCGGCCTCGGGCGACTGTCTGTGTGGAGTTTGCACATTCTCCCCGTGTTTGCGTGGGTTTTCTCCGGGTGCTCCGGTTTCCTCCCACAGTCCAAAGGGTTAGGTTGATTGGCTATGATAAATTGACCCTTAGTGTTAGGGGGATTAAATACGGGGATAGGGTGGGATATGTGTTGGTGTAGGGGATCGGGTGGGATATGTGTCGGTGCAGGCTCGATGGGCCGAAATGGCCTCTATCTGCACTGTGGGGTTTCTGTGTTTCTGTGACTACAAGCGGCTATTTTCACATATACCATTCAAAGCTACAGAGATTGACTTGAAGACGTACACGGGGCAAAAAGTCTACCCCAAAGGAAAAATAAAGGTGAAAGTGACATACAAAGGCCAGGAAATACCTAAAGTGGACCTATATGTATTGCCAGATGGAGGGCCACCACTACTAGGACGTGAATGGATCCGGAAGATACAATTAGATTGGCATTCCATACAGGCACTGAAGGTTGAGGCCAAAAAGGATGACGACGTCACACCTGGATGACTGTCAAAAATGCTAACTGACGTAAAAGAAGTGTTCCAGGAGGGACTCGGAACACTAAAAGGCATAACAGCAACGATTAAAATAGAGGAAAATGCAAGCCCAAAGTTTTTTAAGGCCAGACCGGTGCCTTATGCGATCCGACCAGCTGTTGAAGCAGAGCTGGAAGGGTTGGAATGTTCAGGAGTACTGTCCAAAGTAGACTGGAGCGAGTGGGCTACACCCATCGTTCCTGTAATGAAGAGGTCATTGAGTAATATGCCTGGGGAACCAAAGAAGGTCCGCATCTGTGGGGATTTTAAGGTGACAGTGAACCCAGTCCTTCACACGGTACAATATCCGCTTCCATGGATTGAGGATATTTTCGCCTCGCTGTCTGGAGGTAAACGCTTCACCAAAATTGATCTGGCCCAGGCGTACTTGCAAATGGAGGTAGAAGAAACCTCGAAACAATACCTCACGGTCAACACTCATAAAGGTCTCTACCAATACAATCGGCTGGTTATCGGGGTAGCATTGGCTCCGGCTATTTGGCAAAGGGCAATGGATCAAGTCCTGCAAGGGATTCCAGGGACCCAGTGTTATTTGGACGACATCCTGGTCATGGGCGAAAATGACAGTGATCACCTAGCCAACCTGGAGAAGGTGCTCAGTAGCTTAAAGGAATATGGGCTACGAGCTAATTGCCACAAGTGCGAGTTTTTCCAGAAGCAGATCTCGTATTGTGGCCACGTTATTGATGAAGAGGGGTTACATAAGTCCCCTGAAAAGATTGAGGCAGTAGTCAAGGCTCCAGCACTGGAAAATGTGTCACAACTGAGGCCGTTCCTCGGGCTGGTAAACTACTACCATAAGTTCTTACCAAATTTGTCTGCAGTATTACACCCACTGAACACCCTACTGCAAACGGGGGTACCATGGAAGTGGAATGACAAATGTAAATGAGCTTTCCAGAAGTGCAAAGAATTGATCACATCAAAAGAGGTGTTGGCCCATTTCAACCCAGCACTACCAATTCCGTTGGCACGTGATGCATCACCCTATGGTATTGGAGCGGTGCTGTCGCACAAATTCCCAGACGGGTTGGAGAGGCCAGTAGCCTTTGCGTCTCGGTCACTAACCTCAGCCGAGCGCAACTACGCCCAGATTGACAGGGAGGCCCTCAGCCTAGTATGGGGAGTAAAAAAATTCAACCACTATCTGCATGGGTAGAAGTTCACCTTGCTGACTGACCACCAACCACTTGTCTCCATCTTCAATCCAAAGAAGGGCGTTCCGGTGATGACTGCACAACGGTTACAAAGATGGTCCCTTTTTCTAGGGGCGAACCAATATGAAATAGAATATAAAGGCACGAAACAGCATGGAATCGCTGATGGGCTATCACGCCTGCCACTGCCTAATGTGGAGGAAGCACCAGCAGTTGACCCTATCGAGATATTTAATTCGTCAATAATTGAACGATTGCCAGTAACTAATTGCGGATATAGAGAAGGAGACCCAAAATGATCCGACACTGTCTCGGTTATATGATTTGACGGTGAGGGGATGGCCAACACATGGCGACTCACTGTTGCCAGCATTCTCATCCAGAAGAGAACAGCTGTCAGTATGCCAGGGGACAGTGATGTGTGGATCCTGAGTGGTAATTCCACCCAAGTTAAGGGAGAGGGTGCTCAATGAGCTTCACGAAGGTCATCTGGGAGGGGTGAAAATGAAAAGCCTTGCTAGGGCTTATGTGTGGTGGCCGGGGATCAATCAACAAATCGAGGACCTAACCAAGAGCTGCTCAGGATGTCAGAAGATCCAAAATGCACCACCACATGCCCCTCTACACCCATGGGAGTGGCCCTCCTCTCCATGACAACGGGTGCATATTGATTTTGCTGGTCCATTCATGGACTCAATGTTCTTAATAGCAGTGGATGCTCACTGGAAATGGCCTGAGGTGATAAAAATGTCCTCAACCACTACAGAGAAAACGATTGCAGTCCTACGGACCATATTTGCCAGGAACGGCTTGCCAGAGCAGATTTGCTTTGATAATGGACCACAGTTTGTGTCCGAAGAGTTTCGGAAATTTATGAGAAGGAATGGGGTAACGCATTACACATCCGCCCCATATCATCCAGCCACAAATGGATTGGCTGAGAGGTTCGTACAAACCTTTAAAAAGGCGATAAAAGCCATGTGCGATGATGAAATTCCACTACAGCATAAGGTGGACAATTTCCTGTTAGCCTACAGAAATGTGACACATGCAGTTACCAACCAGACCCCGGCCATGATGTTCTTTAATCGAAGGTTGAGATCTCGTCTGGATTTGCTCAGACCAAATGTGCGAAGAAATGTTGAGGATAAACAATTCCAGCACATCAATGAGAAGCCGACCAGGAGCTTCAATGTAGGACAACCAGTCTTGGCCCGTGACTACCGAACAGAGAAATGGCAACCCGGAATGATATGCACACGGCAGGGGTCACTAATGTACACAGTGGATGTCGGGGAGAACATTGTGAGACGCCACGTCGACCAGATCTTAGCGTCACAGGAACGAGTCAACACCATGTCTCGCGTCCCTGGGGATGAACCCGACATACCGGTAGCATCTACCTCAGAAACAGTAGCAGTGGAAATTGATGAACTAACCGACGAAAGGGGGCCAGAATCGCCTCCGCACCAAGAACAAGAACCTCAGGAAAGGCGCTATCCAGAAAGGATCAGGATGCCGCCCCAAAGACTGAATCTATAAATGGGCTATTTCTGTTTAATGTGCATGTTAAAGTGTTAATTGTTATTTGAATATTATGGGTACTGCTAATCTAATAGGGGAGGAATTGTAGTGTATGTACCTTTAAGAGAGAACTACTTTTACAGCTCCTGTATACTATAGTACCGGCAGTGACCACACCTGTATATAAGCCTTGAGCATGCCTCTGTACTGTCAGTCTTGAGACTACCCTCCTCCAGTAAACACCTGTTGATTGTTAAGTTACAGCCTCCGTGTAGTTATTGGAAAACATCATACTTTAAGAATCACGGATTCAACAGAGTTCAGTGTGAGGAAGAGTGAGGTCATCCACTTTGGATCTGAGAAAGACAAATCGGAATATTTTCTTAATGGTGAGAGACTAGGGCGGAGATTTTCTGAGTGGTCAGCAGGCGCGATCGGTGGCGGCTCAGGTGGAAAAGTGTTTTTTTCCCCCAGCGGATCGGTACCCCGCTGTGAACCCGACGCCACGTGCCTTTCCCCGATGTCGGGTCTGTCAGCGCTGAGCAGACTTAACACGCAGCGACGGGTGACCCAATTCAGGTCATTATGACCTTGTTTAGAGATGATTAAGAAAACATTTGAGCTCAACTTTTGATTTTATGTGCTCGTCCATGGGGCCCTCACTGCTCGCGGATCACGTCTGTTAAGCTGAGGCGGGAGTTCAGTGACCATTGAATCAGCTGTTGAGTTGACAACTTCAAAGGTAAGGTAAAAGCTCCCACCTTACAGTGATATCTTCCCTCAGCCACAAGCCCTTCCTCACTGCATTTCCACAACAGATTCAGGATGCTGCAAGTCTTTACACAAGACTCCATCCAGGCTGACCTCATTACCTTTCTCACCATTGACAAATTGCTTCTGTCGTCTCAACTTCACCTGCCATCTATTCCATCAGCATGGGTGCCCTTGAAACTCTCTCACCTTGGTCCTTAGAATCCCACCACGATCAACCCCAAACCCATCAGCAGCACCAGGCACACCAGCAGCACCAACAACAACACCAACCTTCTCCGCAATCAACTGATGCTGCACAGGACAGAGGGCATCAGCACCCGGCCACTTCACTTGATGCTGTACACCCTGGCTGCCACATGATGCACCAGGTTAGCACCATCCCACACCAACATCATAAAGCATCCCTACAATGCCCAAGCCATTCCTTTCACACTCATTACCATTGCGGGAGATACCATTATGTCTCACCGTTCACTGCAACTCACTAAGCCACTTCCAAAGGTGCACACAAACCTGTCCAAGAATGAAAAGTGTTGAAAATAAAGGTTTCACTGTTTGACATCACATTAACAGAAACTTTACAAGAACATTGCATAAAACACCCAAGTGCCTACCCTTGTGTGTTGTTAGTTGGCATGATTGGACAAGGATGAGGATGGGTGTGAGGGGTGGCTAGTGAGATGGGGAAGTGATAATGTAGATATAGAGGGATGGGTGGAGGTGCAAGGTAAGCTGGTGTGAGTAAGGATGTGCAGGAGTAGGGTAGGGAAGGCAGAGTGATGGGGATGTCATGAGAGGCACAGCAGGATGAGGTTGAGTGTGGCTTTGTACTAACGTTTCGTGATCTACTGAGATCATTCAAACTTTTATGGCACTGCACCCAGGTCCTCCTGTCCACATCCCTGCTTGTGTCCTCCTCTGCAATGTGCAACCAGGCTGTGTTGCTCCCCTGGGGAGGTCTCTTCCACCCATGGGAAGGGAAAAGGACCATCTTGCATTCTGTGACTCTCTCCATAAGCATATGGAGGGAGTCATGGGAGAACCTGGGTGCAGCCGTGCACCTTTGTGCAGTGCATGTCAGTGTTTGCAGCACCTCGATGCTGTAGAACACTGACAGCATAAATGTCAAATTAAAGTTGGCCATGGTCCCTTTAAGGAAACTGGCTGATGACACGTCATTGAATGGTGTCATCAGACCCGCTTCCTCTAATTGGCCGGGAAATGCGCTGTTCAGGCTTTACAAGCCCAATCAAGGGAAATTCATTTTACACAGCGGGCTGGAGCCAGCAGCGGTGTCTGGACCCGCCACCAACGTCGTCTGCCATGGACCCGCCGAGGTTAGTAAAATCGCGACCGAGGTTATGTGGTGGAACAAAGGGATTTAGGCATTTATAAATCACTTAAACATAGTGCATCGGTAAAAACTAATGGTACGTTGGCCCTAATCTGAAGCGGGTTGGAAAAGAAAACTGAGGAAATGATGCTTCAGTGTGAGACTCCATTGGAATAATGCATTCAGTTTTGGGCACCAAACCTCAGGAAGATATATTGGCCTTGGAGTGGGTACAGCACAGATTCACCAGAATACTACCGGGACCTAAAGGGCTGAATTATGAGGACAGGTTGCATAAACCTGGTTTATATTCCCTTGAACTTAGAGCTTAGAGAGGCGATCTAATTGAGAAAACACTTTTTCACACAAAGGGTAGTGAAAATCAGGAACTCTCTCCCCCAAAAGGTTGTGAATGTTGGATCAATAGAAATCTTCAAGACTGAGATCAATAGATTTTTGTTAGCTAAAGGTATCAAGGGATATGGAGCATAGGCTGGTAAACAGAGTCAAGGTACCGATTAGCCATAATCTAATTAAATGGTGAAACAGGCTCGAGTGCCCTCCTCCAGTTTCTATCTTCCTAAAAAGAGCTTCTCCCTATTAAAGCACTTATAGAAGTTACCTTTCTTAAGCTTCTCCTGCCTTATTAATTGCCTAATTTTCAGAAGTGTCACTGAGGTGCACACATTTCTTTTAATGCCAACAATGTTATTCAGCAGAAAAAAACCAAAATGTGGTCATGATGATAACTGTATTTCAGACCACACAGTTACAACTTCAGTTGCCCTTTATCAATGTCATCTATAAATTAACACTGGAAGGAGAGGTTTATCATATATATATATATATATATATATGTGTTAAAGATTTCAATAACTTGTAAAATATATACTTCATAGATAGGAACTGACTTGATGCTTTCCATTTAATGACAGATGTTTGCAAGGGCAACAATTCTCTTGCGGACATTCAGTCTTGATAACAGTGGAACCACTTATTTTCTCACAGAGGGAGGCTTTCTTCTGTTACTAAATCTGTCATGACCTCTAGTGATGATTAGGTGACAATTTTCTTCAACTTAAGAAAGTGGATTTTCTTTGGTGATTGAATTTGAATTTTTCATTTATTCTCTCAGTGCAACATAGTTATTCCAGTCCATGATACTTTAACAGATCATGTTAAAGAAGCTAGCAAGTAAAATTGAGGGTTTTGCTAGCTGGTTTGATGCCAGTAATGACAATGACAACAAAAATTTGTATTTATATAGCACCTATAACGTAGCAAAACGTCCCAAGATGCTTCACAGGAGTGTTATAAGACAAAATTTGACACCAAGCCACATAAGGAGAAATTAAGGCAGATGACCAAAAGCTTGTTCATAGAGAGAGGTTTTAAAGGAGCATCTTAAAGGAGGAAAGAGAGGCAGAGAGGCGGTGAGGTTTAGGCAGGGAATTCCAGAGCTTAGGGCCTAGGCAGCTGAAGACACGGCAACCAATGGTTGAGCGATTATAATCTGGGATGCTCAAGAGGGCAGAATTAGAGGAGCGGAGATATCTCAGGGGGTTGTGGAGCTGGAGGAGATTACAGAGATAAGGAGATGCGAGGCCATGGAGGGATTTGAAAACAAGGATGAGGATTTTAAAACCGAGACGTTGCTTAATCAGGAGCCAATGTAGGTCAGCGAGCACAGGGGTGATGGGTGAACGGAACTTGGTGCGAGTTAGGACACAGGCAGCCGAGTTTTGGATCACCTCAAGTTTACATAGGGTAGAATGTGGGAGGCCAGCCAGGAGTGCATTGGAATAGTCAAGTCTAGAGGTAACAAAGGCATGGATGAGGGTTTCAGCAGCAGATGAGCTGAGGTAGGGGCAGAGACGGGCAATGGTACAGAGGTGGAAATAGGCGGTCTTAGTTATGGCGCGGATATGTGGTCGGTAATGACAATTGCTTTGAAAACCTCTTGGGGTATATTTTGCACTTTCCATGCATAATGTGTAAATTATAATTTCTTTGTATATAATGAATCCAAATCAAGATGGCAGGTGTGTGTAATATTGATTCCTAAGTTTTCATGCAAAGTGATTCCATTTGTTTAAATGAAAGAAAACTGAATATGTAATATGCTGTTATCACATCACTCAAGCACTGGTTAGTTAGCCAATATAAATGGTGAATATTTTGCCCATCCAACTGTAAAACACATAAATCTTTGCAATAATGGAGCCGCAAAGTAATTCTGAAGCCTATTCCATGGATCAAATAATTAAGATCTTGATTGACAGCTTACTTGAATAATCTAATGAAAATTGGAGAAGCAGCCCAAAGACCTTCACCATATTGAAGAACCTGGCTGTGCCTAATTGGCCGGTCGAAATCAAGGTCAACCACCAAGAGTATAGGAGGAGGTGTGCTAATTTTATGACTTCAAAGAGAGCACTAAGAAATGTTAGTCTGTCTTAATGTGGAGCTAAAGGATACAGATGAAAAATGTTTTTAACTGTAGCTTTTTAAAGTGATCAATGAAAGAAAGGACACTCACAAAGGCAAGCCTGCTGTACAAAAAGGCCTCTTCTCTAGTAACCAATTAATATCAGTCTCAACTTTAACTTAAAAAATCATATTCAAACCTATATTAATAGATCACTTATTTGTGAAGAACAATTGGTCAGTTACATGTATTCTTAATAGACACATTGCATTGTTTATCTGTATCTCAAGGCCAAAGATGAACATGTTAAATTTAAGAGAATTACAAGGCACAACACGGGTTACTTAGAGTCACCCCAATGATACCTTAGTGACTATTATATGTATCTTTGTGACAGTTAATTAGTCAATCACTGAATCATAGGGAGAGTAAGCAAAACATATTTAGAGCTACTGTAGTTTGATCCAATAATATGCAATAGGTAAGGAATATCACCAGTGTGACAATAATTTAATCATCATTATTACTTTTACCTCACACGCAGATTAGGAAACCTTACTGAGTTACTGAGTTCACTACATCAATGCAAATTTCTTTTTGTTCTCAGGATGTGAGCAACACTGGCAAAGCCGTATTTATTGCTTATCCCTAGTTGACTCGAGAAGGTCCTTGAACTGTTGCAGTCAGTGTGTTGATGGCATTTCCATAATGGTGTTAGGTAGAGAATACTAGGCTATTGACCCAACAGCGATATATATCCAAGCCAAGGATGGTTTGTAACTTGCAGGGGGACTTGAAGGTGATGGAGCTCCCACCACATTGCTGCTCTTGTCCTTTTCAGTAGTAGAGGTCGCAGGGTAGATAGGTGCTGTCAAAGTATCCTTGGTGAATTGCTGCAGTGCATCCTGTAGATCATACATACTGCAGCCAGAGTGTGCCACTGGTGGAAAGAGTGGAAAATGAGCCTGGTAACAGGGGTGTCATTTCAGCAAAATGATCTGCCCTAGATGATGCTGAGCCTCATGAGTGTTGTTGCAGCTGTACCTAACAATGCAAGTGGTGAGTATTCCATCACATTCCTGACTTGAGCTGCAAGATGGTAGAGAGGCTTGGACGGGGCTGAAGATGAACCACTTGTCAGAGTACCCAGCATCTGCTCTGCTCATGTAGTCATGATGTTGCTATGGCTGGTCCAGTTAGCATCTGGTCAGTGGGGACTCAGGTTGTTGATAGTGGGGAAATCGGCAATGGTGGTGCCATTAAAGGTCAAGGGAAGATGGCTGGACTTTCTCTCGTTTGAGATGATCATTACCTGGCCCTTATATACCACAAATGTTAACTGACACTTGTCAGCCCAAGCTTAGACATTATCCAGGTCCTGCTGTAGGCTGGCATGGGCTGCTTCATTATCAGAGGAGTTATGAATGGAGCTGAACACTGGAGTCATCGGCAAACAACTACATCCCTAACCTTATAACAGAGGGACAGTCATTGATGAAGTAGTTGAAGAAGATCAGGCAATGACACTTCCCTGAGGAGCTCCTTCAGTGGTGTGCTGGGGCTGAAATGCCTAGTTTACGATGACCATATACATAAAACAGGTGATATCAATTCATTTGCCTATGATGCAATTTTCCTGATTTTCATTTCCATTGGCTTTGTCTATAACAGGTGGTTGAATCAATATCGCCCATTTTACACTAATACACAAAGACAAAATTACCCCCATCAGGGGCTATTCTGACTTCCTGTATCCAGTGTATTTCATTTGTATGAATCTCAGTTTAAATTTGTTACAAATGAGTTTGAAAAGCAAAAAATACAGTACACACCCCTGTACTTAAAGATTTGAAATGATTGAACGATAAATGGCCTTTAAGGTGACTTTAGCACAACTGATGTGATACTGTGAGGTTGTATCCCTACCCAATAGGGAAAACATGTGAATTGGTTGATAGACTAGACTGGACAAAGTTAATGAATGATTTTTTTATTTGATTAAAACCACAGTACTCAAATAATCACTGGAGCCCTTCAATGTAAAAACATACTTAAAAAACTTACACAAGCTATTTTTCCATTACAATGAATAAAATTGTTTTTTTTGGCCCAGAATTATACTATTACTTAACTGTAATTTATATGAAGGGAAGGTTTGTGTCAATTTCCGCATGGATGGATGACTTATGAACTTACAATGAAAGGGAAGAAATTAAACAGGGAAATACATTTGAATTACATTTGAATTTCACTAACAGATGAAAGTGTATGTTTAAAAATAAATACAACTAAGCTGGCAATATCAATATCTCCATGTATCATTTCATAATAGTGTAAAATAATCTGTACACACAGTTAATGATTGACTTGAAGGCTTAGTGTAGGTAAGGCAAAATGTTCCTAATTAACAGATCTCAGCCATTTTTAACAATTAAAATATTGTAAGGATTAAAATCTATGCAGCATCATACTGTAATGGCAGAAGTCATCTTACAATGGTGTGGCAATAACAGCAACAACATGAATTTTTTTTTGCAGCGAGCTGATCAGCAACTTTAAATAATAGCGATAGATCCATGGATGGTGCTAAGTCCGTGAATGATTGAGACACGGACTAGCAGGAGAGAAAACAAACAGATTTTTACTGGTGAAAGGCATAAACGAAACTAAACAACAGAGACTCTCTAGCGCCTTTTATACAGGGGTGGTCACTCCCGGTACTGCAGTCTGAGACCAGTTATTCTCTTAAAGGTACATACACAACAATTCCTCCCCTTTTAGATAAACAGTACATAACATTCATTTAACAACTAATGATAACAAATTACAATCACAATTACTGTTGCTAGGTACATTGGTTAAGTTTAAGCAATTATAAGTTCAGTCTTTGAGGAGGCTTCCTGATTCTGTCTGGATAACGCCTCTTTGGGGTATCAGGTTCTTCTGGCAATGTTGAGTCAGAATCAATGTCGTTGTTTGGTTCATCTGCTTCCAATATTACTGGTTCTGCGGTAGCTGCAATTGGAACATCGATTTCATTACCAGGTGTATCAGATCATGGTGTGGAGCTGACGTTTTCCAGTGACTCTAGAATTTGGTCAGCATGGCGTCTTACAATGCTCTCCCCAACGTCCACGGTATACATGAGAGGTCCTTGTCGTGTACAAATCGTTCCTGGCTGCCATTTCTCAGTGCGGTAGTCCCGGGCCAAAACTGGTTGACCTATCTTAAAACTCCTGGTCGGCCTTTCATTCATATTCTGAAACTGCCTGTTCTCCACATCTCTTCGGACGTTTGGCTTAACCAAATCCAAGCGGCATCGTAGCCTTCGATTGAAGAACATCATGGCTGGAGTTTGGTTGGTAACCGCATGTGTCGCATTCCGGTAGGCAAACAAGAAGTTGTCCACCTTGTGTTGTCGGGGTATATCTTCATTACACATTGCCTTGACAGCCTTCTTGAATGTTTGGACAAACCTCTCGGCCAATCCATTAGTGGCTGGATGATATGGGGCAGATGTGTAATGCTTAACACCATTGTTCTTTAAGAACCTCCGGAACTCTTCAGACACAAACTGTGGTCCATTGTCAGAGCAAATCTGTTCAGGCAGCCCATTCCTGGTGAATATGGTTCGTAAAACTGTGATAGTTTTTTCCGTGGTGGTTGAGGACATTTTTATTACCTCTGGCCACTTTGAATGTGCATCCACCGCAATTAAAAACATTGAGTCCATGAAGGGACCAGCAAAATCAATGTGCACCCTTTGCCATGGAGATGAGGGCCACTCCCATGGATGCAGAGGAGCTTGTGGTGGGGCGTTTTGGACCTTCTGGCATCCTGCACAGCTCTTGGTCATCTCTTCGATTTCTCTATCAATTCCCGGCCACCACACAAACGCTCTGGCTAAGCTTTTCATTTTTACCCCACCCAGATGACCCTCATGAAGCTCATTGAGCACTCTATCCATCAACTTAGGTGGAATTACTACTCTGGATCCACACATCAAGGTTCCTCTGCACACTGACAGCTGTTCTCTTCTCGGTGAGAATGCTGGCAGCAGTGGTTCGCCATGTGCTGGCCATCCCTTCACCGTTAAATCATAGACCCGTGATAGTGTCGGGTCATTCTGTGTTTCCTTTTCTATGTTTGCATTCGTCACAGGGAGACATTCGAATATGGTCGAGTGGAATAACTCCATTGGATCCACTGCAAGGTCTTCTTCTTCCACCGTCGGCAACGGTAGACGTGACAATCCATCAGCATTTCCATGCTGTTTAGTTCCTTTGTACTCAATGTCATATTGGTGTGCCCCTAGGAAAAGGGACCATCTCTGCAGCCGTTGTGCTGTCATTATCGGTACGCCCTTCTGAGGGTTGAAAATGGAGACAAGAGGTTGATGATCGGTTAGTAGAGTAAATTTTTGACCGTGCAGATAGTGATTGAACTTCTTCATCCCCTACACTAGGCTGAGGGCCTCTCTGTCAATCTGGGCGTAGTTACGCTAGGCAGAAGTTAACGAGCGTGACGCAAAAGCTATCGGCCTCTCCAAACCATCAAGGAATTTATGTGACAGTACCGCCCCAATGCCGTAGGGAGACGCATCACACGCCAGCCTGATTGGCAGTGCTGGGTTGTAGTGAGCCAATACTTCCTTTGAAGTGATTAAGTCCTTACTCTTCCGAAAAGCACGCTTACAATCATCGCTCCATTTCCATGCTACCCCCGTTCGTAGCAGGGCGTTCAGTGGGTGCAGAATTGTCGACAAATTCGGCAAAAACTTATGATAGTAATTCACCAACCCAAGGAATTACCTCAGTTGCGACACATTTTCAGGCGCTGGGGCCTTAACAACCGCTTCAATTTTGTCAGGGTACTTATGTAACCGCTCTTCTTCAATCACGTGGCCACAATACGATATCTGTTTCTTAAAAAATTCGCACTTGAGGCGGTTGGCTTGCAGCCCATGTTCCCGTAGTCTAGTGAGCACCTGTTCTAGGTTGTTAAGGTGTTCACTGTCATCTTCACCTGTTACAAGGATGTCGTCCAAGTAACACTGAGTCCCCGGAATCCCTTGCAGGACTTGTTCCATCGCTCTTTGCCATATCACCGGAGCCGATGCTACTCCGAATACCAATCGATGATACTGGTAAAGACCTTTGTGAGTGTTTATCGTGAGATACTTCCTAGCGGACTCTTCAACCTCCATCTGCAAATATGCTTGTGCCAGGTCAATTTTTGTAAAACCCTTTACTCCAGACAGCGAGGCGAATATGTCTTCTATCCTTGGAAGAGGATATTGTACTGTGCGAAGGATAGGGTTCACCGTCACCTTGAAATCCCCACAGATGCGAACCTTCCTTGGCTCTCCGGATTTATTGCTTAACGTTTTCTTCATGACAGGAATGATGGGTGTCGCCCACTCGCTCCAGTCGACCTTAGACAACATGCCCGCCTTCTCCAGATTCTCCAGCTCTGCCTCGACAGCTGGGCGAATTGCATATGGTACCGGTCTCGCTTTGAAAAACTTGGGAACTGCATTCTCTTCTATTTTTATCGAGGCGGTTACGCCTTTAAGCGTGCCCAGTTCTTGTTGAAATACCTCTTTGGCGTTAGCTAAGATTGTTGACAATCGTCCAGGAGTGACGTCTTCATCTTTTTTACCGTCCACCGTCATTGCATGAATGGAATGCCAATCTAAGTTTATCTTCCTGATCCATTCCCGTCCCAATAACGGTGGCCCACCATTTGGCAGTATGTAGAGATACAATTTCTGTATTTTCTTGCCATTGTATTTGACAGGCACCCTTATTTTTCCTCTGGGGTATACTTTTTGCCCTGTATACGTCGTCAAGACGATGGATGTCTCTCTCAAGGGTATGTGTGAAAATAGCCGCTCGTAGTCTCGTCGATTCATGATGGTTAGCGCTGATCCTGTATCCAATTCCATTTTAACTTGGGACCCTGCTATCGTGAGGGTGACCCAAATGGTTTGGTGATCCTCTTTTGCGATTACATTGTGAAGTTTGAGACAGCTTAATCTCCTGTTCTCGGATTCACTATCGCTCATCTGGTCTTCGGAACTACTGTCCGTCATCTTTTGTACTTTCTTGTACGGTTCCTTAGTAGCCTTTTTGTTGTCGCTGGTCTTCTTCCCAGACCTACAAACTCGTGCAATGTGTCCAATCTTCCCGCATTGTCTGCATATTTTGTCTTTGGACCAGCAGTCCTTCTGGTCATGGTTAGTTCTGCCGCAGCGATAACATTTTGCAAATCCCCGTGTCATTTCGTGGGTGCCGTATTCCTGTGGTTTTTGTTGAATTTCTGCAGCTCCCCTGGCTGCTGCTTCATACGATACTGCCACGCTGAAAGCCTTATCTAGCGTCAGCTCTTTTTCTGCGAGTAACTTCTTCTGTGTTCCTTCACTCAGGAGTCCACAGACAAATTTGTCCCGTAGGGTATCTGCCAGTCCTGCTCCGAACTGGCAGTGCTTTGATAGCTTGCGTAGTTCCGTAAGATACTCAGCATTGCTCTCATCTTTGTGCTGAGTTCTCCTGTGGAATTTAAATCTTTCTGCTATCAACAGCGGTGCAGGGTTTAAGTGTTCCTGTAGGACAGCAACAATTTCATTAAAAGTCTTCGCCTTCGGTTTGGCTGGAGTAATCAGGTCCCGCAATAGGCCGTACGTTCTAGCGCCCATTAAGTTTAACAATATCGATGCCTTTTTCCCCTCCGCTATATCGTTTGCCTCGAAATATACCTCGACTCTTTCCACATATGTGGTCCAGTCCTCTAATGTATTATCAAAAGCAGTGATACAGCCAGTCTTCGGCATCTTGCAAATCTAAAATGGCGCCTCCCGCGCTTTGCCTTCTTCCCCGATTTAACAAAATGGCGCCTCCCGCGCTTTGCCTTCTTCCCCGCTGTTGTTAGCGCTGCTTTCCACGGTTTCTTGCGCGTATTCTTTTTCTTTTATTATCTTCCCGTCATGGAGCGGACCCTGTGGGACACTTCCCTCCCTCTTCTGAGGTCCGAACGCTGCCCAGCTTCGAAACACCGGCCGCGCCCTGTATGCTCCACCCTCTCTCTCTCTCCTTGCTTCCCGACTCGCTGCCCGGCCCCGTTGAAAAGCCACCCGATCGAGCTTCAGCCCGCCGCAGCCCAGGAAGGATCAGAGCACTACCTGCCACCAGCCCGACTAGCTGGGAAACCACGGACCGAGGAACCCAGCCTGGCTCTGGACAGCCTCTCCTGCGATTTTTTAAATCGATGATTGACAGTCGACGCCCGTTTCTCGAGTTTCAATGGCCTCTTTTTTTTTTCTTCTAGCTCCGACCTTCAACAACGTCGTCGGAGCTGCTGCTGAGTTGCAGGTAAGTTCGTTTCTAACTCGTCGCCAGTGTTAAGTCCGTGAATGATTGAGACACGGACTAGCAGGAGAGAAAACAAACAGATCTTTACTGGTGAAAGGCATAAACGAAACTAAACAACAGAGGCTCTCTAGCGCCTTTTATACAGGGGTGGTCACTGCCGGTACTGCAGTCTGAGACCAGTTATTCTCTTAAAGGTACATACACAACAGATGGGGAGAGAGAGAGAACAAAATAAAAGGTATTATTACGGACCAGGAAGACAAGCTTAAAAAAATTAATGTGCAGCAAATTTAAAAAAATGCTTTTTTAAAAATCAGGGAAGAAAGACAAATTGAGGAATGGATGGGTAAGCAAAGAAAGAAAACATGAAGTAAAGGAAATAAATCAGAAAGAAAGAATGACAGACAGAACAAAACATGTCAAAGAAACAACATTTAATGTGAAAAATATTGGCCTAGAAATTCGATTAAGCCCGAAAGGGCGGAGCCACCACGGGCCAAGGTTAACGGACGCCCACAAAAAGAGTGCAGGCAGCACCGGTATTTTGTTGCTGCCTGCTGATTTAAATGAGCAGAACACAGAACCCTCCATCCAACGCTTTCTTTCCGACTGTAAAATCAGAGGAGGTTGAAGGTCGGGTCTAAAGGATTTGTGCAGCATTCTCAGGAAATCGCAATATGTTAAAGTGAACTGCTATGTTTCCGGTTATGTTTCTTGGTTGACAGAGAGGGTATGCAAGATAAATGAAAGCGTAAAAATAAACTAATCTGTCATATTTTAAAGAATGCAACCAATATTTTTGATTCTACTCCCTAGAATACAAATAAAAGCAACCTATTCTTTTCATACATATACATAGTGAGTAAGCTTTGTTATTACAGAGGCTTTTCACTAAGTCTTTTTAAGAAAGTACCCAGATAAGCATTTTGAAAGGGCAATGGTGTACTGGAATTGGGAGATTTGTTTGCAATACTGGATGTCAGAGCCGGCATAGGTGATCCATGATTCCTCCCTGAGTAGACCAAGATGTGAAAAGTTTACTGGATACCCTGAACACCTGAATATCGATACAAGTAAATGCAGATGTACAAGTTCCTTCCTTTCATTGAAAAAGTAATAAGCACACACCTGTTACATCAGAGAAACAGGATGCATATTCAGTATGGACATTTGGAACAATAAGAGTAAACATTTCCAAAGCCCAAGTATTATTTCATTTTCAGTTTACTGACACAAATGCAAACAACAGTAATGCACCAGGCCTTTAGATGCAGTACAAGTCCCCCAGAATATTTGTAACTATATGCTGTGCTGTACACATTACGTGCCAGAACTCACTGACTTGCTCCGGTTGAGTGCTGGCATCTAACGTGTACAGAACAGGCATTCAACCTGTTGATGTGTTTTTGCAGCCATCACCATGAGCCATCTCACTGGACTGGACATACTCTGCAGAGTTATTGAAGACTTTGGTGGAGATCTATAGATCTCTGCCGCTTTCTCCCAGCTCTACACGCTGGCAACAACTGCACGCGCAGGCGTACTTTGGAGAGGCGGTAAGAGGAGCTGTGACATCCAAAATCACTCAGCGTGCATCAATTCAGCATTGCACGCCGATTGACATCACGTCCCTGGTCATCAAAATATTTGTGACGAGCGCAAGGAATGGCAGCGTTGCCTACCAGCCCACCGGCGAGGCGACCGCCATTTCTTCTTCAAAACCTTAGCGGGCGGCCTTAAAGGGTTCAATTTCTAGGTCATTGTCTTTACAAAAATTATTTACTACTGTTGATCTTGGTTTCATGATACAATTTACAACATGTAAGGATTGTTTTTAGTGAATATTGGAGCCTGTAGGGCTGAGGGGTGTCTTGCTACTTAGCTCCTTGTGATTCCAATAAAAAGGAAAGCCAAACTCCAGACAATTTTGTGGAATCATATTTCATTAAACAAGTAGGGGCAAACAAGGGACAAACAGAACCTCACTTATAAGTAAGACTGACTATACTATTGCTATGAAAATATAGAAAGAACATTCAGTGTACTAAACATTAGCTGTTTGCTGTCTTTAGTGTTTAATGAAACCATTCAAAAATGTTGAACATTTGGTATGTTGTTCAAAGCAGTTACAGTGTTGCATTCTCCCAGTTGGAGGTTAGCAGTATTAGTGACTAGTGACTAAATGAGGGAGAGGAAAGCAATGGGAACAAAGAGAAATTGGAATAAAATCAAATTGAAGTACAGGTAGACTATCTTTTATCTGAAAACCTCGGGACCAGCCGTGTTTCGGTTTTCGGAAAATTTCGGATTTCAGAAGGTATTTTATAAGACTGGGAAATTTGTCGGGGGTGGGGGTCGGCGGGGGTCGGGGGTCGGCGGGGGGTCGGGGGTCGGCGGGGGGTCGGCAGGGGTCGGGGTCGGTGGGGGGTCGGGTGGGGGTCGGCGGGGGTGGGGGTCGGCGGGGGGTCGGGGGTGGGGGTCGGCGGGGGTCGGGGTCGTGCGCACGACTTACGCTGAACGAAACCTTTCGGTTTTCAGAGGATTTCGGTTTTCGGAAGTGCGGATAAAGGATACACTATCCCTTATCCGAAAGGGTGGGGGGTCGGCGGGGGGTCGGCGGTGGGGGTCGGCGGGGGTCGGGGTCGTGCGCACGACTTACGCTGAACGAAAAAACCTTCGGTTTTTAGAGGGTTTCGGTTTTCGGAAGTTCAGATAAAGGATAGTCTACCTGTACACGTTAAATCCTTCGTTTTAAAGCACCGTATTGTTAAATTATCCAACTGTTACGATTAATGACCTATTCATGCTGCTGCTGCTCTGCCTGCTACTTCAGAGCAGGCATGTTGTAACCAGTAAGGTAAGTGTGTGGGTGGTTAATTTACCTCTGCAGGGTTAGAACATATAAACATAATAAGAAATAGGAGCAGGAGTAGACCATTTGGCCCTTTGAGCCTGCTCTGCCATTTAATAAGATCATGGCTGATCTTCTACCTCATCTCCACTTTCCTGCACTATCCCCATATCCCTTGATACCCTTAATATTCAAAAATCTTTCAATCTCTGTCTTGAATCTACTCAACAACTGAGCCTCCACAGTCCTCTGGGGTAAAGAATTCCAAAGGTTCAACACCTCTGAGTGAAGAAATTTCTCCTCTTCTCAGTCCTAAATGGTCAACCCCTTATTCTGAGACTGTGACCCCTGGTTCTAGACTCCCCCGCCAGGGGAAACATCCTCCCTGCATCTACCCTGTCAAGCCCTGTAAGAATTTTGTATGTTTCAATGAGATCACCTCTCATTCTTCTAAACTCTAGAGAATATAGGCCTAGTCAATTCAATCTCTCTTCATAGGACAATCCCCCCATCCCAGGAATTAGTCTGGTGAACCTTCATTGTGCTCCCTCTATGGCAAGTATATCCTTTCTTAGGGAAGGAGACCAAAACTGTACACAATACTCCAGGTGTGGTCTCACCAGGGCCCTATATATTGCAGTAAGACGTCTTTACTCTTATACTCAAATGCTCTTGTAATAAAGGCCAACATACTATTTGCTTTCCTAATTGCTTGCTGTACCTGCATGTTAGCTTTCAGTGATTCGTGTACAAGGACACCCAGGTCCCTCTGAACACCAACATTTCCCAATCTCTCACCATTTAAAAAATACTCTGCTTTTCTATTTTTCCTACCAAAATGGATAACTTCCCATTTTTCCACATTAGATTCCATTTGTCATGTTCTTGCCCATTCACTTAGCTTGTCTATATCCTCTTGAATCCTCCTTGCATCCTTCTCACAACTTACATTCCCACCCAGCTTTGTATCATCAGCAAACTTGGATATATTACATTTGGTGGACCCCTCATCCAAATCATTGATGTAGAGTGTGAATAGCTGAGGCGCATGCACTGATCCTTGTGGTACCCCACTAGTTACAGCCTGCCAACCTGAAAATGACCTGTTTATTCCTACTCTCTGTTTTCTGTCCATTAACCAATCCTCAATCCATGCTAGTATACTGCCCCCAACCCCATGAGCCCTAATTTTGTTTAATATCCTCTTGTGCAGCACCTTATCGAATGCCTTCTGAAAATCCAAATACACCACATCCACTGGTTCCCCCTTATCTATTCTGCTAGTTACAACCTCAAAAAACTCTAACAGATTTGTCAAACACGATTTCCCTTTCATAAATCTGTGTTGACTCTGCCCAATCCTATTATTATTTTCTAAGTGCCCTGTTACCACATCCTTAATAATAGATTCTCGCATTTTCCCTACTGCTGATGTCAGGCTAACTGGTCAGTAGTTGCCTGTTTTCTCTCTCCCTCCTTTCTTAAATAGTGGGGTTATATTTACTACCTTCCAATCCGTGGGAACTGTTCTAGAATCTATGGAATTTTGGTAAATGACAACCATTGCATTCACTATCTCTATAGCCACCTCTTTCAAAACCTTAGAATGTATGCCATCAGGTCTAGGGGATATATTGGCTTTCAGTCCCATTAATTTCTCCAGTACTATTTTTTTTTACTAATACTAATTTCTTTCAGTTCCTCATTCTCACTAGGCCCTTGGTTCTCCACTATTTCCGGGAAGTTTTTTGTGTCTTCTTCCGTGAAGATAGACACAAAGGCTGTGATTTTCTGTTTGGTGTCAGGATGGGTGCGGGTCAGCTGGTTTTCGGGTTCTGGTCCTGCCCCCCAGCTGTCTCCGCTCCACAGATGTGATTTTTCCCTTGATTGACCTTGTTAAGCCTGCCCACGAGCTTAACAGCCAATTAACAGGAAACGGGTCTGATGACGTCATTTGATGGCGCATCATCTGCCGGTTTCCTTAAAGGGATCATGCACAATTTTATTTTGACAGTTGATTTCTCAGTGCTGGACAGCATTGAGGTGCTGAAAACACTGACAATCACTGCACAAAGGTGAACTCTTTCACCCAGGCTCTCCAATGACTCCCTCCATATGCTGGAATAGATGACAGCTGCAGGTGAGATGACAGAAGCGATCTGTCACTGGTGGGAGAGGTTCTCCCAATGAGTTGGCACTGGACATATAGTTGGATTTAAAAGCTTGTAAGCTAAAGAAATCTGTATATGTTTAAAAAATGCAGTAACCAACATTTTCTTTGCTCTGAAACTCACCATGTGCAACATTGCATCCATCACACCACTTCTGCAGCTGTCATCTTTTCACAAACATTATATCAGACTCACAACACGTCACACTTACCTGGCGTGTTGTCTGGACATCGTGAAAATGACCCAGAAGTGGGAAAATCGAAAAACAGGCTGAAAACTAATGACAAGTACCTGTTAAAATGCAGGTAATTGCCTTTAATCTGTTTCCCGCTGCTAGGTGTCGGGTCCATTTGCAAATCGGGGACCCAACACTTGGGAAGGTTGTTTGGAGGCGGGTTGATGGTGGGTTCGGGACCTGCCGTCAAGGAAAAGGACTTTAACCTCTGACCTGCCTCTCTGAGCACCGGCAAAACCGCGGCAAAAGTATTTGTTTAATTTCTCTGCCATTTCCTTATTCCCCATTATAATTTCTCCTGTCTCAGCCTGTAAGAGATCCACATTTACTTTAGCTAATCTTTTCCTTTTTACATACCTATAGAAGCTTTTACAGTCTGTTTTTATGTCTCTCGCTAGTTTACTCTCATTCTATTTTCCCTTTTTATCAATTTCTTGGTCCTCCTTTGCTGAATTCTAAAATCCTCCCAATCATCAAGCTCACTACTCTTTTAGGCAAAATTATAAGCCTCTTCCTTTGATCTAATACTATCTTTAATTCTCTTGTTAGCCACGGTTGGACCACTTTCCTGGGAGGTTTTTGTGCCTTAAAGGAATGTATATTTTGTTGTAAATTATGTATTAATTTTTTTAATGCTAGTCATTGCTTGTCTAGGTGGTAAAAACTCTGCGGGAAAGCCTGCCTCCATTTTTTTTCATTCATCCTCCTTGGATGAGTCAGCATAATGGGAGAAACATTGTGAAAAGATGGACATTACACCAAAATATTTGATTTCATTATATTTACAGAATGCCACATGTTAACATGACATCAACAAGGCAGCAAAAAAAGGCACACCAGAAGTCCATCTATAAAGCTATATTACCCACTTTGAGTGTTTTATGGGCCCAGAAATTTGGGTCGGGGGCTTCCTGCGGGTGCAAGCCACCGACCTGCACTTACCTTGCGCGCCGGCCGTTGAGCTGTGGGCCCCCGTGGAATTCCGATCCGGGGCCTGGTCCAGCTGCCGGCGCGCAGTGCTTGCATATCCCAGGGGTGCAGTTAGTTCGATGCGTCCCCTGGGATCACGTGGGCCATGGGGAGCCAATCGGTGCAGGGAATGCTCCATTCATAAGTCTGACAGGAAGTGCTGTCAAGACTTATAAATACTACGGCCCCAAAATAGCACTAAATCTTGAAATAAATTTTTTAAAACATCACATTTTTTAAATAAACTATAAATTACATGAAATAACTATTTTAAACAATAATTTAAATTTTTGAAAAAAATAATTTTATTTTCTAACGGGGCTAAAAATAAACTTACCTTGCTTTAAAGTATTTAAAAATAATAAACCTGTGGGAAAAGTGTTTTAATTTTAATTAATTCACCACTTACCTTGTAAAAAGCAGGCCTTATGCCTGCTTTTTACATTTCTAAATTCTGCAGGCTTACTTTCCCGGGAAAACCTGTAAAAAAGACCGAAATTCGATGCGTACGTGCAGCCCCTCCTGCGCACGCGTTCGACCTCTGAACCCCTTCGTTCAGAGGAACGGAAGTGCCGGTTTCCTGCGCATGCGCAGTGCATGCAGGAAACCGGCACTTCCATTGGGCGTACGGGAGAGTACTGCGTGCGTACTCACCCGTGGAGACCCGAATTTCTGGGCCATGATTTCAATTAAGTTGTTTACTAATTTTGTTTTGTTTGCCCAGCATGCAGCTCATTCCAATGATCAAAAAATGTTGTGCCTGCTGAACCTGATAACATTCCTGGGAGAATTTTTTTTTAAAGGAAAACTAACTGCTTCTGTGTAGGCTTCTTCACAGAAATGCAGTATTTGCAATGGTGTCCTTGAAAAACATACTTATCTAGAAGGATTGGGTGGGTGTAGTGAGTTAGAATTCTTCCTTTTCACCTCTCGAAACTGGGATCTAATCAAGCCCCAACCAATGAGAAAAGCATTTTCTCTCCAATAACTGTAGGGGTCCTAAGTGAAATGAGTTTCGAGCAGTCTGAATCCTAGTAGGCATAAGTCAATAGCACAAAAACTGTTGTTAATGATGGCTAATTAGCAATAAAATGAAAATGGGAAAACTTACCCAGAGGGTATAAGAATGTCTGGTGTGAGAGTGGAAAAGTTCACACTGGATGCTGCAGAGTGTATTCTTCTGTGGCTGGGTTTTAGGTGCAATGTTGAGGCAGAGTAGAGCGAGCCTTGTATTGTATCTGGTCTGTGCTCTACTTGGAGTCCTTGGAGTGCTTGATCCTGACACTGGATGCCAAAAGCAGCAAAAGGTTACATTCCCAAGCACTGACATCCTCATATTGATGAACAAGACTGTAAAAAAAGGTAGCTCGTTTACTCCTGATTATTTCTTTAGCTGTTTTCTTAGATCCTTTTATCAACATCGTCTATCTACTGGTGATGCAAACATGTGTTTCACTTCCACTAGCAACATAGCAGACAGCAACAAAAGATATCAGCAGAAGCAGAAATAGCAATCTAAATACAATTAGGATATTAAGCAGTGCAACTTCATTCAGCCCCATTGCCTGGAGTCCTAGAAATGGACAAATGCAAGTGAGTATAACATGAACTGTGTTGTGAACAATGTTCTGAACCATGAGAAACTTAACCTGGTTACTTCATGCTACAGTACTTCATTGATTCCATCAGAAATGGTTAATCACCTTCTGTGAGTCATGTGATCCCACTATTGACACTCTGCACAAATTATGGCAGCCTAACTGAATCACAGCATTTAATGAATACTCCAATTTGATAGTCAAGAACATAAAAAAGCTTGGAATAAGTAAAGAACAATTTAATTTCCCAAGGGAGATGAATTGCCACAGATACAATTCCTAAGAAGATAGTCTTTCAAAATTCTCTCCTAAATGTTAGAGAGGAAAAACTCAAAGATATCTATCAGACAATTCATTTTACCCATTATTCAACCCTAGCCAAATGAATCAAGAGGACATTCCAGAATTCCTTGTGTTAAATAGAAAAATCAGAATATTTGCATGTGTTTATCATAAACTTCGATCCTATTTTTAAACATTTTAAAGAGGTAATCCTGATAACTGCTTCTTTTTTTTTATTCGTTTGTATGGGATGTGGGCGTTGCTGCCAAGGCCAGCATTTATTGCTGTAGGGTTCTCAAAATTCCCACATTCCCCAAAAGTTATAGATAAAGGGACCCTGTATGGACAAGTTATTAAAAAGTGTACCCAAAATGGCTTCTGAAACCTCGTGACCAAAACCAACAGGATTTTAAAAGCAAGGCCCTGCAAAAAGGCAGGCCCTGAAATGAAACCTAACATGCATGGATCTGTGAAAAGACTTTGTAAAGCCAGACAGCTAGGTAAACACAGAATACGCATTCTTCACCTTGGAACAGATCAAGTCAGGATGGGCCTAATCTGAAGGCCATCAACTCTTCGCATAAATAATTGGTAACAGCTCACAGGTAGCTGCCAAGCCAGGAAAGACGATTAAGTTTCATAAATAACAAACAGCCAGGATATCGAAGCCATTATACAAGGAGACAACCGCCCCAGAAGTCGTTAAAGTAAATGGCTGTAATCATTTTAGACAAGCCCGCCAAAAGTTAGACAAAGGACTGACCTGATTTGGCACGCAGATAAGGGGTGAAGAACCAGGTATAATTGTAGGCCCACCGGTAGCTCTCGTTCTCTTGTCGCTTGCCTCTCCTGCCTCCTGCCTCTCGCTCTTGCTTCGTGCCTCGTGGCGGGCCCTCTTCTCCCTCCCCGCGCTGCTCAACACCAAGTACGGCCATTACTACACCGGGGGGACAAATGCGGGAGGAGAACGAGACACGAATCAAAAACGCACAGGACATACGGGGCCACGAACAGACGAGACGAGATGAGAAAAACGGTAAAACCGGTAAAGGCAGAGAAGGGCAGCGGAAAGACGTGTTCGGGGACAAACGGCCTAGTTATAAGCTGACATTTGATTGGGTAGAAAAATCACATTAACGGTAAAAACCACCAAACGAGCCCCAACCGCAGCAAAACCGTTGGCGACCGAACCGCCCGAAGAAGACTCATCGCGACAAAGTACTCAACGAAGACGTTAACGGAGGAAAAGGAGGGTGCTTCGCACAAACAACTCCATCGCCACGCCCTGTGACCACATGGCAACGACGAACCCCAAAGGACAACAAGATTGAACCTCAAAACCCACAACCAGTTAAATCAACAGGTTTTGAATTGGTGAGCATGAATTCCTGGCCCCTCGTAGCTTAATCTAGTTAGGTATTGGGGGTGTGTTAAGGATAAGGGGATTTTTAATGTATTTGTTTCCCTCGATGTGCCGTGTGTTCCCCATTCCCATATAAGTGTAATTGTTTATGCCTGTAACTATATCAGTAATTCTCAGTAAGATTGTGTTTTATTGCGTCTTTAATAAAGATTGTGGTTTTCTTGCACCAAACCACTTGTCTACTCGATTTTCTGTATCACCGCCTGTGCCTAAGTCCGGTGTCTAGAACCCAGGGGTGTGGGAGCGATTCGAACTGCTCAGAGACAGTCAGAGGTGAAGCTGACTGGGCACACACTACCCCCTACAGAAATGGCAACCGCGGAAGGACCCCGGCAACAGGGGTGCGATACAGTAGACAATGGTTCGGAAGAGCAAACCATGATGGAGGAAAGGATTTCTGATTATGTGTTTAGTAAGTTGAATATCACAAAGAAGTGGATCACCAATCTGTTAAAGGCTGGGCGTCCAATAGATGCCTCAGCTAAGTGGACAGAAGGGAAGGAGCACAAGAAATCCCTAGAGAAGGCAGTCTGGCTGATGTGCTTCAAGAAGCAGGTCCAGCTTTTGGACATGCTCGTTGCAGCACAGGCAGCCGAGCTAAAGGAGTCACCCCTGGACATCCAGGACAGGACTCTGTAGTGATCAATAGCATGTCATTCTATAGTGGACACTAGATGGAGCCGTAGAGCTGTATATAGCTGTATGTATAAGACTACACTACCCAGCTATATATTATATTAAGACTACATTACCCATGAGGCTAGGCTACCCACAAGGCAGCAGTCAAGATGGAAGCCTCTACAAGATGCTGTACAAGTCCACATGTGCTCAATAAAAGTAGCTAGCAAAAGCTAGCTGTGTTCATAATAAGAATGTCTATTTATTAATGAACATAACAGACTCTAGCAGGGGAGAAGTCACTGGTAGCATTGCAGGCCCTGAATCAGGAAAGAGTGCAATTAATGGGAGAACATAAGGCCAGGTTGGAATACCTACAGTGCCAGGTTACCGAAGCCAAGGGTAATGAGTTAAGGTTGCGGGCAAAGAACGCCTGCCTAGCGAGACAAGTAAGAGAACAGGAGGAGAAAGTAAAAGAAGTAAAGGCAGCTTACAAGTTAGCGAGCGAACAGGGGTTTGAGGATGCAGATCATGGCCCCTGCAAGGAACAGATAGAGAATCTGAGCCTGGCCCTGAGGAAGGCAAAGGGCATGGTATGCCTCATAAGCCCGAAGGCGGGCCAGATGGATTTTACAGTGAACGAGGGGAGAATGATTCAGACATCACTGGTAGTGCCCAGGGACGACCCAGTTGAGGAACAGGAGGTCACACGACCACCACCCGTAGCGCCAGGTTTTAGCGAGGTCTGGTGGCAAGGTGGGGTGGAGTCAGGGGTAGAGGCGGAAGTGGAACAACCCCCGCAAGAGAGGCAGGAAACAGGACCGATGTGCCCAGCCCGGCATCGGAGGTTCGGCCCACCCGTTAATGGCGAGGACGAGGGACCCCTCCAAAACCAGTTCGTATTACCCTACAGCACCCAACAGCTTAGGGCTATGGTGAGCCATATCCCAAAGCTCTCCGAAAAAGGAGACCCCTCGATCCACTTCAGGGAAGTAGAGCAGTCAGCTAGCGTCAACGACTGCGATGGTGCTGAGCAGGCCAAAATGCTGCTATTCTCGCTGGAGAGTAGGCTCCTCCAGTCCCTCTCTGACGAGCATAAGAAGGGCAGTGCAGGTATGAGGAGCTCAGGGATGAAGTTCTGGAGGCCATGGGGATGAATGAGGGAAGTCCTTTATCCCATGTGGAGAAGACAGTGCAGCTCGCAGGGGAAACACCGCAGGCTTTCGCGGACAGGTTATGGCTGGTATATAGGAGCGCCTGTCCTGGGGCACCTAATCGGGCATTCCTGAACCAGGGTTCGCTGGCCCACTGGCTCCGTTGCCTGGTGGCAAACAGCTTGCCACAGGTCCGGGCCAAGGCGGAAGTCTGGTTCAACCCTAAGAATCCCCTGACCACCGAACTTACAGTGATCCGACAGTTCACCCTAGCCTATAAGAGCGGTAGGGGGACCGATGCACACCCACCCAAGGGGAAGGTGCATGAGGTAAAACCCGGACAGGGTAGGAAGGAGTGGCATCAGGAAGGGAATAACCCTTCTAGCATTAAGCTTAATTGCTATGGGTGTGGGAAGGATGGACACTGGAGGAAGGAGTGCAAAAACCCTTGGAAAGACAACAAGGGAAAGAATTCCACAGCCCCAGCCCAAAAGGCGGAGGCGGGAATCCCTCCCCCCGCGGTCGAGTCATTTTTGGACACCATGAGGTCCTTATTGACTGGCCACGGGAGAGTAGCAGCCGCCACCGGTGCTCTGACCCCATCAGCACCATCCAACCCACAGCCCTGACCAGAGCCAGCACAGCCTGTTTACCTGTGTTCCCATCGGTACGATGTATGGAAGAGACCCCTCGTGGAGATGGAAGTAGAAAAGGAAAAGGGGACCTATCTGTTGGATACGGGGGCATCATGCACCGTGGTCCATTCAGCTAACCCTACCACCTCACCTCTATCTAGCGGGGTCCCATACAGTCTGTCAGGATTCACAGGCAGAGAACAGGCCGGCTCGTTTTCCGTCCCGCTCTCCATTCGTTTGGGTACACTCCGCTCTAAGTGGACCTGTATCCTGATGAAGTGGGAGCAGGAGGGTGGAAAAGGGATCCTGGGAGCCGACTTTATTGTAGGTCACAGGATCCTGGTCGATTTAAGAAACCATTGCCTATGGGGGGCAAGTACAGGAAAGAACGGCAAGGTAGTAGTCATCCCAGGGAAAGAAGGGAAGGGGACCCTGTGCACCATGAAGCCCAAAGAGGGTTATAACCTTGAGCTCATGGTCAGTAATACCCCAAAGGAGTTCCAGGCATTTGTGCAAGCCCACCTAGCCACATTTGCCACACACAAACACGACTGCGGGAGGGTCAACAGGTTTGAGGTCAGCATAGACGGGGACTCCATGGCCCGACCACAGAAACAGTACAACTTCCCCAGGGAAGCGGAGCCAGACATGTCCTCCTTAGTACAGTAGGGGATCCGGAGACCGATAACCACCCACGTAAACTCTCCACTGTGGCCGGTGAGAAAGCCGGACAATTCCTGGAGGGCCACGGATATTTCCAACGGGTTTTGGTCCATCCCTTTATGGAGGGAGGATCAGTACAAGTTTGCCTTTACGTTTAAAGGGCAACAGTACACCTGGAACTGCTTGCCTCAGGGCTTCCACAACAGCCCCAGCATTTTCCATCAGTGCATGGTGTGATGAAATATATGCCTTCATCAGCCCCTGTGTTTTACCTGCTTTGTATTGTGTGTACCGCCCCCTTTTTCCTATTGTGTGTATTGGCTACGCCCCTGTCTTTTGTCATATAAAGGTCTCAAGAGCTGTATGAGTCATTCTATCAGACGAACCCGATGTGGAAAGACCTGCAATGTTCTTAGTGATTAAAAGCCTTCAGTTCAATCCTTTAAACTCCTTGTCTTTGAGTTATTGATGACACATCAATTTTAATCACTAAAACACCAAGATGGATCGACTCCTGAAACCAGAGCGCTTGGATCTGGACCCCCATGCCTCAGATGCAGCCACACAGTTCGGACACTGGTTCCAATGCTTCGAATTTTTCATCGCAAACTCATCCACCGCCATAGCAGCCGCAACCGCCACCGGAGACGTGAAACTGGGAATCCTGCAAAACTGGGTGAGCCATCGGGTCTCCCCTCTCATCCAAGATGCCACCAACTACGAGGATGCCTGCACCATTCTGAAGGCCCACTACGTGTGGCCAATAAACGAGGTGTACACCAGGCATCTTCTGACTACTCGCACGCAGCGGCATGGTGAGTCACTAGAGGACTTCATGCTAAGCCTAAAAGTACTGGGCAGAGACTGTAACTGTAAGGCCGTGTCTGCCATCGTGTACACGGAGGAGCTGATCCGAGACTCCTTTATTGCGGGCCTCAGTTCAAATTACATTCGGCAGAAACTGTTTGAAAAGGAGGGACTGGACTTAAAACAGGCTATGGGCATAGCGCGATCGCTGGATATGGCCCAGAGGAACTCTGAATCCTGTTCCCCAGGCCACGCAGCCCACTCCGCCTCGTGCGCGCCGTGGGGGCCGCCATCTTGGAAGCCATCTTCACCTCCCAGGTCTCAGGCCAGCCCAGCACCATCGGAGCCCCAGCCCCCACCCAGGAGCCCCACTACTGCCGCGATGCATCGGGGCCCGAAATGCTACTTCTGCAGCCAGGACAAACACTCCAGGCATCTGTGCCCAGCGAAGGGCACCACCTGTTTTAAATGCGGGAAGAAAGGACATTTCAGCAAAGTCTGCAGAGGGAACCCCGCCTCCAACTCCGCCACCGCCACGTGCGTGCCATGGGGGCGGCCATCTTGGACGCCATCTTGTCCACCCTCATGGAGTCCACCATCTTGCCCCGACTATACGGACCTCCAGGACCTACTGGTGGCCTCGATCACAGTGGATCAATCCAGGCCGCATCCGTTGTCTAGATCGATGATGGACATAGAGGTAAACGGGAATAAGGTTAAATGCTTGATTGACTGCGGGAGCACCGAAAGCTTTATTCATCCTAGCCTGGTAAAACGACTTTCACTAACGATAGTCCCCACACAGGGCAAAATCGCCATGGCTGATGAGACTCATACCTCAAAAATTACAGGTTTCTGCGCGGTTATGTTGTCGGTAAAAGGCACTGATTACAGAGATTTTAAACTATTGATAATGCCAGATCTCTGTGTGAGCGTGATCTTGGGTCTGGACTTCCAGTGCCACCACCAAAGTATCACGCTTACCTACGGTGGGTCCCAGCCGCCCCTCACAGTGTGCGGTCTGGCTACCCTGAAGGTCAAGCCGCCCTCTCTGTTCGCCAACCTCGCACCCAACTGTTGACCCATAGCGACCAAGAGTAGGCGGTACAGCTGGGAGGACAGACGGTTCATTGCGTCGGAAGTAGAAAGACTCAAGCGGGAGGGTATCATCGAATGCAGTACCAGCCCGTGGCGCGCCCAGGTAGTAGTAGTTAAGGGTAGCGAAAAGAAGCGGATGGTGATAGATTATAGCCAGACGGTTAATCTATACACCCAGCTAGACGCCTACCCTCTGCCCCGCATAGCGGATATGGTTAACCAAATTGCGCAATACCGGGTGTTTTCCAACATCGACTTAAAATCGGCATACCACCAGCTCCCCATTAGGCCGGAGGACCGTCCATACACCGCCTTCGAGGCGAACGGACGCCTCTACCACTTCCTCAGAGTCCCCTTTGGGGTAACGAATGGGGTCTCGGTCTTCCAGCGGGCGATGGACCGCATGGTCGATGAGAACCAGTTAACAGCCACCTACCCATACCTAGACAACGTCACCATCTGCGGCCACGACCAGCAAGACCACGACTCGAACCTCGCGAGATTTCTGAAAACCGCCCTCAGACTCAATCTCACCTACAACGAGGATAAGTGTGTCTTTAGCACCACGCGCCTCTGTATCCTGGGCTGCGTGGTGGAAAACGGGGAAATCGGTCCGGACCCCGACCGATTGCACCCCCTACGGGAGCTACCCCTACCAAACACTCCCAAGGCCCTGAAAAGGTGCCTGGGGTTCTTCTCCTATTACGCCCAATGGGTCCCCAATTATTCCGACAAGGCCCGTCCCCTCCTGAAATCAACGTCCTTCCCGCTCACGGCCGAGGCCCACGCCGCCTTCAACACCATTAAACACGACATTGAGAAGGCCGCGCTGCAGGCAGTGGACGAAAACATCCCTTTCCAGGTCGAAAGCGATGCGTCCGACTTCGCTTTAGCAGCCACCATCAACCAGGATGGGCGGCCCGTAGTCTTTTTCTCAAGAACCCTCCAAGGGCCCGAGATCAGGCACTCCTCGGTAGAATTCTTAAAGTGCATCCAGGAGAGCTTTTTGAGCCAGCATGTAGAAAGTCCTACAAGAGAGGGGGCGGTACTGGACCTAATTCTAGGGAATGTGGCCGGCCAAGTGGAAAAAGTGCTAGTAGGTGAGCACTTTGGTGATAGTGACCATAATATGGTAAGATTTAAGGTGGTCATGGAAAAGGACAGGGATGGGCTGGAAATAAAGGTTCTAAATTGGGGGAAGGCCGATTTTAATAGGATAAGGCAGGATCTGGCCAAAATGGACTGGGATCAGCTACTTGTAGGAAAATCCGCATCGGAGCAATGGGAGGCTTTCAGAAGGGAGATTGAGATCATACAATGGCAACATGTTCCCGTAAAGGTCAAGAGTGGTTCCAAAAACCACAGGGAACCGTGGATGTCAGGGGATATACGAGAATGGATTAGGAAAAAAAGGAGGGCTTTTGGTAGATACAAAAGGCTAAAGACGGAGGAAGCCCTAGAGGAGCACAAAAAGTGCAGGGGGATACTTAAAAAAGAAATTAGGAGATCAAGGAGGGGCCATGAAATAACACTGGCAAGCAAAATAAAGGAAAATCCTAAGATGTTTTATAAGTATATTAAGGGTAAGAGGATAACTAGGGAAAAAATAGGGCCCATTAGGGACAATAGTGGCAATCTGTGTGTGGAGCCGGAAGATGTAGGAGGGGTTCTAAATGAATTTTTTGCATCTGTTTTCACTATGGAGAAGGACGATGTAGACATAGAAATAGGGCGGGGGGACTGTGATATGCTCGAACATATTAACATCGAGAGGGAGGAGGTATTGGCTGTTTTAGCTGGCCTAAAAATGGATAAATCCCCAGGCCCGGATGAAATGTATCCCAGGCTGCTGTGTGAGGCAAAGGAGGAGATTGCGGGGGCTCTAACACATATATTCAGGACCTCTCTGGCCACAGGGGATGTGCCAGAGGACTGGAGAACCGCTAATGTAGTACCATTATTCAAGAAGGGTAGTAGGGAAAAACCGGGGAACGACAGGCCAGTGAGCCTAACATCAGTGGTAGGAAAATTATTGGAAAAAGTGCTGAGGGACAAAATTTGTCTCCACTTGGAGAGGCAAGGATTAATCAGGGATAGTCAACATGGCTTTGTCAAGGGAAGATCATGTCTGACTAATTTGATTGAATTTTTTGAGGGGGTGACTAGGTGTGTGGATGAGGGTAACGCAGTGGATGTGGTATACATGGATTTCAGTAAGGCCTTCGATAAAGTCCCGCACAGGAGGCTGGTCAAGAAGGTAAGAGCCCATGGAATCCAGGGTGCCTTGGCACATTGGATACAAAACTGGCTTAGTGGCAGAAGGCAGAGGGTGATGGTCGAAGGTTGTTTTTGTGACTGGAAGCCTGTGGCCAGTGGGGTACCACAGGGATCGGTGCTGGGTCCCTTGCTGTTTGTGGTCTACATTAATGACTTGGATATGAATGTAAAGGGTATGATCAGTAAGTTCGCGGATGATACAAAAATTGGTAGGGTGGTAAATAGCGAGGAGGGTAGCCTCAGTCTGCAGGACGATATAGATGGGTTGGTCAGATGGGCGGAACAGTGGCAAATGGAATTTAACCCGGAAAAGTGCGAGGTGATGCACTTTGGGGGGACTAACAAGGCAAGGGAATACACAATGAATGGAAAGACCCTAGGCAAGACGAAGGGTCAGAGGGATCTGGGTGTGCAAGTACACAGATCCCTGAAGGCGGCGGAACAGGTGGATAAGGTGGTAAAAAAGGCATATGGGATACTTGCCTTCATTAGCCGAGGCATTGAATATAAGAGCAAGGAGGTTATGATGGAGCTGTATAAAACACTGGTTAGGCCACAGCTGGAATACTGTGTGCAGTTCTGGTCGCCACACTACAGGAAGGATGTGATCGCGTTAGAGAGGGTGCAGAGGAGGTTCACCAGGATGTTACCAGGGCTGGAGCGCTTCAGCTATGAAGAGGGACTGGGCAGATTGGGTTTGTTTTCCTTGGAGCAGAGGAGGCTGAGGGGGGACATGATTGAGGTGTACAAAATTATGAGGGGCATAGATAGGATGGATGCTGAGGAGCTTTTTCCCTTAGTAGAGGGGTCAATAACTAGGGGGCATAGATTCAAGGTAAAGGGCGGGAGGTTTAGAGGGGATTTGAGAAAGAACTTTTTCACCCAGAGGGTGGTTGGAGTCTGGAACTCACTGCCTGAAAGGGTTCTGGAGGCAGAAACCCTCACAACATTTAAGAAGCATTTGGATGAGCACTTGAAATGCCATAGCATACAAGGCTACGGGCCAAATGCTGGAATATGGGATTAGATTAGACAGGGCTTGATGGCCGGCGCGGACACGATGGGCCGAAGGGCCTCTATCCGTGCTGTATTACTCTATGACTCTATGAGAAGGAGGCCCCGGCCATAGTGGAGGCAGTGTGGCACTGGAGGCACTACCTAGCCGGCAAACGCTTCACCCTGCTTACCGACCAGCGGTCGGTAGCCTTCATATTTAACAACAAACAGAGGGGGGAAGATCAAGAACGACAAAATTCTCAGGTGGCGGATCGAACTCTCCACATTTGAGTACGACATAATATATAGGCCAGGGGCCCTCAACGAATCCCCTGACGCCCTATCATGAGGGATGTGTGCCAGCATCCAGGGGGACAGGCTACAGGGCCTCCACAATGGCCTCTGCCACCCGGGGGTCACCCGGCTATTTCACTTTTTAAAATCCCGTAACCTCCCCTTTTCCATCGAGGAGGTCCGGTCGATGACCAGGGACTGCCGCACCTGTGCGGAATGCAAGCCCCGTTTTTTCAGGCCCGACCGAGCCCACCTGATCAAAGCTACACGGCCATTCGAGCGCCTGAGCTTAGATTTCAAGGGACCACTCCCCTCCACCGACCGCAATGTGTACTTTCTCAACATTGCGGACGAGTACTCCCGCTTCCCATTCGCCTACCCCTGCCCAGACATGACCAGTGCCACGGTCATCAAGTGCCTCGGCAACCTGTTTTGCACGTTCGGCATGCCTAACTACATCCCCACTGACAGGGGGGCATCGTTCATGAGCGACGAACTGCGCCAATACCTGCTGTCGAAGGGGATAGACACAAGTCGGACCACTAGTTATAACCCCCGGGGTAATGGGCAAGTGGAGAGGGAGAACGCGACAGTGTGGACGGCGGTCACCTTAGCACTAAGGTCTAAGGGCCTCCCCACCTCCCGCTGGCAAGAGGTCCTCCCAGACGTACTCCACTCGATAAGGTCGCTACTGTGTACTGCTACTAACGCCACTCCTCACGAGAAGATGTTTGTTTTTCCCCGCAAATCAACCTCAGGAGTGTCCCTACCCTCGTGGCTCTCCACCCCAGGGACAGTCCTATTACGGAAGCATGTGAGGGGCCACAAAACGGATCCCCTCGTGGAGGCAGTACACCTACTCCACGCAAACCCACAGTACGCGTACATCAAGCACGCCGACGGGCGTGAGGACACCGTGTCCATAAAGGACCTCGCCTCGGCAGGAAGCGACGACGACCCATCACCACCACCCCCAGAAGAACCTCCACCATCCCCAGGCTCACCACCCCCAGAAGTACCTGCAACACCGCCAACACATGGGTATGCCCAGGAGGGCACCACGGACTCCCGGTCGGAACCCGAGGTACTGTTGCGACGTTCAGGAAGGGCTATCACACCCCCGGACAGACTAAATCTGTAGAAGGGGTGAATGTGATGAAATATATGCCTTCATCAGCCCCTGTGTTTTACCTGCTTTGTATTGTGTGTACCGCCCCCTTTTTCCTATTGTGTGTATTGGCTACGCCCCTGTCTTTTGTCATATAAAGGTCTCAAGAGCTGTATGAGTCATTCTATCAGATGAACCCGATGTGGAAAGACCTGCAATGTTCTTAGTGATTAAAAGCCTTTAGTTGAATCCTTTAAACTCCTTGTCTTTGAGTTATTGATGGCACATCACATGGCAAACAGTTTAAAGGATTTCAGCCAGCGCAGAGAGTTGGTACAGTATGTGGATGACTTGCTCCTTTTCACTGATTCGAGAGAGGAGCATGGCCCACTACTGGCCGAACTGCTGGAGCTGCTCAGGCAAAAGGGTTTTAAAGTAAACCCCAAAAAAGCACAGATCGGCCAGCAGGAGGTGAAATTCCTGGGCCTGACCATACGCGCTGGGGAAAGGGCCATAGATAAGGCTAGGAGAGAAGCGGTACAGGAGCTACCAGTCCCCAACACAATCACGGGTGTGAGGTCGTTTCTAGGGCTAACCAGGTACTGCAGGCACTTTATTGAAGACTATGCAGACACAGCAGTCCCTCTGCTCTGACTCCTACACAAGGGAGTGGAGTGGGCTTGGGATGAGGGTTGCCAGGCAGCATTTGTCAGGCTCAGGAAGGACTTGCAGACCGCACCAGCTCTAGGGGCCATAGATGGGGGGGAAAGAGTTTTTCCTGGAGTAGCAGTCAGTGGGGACAGCCTGAGTGCTGTGCTGCTCCAAGAGCGGTATGGCAGGCTGAGGCCGGTGGTCTACTCCTCCAGGATACTCACGGATGTGGAGAAGAGCTACTCCAACTGTGAGAGGCACCTCTTGGCCACACATTGGGCTGTGAAAAGATCGCTGATCTTCACAGGCACATCTCCAACCACCCTCCTCACCCATCACACACCCACCCAGATGCTCCTGGATGGGAGGATCAGGGATGGGACCGTGAGCAGTGACCGCATTGCTCGCTGGACCCTGCTTCTCTCACAGATGGACCTCAAGGTGAAGGGTCTCTGCGAGCCAAAGCTCGCAGCCAACCTGGTATATCCTGGAACAGCCCACCGGTGTTCCATAGAAGGAGTTTGGGAAGTGGACATAGGTTTACGGGCCGGGATACACCCCACAGGCCGCAAAATCTATGTGGACGGCTCCAGCACGGTATCTGCTGGTGAGCGACTCACAGGATGTGGAGTTTATGACCCAGCGGCAAACATTGGCCTGGCAATTAAGCTCCACAGCACCATGAGCGCCCAGCAGGCTGAACTGTCCGCGATAGTGTACGTCGTTACACACCCCGAAATCTTCCCCACCCCATACATGATTTGCTCAGACAATATGTTCACGTGCAATTTGTGTACGGAGTACCTAGTCATCTGGTCCTGCCGCGGATACACCTCCGCCGACGGGAGACCCCTCACAGTGAAACCCCTGCTGGAGAAAATCTTAGCAGCAGTGGGGGAGGAAGGGGAGGCTTTCATCCATAAGGTGAAAGCCCATTCCTCCACAGAACCCCGTAGTCAAGGCAACCAGCAGTCTGACATGCTAGCTAAGGAGGGTGCCTGCACCGGCACTTTCTGGGACCCATACGGGTCCAGACCCATAGCAGCAGTCAGGGGTAGGGATGGGACACAAGGGAGTGCAGGGGTAGCTTGAACCTCGGAACTCAAGACGGTCCAAATCCAAGACCCCGTCCTCAAGGCAGTCCTCAGTACAGTGACTGAGATAAAAAGGGTAGAGGGTCCTTACGGCACAGCAGCCCTCTCCGTGAAAGAAGGCATGCTGTTTAGGGGAGAACAATGGGTAGTACCACAGCAGCACCGGAGGGAATTCCTTCAACTGGCCCATGAGGGTCCAGGAGCAGGGCATCCCGGGCCTGAGACCACCTGGCAGCAGGTGGAACAGGTGGGATGGTGGCCAGGACTCAGGGAAGATGTCCACGAGTTCTGCGCCGGCTGTCTGGTGTGTGCTGCTAACAACCCTGACCCCCACAAAAGGAAGGTACCTATGGGACACATCAGGAGTGTAGAGGGACTATGGCAGTCAATACAGGTCGACTACATCGGGCCCCTGCCCACTGCCCAGGGGGGCTATAAGTACTGCCTAGTCCTGGTAGATGTGTTCACGAAATGGGTAGAAGCCTTCCCCTGTAGAACAGCCACAGCTCTGGGTACAGCCAGGATCCTGATCCGGGAAGTGTTCTTGTGATTGGGGCTACCACAGTATGTGGAGTCCGACCAAGGGAGTCACTTTACCGGCCAGGTAATGCAGAATACCCTTATGTTGCTCAGCATTGAGGGGAAGTGGCACGTGGCCCACAACCCACAGTCATCAGGGATTGTGGAGAGGGTGAACAGAACTTTAAAGGAAAGGCTGAGGAAAGAGACGGTGGACTCGCCTAGAAAATGGGCAGAGGCCCTACCTTTGGTCCTGATGGGGATCCGGGCCAGCCAGTCAAAAAGCATGGGGTACTGCCCGCACGAGCTGATGACTGGCAGGATTATGCGGACCCCCACCCATGTACTAGCCCCGGTGCTCACAGAGGGTCAGCTCAGAGAGGTAAACTGGGACAGGTTCACCCGAAACCTTTTCGAGCACCTTAAACAGGCCCACGAGCAGGCGGCTGGGAACATGGGAAGGCAGCATCGGAGGAACCGATTGCTGTTAGAACCCCGAAAACACCACGAGTGGGAAATAGGGGATCAGGTCATGGTGAGGAATTTTGCTCGGATAGGAAGCCTGGAGCCATTATACATGGGGCCCTACAGCATTGTAGACAAGGCAAGCCCCATGGTATACGCCATTAAGATGCCTCGGCGCACCAAATGGTTCCATATTAATCAGTGTAAACTGTTTAAGCCCGCGAAGAGAGAGCAACCAGTTGGGGCAAAGTCTGAGGATAGAAATCCTCAGCCTGCAGCGGGAGCAAGTTCACAGACTGCACAGGCAGGCGCTGTGGCTTGTTTAAGGGGAGGGGCCATCCCACCCACCGCTTGGGACACTCCCCCACACTTCTGGGATATAGATGAGAAGGGACCTGAGGGCGGAGACCCTGCCCCTGACCCAGATTTGGGACCTGAGGGCAAGGACCCCCAACCAGCGGCAGTGGTAAGCCCACAGACCGCACCGGAGGGGGCAGCGATTCGGGTTAAAGGCCCACCATCCAAGAAAACCCCACCCGCCAAAGTCCTCATAAGGTCCCCACGAACGCCCCAGCCAAGGAAACCATGGTCACTGGCTCCCCATTTTAAAGGGACGGCCTCCCGAGTTAGGGGTAAGTCCAAGGACAGAGGTCCCCAGCCAGCAGCCACAGGCTGCGAGGGACCGAAAGTACAGGACAGTGCAGCCACACCGAAGGGAGCGGTGTGCCGCAGCCCGAACAGGGATTAGCCTGGCTGCCCAGAGACGGGCGGCGGATGTACATAGTTATGTAATTTAAGTGTGATATTTTGAAGTTTGGGAGTTTAGTGTAAGTTTAAACAAGGTGATGGGTAGTTTTAAATAAGTAGTAATTTGGAGTAAGAATGTTTGTATTGAGTCGAGGTTGCGAGACTCGACTGTGCTTCACCCAAGCCAGAGAATCTCCTCGGGACCTGGCTATATGTTCTTGTGTCTCTTTGCAGAGAGGATTTCAGGATGAAGGGGGGCGTACTCCTATTCGCCCTGCTAGGAATGAGCATTGGAAAGCGAGGTGATGTGGAGGACTCCCACAACTATGGGTGCTCGGGAGAGAAATCACCCATAGTAACCGATGGAAGTGGCGAACGGGATGCGGAGGAGCCTGCCGTTTACTTCCACGAGGGAAGGTGGCCAGGGTGGCTGGGGTCCAATTCGACTCAGTACTCCAGCCAGACCGGGTTCACGTACGGGGAGGCCTCCCTCCTGTGCCCCAGGATACAGATCATTGCCACAAGGGTCAGCGTCACCGTAGGGAAACGTGTATGTTTAACATGCAAGGGACGGATTCCTTTGGATAGGTGGTAGTGGCTCAGGAAACTGAGCAAAAATATGGGAAACCCCACAGTCAGGTGGGAACAATTGAGGAACAATACCCATCGGACGATTACAGGGACTCACGGGGGATTGAGTGTGTGCTGGGACAAGTGGTGGGAGCCGGATCAGGGGATTTATGTCTTTATGTGAGGATGAGAGAAGGCCTGCCCCACAGGCATATCCATCATTTTCCACTGGCAATGGCAAGATGCCGAGGAGGCGGTGGAGTGGGATTCCAGCCTGAAGGCGTGCGCAGTCCCATACTTCCCGATCCCAGTGAATGCCACTGAGCTTGTGGCCCGCCCCCGAAAGCCCCTGCCCACGACTCAGGCAGCAAGGACACACAGAGAGGGGTGCCCCACCGCCACTAAGGGACCAGGGAATGGGCTGGTACTAGTGCCTACGGATCAGGTGCTATACCAGGGGGTACACTACGCGGTAGCCTCCGTGATTTTAAACCTCACCGAGGTACACTTACCAGAGTGGTGCCTCAAAGAGACAGAACAGCTATACCAGGCCCTGTCAAAAGAGATGTTTAGGAAATTTTATGAGTTCGATTTTGCTAATGTAGATAAAACCGAACTGTACACCACACACCATGAGTACTTTGGTAATATGGGAAGACAAAGAAGGGGAGCATGGAATGATGTTTTTACTGCGTTTAACTCAGGGTCCTCTGTCATCAACAGTCTGGATGACATAGAGTGCAGACCCAGATAAATGGTTTAAAAACACAGCTAAGAAAAATATTGATGGATGAGAACAAGGTAGTAGGCTCAGAGTTACATGAGGACTAGGCCATGACGGTCCATTTAAAAGAGATTATAGCCGAGCTGGAGAAGCACGCAAAGACTGTAAATGCCCTCATAAGAGAGGACAGAAATGCTTTTGACCAGGCTGCACAGAACGAGGTGTGCGTGCTGTATGGGGCATGGTTGCTGGGCGAGGGCCGCAGTAATCTGGAGGATTTAAAACAGGGTTTAGTCCCCTCCTGGATCAGCAACAAACACCTCGCAGCCCTCCATCCGTTTGAGAATGCATTAAGCCCGTGTCAACTCCGGCTAGCTTCTGAGGCCTACCCAGTCCCAGTAGATTGTGGACGTTCAAACCATACCATCATGGGTATAGTAGTGAGGATGCCGGTCATGGGCAGGACAGCCTGACCCGCACCGGTATACAGGGTAGAGAACATTGGAGTCATTCAAGGGGGTGCATACATCCGTTTCACAGCAGTCCCACCTTACGTCATAAAGTGGGAGCACGCTCTGACAGGTACTGACCTCTCGGGGTGCCGGAGCCGGGGAGCACACATAATACTATGTCCCCAGCACTTGAACGCATATTCAAAACCAGAGTGCAGGTTAAAGCTACTGGCGCAAAACCTATAAACTACACCATGGAGGTAAAGGCACAAGACCATGTTCCCCCACAGCTAGCATATATAGGAGGTGGGACATATTGTGTCACCACAGGTGCGCCCTACTACCAGCATGGACAGCATAGCTGGTGTCGGTAAGTGACAGCAGTTTCTGCTTCAAACCCGAGGCAGAAGTTCAAGTGGCCCAAGAACGAATTGTCCCCATTCCCACTGTTCACCTCACTGTAAAAGAGAATTTCACCAACCTGCAAAAGTATGTAGTGCATTTCGGCTATGAAATCCCCCCTCTCCTAGAACATCTTATCAAAATACTCAAAGCAGTAATAGTCTCATAGAAACGTTTCTACACGTTAGAGCAGAAGACGGTAGAGATTGGGGCCAAGATACTAGATTTTGTGATTCCACCCTGGTGGGACATTTTTGAAAACATAGAGGTCCCTTCGTGGATTAGACTGGCTTCCCACATCCTCGTGGTTTGCCAGCTGGGGATAGTATTGTACCTAGTATGCACTCAGTGCAAGGGAAAAGGTCAAATACTAGAATTCCAAAACCAAAGAACCTGGAAGGAGCATTATGTGAAGGTGGAGGGAGATACACCTGTTTGAATTTTTTTTTGTATTTCTGAATAAAGATTGTTGTTTTTTTGTGTTCTTTTATTGTTTTTAATAAAGATTTTTGACGTGTTGTTTTAATAAAGATGTATGTGCACCAAATGTTGCAGGGGTGTTGGACCCCCTCCATTCTTGGATGTGTTTAAACGACTGTAATTATTCAATGTATGCTTATGTACATTACATTTTTACAGAATGGGAAGTGCATGTGTCGTGGGATCATAGATACGTAATTACAGGGGAAGGTTGACTATGGAGGGTCGGAAATTTTGCTCACCTTGTCAGGATGATACTTAAAGCGAGTTTAGTATCAACAGGGGGGAGTGTAGGGTTCTCAAAATTCCCACATTCCCTGAAAGTTATGGATAAAGGGACCCTGTATGGACAAGTTATTAAAAAGGGTACCCAAAATGGCTTCTGAAACCTCGTGACCAAAACCGACAGGATTTTAAAAGCAAGGCCCTGCAAAAAGACAGGCCCTGAAGCGAAACCGAACATGCATGGATCTGTGAAAAGACTTTGTAAAGCCAGACAACTAGGTAAACACAGAATATGCATTCTTCACCTTGGAACAGATCAAGTCAGGATGGGCCTAATCTGAAGGCCATCAACTCTTCGCATAAATAATCGGTAAAAGCTCACAGGTAGCTGTCAAGCCAGGAAAGACAATTAAGTTTCATAAATAACAAACAGCCAGGATATCGAAGCCATTATACAAGGAGACAACCGCCCACAAGTCGTTAAAGTAAATGGCTGTAATCATTTTAGACGAGCCCGCCAAAAGTTAGTCAAAGGACTGACCTGATTTGGCACGCAGATAAGGGGTGAAGAACCGGGTATAATTGTAGCCCCACTGGCAGCTCTCATTCTCTTGTCGCTTGCCTTTCCTGCCTCCTGCCTCTCGCTCTTGCTTCATGCCTCGTGGCGGGCCCTCTTCTCCCTCCCCGCACCGCTCGACACCAAGGGCGCCCATTACTACACCAGGGGCCAAATGCGGGAGGAGAACGAGACCCGAATCGAAAATGCACAGGGCATACGGGGCCACGAACAGATGAGACGAGATGAGAAAAATGGTAAAACCAGTAAAGGCAGAGAAGGGCAGCAGAAAGACGCGTTGGGGGACAAACAGCCTAGTTATAAGCTGACATTTGATTGGGTAGAAAAATCACATTAACAGTAAAAACCGCCAACCGAGCCCCAACCGCAGCAAAACCGTTGGCGACCGAACCGCCCGAAGAAGAAGAAGAAGACCCATCGCGACAAAGTACTCAACAAAGACGTTAATGGAAGAAAAGGAGGGTGCTTCGCACAAACAACTCCATCACCGTGCCCTGTGAACACGTGGCAACCACGAACCCCAAAGGACAGCAAGAGTGAACCTCAAAACCCACAACCAGTTAAATCAACAGGTTTCGAATTGGTGAGCATGAATTCCTGGCCCCTTGTAGCTTAATCTAGTTAGGTATTGGAGGTGTGATAAGGATAAGGGGATTTTTAATGTATTTGTTTCCCTCGATGTGCCGTGTGTTCCCCATTCCCATATAAGTGTAATTGTTTATGCCTGTAACTATATCAGTAATTCTCAGTAAGATTGTGTTTTATTGTGTCTTTAATAAAAATTGCGGTTTTCTTGCACCAAACCACTTGTCTGCTCGATTTTCTGTATCGCCGCCTGTACCTAAGTCTGGTGTCTAGAACCCAGGGGTGTGGGAGCGATTCGAACTGCTCAGAGACAGTCAGAGGTGAAGCTGACTGGGCACACGCCACCCCCTACAATTGCCCATCCCTAATTGCCCCATAGAAGGTGGTGGTGAGCCAGCTTCTTGAACCGCTGCAGTCCGTGTGGTGAAGGTACTCCCACAGTGCTGTTAGGTAGGGAGTTCCAGGATTTTGACCCAGTGACGATGAAGGAACAGTGATATAGTTCTAAGTCAGGATGGTGTGTGACTTGGAGGGGAATTTGGAGGTGGTGGTGTTTCCATGCACCTGCTGCCCTCGTCCTTCTAGGTGGAAGAGTTCGCGGGTTTGGGAGGCGCTGTCGAAGAAGCCTTGGCGAGTTGCTGCACTGTATCTTGTAAATGGTACACACTGCAGCCACGATACACTGCTGGTGGAGGGAGTGAATGTTTAAGGAGGTGGATGGGGTGCCAATCAAGTGGGCTGCTTTGTCCTGGATGTTCTGCTGGCCATATATTCAGTAGAAAGAAAATGATTGTTATTGAAGACTCTAAAATATGTCCTACAGTTAATTTTTGCAGGGTATAAGAAGGGGTCTACATTTCAACATTTTTAGGACCCAGATCACACTTTTGTCAATTTCTTTATGAGTGAAAACTAATTCAATTCTGCGAGTAGTTTTTCCAAAAGTAGTGGTTGAAATTGTGCTTTATAATATTAGTAATAGGCAGATTAACACTCAAATTACATTCTTCTGCCCTTTATTTTAATAAAAGCACCAACTTGTTTAAAATACACAAGATACTAATACCTTAATTAAAATAGCTAAATAAAAAATTCCTTGCAAACACTGTCAGATCTATGAATCCTGTTTCAAATCATAAGAATCTCTATATTTTTTCTTATTTAAAAAAAGGGAATATATAGCTTGCATTGTATTAAGTTGAAGTCCGTCTTTCATGACTTTTTCTGGGAGACCTGTCTGCATTTCTCTATATGGGGGAAGTTACAAAATATACTACTGGTTGTTTGGCTTCCCTGATCAATAACTTTTGATGTAATTTGGGGTTACTTATCCTCTGATGTGTCTCATTACATTCGAGGAAATATGTACATCTGTGGACTACTTATGTCAACTCAGTTTTCTCACCTATTGGTTAAAAGATGATGTCAGAGACAAGGGGCTGGATTTTACCAGCCCTGAGGAGGTGGAGTTGGAGATGGGGCCCGATTTGCGCAGGGACCCGACTCCTAGCAGCAGGAAGAGGATTATAGCCACTTAACTGCCTGTTTACAGGTAGTTAACAGGCAGTTAAGAGGCTTTTTTCCATTTTGCGACTTCTGCTGTGGGCTTCCCGACATCGGGGAACCATGCCAGGGTAAGTGAGGCATGCTGTGGGTCTGTTGTAATGTTTGTGTATAGATGACAGCTGCAAGAGTGGTGTGAAGGATGCAATGAGAGGTAAGGAAATGTTGGGAATGTCATTTTTAATGTGTTAAGATTTTTCTGGAGTTGACAAGCTTTGAAGTGTTTGTGCGGCCTCATCTCATCGGGAGAAGTGACAGATCGCTTCTGTACCCTCACCTGCAGCTGCCAGCTGTTTTATCCTAAGGAGAGAATCATTGGAGAGCCTGGGTGAAAGGGCTCACCATTTTACAGTGATTGTCAGTGTTTGACAGCACCTCAATGCTGTCAAACACTGTCAAAAATAAATGTTTCATCTCCCTTTAAGAAAACCGGCAGATGAAGCGTCATCAACTGACGTTATCTGACACCGGCTTTCCCTTAATTGGCCAGCAAGCCCACAGGGTGGGCTTAACAAGGCCAATCAGGGGAAAATAGCGTCTGTGCATCGGACGTCACTGGGGGTGAGACTAGAACCCAGAAGGCAGCAGTCCCACCCCCAACTCGTCTCGGTAAGTAAAATCCAGCCCAAGCAGTCCACATCAATCAGAGCAGTTTTGGCCGATCTGGTAATTAATTGGATGAGAAAGGGAGGGCAAGCATTCAACTCTTCATGCTCCATGCAGCACAATTTTATTGTTTAAAAATTCAACCACCAGGTCATCAATGGTTTACTTCTTACAATTTAGGGCTTTATTTATTTTGATTGACAGTTTTGGTTAATTGTGAAGGTGTTTATCTGCCTGGCTTCAAAAATGAAAAGAAAGCTGAGCTGGCAATCTATATTTTTTGGTGCTTTTCTACCTTTTTTCTGCTATAATTGCTAAGAGCTGTTAGGTTGAGCGCTGACTGTTTGTTCCCAGGGAAATATGGTACAACTTTTCTAAAGAGAACTGTTAAGATAGAGCTTTTGTTGTTTTGAAAAAAGGTGTTGTAATAGGTGAAGCAATGTAATTTAAGAAACTAACTGTTTTTGCTCTTTTTTCTGCTGAATATCTTAAAGATCAATTTATTTTCCGTAGCACTTTCTCCATCACAATATTAGTTAGCTCAAACTAAAATAGCAAAGTTAGTACTGGCATGATGGGGAATGTATGCATCACAACTGAGGAAAGCAGCTAGAAAATTGTCAATGAGAGCCTACTATGGACTTATAAAACAACCAGTCCTGAATGATCAATACCTACCAATAAAAGAAAGGTGAATCACAAAATAAACATTACAGTGTTAGAGAGAGAGAATGTTCTTGAGGGGTCAAAGACAGAATCTAATTGGTTGGAGTTAAGAAACAATAAAGGAGCTTTTACACTACTTGGTGTATTTTATAGGCCACCAAATAGTGGGAAGGAGATAGAGGAGCAGATTTGCAAAGAAATTACTGAGAGGTGCAAGAACTATAGTGTAGTGATAATGGGGGTTTTAACTATCCCAATATTGAATTGAGCAGTGATTTTGTTAAGGTCAGAGAAGGTGAGGAATTTTGGAAATGTATTCAGCAGAATTTTTTTGATCAGTATGATAGCTGCCCAACACTATCTGTTCTGACATTTCTCTCTCTGACCCAGAACGATCAGTCCTCAGCAAAGGCGTGAGCTTCATCCCCTTACGCCCCCACCTCAATGAATTTCAAGCTCGGCACGATGCTGAGCTCTTTTTCCACCGCCTTCGCCTCCGTGCCCACTTCTGTCGCCAGGAGTCTTCCCCCTGCACGACTGATCCTTTCTCCCACTTTCAGAATTCTCGTTCTACCTGGACCCCTTCCTCTGGCCTCTTAACCTCTCTAGATCATTTCATTACAAACTGCCGCCGTGACATCAGCCGTCTCCATTTCTCTGCTCCACTCACTCACTCCAACCTACCTCCCTCTGAACTTGCAGCACTCCATTCTCTCAGATCCAATCCCGATATTGTCATTAAACCTGCTGACAAGGGTGGTGCTGTTGTTGTTTGGCGAACTGACCTCTACCTAGTGGAAGCTGAACGCCAACTCTCCGACACCTCCTCCTACCTCCGCCTGTACCATGACCCCACTACCGAACATCAAGCCACCGTTTCCAAGACTGTCACTGACCTCATCTCCTCTGGAGATCTTCCCCCCACGGCCGCCAACCTCATAGTTCCCCCACCCTGCACAGCCCGCTTCTACCTCCTTCCCAAGATCCACAAACAGGACTGCCCTGGTTAGGGTTGCAAAATTCTGGGAATTTTTCAAAGAGGAAACTTTCCATGGGAATTTTCGGGAATTTATGGGAATTTTGGGAATTTATGGGAATTTATGGGAATTTTGAGTTTTTTTGCACACTGATGGTTTTTATCTCTGACCCTTATATTATCTTTGTCGTCAAAATAGACATACTGTTCCATACAAATAAAAACAGGCTTTCAAAACATTATTTAGGTTATAATTTTGAACTTTATTGAACCCCCACAAAAAGGCCCATCTAAAATAAAATAAAAAGAGCGTCAGCTTATTTAGCCTGTAATTTGTCCTTATTTTGTCCCTTTGAGTCTTCTACTCATGAGTCTTCTGAGTCTTCTCCTCCTCATTGCTCCTCCTGATTCTCTGACTCTGGCTCTGACGTGTCCATTTCCTCCTCTGTGTCAGTGTCTAGCTGTGTGGTGGACACTTCTGTATCTGGCTCAATAAGTTGTAGGTTCGCCCGGATAGCCAATAGTGTATTATTTTGTATATTTTAAATTGAAGGACAACAGAGTTCAACAAGTAACTGGTTTATTTGGTATAAAGTCTGATTTACTTACTGCATCATCACAACATCAGCAGAAAACAAAATGACTTCCCTCAGGACCCCTAACCTGGATCTTAAAAAAACTATAGCAGTCTTACAGATGCCTGCAGGCCAATCACAATTCGATATGCAAATATTACAAATAGAGGGAGCTAATCGCTCATCCACTCATCCAACCAATCAGGACACATTTGTTCACAGTCACACACAAAACTTGTAATTATTAAAACAAGCCAAGTAAGAAGATAAACATATATTGATTAAGAAATTCCTTAATAATTAAGAATCCATCTCTGTTAGTAATTTTAAGAGAGGACCTGTGGAAAAAAAAGAAAGAAATACAAAAAAAACAATATTATGCTAGCATGTGCTTTTTTGGGCAAAATTCCCAAAATTCCCAAGCTAAACTTCCCGTGGAAAATTTCCGGAAATTTACCGGAAATTTACCGGAAACTTTCCACCCCTTTGCAAGACCCATTGTTTCAGCCTGTTCTTGCCCCACGGAACTTATCTCTTCCTATCTCAACTCTATTTTTTGTCCCCTTGTCCAGTCTCTTCCCACTTACATCCGCGACTCTTCCGACGCCTTCCGCCACTTTAACAGTTTCCAGTTTCCCGGCCCCAACTGCCTCCTTTTCACTATGGACGTACAATCCCTCTACACCTCCATCCCCCACCAGGATGGCTTCGGGGCGCTCTGCTTCTTCCTTGAACAGAGGCCCAACCAGTCCCCATCCACCACCACCCTCATCCGCCTGGCTGAACTTGTTCTCACAATGAACAACTTCTCCTTTGATTCCACTCATTTCCTCCAAATCAAAGGTGTTGCTATGGGTACCCACATGGGTCCTAGCTATGCCTGCCTTTTCATGGGATATGTGGAACACTTTTGTTCCAGTCCTACTCGGGTCCCCTCCCTCATCTCTTTTTCTGGTACACTGATGACTGTATTGTGCCGTCTCCTGCTCTCGCCCTGAACTAGACAATTTCATTCACTTTGCCTCCAATTTCCACCCTTCCCTCCCCTTCACATGGCCCATCTCCGACTCTTCCCTTCCCTTCCTCGACTTCTCTGTCTCCATCTCCAGGGATAGGTTATTGACTAACATTCACCACAAGCCCACTGACTCCCACAGCTACCTGGACTACACTTCCTCCCACCCCGCCTCCTGTAAGGACTCTATTCCATTCTCCCAGTTTCTCCGTCTCCGCCGCATCTGCTCCAACGATGCCACCTTCCATTCCAGTGCTTCCAACATGTCTTCCTTTTTCCTCAACCAAGGATTCCCTCTACTGTGGTTGACACGGCCCTTGACCATGTCCGTTCTATCTCCCGCACTTCTGCCCTCACCCCTGCCCCTCCCACCCGGAACCACGATAGAGTTCCCCTTGTCCTCACCTTTCACCCCACCAGCCTCCACATTCAGCACATCATCCTCCGCCATTTCTGCCACCTCTAGCGTGATCCCACCACCAAACGCATCTTCCCCTCACCTCCCCTTTCAGCATTCCGTAGGGACCCCATCCTCCACGACACCCTAGTCCACTCCTCTACCACCCCCAGCACCCCTTCCCCTTCGCCTGGCACCTTCCCGTGCAAGCTCAGGAGGTGCAACACCTGCCCTTATACCTCCCCCTTCCCATTGTCCAGGGCCCCAAACACCCCTTCCAGGTGAAACAGCGATTTACTTGTACTTCTTGCAATTTAGTATGCTGTATTCACTGCTCACGATGTGGTCTCCTCTACATTGGGGAGACCAAATGCAGATTGGGTGACCACTTTGTGGAATACCTCTGTTCAGTCTGTAAGGGGGACCCCGAGCTTCCGGTGGCCTGTCACTTTAATTCACCGCTCCACTCCCACTCAGACCTCGCCGTCCTCGGCCTCTTGCACTGGTCCATGGAAGCTTAGCGTAAGCTCGAGGAACAGCACCTCATCTTTTGATTAGGCACTCTACAGCCCTCTGGACTCAACATAGAGTTCAACAATTTCAGATCATAACCTCGGCCCCTTTCACACATATATATTTTCTTTTTTTTTCTTCTTCCCTCCCACATGGCAGCTGTCCTTCATTCTGCCAGCACAATTCACAACACATCAAGAGCCATCATTTGTTTCTTAAGCTGTCCCATCACCACCTCCTCTCGCCTTGAATATCTCTTAATGTCTCTCAATGTCTCTTAATCTCTCCTGCTTTCTATCCTGTCACTGACCTTCCCTTTTGTTCTTTCATCCCCTTGTAGCGGTTCATGTTGATCGCCACTAAATAAGAGAGTTTGACTTTGACGAACTATTAACAAGTTGTTTATTTACAGGAACAGACTAATTACATCAGGTAAGATGGCAGGTAAGATGGCTGACTGTAGGAGCACCGTGGTATAGGTCTTGTCCCAGCGGGGACTCCATGAGGACTGAGTTCGCAGTCCTGTGGGGAGCGTGATGACGTCATCGCGTTTGTGTTGTGACATCATCACGTTGTTCGCGTTTCCCATGCTTAGGGCATCACGTGATGCGCGTCGTTGCGTCGCTGGCCGTTGAAGCCGAGGTCACGAGGCCGGGCTGTGCCGGTGCTTGCCGCGGAAGCGGAAGACCGCGTCACTCCCGTCGGCTGGCCGATGCGGCCGAAGACGCTAGGCCGGGCTGTGCCATCGGCCGTCCTGGAAGGCCGAGTCGGGCCGGCAGCCGGTGCACGCACATCACGTCGTACGTGATGTGACGTCAGCACGCTAGGGCGCGTCTTAAAGGGGCAATGGCCCCAACAGGTAAGCTAAAAGGGCAACGGCCCCAAAAGGTAAGTTAAACATACAGTAAGGTAAGTTAAAGGGAATTATGTGTCGTTATGTAAGGTACAACCGGTGGTACCGCCACATGGGCCCCCCCAGAATTCGCTTTAACGAAAGTCCAAGGATGAGATGGTCTGACGAGCTGGTGGTCACGGCGGTCGTGCTGCCTCGACTTGGTAGGCGAGGTCTGAAGATGCTGCTCGTGAGTGGATCCTTACGCACGTCGTGGCGAATAAAATGTATCCGTCAGGCGAAGGACCGCGGAGACGTGCGAAACAGCAGGACTTGTCAGAGTGACGGGCAGGACGGGCGGACGCAGTCGATGACTCTGTTGATGTTGGAACAAGTCCTTGTTCTAACGAAATCTGCAGGAACGCCGACGGGCGATCCAGAAGGACTTGACTGGCGAGGTCAGTGAACTCGCCGACAGGCGAGCGAAACCTTCAGGAGGCTGGAACACGTGAAACGGTGCGTGCCATAGTGCTACGACATGAACACAACAGAGGGTGAAGAGTTGCTGCGTTGATCAGTGATCGGTGAGGCCAGCAACTTTCACGTGGCTGATCGCGGCCGCAGGATGCCCGTTGGACCCGCCCTCGATGTGTGCAGCTTCAGTAGACGTTTGCGTTTGCTAAAGGGAAAACTGGATAAAGGGCAGCAACGGTCCAGGTTGTTGTTACTTTCGGGCGGGGTGAACTCTGCCTGGAGGGCGGCAATACTTGAAACTGTTGTAGATTCAGGAGAAAACAGCCGGGAGGGCGGCACGCTTTTGTTCACGCCGAATTGTGTAGTAGGTAACACAACCAGCAGGCTGAAGGGCTGGTGCGTCGTCGGCGGAGAAGGAGTCATCGTTTTTCACGAGGGATGGGTTCTCGTGGTTCGCGAGGGATGGGTCCTCATGCGCGAGGAGTGGGTCCTCGTGTTTCGCGGGGGTGAGTCCTCATGGTATCCCCGCAGGGCATGCTCCGATTTTGTGGGCCCGAACATGCTGTACCCCACGCTTGGAGAGATTTATACTTGCTGTCGCTTTGGACGTAGAGGCGGACGATCCATGTGGCGGTAGAAGAGTCAAATACGGAGACCGTGAGCACGTGCGTGGTCTGTGCCGCATCGATGTTCTCGGCGAACAGGGCTTCTACCTTCATAAAGCACGAGGGAAACCGTGGCTCCCTGGATTGCGGTAGCGACAGCGGAACGGCTGATGCTTCCATACCGTGCTTCGTTTGTGAAAGACGTTCACAAACCCACCAATTGTAGCGCTGGTGGACAACGGTTGCCGTTGGTCGTGCTCTACCTCTGTGAAATCGTTCATGAAAAACAGGCTCACCTCCAAGCTGCGCTTCCGTTGCGAATATGTACGCAAAGACGGGGTCGCTTTTGGTGGAATCGATGTTAGGCGGTTGCTGTTCCGTGGTTGTTCGTCGGTTGTGCGTTGGTCGTCTTGTGGGAAGACGAGGGTCAGGCTCGCGTTGCCACCATGAAAATCGTTCACGGATACGGGTTCACCAATTGTAGTGTTGGAATTGATGAGCTCCCGTACTCACGTCGTTGGGTCACCAATGTAGCGGTTCGTGTTGATCGCCACTAAATAAGAGAGTTTGACTTTGACGAACTATTAACAAGTTGTTTATTTACAGGAACAGACTAATTACATCAGGTAAGATTAGGGTTGCAAAGGGGTGGAAAGTTTCCGGTAAATTTATACCAAATAAACCAGTTACTTGTTGAACTCTGTTGTCCTTCAATTTAAAATATACAAAATAATACACTATTGGCTATCCGGGAGAACCTACAACTTATTGAGCCAATAACAGAAGTGTCCACCACACAGCTAGACACTGACACAGAGGAGGAAATGGACACGTCAGAGCCAGAGTCAGAGAATCAGGAGGAGCAATGAGGAGTAGAAGACTCAGAAGACTCATGAGTAGAAGACTCAAAGGGACAAAATAAGGACAAATTACAGGCTAAATAAGCTGACGCTCTTTTTATTTTATTTTAGATGGGTCTTTTTGTGGGGGTTCAATAAAGTTCAAAATTATAACCTAAATAAAGTTTTGAAAGCCTGTTTTTATTTGTATGGAACAGTATGTCTATTTTGACGACAAAGATAATATAAGGGTCAGAGATAAAAACCATCACTGTGCAAAAAACTCAAAATTCCCATAAATTCCCATAAATTCCCAAAATTCCCATAAATTCCCGAAAATTCCCATGGAAAGTTTCCTCTTTTAAAAATTCCCAGAATTTTGCAACCCTAGGTAAGATGGCAGGTAAGATGGCTGACTGTAGGAGCACCGTGGTATAGGTCTTGTCCCAGCGGGGACTCCACGAGGACCGAGTTCACAGTCCTGTGGGGAGCGTGATGATGTCATCGCGTTTGTGTTGTGACATCATCACGTTGTTCGTGTTTCCCGCGCTTAGGGCGTCACGTGATGCGCGTCGTTGCGTCGCTGGCCGTTGAAGCCAAGGTCGCGAGGCCGGGCTGTGCTGGTGCTTGCCACGGGAGTGGAAGATCGCGTCACTCCCGTCGGCTGGCCGATGCGGCCGAAGATGCTAGGCCGGGCTGTGCCAGCGGCCGTCCTGGAAGGCCGAGTTGGGCCGGCAGCCGGTGCACGCACATCACGTCGTACGTGACGTGACGTCAGCGCGCTAGGGCGCATCTTAAAGGGGCAATGGCCCCAACAGGTAAGTTAAAAGGGCAACGGCCCCAAAAGATAAGTTAAACATACAGTAAGGTAAGTTAAAGGGAATTATGTGTCTTTATGTAAGGTACAACCAGTGGCACCGCCACACCCTCCCCCTTTTCCCAGCTCCTAAACCTGCTTTCCATTTCCTGCTTTTTTCCAGTTCTGGCGAAAAGTCATCGACCTGAAACGTTAACTCTGTTTCTCTCTCCACGGATGCTGCCCTGGCCTGCTGAGTTTTTCCAGCGTTTTCTGTTGTTATTTCGGATTTCCAGCATCCGCAGTATTTTGCTATCGTATCAAGGAAGGAGATATTGCTGGATCCAGTCTGTGGAATGAAGTGGGTCAAGTGGAGACAGTCAGGGAGCATCTCGGAAATAGTGATCACGGTATCGTAAGGTTTAGATTAATTATGGAGAAGGACAAGGAGCAACCTAGAATAAAAATACTTAACTGGAGGAGGGCTAATTTCAACGAATTGAGAGGGTAAATTGGAGTCAAAGACTGCAGGCAAAAGTGTAATGGAGCAGTGGGCAGCCTTTTAAGAGGTGATGGTTCGGGTGTAGTCTAGGTACATTCCCACAAATGGGAAAAAAGGAGGGCAACCAAATTCAGAGCTCCCTGGATGACAAAAGAGCTAGAGGATAGAATGAAGCAGAAAAAGGGTGTGTGTGACAGATGTCAGTGTGATAATACAATGGAGAAACAGGCTGATTATAAAAAGTACACAGGAGAAGTGAAAAAGGAAATAAGAGGAGCAAAGAGACAATACGAGAACAAATTGGCAGCTAATATAAAAGGGAATCCAAAAATTCTTCTATAGGAATATTAATAGTAATAGGGTTACCAGAGGAGCGGTGGGGCCGATTAGGGACCAAAGTGGAGATCTATTGGTGGAGGCAGAAGGCATAGCTGAGGCACTAAATGAATACTTTGCATCGGTGTTTACCACAGAAGAGAACTTTGGCAAAACTACAGTAAACAATGAGGTTGCTGGGATACTGGATGAGATAAAAATAGATAAAGAGGAGGCACTAGAAAGGCTGGCAGTACTTAAAGTAGATAAGTAACCCGGTCTGGATGGGATGCATCCTAGGTTGCATTCAATTTTATCTGCCATGTGTTCGCCCATTTAACCAGCCTGTTTATGTCCTCTTGAAGTCTATCACTATCCTCCTCACTGTTTGCTACTCTTCCCAGGTTCATGTTTTTTTTTAATTCATTGATGGGATGTGGGCGTCGCTGGCTAGGCCTGCATTTAGTGCCCATTCCTAATTGCCCTTGAGAAGATGGTGGTGAGCCGCCTTCTTGAACCGCTGCAATCCATATGGTGTAGGTACACCCACAATGCTGTTCGGGAGTTCCAGGATTTTGGCCCAGCGACAGTGAAGGAACAGCGATACTGGTCCACGTTAGGATGGTGTGTGGCTTGGAGGGGAACTTGTAGGTGGTGATGTTCCCATGCGCCTGCTGCCCTTGTCCTTCTAAGTGGTAGAGGTCGCGGGTTTGGAAGGTGCTGTTGAAGGAGCTTTGGCGAGTTGCTGCAGTGCATCTTGTAGATGGTACACACTGCAGCCACAGTGCGCCGGTGGTGGAGGGAGTGAATGTTGAAGGTGGTGGATGGAGTGCCAATCAAGCGGGCTGCTTTATCCTGAATGGTGTCGAGCTTCTTGAGTGTTGTTGGAGCTGCACTCATCCAGGCAAGTGGAGAGTATTCCATCACACTCCTGACTTGTGCCTTGTAGATGGTGGAAAGGCTTTGGGGAGTCAGGAGGTGAAACACTCGCTGCAGAATTCCCAGCCTCTGGCCTGCCCTTGTAGCCATAGTATTTATATGGCTGGTCCAGTTCAGTTTCTGATCAATGGTAACCCCCAGGATGTTGATAGTGGGGGATTCAGCAATGGTAATGCCATTGAATGTCAAGGGGAGATGGTTAGAGTCTCGCTTGTTGGAGATGGCCATTGCCTGGCACTTGTGTGGTGCAAATGTTACTTGCCACTTGTCAGTCCAAGTCTGAATGTTGTCCAGGTCTTGCTGCATATGGACACGGACTGCGTCAGTATCTGACGAGTCTTGAATGATGCTGAACAGTGTGCAATCATCAGCGAACATCCCCACTTCTGACCTTATGATGGAGGGAAGGTCATTGATGAAACAGCTGAAGATGGTTGGGCCTAGGACACTGCCCTGAGGAACTCCTGCAGTGATGTCATGTGACAGACAGACATGACATGCAGTGACGGGGGACCCAATTCCGGTCATTTTGACCTTGTTTAGAGATGATTAAGAAAACATTTGAGCTCAACTTTTCATTTTAGGTGCTCGCCCACGGGGTCCTCGCTGCTCGGGGGCCAGGTCTGTGAAGCTGAGGCGAGAGTTCAGTGGCCATTGAATCAGCTGTTGAGTTGACAGCTTCAAATGTACAGTAAAAGCTCCCACCTTACAGAGATATCTTCCCTTAGCCACAAGCTCCTCCTCACTGCATTTCCACAACAGATTCAACATACTGCAACTCTTTACATAAGTCTCCATCCAGACTGACCTCATTACCTCTCTCACCATTGACAGGTCGCTTCTGTCATCTCTACTTCACCTGCCATCTATTCCATCAGCATGGGTGCCCTTGAAACTCTCTCGCCTTGGTCCTCAGAATCCCACCACGATCAGCCCAACACCAGCAGCACCAGGCACACCAGCAGCACCAACAATACCACCACCAACCTTCTCCACAATCAACTGATGCTGCACAGAACACAGGGCATCAGCACCCAACCACATTGCTGCCTGGGAGGCCAGGGATGGCCAACACATGGCCAGATTTACATCACTAGATGCTGTACACCCTGGCTGCCACATGATGCGCCAGGTTGGCATCACCCCACACCAACATCATAAAGCATCCCTACACTGTCCAAGCCATTCCTTTCACACTCATCACCATTGCGGGGGGTACCGTTATGTCTCACCATTCACTGCAACTCACTAAGCTACTTCCAAAGGTGCACACAAATCTGGGCAAGTGTTGAAAATAAAGGTTTCAATGTTTGACACCACATTAACAGAAACTTTACATGAACGTTGCATGAAACACCCTTGTGTGTTGTTAGTTGGTATGATTGCACTAGGATGAGGGTGAGTGTGAGGGATGGCTAGTGAGATGGGGATATGATAATGTAGATAAAGAGGGCTGGGTGGAGGTGCAAGGTAAGCTGGTGTGAGTAAGCATGTGCAGGAATAGGGTAGGGAAGGCAGAGTGATGGGAATGTGATGAGAGGCACAGCAGGATGAGGTTGAGTGTGGCTTTGTACTAACGTTTCGTGATCTACTGAGATCATTGAAACTTTTGCGGCACTGCACCCAGGTCCTCCTGACCATATCTCTGCTTGTGCAACCAGGCTGTGTTGATCGCCTAGGGAGGTCTTTTCCACCCATTGGAGGGGAAGAGGACCTCCCTGTGTGCTGTGCCTCCCTCCATAAGCATATGGAGGGAGTCATGGGAGAGCCTGGGTGCAGCTCTGCACCTCTGTGCAGTGCTTGTCAGTGTTTAATGCACCTCAATGCTGTAGAACACTGACAGCACAAATGTCAAAATTATGTTGGCCATGGTCCCTTTAAGGAGACCGGCTGATGACGCGTCATCAAATGACGTCACCAGACCCACTTCCTCTTATTGGCTGGCAAACGTGCTGGGGAGGCTTAACAAGCCCAATCAAGGGAAATTCATTTCAGCGGTGGGATGGAGACAGCAACGGGGTCATGACCCGCCACCGACGTCATCCGCCACGGACCCGCAGAGGTCAGCAAAATCACAGCCATAGAGTACAAAAGCCAGGAAGTTATGCTAAACCTATATAAATCACTAGTTCGGCCCCCGCTGGAGTATTGTGTCCAATTCTGGGCCCCACACTTTAGGAAGGACGTGAAAGCTTTGGAGAGGGTACAGAAGAGATTTACTAGAATGGCTCCAGGGATGAGGGATTACAGTTACATGGATAGACTGGAGAAACTGTGGTTGTCCATAGAGCAGGGAAGGCTTAGAGGAGATTTGGTAGATGTATTTAAAATCAAAAAAGATTTAGAAAGAGTAAATAAAGAGAAACTGTTTCCAATGACTGAATGGTTGATAACCAGAGGGCACAGATTTAAGATGATTGGCAAAAGAACCAGAGGCATAAGAACATAAGAAATAGGAGCAGGAGTAGACCATTTGGCCCTTCGAGCCTGCTCCGCCAATCAATAAGATCATGGCTGGTCTTCTACCTCATCTCCACTTTGCTGCACTATCCCCATATCCCTTGATTCTCTTAATATTCAAAAATCTATCGCTCTCTGTCTTGAATATACTCAACAACTGAGCCTCCACAGCCCTCTGGGGTAGAGAATACCAGAGATTCACCACCCTCTGAGTGAAGAAATTTCTCCTCATCTCAGTCTTAAATGGCCGACCCCTTATTCTAAGACTGTGACCCCTGGTTCTAGACTCCCCAGCCAGGGGAAACATCCTCCCTGTATCTACTCTGTCAAGTCCTGTAAGAATTTTGTATGTTTCAATGAGATCACCTCTCATTCTCCTAAACTCTAGCAAATATAAGCCTAGTCAACTCAATCCTTCCTCATAGGACAATCCCCCCATCCCAGGAACCAGTCTGGTGAACCCCCTCTATGGCAAGTATATCCTTCCTTAGGCAAGGAGACCAAAACTGTACACAATATTCCAGGTGTAGTCTCACCAGGGCCCTATATAATTGCAGTAAGGCATCTTTACTCTTATACTCAAATCCTCTTGCAATATAGGCCAACATACCATTTGCTTTCCTAATTGCTTGCTGTACCTGCAGGTTAACTTTCAGTGATTCGTGTACAAGGACACCCAGGTCCCTCTGAACACCAACATTTCCCAATCTCTCACCATTTAAAAAATACACTGCTTTTCTAATTTTCCTACCAAAGTGGATAACTTTACATTTCACAGGCGACATGAGGGGAAACTTTTTAACGCAACGAATGCTTAGGATTTGAAATGCAGTGCCTGATAGGGTGGTGGATATAGGTTCAATAGTAGCCTTCAAAAGGGAATTTGATAAATATTTGAAGGAGAAAAAATTTCAGGGATATGGGGAAAGCGAAAGTGTGTGGGACTAACTGGATTGCTTTTTGAAAGAGCCGGTGAAGACTCAATGGGTTGAATAGCCTCCCTTTGTGCTGTGCTAGTCTATGATTCTATGAAACTGGAAACATTTTCATCTGCCATTTTTTCCTCTCAGTGACCGGAATTTTTAATGTTATATTATATACCTAGGATGAGAAAAGGCCATCAGGTCCATACATGCTCATCCCAATTTTTGCTGGACCGATCCGTATGTACCTATCCTTCCTCCCCACCTCATGGGAGAGGGTAATAAAAAACAGACCTGCAGCCAATTCAGGAATCCTGTCTCAAAAATTCCTCTGACTCCTCAAAGGCAATCATACATGCCTCAGGAGTCCTCAAGCCCATTAGTTATCTCCCCAGAATAATTAGTGTTGCCTTCCTTCTGCCAATAGTATGTGATTTTTCAAAAAAATGTCTATCCTTCTTTAAGGACTGTAAAGACATTACCATCCTCACTATCACTTCAGGAATCCACTACCACAAGGTCTCTCAACCTTTGAAAAAAGTCAAACTTCTAATCATCTAACCTCATTGCCTGCTTTCTCATTTTAAATGTATGGCTCCTGGTTTTACCCAGCCCCATCACCTCAAACAATCCATCTACTTGCATGATATTGATGCCCTGAATGATTTTAAATACCTGAATCAGACCCCTTCTAAGCCTTCGCATCCAAACTCAAGGAATTAGTGGGGGAAAATTTTTTTGATTTGCACCTCCCGTTTCAGTGAGAGGTTAGCGGCGGCAGTAGCTGGTAGTAGCCTCTGGCAATGACATCATCATTGTGCGCAGCGCCCTGCTCGCGCCTCAGCCACAAACTTCGCTCGCGCCCCCTGACCTACCGCCGGATGCTATGTCCGACAGGGTCAGGGTGGTATTTCAGTGGCCGCGGCGGCGCAAATTAAAGGGCAGGTGCCTGTAAAGTCTGTGGGTTGTTTAGTTAATTAATACACAGACTCCAAGAGTAACTTAAAACAGGACTTTACTATTCGAAGGTCGGGGCGAATCTGCCCAATAACTCCTGGCACAACACTTATATACTGGTGTGGTCACCGTCGGTATTACCGTATACAGAAGCCAAACAAAGTAGTGCCACACCTAAAATAGTTCTCTTAAAGGTGAACGGTTACATACAATAGTTCTCTTAAAGGTAGACGGGTACATACACTACAATCCTCCCTTTTTAGCTTACAACATACTTATTCCCCATTAAACATAACATATAATCAACTTCATGTAAAACAATTCACAGATATAATCTCTGCGGGAAACAGTTCACAGATTCAGTCTCTGCGGGAACAGTTCACAGATTCAGTCTCTGGTCTTGACTCGGTCCGAACAACATCTCTGTGGTGTAGCCGGTTCACATTTCTAGCGTGACTCATCCAATAGTCTTTCCCTTGGCTTAACAGCTTGAACTTCCGTCCTGCTGAACCAGCAGTGCTGACTTTTACAAACAGCTGGACTGCCTTGGTAATTTTTCCTACTTTCCAACTGATTTGGCCCCTTTCGTGGGGCCCACGTGCATGATCTGATAGAAGTGATAATGATTTAGATGGTTATCGTCTTCTGCTTCGTCTTTTTCTTTTCTGCTTCTTGGAGACTCTCGGGGCTCCCTTATCCGCTGCCAGCTGTAGCGCCACCATCTCCCTATGTGCCTTAGACTTTAAGTGCTTCATCCTGATTTCTGCACTTTGGGAGTTTTCATCACAAGCTGGGCAGACCAAGTCATCGTAATATTCCGTGTCACTCAACAGGTCATGGTAGTATTCGGTGTCATCCTGAGCTAGTCTAGCGAGAGGGCCTGCTACTTCTTCCGTACCCAACTGGACGTTAGCCGACTGTTGTTCCCTCCCTAGACATCTTTCCTGAAGAGACTTCTTCATGCGTTCATATTCATCCCGCTCTTCCTGGGTTTCCTGCAAATCCTTCACTAATGACCTCGTTTGTGACTTCAATACTTCCCCTTCCCTCGGGGATTGATTGATCAGGCTATTCAATCCTTCTACTGGAGCAGCTGTTTCAACATTCTGCTGTTCACATTGACGTGATTCAGCGTACTTTTGGCATCCCTGTAAAATCTGTGTTGCAACCTCAGCTATTTCCATAACTTTTGAGAGCTCCGAACTCCTTCCCTTTGAAGATTGAAGCTCGTGTTCAGATTGTTCCCATTGTAGAGTCTTGTCCTTCAGCATATGAAGGAGTTGGCTGACCGTTAACTCTTCCACGGGAACACTGTGGGTCAGAGTCTTCTCCATTTCATCCACCTTTTCCTCCAATGCTTTCACCTTCTTTTCCTCTTGTACTTTGGCTTCCAGCGCTCGGAGAAGTTGCGCCTTGATGCTCTCTAGCTCATGTTCAGAGGCCATTCTTACAGTCTCTGTGTTTCTTACAGTTCCCTTTTCTTCCACTGAACGGATTCCCAGTTGAATCTGTTCTTCAAGTTGTTGAATCTCGGTCATTGCCGCCCCATATTTGTCTTGGGTTTCCTTTAATATTTTTATGAGTTCTTGTACATCTTGTCTTTCATGTTCTGCCATGTCTTTCACCTCTAATTTCTCATCTATGGATGGAACTTCTACCGATGAGTCTGTCTTGGCCTTGAGCTCATCAAGAATTTCCTGCAGCCTTTGGACTTCTTGCTCATGTTCAACCTTCAGTTGCTCATATGCTTCCACTGAAACTAGCTTTTCGGAGGTTGCCGAGTTAACCCCTTCCAGAATTGTAGCCTGGGCCTGTTCATACTGTTCTTTCAACTTCTCACACTCTGCTTGTAAGGAGTCGTAGAGAAGAACTGGAATAAAATCCTAGCTTCCTGAAGATCCCTCTTCATTTGCTTCTTCCTGCAAATATTCTAACTCCTGAACAGCATAAGGGAGATGTGATCGGTAATTGGTCACGATGGCTCTATGGTCGCTCTCTGCTTGAGCTAGCTGCTTCTGTTGTCTTTCCAGATTCTCCCATTCGGTGTCATAGAACTTTTTCATTGTTTTCATCTCTTGTACGAGACGGTAACTCAATTGTTCTAATTGTTGTTGTAATTTGAAATAAGTTTGAGTCCGAGCTCGGTGTTCTTCCGTCATGGATATGTCCGTAACTTGAACAGGCTCAGAATTTTCTGTCAAACTAGGTTGTCGTTGTTCGGTGGAGTTCTGTTCTGAAACTTTGTTCTTCTCTGGAGCATAAGCCTTTATGCATGCCTTCGTTTTTCCAACCTTCGTCGGCAAGTCCATTTCAGCCTTGTCTTTCATATTTGGGTTGGTCTTATCGTCATCCGTTTCAGAATCTGAGCTGATTGTCTGCACCGAGTCCTCACTCGTTATGGCTTTTAGATAGTGCCATTCCATGTCTATTTTCTTGATCCACTCCCGTCCTAGAAGTGGTGGTGCTCCCTCATGTAGTACGTATAAGTTCATTCTTGGGTGTTCTTTACCCCTATCTCTCACTTTGACTCTTATCTTTCCCATGGGGTATACTTTATGCCCCGTGTATGTCTGCAATACGAACTTGGTATCTCTTAAGGGTATATGTGAGAATAGCCGGTGGTAATCCCTTCGATTTATGACTGATAGAGCTGATCCAGTGTCCAACTCCATTTTCACTTGGATTCCAGCTATTTTTAGCATGACCCAGATAGTTTGTAGGTCAGCTTCCTTACTCACATTGTGAATTCTCAGACTACCCAGCTCCTGGCTGTTTGGGTCTGAGTCTGAATTCTGTTCGTCTGAACTCTTCTCAGCCACCTTGTGTACCTTGTTGTACTTTTCCTGTGATGGCTTCCTTTGGTTGTTGGTCCTTTGGTTGTTGGTCTTCTTCCCTGACCGGCATACCTTAGCTATGTGACCCAGTTTGCCACATTTCCTACATTCCTGGTTCTTAAACCAGCATTGGTTCTGGTCATGTGTTGTCTTCCCACAACGATAGCATTTTGTTGTTGTCGAGGTAATTTGCTCCACACTTAGTGCTGCTGTCTTTAGCTGCATTTCCGCAGTTCCCTTCGCTGCTGCTTCGTGCGATGCTGCAATAAGGACAGCCCTGTCAAGTGTAAGGTCGTTCTCTTCGAGTAGTCGCTTTTGCGTTCCTTCCTTTGCCAACCCGCACACGAACTTGTCTCGCAATGCCTCTGTCAGATTCCCTCCAAACTGGCAGTATTTCGCTAGTCTACGCAATTCGACCAAGTATTCTGCGTTGCTTTCGTCTTTCCGTTGCGTTCTCGCATAGAATTTGAATTGTTCCGCCAACATCAACGGTGTGGGGTTCAAGTGATCCTTCAGAACAGCCACAATATCATCGAAAGTCTGATCCGCCAGTTTAGCTGGTGATAGTAGATGCTTCAAGAGCCCGTATGTCTTCGCGCCCATCGAGTTTAGCAAGGTTATAGCTTTGTCATCTTCTTCTATTTTATTGGCCTCACAATAGATCTCAATGTGTTCCACATACGTGGCCCAGTCTTCTACCTCGGAATTAAAATCGTTGATGTTACCCCGCTTAGGCATCTTCCTCTCTTCCTGATAACACCACGAATTATTTCTTTAAAATTTTTTTTTTTTTCCAAGAAGGCGGTTCCCGCGAAAATGGCGGTTTCCCGCGCTTATCTTCTCTCCCCGCCCACTTCAATGGCGGTTCCCCACTTCTGTCTTCTTCCCCGCCTAATGGCGGCTTCCCGCGTTTCTTCCCTAGCGGGAGGGGTACACTTTCCCCCACAGGCGACGGCCGCTGGCTTTCAGATTCACAGCCTGCGCGTCGGCTTCAGTGCTTTCCCTTTTCTCGGCAAGGCAACCGGCGTTGGGTAGACCCCGTTGACGGCGAACAGGTTCAGCCGCTGGGCTGGCTCTCGCTCAGTTCCCTTGGTCGGCTCTGCCTCTCTCGCTCGCTCGGCTCTACCGGCGCTGGGTACACCCCGTTGACGGAGAACAGTTTCAGCCGCTGGACTGGCTCTCGCGCAGTCTCCCTTGGTCGGCTCTGCCTCTCCCGCTCGCTCGGCTCCCAAACGCCTCTCCCAGCCGTCTCGCAGTCCGGTGCTTCCCTCCCCGGCTGCGGCTGAGTTTTTATATCTTCCCGCGCCTACGCTCCCGGTTGCAGCGCTTCGTGGCTTCGGTCGCTGCCCGGCCTTTTTCGCCGGTCGCGGTCTAGCTGTCTCACGACGCCGTTGCGTCCCCAGCCTGTCTGTACCGTGGCTTCCTTGCTCCACGCTGCCCCAGTCTCAGCGCCTCTGGGCCCGACTTCTGTCCGGCTCCTTTCCCCCTCGACCGTGGTCGAGTGCACCGCCCTTATCCTCCGGTTATTCTTTTTACTTTTCCCTTACTCACAGTCACCGTGGCCGCCTTGCTTCTTGTGCTGATCGGCTCACTCCTCACCGTGGCAGAAGGGACAGTCAGTGCCTGTTGCTGATGGAAGTCTTTGTCTCTGAATTCTTCCTCCTTTCCAGCTCTGCAGACTCGAGTTTTCTCCCCAGCAGAATGACGAGGGCGGTTGCCTCTTCTCGACGCTCGTTAACTGCTTCGGAATTATTGTTGCCGCAGGGTACGATCGGACTCGTCGCCACTGTAAAGTCTGTGGGTTGTTTAGTTAATTAATACACAGACTCCAAGAGTAACTTAAAACAGGACTTTACTATTCGAAGGTCGGGGCGAATCTGCCCAATAACTCCTGGCACAACACTTATATACTGGTGTGGTCACCGTCGGTATTACCGTATACAGAAGCCAAACAAAGTAGTGCCACACCTAAAATAGTTCTCTTAAAGGTGAACGGTTACATACAATAGTTCTCTTAAAGGTAGACGGGTACATACACTACAGTGCCGGGCAGCCATTTCTTTTGGGGCCGCCTGCCAGCACCTGCCCCCTCTCGCCTCCTCCTGCTGGGTGCCAGCCGCGATCGGTCAGCCCGCACTCCTCTTGAGTGCCGGGCTCTTGAGTAGTGCCCCGGCGAAGTTAGCACCCCAAAGGGGGCGAGACCCAATTTTTCTCCCCAGGTCTTTCTCCATAGCTCAATGCACTTCAGCAGAAGATCATCCTTATTGCCCTTCTCTATACATTCTCTGGAGCCACAGTGCTCTGGGGCACCCAAAACTTCACACAGTATTTTACTTATGGCCTAACCAATGGTTTGTATAAATTGATCATTCATTCTTTATCTTTGTACTCTGCCACAGTGTCCTTTTTTGAGGCTGGAGGGGGAAAGTTGTACACAATATGCCAAATGAGGTCTCAAAGCATTACATAACCTCATCATGGTTCTAATTTTGTAATTGAATAGTCAGTGCAATACTGCCCCAGACCCTGTTCACTTTGGTCAAAGCCTCCTGAAACTGCACATAAACCTTTAGGGAGCAATCAAAGATCACTCCCAAGTCTTTCTCCCTTGCTGTCACATTTAATTTATATGCAGTCATGCTATGTATTCTGCGCACCTACATGCATAACTGCACACTTATCTGTATTGGAAGACATTTGCCAATGTTAGGCTCATTTCCCCATCCATTGAAATCTACTGCCACACAATATCATACCAGTCAAAAATGTAATAACTGTACTTTCAATGTCTTGCCTAGATTATTAAATGAACATAACAGAAAGGGACCTTGCACCAAACGCTGGGACAACACACTTATGATTAGGTCCCAATGTGAAGCTAGCCCATTTAAAACCATCCATTGCTTTGTCCGATAACCTGCACCCGCCCCCGAGTGAAGAAATTCCTCCTCATCTCAGTTTAATTGGCTGACTGCTTATCCTGAGACTATGCCCCCGAGCTATAGACTCTCTAGCAAGTCAAAACAGCCTCTTAGCAACTACCCTGTCAATCACCCTCAGAATTTTATGTTTCAATGAGATCACCTCTCTTCTAAACTCCAGAGAGTATAGGCCCAACCTACTCAATCTCTCCTCATAGAAAAACCCTCTCATCCTAGGAATCAATCTAGTGAACCTTCACGGTGCCGCCCCTAAGGCAAGTATGTCCTTTCTCAGATAAGAAGACCAAAACTGTGCACAGCACTCCAGGGGTGGTCTCACCAAAGCCCAATACAATTGTAGCAAGACTTCCTTACTCTTGTACTCCAACCCTCTAGCAATGAAGGGCAACATACCATTTGCCTTCCTAATTGCTTCCTGTACCTGCATGCTAACTACGAAGACATCAAAATATCTCTGAACACCAACACTTAATATTCTCTCACCATTTAAAAAATATTCTGATTTTCTAGTCTTCCTACCAAAGTGAATAACCTCACATTTCTCCACATTATATTCCATCTGCCACCTTACTGCCCACTCATTTAACCTGTCTATATCCCTTTGCAGGCTCTTTGTGTCCTCCTCACAGCTTACTTTCCCATCTAGCATTGTATCATCAGAAAACTTGGATACATTACACTTGGTCCCTTCATCTAAGTCATTGATATAGATTGTAAATAGCTGAGGCCCAAGCACTGATCCTTGCAGCACCCCACTAGTTACAGCATGCCAACCGGAAAATGACCTGTTTATCCCTACTCTCTGTTTCCCAAATGATGGCAGAGCCCAGCACGTGAGTGCAAAAGACAAGACTGACGTGTTTGAAATCATCTTCAGCTAAATGTGCCAAGCTGATGATCTTTCTCAGCATTTTTCTGAGGACCCCAGCAACACAGATGCCAGTCCACAGCCAATATCAAGAAACGTGATATCAAGAAATGGCTGAGTGCACTGGACACAGTGAAGTCTAAAGCCCCCCGACAACATCCCGGCTGTCGTGCTGAAGATCTGTGCTTCAGAACTAGCCATGCCTCTATCCAAGCTGTTTCAATACAGCTACAACTGTGGCACTTACCCAACAATGTGGAAAATTGTTCAGGTACATCCTGTCCACAAAAAACAAAACAAATCCAACCCAGCCAATTACTGCCCTGATGGAAGGAGTCATCCACAGTGCTATCAAGCAGCATTTACTCACCAATAACCTGCTCATCGATGCTCAGTTTGGGTTCCACCAGGACCACTAGGCTCCAGACCTCATTACAGCCTTGGTTCAAGCATGGACAAGGGGCTAAATTCCAGATGTGAGGTGAGAGTGACTGCCCTTGAAATCAAGGTGGCATTCAACCATGTGCGGCACCAAGGAGCCCGAGTAAAACTGAAGTCAATGGGGATCAGGGGGAAAACTCTCCATTGGCTGGAGTCATACTTGGCACAAAGGTAGATGGTTGTGGTTGTTAGAGGCCAATCATCTCAGTCCAATATAATATTGCAGGAGTTCCTTCGGACAGCATCTTAAGCCCAACTATCTTCAGCTACTTTAACAATGACATTCCCACCATCATAATGTCAGAAATGGGGCTGTCTGCTGATGATTGCACAGTATTCAACTCTATTGAAAATTCCTCAGATAATGAAGCAGTCCATACCCGCATGCAACAAGATCTGAACAACATCCAGGCTTGGGCTGATAAATGTCAAGTAACATTCAAACAACACAAATGCCAGGCAATGACTATCTCCAACAAGAGAGAGACTAACCACCTCCCCTTGACATTCAATGGCATTACCGTGGCTGAGTCCCCACTATCAATATCCTGGTGGTCACATTGACCAGAAGCTCAACTGGACCAGCCATGGCTATGAATGCCATGGCTACTAGAGCAGGTCAGAGGCTGGGTATCCTGTGGTGAGTGGCTCACCTCCTGACTGCCCAATAAAGCCTCTCCAATGCCTATTAAGCACAAGTCTCCACTTGGCTGGATGGGTGCAGCTGGAACAACACTCAAGAAGCTCAACAAAAATCTAGACAAGAAGTCTGCTTGATTGGCACCCTATCCACTAGCTTAATCATCCACCTCCTCCACCATCAGTGTACCGTGGCTGCATTGTTTGCTATCTACAAGATACACTGCAGCATCTCACCAAGGCTTCTTTGGCAGCACCTCCCAAACCCACTATTTAGAAGGACGAGGACAGCAGATGCATGGGAACACCAACACCTCCTAGTCACACAGCATCATTACCTGGACATATATCACCGTTCTTTCATCATTGCTGGATTAAAATCCTGGAAATCCATACAAGCAGCATTGTGGGAGCAGCTTCATCACATGGACTGTAGCAGGTCAAGTAAAAAACCCACCACCAATTTCTCAGAGCAACGAGGAATGGGCAATAAACGCTGGCCTTGCCAACAGTGTCCACATCCTGAGAATGAAATTTTAAAAAATAATTTGTAATCCTTTCCGGGTTACTCTGTAACGGTTCTATTTATTCCCAATCTGAGTTGACTCGACACAAGCAACAACAAAAAACACTTTTCCATTATTTTGACTATTTTCCACTGTCCTCCTCTAGAGATTCATTTTAGCTTGCCTTTTTAAAAAAAAACAAAGGTACTAACTGCTTTTATGCCTTTCACTGTGTCATTTTGGAAATCTAAAAATACCTCTTTTTGACTTGCAGGTTGCTGAAGGAAATATCCATGAAGCTATATTGGATTTCTCATTATATACTCTTCTGTCTCATGGAGGTATACAGTTTTTCACAATTTTTTAACATTTTTTTTTCGAATATTGCTGTCATCCTCACACAGCTCCCACTAAATTATCACTAAGTCTAGGAGGGATGAAATTCGAAAAGGCCCCAAAATGGGTGCGGGCAGTGCTTTTATTTTTAATTCAGCGGTATTAATATGTATTACTTAAAGGATTGTAACCCAATCCTTGAGTTCACTAGATGTTTAGCTTCATGCAAACTATTTAGCAAACCTTTTTTGGTTGTTTGCTAAACACTCAGCGCAACAACATGAATTGTGTTGAAAGGTGTCATTGTATCATGAACACATCATTGTGCTGTTTGCCTGTGATGTGATTGAGACAGAAATAGTAACAGTCCCCCTTTAACTACTTGAACTTTCCTATCATGGTTCATTATGTCATCCAAAACCCTCAATTAGTTTAAAACTGCTTGTTAAATCACTCTCAGTCATACTTTAACTGATCGATGTACTTGTATGTGTCATTGCAATCAGATGTTTACCTCGATTCAGAAGGTACTCTAACATCAGTATGATGATTCCACACAGATACAACAGCACAATGTGTGGCCCTGTTCTGCTCTTTATTTTTCCCACAGTTCTTTGCATATGATATCATTAATGCTTAGGGGCATGTGATGTTACATGTACATTAAGGATATGAAGGTCAAGGTTTAAAAAACAAACAACTCAAGGTTAACTGAAGCTTTGAAGTCTACAGCAGCATATGATAAAACTGATGCAGCACATTGCACAATTTTGTATAGTTGACTTTCTCACAAACATTGGATTTCAGCGCATTTTAGTTAATGTCCATCCTTGATAATATCTGTAAATCTATAATGCTGAGGTACTGAGGAGAAAGGCAGGAAGAAATAAACTAATTGAAACAAGATTACTGGTCCTCCCTATTTTTAGATTTTGTGCTAAAATATTAAAAAGTTATATCTAAAATTGAGAAGAAATTTATTTTTTAGTTGCAAATTGGATGAAATTAATTAAATACCTTATAACTGGCTTAAAAATAAAAGTACGGAATAGGAGGGAAGAAATCTATTCTGTTTGCATCATTGCAGTATATATTTAAAGATTCAAAATGCATTATATTTATTCTGCCCCTTTAAGAACAGGGTGAAACCAGTATTAAAGAAGCAGTGCCTTTATGACTGGAAGTGTGAACAGTCATAGCAATTATGTTTTTTAATACCAAGCAATGTAGAGATGCTTTTGTGACATAATGACATGATTTGACACAAAATTGTACCATGGCATTCAAGTATTAGTCAAACAAATTAAAAAAGATTTTACAAACACTTTTGTCATAAAGAAAATGGGAGTCATTTTGACTTTTGACGGTAGTTACAACGGCCGATATTGGCTGGGCCACCCGTTAAACACCTCTCCCGATTTTCATTCCTGGAAATGTAAATCGGGAGAGGTGTTTAATGCGTGGCCGAGCTGATATCAAATTTTTACGCTATCATCTAAAGTCTAAATTACCCCCAATGTCCCTTTACCACATTGCCTGAGTTGTCACTCTCTGTGTTCTGGTCTTTTTGTAGCTGTACCTTGCTTAATCACTCTTCGATAAGGAAATACATAAAATGCTGATTTTAGCTGGTTCAGATCCACATCAGAGCAGGCACATTGTCAGGCTGTTTGGTCCTTGTAATACTGATTAGAATTTTAATCCTGTCCCACACAGTGAGAGGAAATTTCTTCTGTCGTTGGTAATAGGATGCAGTACTGCGACTGCCATCACTTTTGTTTAAACATAATGGTGGTTAAAAATATGGACTACTACCAGGTTTATCTCCATGCACTGATGGTAATGAGCTACTGCCAGGGTTCTGCAAGGGGATGGCATGGCTGACAGTTGGGTGTGTTGGCCAAATAGTTGAGGTTTTGCTCAATGTTCCATATTTTTTACATTGAACAATTATTGGTAACAGACATTGTTGTGTCTGTGTATAATAAGACACAGACTGCAGGAGAATGGTACAACAGGTGTTTACTCAACGTGGCTCACACTGGAACTGATCTGTACAGATTACTACTCAGTGCTATATACAGGTGTGGTCACTGCCGGTACTACAGTATACATGAGCTGTAAAAGATAGTTCCCCCCTTAAAGGTATATACATTACAATTCCTCCCCTTTTAGATTAACAGTACCATAACACTCATTTAACAATTAAATATCAAACTAATTACAATTAACACTTTTAACATGCAACATTAGCTGAAAATAGTCTATTTATATATTCAGTCTTTGGGGAGGCTTCCTGATCCTTTCTGGATAGCGCCTTTCCCGAGTGTCTTGCTCTTGGTGCGGAGGCGATTCTGGCCCCCTGTCGTCGGTTGGTTCATCAGCTTCCGATGCTACTGTTTCTGGGGTAGATGCGACCTGTACGTCGGGTTCATCACCAGGTACGTATGGGCGAGGCATGGGGTTGACTTGTTCCTGTGACTCTAGGATCTGGTCAGCATGGCGTCTCACGATGCTCTCCCCAACGTCCACTGTGTACATTAGTGGGCCCTGCCATGTGCATATCGTTCCTGGCTGCTATTTTTCTGTTCGGTAGTCGTGGGCCAAGACTGGTTGCCCTACATTGAAGCTCCTTGTTGGCTTCTCATGGATGTGCTGGAATTGCTTACTCTCAACATCTCTTCGTACGTTTGGTCTGAGCAAATCCAGGCGAGATCTTAACCTTCGGTTAAAGAACATCATGGCTGGGGCCTGGTTGGTGAATGCATGTGTCGCATTCTGGTAGGTGAACAGGAAATTGTCCACCTTGTGCTGCAGCGGAATGTTGTCATTGTACATAGCCTTTATTGCCTTCTTAAAGGTTTGTACGAACCTCTCAGCCAATCCATCTGTGGCTGGATGATACGGGGCGGATGTGTAATGCCTTACCCCATTCTTTTTCAAGAATCTCCGGAACTCTTCGGACACAAACTGTGGTCCGTTGTCGGAACAAATCTGTTCTGGCAAGCCATTCATGGCAAAAATGGTCCGTAGGACTGCAATAGTTTTCTCCGTGGTGGTGGAGGACATTTTGATGACCTCAGGCCATTTCGAGTGCGCATCCACGGCTATTAAAAACATTGAGTCCATGAATGGACCAGCAAAATCAATGTGCACCCGTTGCCATGGAGATGAGGGCCACTCCCATGGGTGTAGAGGGGCCTGTGGTGGTGCATTTTGGACTTTCTGGCATCCTGAGCAGCTCTTGGTCAGGTCCTCGATTTGTTTATCGATTCCCGGCCACCACACATAAGCCCTGGCTAGGCTTTTCATTTTTACCCCTCCCAGATGACCCTCATGAAGCTGATTGAGCACTCTATCCCTTAACTTGGGTGGAATTACCACTCGGGATCCACACATCAAGGTCCCCCGGCACACTGACAGCTGTTCTCTCCTTGTCGAGAATGCTGGCAACAGTGAGTCGCCATGTGCTGGCCATCCCTTCACCATCAAATCATATACCCGAGACAGTGTCGGGTCATTTCGGGTTTCCTTTTCGATACAAGCGTTAGTTACCGGTAGGTATTCAACTATAGTCGAATGGAATATTTCGACAGGATCCACTGCTGGTGCTTGCTCCACAGTAGGCAGTGGCAGGTGTGATAGCCCATCAGCATTTCCGTGCTGTTTCGTGCCCTTATATTCAATCTCATAGTGGTGCGCCCCTAGAAAAAGTGACCATCTTTGTAGTTGTTGCGCAGTCATCACCAGAACGCCCTTCTTCGGATTAAAAATGGAGACAAGAGGCTGGTGATCAGTCAGCAAGGTGAATTTCTACCCGTGCAGATAGTGATTGAACTTTTTCACTCCCCACACTAGGCTGAGGGCCTCCCTGTCAATCTGGGCGTAGTTACGCTCGGCTGAGTTTAGTGATCGTGACGCAAAGGCTATTGGCCTCTCTGAGCCGTCCGAGAATTTGTGCGACAGCACCGCTCCAATGCCGTAGGATGACGCATCACATGCCAACCGAATTGGTATTGCCGGGTTGTAATGGGCCAATACCTCTTTCGATGTGATTAGTGTTTTGCTCTTCTGGAAAGCTCGTCTACATTTGTCACTCCACTTCATGGCACCCCAGTTTGCAGTAGTGTGTTCAGTGGGTGTAGTATTGTAGACAAATTTGGCAAGAACTTATGGTAGTAGTTTACCAGCCCGAGGAACGACCTCAGTTGTGACACATTTTCCGGTGCTGGAGCCTTGACTACTGCATCAATCTTCTCTGGGGACTTCTGTAACCCCTCTTTATCGATAACGTGGCCACAATACAAGATCTGTTTTCTAAAAAACTCGCATTTGTGGCGGTTAGCTCAGAGCCCATATTCCTGCAATCTAGTGAGCACCTGCTCCAGGTTGGCAAGGTGATCACTGTCATTTTCGCCCATGACCAGGATGTCGTCCAAATAACACTGGGTCCCTGGGATCCCTTGCAGGATTGTTCCATTGCCCTCTGCCAAATAGCCGGAGCTGATGCTACCCCGAATACCAGCTGGTTGTATTGGTAGAGACCTTTATGGGTGTTGATTGTGAGGTATTTTTTTGATGCTTCTTCTACCTCCATTTGCAGATACGCCTGGGCCAGATCAATCTTAGTGAAGCATTTCCCTCCAGATAGCGAGGCGAAAATATCTTCAATCTGCGGAAGTGGATATTGTACGGTGTGAAAGACCGGGTTCACTGTTACCTTAAAGTCCCCACAGATGCGAACCTTCCTTGGTTCCCCAGGCGTGCTGCTCAATGACTTTTTCATCACAGGGACGATGGGTGTAGCCCCTCGCTCCAGTCTACCTTGGACAGTACAACTGAACGTTCCAGACTCTCCAGCTCTGCTTCGACGGCTGGGCGGATTGCATAAGGTACCGGTCTGGCCTTAAAAAATGTTGGGCTTGCGTTTTCTTCAATTTTAATCATCGCTGTCATGCCTTTTAGTGTTCCGAGTCCTTGCTGGAACACTTCTTTTGCGTCAGTTAGGATCTTTGACAGTCGCCCAGGTGTGACGTCGTCAATCCTTTTGTCAGCCACAGTCAGTGCCTGTATGGAATGCCAATCCAGTTGTATTTTCCGGATCCATTCACGTCCCAGTAATGGTGGTCCTCCATCTTGCAATACATACAGGTCTAGTTTTGGTGTTTCCTTACCGTTATATATAACGGTCACCCTTATTTTTCCTTTGGGGTAGACTTTTTGCCCCGTGTACGTCTTCAAAATAATGTTTGTGTCTCTCAAGGGTATGTGTGAGAATAGCCGCTCGTAGTCCCATCGGTTTATGACTGTTAGGGCTGATCCTGTGTCCAATTCCATCTTTACCTGGACTCCTGCTATCTTGAGAGTGACTCAAATGGTTCGGTGATCCTCCGTTGTGATCACATTATGTAATTTCAGACAACTCAGTTCCCTGCTTTCGGAGTCGTTATCACTCTTTTGTTCGTCAGAACTATTCTCCGTCATCTTATGTACCTTCTTGTACTTTTCTTTGGTAGGTTTCTTATTGCTGGTTTTCTTTCCCGATCTGCAGACTCGTGCTATGTGTCCTACTTTTCCACACTATCTGCACACTTTGTCTTTGAACCAGCAATCATTCGGGTCGTGTGTTGTTCTGCCGCAGCGATAGCACTTCTCTGTTCTATATGACATTTCGTCTGTGCCATTTTCTTGTGGTCTCTGTTGTATCTCTGCAGCGCCCCGTGCTGCTGCTTCATATGATACCACAATGCTGAAAGCCTTTTCCACCGTAAAGTCCTTTTCAGATAAAAGCCATTTCTGGGTTCCTTCACTTTGAAGCCCACACACAAACTTGTCCCTTAAGGTATCTGCCAGTCCCGCTCCAAACTGGCAGTGTTTCGATAGTTTGCGCAGTTCTGTTAAATAATCAGCATTGCTTTCATCCTTATGCTGGTTCCGTTTGTGAAACTTGAATCTTTCTGCTATCAGCAGCGGTGTGGGGTTTAAATGTTCCTGTAGTATCGTTACTATGGCTTCAAAACTCTTTTCCATTGGCTTCGTTGGGATTACTAGATTTCGTAATAAACCATACATCTTTGCACCCATTAAATTTAACAATACCGACACTTTCTTGTCATCTGACACCTCATTTGCCTTGCAGTATACCTCTATTCGTTCGACATGTGTAGTCCAATCTTCGACTTCATTGTCAAATGCGGTGATACTGCCACTCTTCGGCATTTTGGGTTTGGTTTAAAATGGCGTCTCCCAATGGCTTAAAATGGCGTCTCCCGCGCTTTCCTTCCTCCCCCGCTGCTGCCAACGCCGCTCCCGGCGGTTCTCGTAGCAATGGCGGCGCCCTGTATGTTTCGCGCGCTTCTCCTGCGCTGCTGCCAACGCTGCTCTCGGCGGTCCTCGTCGCAATGGCGGTGCCTCGCGGGTTTCTGCGCGTCTCTCTCTCCCTCTCTTCGACGCTGCTCGGCCCCTGAACACCGGCTGCGCCCTGTGCGCTCTGCCCTCTCTCTCTCTCCCCCGTTGACGCTGCTCGGCCCTTTGCTGTGCCGCTTGGTCGGGCTCTAGCCCACCGCTGTCCGGGAAGGGTCTGCGCACTACCTGTTGCCAGCCCGTTTTGCTGGACCACCTCGACTGGAAAGCCAAGCCTGGCTCTCGACAGCCTCCCCCGCAATTCTCGAGTCTCTGCTGGATGACTGGGCGGTTGCCCGTGGTCGATGCCTGAGTCTCTGGCCTTGACCTCCAATCCACTGATCTCCAGGAACGAATCCCCGGGAGGTGATGCAGATTTGCAGGTAGGTTTGAACTTACCTTGTCGCCAATGTTGTGTCTGTGTATAATAAGACACAGACTGCAGGAGAACGGTACAACAGGTGTTTACTCAACGTGGCTCACACTGGAACTGATCTGTACAGATTACTACTCAGGGCTATATACAGGTGTGGTCACTGCCGGTACTGCAGTATACATGAGCTGTAAAAGATTTCCCCCCTTAAAGGTATATATATACATTTCAGACATAAGGATAGCATAATGTTCCACCAAATTGCCACTGCAGCTCCAAAAAAAAGTCTGAATTAACCTGAATGATCATCACCAGTAAATCCATGTCAAGTGCTCTGAAGTGCCATTCTCTATGCAAGGAGCACTGTAGGAATATAAGTAGTTTTTTTTTGTAAGGTACATATTCCATTAATTTAACAACAAATTGCCTCAACTTGACCCAATTTCACTCAGATTTCTTGAACCTGAAAAAATTTCCTGAAATTGTAATTGTGACCACCACAGATATTTTCACCAGGAAAGAAGTAAATGAATTCTAATGCTCCTGCATTCTAATCCTGCTTCGACTGATATGGTAAAATGTTTACTAATAAATTTAGAAAGAGTGGGACTAGTGACCCCAGTGGCACAGAACAGTTGTTGCTGATAAACTGCAGTATGGGGTACTTGTACATGCACTGCTCACTGTGGTTTCCTGAATATTGAGTTTCTGATTATGTAAATTCACAGAGCTACTCAACAAAGATAAAACTCTTTCCCTGGAGAAGAGAGGAAGGGTGAGGTAACCCATAGCATCCTTAATAAACTCCCAGATTGACATTGGTAGAATACTGGAAACAGTTCAACCACTGCCTTCTTCATCTGGAAAGGGGAGAGTCCTGTTGACCCAGCACCTCAATGCTTGCTGACGTACATTGGCTCCCGGTTAAGCAACACCTTGATTTAAAAATTCTGATCCTTTTCTTCAAATCCCTCCATGGCCTTGCCCCTCCCTATTTCTGTAATCTCCTCCAGCCCTACAACCCTCCAAGATATCTGTGTCCCTCCAATTCTGGTCTCTTGAGCATCCCTGATTTTAATTGCTCCACCATTGGCGGCCATGCCTTCAGCTGGGATGGGGCGGGGGGTTGGGGGTGGGATGGGGGGCAGGCAACCAACCCACTCCCAGGGGGCGGTACATCAATTTAAATATTATAATGAGGCTGGATGCCTCTTTTTCGTCTTCATTTTGAATTTAACTGCATGTGGACAGGTTTCATACAATTCGTGAAACCTGGCAGTTAAACCGAGATGGGGACTGCTGCATCCAACAACAACAACAACAACAACAACTTGTATTTATATAGGGGGAGAAATTGGGTGGAGCCGCAAACGAGGCGCCAAGCTCGCCTGGGCGCCGGATTTAGTGCAGCGTTTGGAGCAGTAGCGACCACCGGAAATTCAGCTTGAGCACCCCAAGAGGGACACGGGGCGAGGCTCAAGGTGCTCCGCGTCCCTCTTAGGGCGCTGAAACTGAATATCGCAACGCAACGTGCCACAGCGCCACACACTGCGGCACGGCGCGCTGCGGTACTGCAGGCCTTCCTCCCATTCTTAAGGGGGAGGGGCCTGCACTAGCCCGGTCGGAGATCGCGAGTGCCGGCAAAAGAGCCCGGCACCGAGGAGAAGTGCCGGGCTCTCGGAAAACAGCCGGCAATGCCACGGGGGGCGATCAGGAGGCCGGGGATGGAGGTGCTGGCAGGCGGCCGCCGGAAGAAACAGCCGCCCCGCACCTCCACCTTAATTTGCGGCCACTGCCGCCACAGGTAGGCCCCGTGAACCGGGCACCATTTGCGAACGGCGCTACAGAGGCAGTCGCTGCCAAATATCACAATCGGGGCGGTAGCGGGGCGCTGCGTACACCGATGACGTCATCGGTGGCGGTGCAGCGCAACAGGCTAACGCCACCATTAGCGCCCCAGCTAAATATCGCGGGAGGCGCGGCCAGTGACGCTAAAGCCACTGAGTGCCCTCTTTAGGTGCTAACTGGTGGCGCAGCCCACTGAATTTCTAGGCCATAGTGTCTTTAATGTAGTAAAACACCCCAAGGCGCTTCACAGGAATATTAAACGACAAAAAATGTTGACACCGAGCCACATCAGGAGAAATTAGGGCAGGTGACCAAAAGCTTGATCAAAGAGGTAGGTTTTAAGAAACATTTAAAGGAGGAAAGAGAGGTAGCGAGGCGGACAGGTTTAGGCAGGGAATTCCAGAGCTTAGGGCCTAGGCAACAGAAGGCACGGCCACCAATGGTTGAGCGATTATAATCAGGGATGTTCAAGAAGGCAGAATTAGAGGAGCGCAGATATCTCGGGGGGGTTGTGGGGCTGTAGGAGATTACAGAGATAGGAAGGGGCGAGACCATGGAGGGATTTGAAAACAAGGATGAGAATTCTGAAATCGAGGCGTTGCTCAATGGGGAGCCAATGTAGGTCAGCGAGCACAGGGGTGATGGGTGAACGGGACTTGGTGTGAGTTATGACACAGGCAGACGAATTTTGGATGACCTCAAGTTTACGTAGGGTAGAACGTGGGAGGCCAACCAGGAGTGCATTGGAATAGTCAAGCCTAGAGGTAACAAAGGCATGGATGAGGGTTTCAGCAGCGGATGAGCTGAGGCAAGGACGGAGACGGGCGATGTTATGGAGGTGGAAATAGGCGATCTCTGTTATGCCGTGGATATGTGGTCGGAAGCTCATTTCAGTAGGTAAGTGGCTTTACACCTAGCTCCTGTATCCAGGATACCTACCTAACCCACCCCCCACGATTGGAGATCCCCTCACGTGGCCTCCGATCACCATCGCAGGCCTCTGATCCCCACCAGGAGGCCTCCCCCACCACCCCCACCCCACCCCACCACACCGATGATGCTGAAACCAGCCACAATCCTCCGGTGGCTGGCCCCGATTGTCTCTCACCTCCCCCTGCCAATCCCCAACCCCCCTGATCTTCGGCCAAACTCCACCCCCCGCTGATCCTCCAACACCCCCCCCCCGCCACCACCCGCCGATACTCCGGCCGGCTCCCCAGCCAGCCTTTCAGTCTGGGTGGGTGGGAATCCGAGGCCTCACATGCAAATCGGGCCCTGCTGTTAAAGTCGGCAGGGCCTGTGGGAAACCCAGCCTCCCGGGTTTCCCACCAGCCTCATAGGCCTCTCACCCCCAACCCTCCTACCTGGAGAAAATTCTGGCCCTCGTTTAAGACGCTCCTTAAAACCTACCTAATTGACCAAGCTTTTGGTCATCTGCCTTAGTATCTCTTTATGTGGCTCAGTGTCAAATTTTGTTTAATAACACTCCAGTAAAGCACTTTGGGATACTCTACTATGTTAAAGGTGCTATATAAATACAAAGTTGTTGTTATTGTTGTTGAGAGGAAGAGAATCTTAAAAGGGGCATATTGCTATAAAAAATGTTTTATGAACTTTTTTTGATGGAAGAGAAGACCAGAAGTGTCATGCACCATTTTCATAGTGATGACATCACAGCCAAGTCATTATGTCACCATTTCTTTTTCATTCATAAGAGGGAAAAAAAAGTTTTGCCACTTTTTCACGAAGTGCTGTCCTTTTAGGAATGGTGAGAAAATTCAAAATGGGCTAGTACAAGAGATTACGAATGGAGCAACCCACCATTATACACGTCATAGCGTGCAGTAATTACCATTTAAAATATTCACTGTGAAACCATCATGGACTCAATGAAATAAAAAGGAAAAACTGCAAATCAGAAATAAAAACAGAAAATACTGGAAATAAAAAGCAGGTCAGTCAGCATCCATAAAGAAAAAAAAGATAAGTTCCTTTACACACCCAAACCATCATAACCAGTCTTTTCACTTTGCAGATGCAGACTGACTTGCTGCGTATTTCCAGTATTTTCTATTTTTATTATAAGCGTAGTGAATCCAGCTCCTCCTTAACTGCAAGTGAATACGTTACTGCATCAGCATTGTTCGGTATTGTTGGCAGACATGCACACGTGCCTCTAGCAGGCCATACACAGGCAGGGCAGAGCCTGTTTATTAGTTCTATTGTAAATTTGTGAAAGGAAAGAACATTGACAGCTAATACCTAAACAGCGAATTATAAGATTAAGTGAAAAATGCACATTGAAAATGGATCTTGTGTGTATCTGATTTCTGTTCAGTTTGAACATGGTCTATCTACAATGAACAGACAGAACACTGTCAGTATTTACAATCCTGTCTCTGGTTTACTGTCTAATTATATACTGTAAACATTCCCTGAGTGTGTTTGTTTCAGAACAGAATTCCCTTTGCTATGTTGGTAAGCAGTACAGTGAAAAGGAATTATTCATTTCCTCTCCAGGGAATGTTTTTTAATGAATAAAATAAATTCACTGTGGAACTGCTAAATAAATTTCATAAAGAGAAAATAAACACTCCAGAAGCTTTCCGTTATTAGCAGGCATCTGTTGAAAAAAAATAAATGATGATTAGCAGTACACTCATTGTAAAAATGATCGGTTGTCACATTACTGTATTCCCAGCTATTTAATTTTAGAGACAGACAAAAATAAAATCACCGCAAAAAGGAAGAATGTGTTTGTTGTAAACAAAATGCAGACAGTGTGGCAATTACATTGGAGTCAAATGAATACATTTTATACCAAGCTGGTGATCTCTGGAGTTAAAGTGTAAAACCCACTAGACTGGACTTCTTCCTGGGACTGCTCACCATCCAACGATGAAAACTGTTGATGATAAAAACCAAATGCTGGAAATCCAAAATAAAAGCAGGAAACGCTGCAAATCTGCAGCAGGTGCACCACAATCTGAAAAGAGAAAAATGGATGAATGTTTTGGGTGAAGCTTTCATCAGAACCTGTTTCAGATGCTGACTCACCTGCATATTTGCAGCATTCATTGTTTTTATTTTTGGAACGCATAAATATAAGTCTCAAAAAATGTAAGACTTGGTAACAGAACCATTCTACCATTCAGCTCAACCTAACCCCCAAAATCACATTCGCAGGCAATTTCTCCCATTAAAACATTAAAAAGCACATAATCTCCCATACCATACCTCTCTTCTACCTCACAAAGTTTCTTTGCAGTTATGCTCGATCTTTTCCAGCTCCCTCATCCCAGTACCCCAGAACAATCTTGGTTCCCCAACCAAAACCAGTCAAATCTAATGCTTAACAAAAACACTTTTAGAGGCCCAGAAGAAGCTTCAGAATCTTTTACAGCATGAACTCCAAACTTCAAATCAATTAGTGTAGTCCAAGCATAATAATGAAACTCCTTCACACTGTGTCAGCCAACTAATCATAGAATCATAAAATCATAGAATAGTACAGCACAGAAGGAGGCCATTTGGCCCATCGATTCTGTGCCGGCTCTTTCAAAGAGCAATTCAGTTAGTCCCACTCCCCCGCTCTTTCCCCATATCCCTGCAATATTTTCTCCTTCAAGTATTTATCCAATTCCCTTTTGAAGGCTACTATTGAATCTGTTTCCACCACCATAATAGATGGTGTATTCCAAATCCTAACCACTCGTGTACAAAAGATTTTCCTCACGTCGCCTCTGGTTCTTTTGCCAATCATTTTAAATCTGTGCCCTCTCATTATCGATCCTTTGGAAACAGTTTCTCCTTATTTACTCTATCTAAATTCTTCATGATTTTAAATACCTCTATCAAATCTCCTCTTAACCTTCTCTGCTCCAAGGAGAACAACTGCCCACTGTGTATATGAGGTTGATTTTTTTATAGCCTCATAACACATTTGGACCCCTATGTTTTATATATAAACAGGATCCCACCATGCATCCCTTGTTTAAAATATTGGAACTTAAAAAGCCACAATGATCTTTTCTAAAAAAGTAATTGAACAGAATTGTTGTTTTTCATGTGTACGTCTATACAGGAAAGTCAATTTAAGTGAATTCCAGATTAGGGATGTTAACTTTTAGAAGTGTACTAGCATTGTATGTTTGTGGAGACTCTGATCTGAAATGCAGAAGATTATTGCCACCATAATTCTTGTTGTCTGAAGGAGGAACCCATCCTTCCGACCCTTTTGGTCAGTAGACTGTTTTTTAAAAAGTGTTTAATGGTGCATGGTTCATACAGGGGACTTTGATATCTTCCGTGTGGCTGATCTTATGAAAGATTGTATGGAGGAGTTGTAAGAAAATAAAAAAATACATTCCAATTAACATGCACTTGCACAAGGTGAAACCAGTTCCAAATTTATACCAGTGAACAAAGTAAGTGATTATTGTTGGCATCCACTGCCTTCATGCTCATTGCCATAATGCTTTTCACTGTAAATTTCTGCAAAGCACATCTCACATCATATATTCTATCACTATGCAGTGCAAATGGGTGAAACAATGGAATTTGTCCCCTTATATATCGGATCCCAGATTGTTTAATGCAGGGAATGGACAAGATAGGTCCACGTTCTACGTCACACTGTGTAGCATGAGTCCATTTACTGGAGGTTTACTGTCAGGAAAGGGTGTGGTAGCCTGTTGGTTCTGGTACTGGACTAGCAAGCCAGAGATTATATATGTTCAACTCCTACCATGGTAAGTTGTGAAATTGAACTCAATAATATCTGGCTATTTGTGGGCTGGCACTGATAAAATGATCATGAAAGCTGCTGTTCTGATGAAAGACCTGAAACATTGGGCTGGATTTTCCAGGGGGGTCAGCAGGTGCGATCGGTGGTGGGTCAGGTGGGGAAGTGTTTCTTTCCCCCAGCGGCTCAGGAACCCACTGTGAACCCACTGCCATGCGCCTTTACCAAATGTCGGGTCTGTCAGCACTGAGCAGACCTGACACGCAGTGGTGGGGTAGGCAATTAAAATCATTAGTGGCTTGTTTACAGCCACTTATCAATGGTTTTTTCCCCAGCTTTTCGAATTTGACAGGTCACCCACCGGTTTCCTGCTGTGCCTAGACCTCGTCTGTGAAGCTGAGGCGGGAGGTCAGTGGCCATTGAATCAGCTGATGAGTTGACAGCTTCAAATGTCAAGTCAAAGGTCCCAGCTGATTGAGACATGTTCCCTTAACCACTAGCTTTTCTAAACTGCATTTCCACTACAGATTCAGGATGCTGCAAGTCTTTACACAAGTTTCCATCCAGTCTGACATCATTACCTCTCCCACCATTGACAGATCACTTCTATCATCTCTACTTAACCTCCCATCTATTCCATCAGCATCAGTGCACATTATACTCTCTCACCTTGGTCCTCAGAATCCCACCACAATCAGTCCCAACACCAGCAGCACCAGGCACACCAGCAGCACCAACAACAACACCACCAACCTTCTCCACAATCAACTGATGCTGCACAGGACACAGGGCATCAGCACCCGACCACATTGCTCCCGAGAGGCCAGGGATGGCCAACCCATGGCCAGATTTACTTCACTTAACGCTGTACACCCTGGCTATCACATGATGCACCAGGTTGGCACCACCCCACACCAACACCATAAAGCATCGCTACAATGCCCAAGCCATTCCTTTCACACTCATGACCACTGCGTGGGGTACCGTTATGTCTCACCATTCATTGCAACTCACTAAGCCACTTCCAAAGGTGCACACAAATCTGCCCAAGAACGCAAAGTGTTGAAAATAAAGGTTTCAATGTTTGACACCACATTAACAGCAACTTTGCATGAACATTGCATGAAACACCCAAGTGCCTACCCTTGTGTGTTGTTAGTTGGCATGATTGCATTAGGATGAGGGTGTGTGTGAGGGATGGCTAGTCAGATGGGGAAGTGATAATGTAGATAGAGAGGGATGGGTGGAAGTGCAAGGTAAGCTGGTGTGAGTAAGGATGTGCAGGAGTAGGGTAGGGAAGGCAGAGTGATGGGGATGTGATGAGAGGCACAGCAGGATGAGGCTGAGTGTGGCTTTGTACTAACGTTTCGTGATCTACTGAGATCATCAAAATGTTTGCAGCACTGCACCCAGGTCCTCCTGACCACAGCCCTGCTTGTGTCCTCCTGTGTAATGTGCAACCAGGCCGTGTTGATCTCTTGGGGAGGTCTCTTCCGCCCATGGGAAGGGAAGAGGACCTCCCTGTGTGCTGTGACTCCCTCCATAAGCATATGGAGGGAGTCATGGAAAAGCCTGGGTGTAGCGCTGACCTTTGTGCAGTGCTTGTCAGTATTTGCAGCACCTCAATGCTGTAGAACACTGACAGCACAACTGTCAATATAAATTTGGACATGGTTCCTTTAAGGAAACCGGTTGATGGTCATCAGGCCTGCTTCCTCTAATTGGCCGGGAAATAAGCTGGGCGGGTTTAACAAGCCCAATCAAGGGAAATTCATTTCAGAGGCCGGGATGGAGACAGAAGCGGGGTCGGGACCCGCCACCGACATCGCCCACCACGGACCCGCCAAGCTTCGTAAAATCACGGCCATGATCTCTGTTTCTCTGTCTACAGATGCTGCCTGACCTGGTGAGTATTTCCAGCATTTTCTGTTTTTATTTTATGAAAGCTGCTGGATTGTTGTTAAAAACTCAACAGGTTCATAATGTTCTTTGGCGATGTGACTTACTACCTCTGCCCAGTCTGGCCTACATGTGACTCCAGTCCCACACTATAGGGTTGACTCTTAATACCTTCAGGGCAATAGATAACTCAAGCCTGTCAATTCAGTAACATTACTCCTTCACAAACAGGCCTGTGATTGAATAATAATAACTAATAATTCAACTTTATTGTCATTGTACAAGTACATGAACAACAAAATGTGATCTTGCAAACTCCCATGAGTCCAGTACAAATAACATTAAACGTAAATAGCACCGTCCTGGGAGAAGCAAAGCCCCTGCGTCTGTGCACGCCGCCATTCCATTTCCACAATCTTCAGCCCAATGCCCGGGCCTGCTCACCAACCGCCCCTCCTCAGGGCTCCTTCCGTGACCTTCTACACCTAGGTCTTACCCTGATGGTCACCCCTCCAGGTACTAACCAGGCCTGGCTCTGCTTAGCTTCACAAGCTTTTGCCAGTGACCCTGTCCCTAGTCCCAGGAACAGGAAGGTGAAGAATAGGACTGTAGAGTCCCTATAATAACCATTTTATAGGAGCATGATGATGCTAACTTTCCAAATGGTTCATTGGTGTGACATTGGGCCATTGTAGATCATCTTAGTTAGCTGAGAGTGCTGGTAGAAGCCCTAAAATTGGCTTTAACATCTCTGGGGATAAACAAGCTTTGCTACAAGTGAACATTAAGTGAAGACGCTTTCTTTATATTGTCAATGCTACTATGGTCAGCACTTCTTTGGACTTTCCTATCTTGCTCTCTCTAAGCGCCAAATAGACCTTCTTACAAGCTCTTGCTCTTTCCCAATCAGTGCATCATTCAATTTTCCCTTTTCCCACAATTTTTTTTATCACAGAATCACTTCTTGATTTACCTCATCTTCATTCCTGCTCTTTCCAACCTTATTGATGTTCTGCCTGTGTGTCTTACGACTGCACCCACGGTTTTCAACTTTTAAAAAAAGTACCACTCAAAAAGGACCATGAAAGCAACTATGCATGGTTACTTGGAAAGCAAGAGGGCTGTGCATTTTTGTACTCATGCAAACATCTTTATTATGTGTAAGCCTGGTTTATAAGAAAAACCTTTGGTTCACCCAGATCTGCTGTACATATTGGAATTTACGTTCTCAAAATCAAGCAGCCAGTGGTTGTGCAGCCAGCTGTTTAGAAGTGCAACTGTAAGCAGCTTATTACAAGAACATTGAATTGGCCATGGAAGAAAATGATTACAAATATTCAAAATGAGATTGATACATTTCACTTTTCACAACTCTCCCTGTATGTCCCTAAAGGGCAAAGAACGTGTTACAGCAATTTTAATAGAATCATTATTAAAGGTACAATTAGCAGACTAAATCTGAAAGCCAGTCTGGTCTTCTGTTTGGATAAGCTTCAAAATCAAACACAATTACAAAATTAATTCTAAAGTACAGTTCTTAACCCTAGACCTAACCCAATCATTATTCTAGAATCTAAATTAATATTGAAACTTAATCCCATAACATGATTTCAACCTCACCCTAATCACAAAGATAAATTATTGGATTTCATTCACTTCTGAAGTAATCTGAAAATAAACTATAATTTTGTAGGAATAATGCTTGAAAATAACTGAGGTCTGAAATGTACCATACAGTTGAATAGTATGTGAAGGACTCTATGGAGCTGTTTCCCAGCTGTGCGTGTTTATTTTCGCTCCACTTGCAGGTGGTTTAAGACGCATATGTTGTTTGCCCTTTTACCTAAGTTGCATGGATCCCCATGACTTTTGTAATTAATGAATCTTCATTATATTTTGTTTGTGTAATTTAATTACATTTGTTTTCTAAACTAACATTAGCCTTGGTAGGCAGCTAGCTCTGTCATTTAGGCTCGTTGCCAAAGTATCTGTTCTGAAACGGCAGAGGCAATTTCAACAAGGCATTTTTTATAAATGCATTATCATTTGGCACAGAATTGTGATTTAGCTTCTGAGCCGAAAGAGATGAAATAAAACCTACCGAGGCAGTTATGCTCACAGCTTGTGCGCCGTGCAGTGTGTTAATAGTCAACAGTGGGATTAAACTGTTGAATTATTGCACTCTGTAGGATAATTTGTGTTTTTCTTTATTCAGCATCAAATTAGTAAGTCTGCCTACAATATTTGGATCATTGAACTATTTGAAGTTTGTTGTATATTCCTAATTGGTTATTGGCGTGCTCATATTCACACAAGCTTGGATAGCTATACAAGGTATGTAAATTGCAAATATTGGCATCTTTTTCGTTTTTGTTAACGCCGACTCTAGCCAATATACACCTGTAAATGGCCAACCATAGACACGTACATGTGTACTTACACACCTCCCCCCAGAATACTGTTGTAACATTTTGGGACTTTTACCTATTTGCCCTGAAATAAATTTTATTTTAATTCATGTTATGACACTGCTATAATGGAGGTCCATAAGCTAGACAGTTGGGAGTCTGAAAGTGCCATTGTAAGTGAATTTGAGGAGAGATTTTTCCAAGGGAAGACACAGAAGGAGTGGGACTGGCAGTTCACTGGTCCAGAAGTTCAGAGAGAGGAGGAGAATGGAGCATTTGGGCTTGTTACTCGTAAGGGGGCAACAATTGGTGCCTTGATGGATCTTGCAGAGAATTGCCGAGAGAGGCGCAAAGGGTAGCTTTGGGTTTATCCAATGTGTGTCAAGCCTGGGACAGTGACAGGAGAATAGGAAGGCAGAGGAGTAGTGAGGGATTAGGGTAGGGATTATGGAGGGCAAAGTATCTGAGAAAGGAGAAATTAAAGGTAGCATGACTGGGGAACATGAAGGTGTGGAAACAGGAGAGAAGGACCCAGGAGGGGCCGAGAGAAGAAAAAAAGGAGAGAGAAGGGGTTGGGTCTGAAATGGCAGCCAAAATGCACACTTTAATGGATACAGATGGAATATAGGCATAGTGAAGATTAGGAGATAGATGGCTTGGTCAAAAACAAAGGACAGCAGAAAGTTGATATAAGACCGTACAATTTAAAGTCTGCGGTCCTGTGCTGGGATGAAGTTGATTGTAGACAGGGTGAAATCAGCTTGAAGCATCGACAAAGCAATGTACAGGTTTGGAGACAGTTGTTGCAAGGGATATTGAGGGGCAGGGTATCAATGGGTGCATTGCTTGAGGTTGTCCAGTGGAAAACAGGGGGCCAAGGAAGAGTGAAGAATCGACCATGAAAGAGTAGAGTTTGTTCTGATGGTTCAGCACAGGTGCGTAGTGGTAGTGCATCTCAGCAGATCCAGTATACCAGCAGAGAGTGAATAGCTGTGGGAGTGAAATCATAGATCAAGAGCAGTGAGGCTCAGGGAGCCATGGGTCTGTGAAAGGAACAGCTGTAGGGAGATGAGCAGCACACAAGACCTGGAGTAGCTTTAGGAGCTCGAGGGGCCAGTCCAACCCAATCAAAATAGGGGTGATGGAGGAGTTCTGAAGGAGTGAAGTCAGCAGCCATGGGAAACCAATGGAAAGCAGCAAAGTTGAAGATCATTCAGCAGCATGGGAGCAGAATCGGAACCAGCAGGAACAGATCAAGCTAGCACAGCGTAGGGTGAAAAATTTCCAGCAGAGCAGAAAACTGAGGATGCAACACAGACATCAGATTGTTTAATTTCACTTTTTAAAAAATTTGTTCCTGAGATGTGGGCATCGCTGGCAAAGCCGGCATGTATTGCCCATCCCTAGTTGCCCTTGAGAAGGTGGTGAGCCGCCTTCTTGAACCGCTGCAGCGTAGTGTAACTTTGTCGTAGTGGTTTGGTACAACTGAATGATTTGCTAGGCCAGTTCAGAGGGCAGTTAAGAGTCAACTACATTGCTGTCGGTCTGGAGTTACATGTAGGCCAGACCAGGTAAGGACAGCAGATTTCCTTCCCTAAAGGACATTAGTGAACCAGATGGGTTTTTACAACAATCTGGTAGTTTCATGGTCACCATTACTGATACTTTTTTAAAATTAGTTTATGGGATGTGGGCGTTGCTGGCAAGGCCAGCATTTATTGTCCATCCCTAATTGCCCTTGAGAAGGTGGTGGTGAGCCGCCTTCTTGAACTGCTGCAGTCCATGTGGTGAAGGTACTCCCACAGTGCTGTTAGGTAGGGAGTTCCAGGATTTTGACCCAGCGACTAGCATTTATATTCAGATTTATTTAATTAACTGAATTTAAATTCCCCAGCTGCCATGGTGGGATTATGAACTCATGTCTCCAGATCATGAGTCCAGGCCTCTGGATTACTAGTGCAGTAACAGAACCACTATGCTACCGTTCCCGTTGTCACATTCGTTTTGAGACAATGAGGTTCATTGAAGTCTGGTCTTTGGTACTTCTTGCAATTGTGATCAAATGGGTTTTGATTCGATATGCCCAGCCAGTTGCTTGACTAAACAGGGCATACAGGTGCTAGCTCCCATATAAAGAGATGGGATTCCAATGCAGAGAGCAACGTTAATTGGCAACTTGATGGGTTAATCCCAGACAGAGTTGAAGGAGGAATCAGAGGATTGTCTTTGTTTCTCTCTCCATCTCTCACTGTCTCCCTCTCTCGATCTGTCTCTCTCTGTCTACTTCACTCTGGAAAGTCAGTGAATTCGTCAGGGAGACTGAAAGGCTCTAGACCTGGTATGAACATGCACATCCTGTAACAGAAAAAGAAAGGAACTGGTTAGCTTAGGGGAAGCTAACTTGACGGGCTGGATTTTGATACTCGAGGCGTGTAAGAGGCAGGACTACAACATTTGGGGTTGTAGTCCCGCCTCCATCGAGTTGTGGCCAACCCATGTAGGGGGTGGAGTGTGCCCAGTCAGCTTCACCTCTGACTGTCTCTGAGCAGTTCGAATCGCTTCCACACCCCTGGGTTCTAGACACTGGACTTAGGTACAGGCGGCGACACAGAAAATCGAGTAGGCAAGTGGTTTGGTGCAAGGAAACCAAAATTTTATTAAAGGCAGAATAAAACACAATCTTACTGAGAATTACTGATATAGTTACAGGCATAAACAGTTACACTTACATGGGAATGGGGAACACACGGCACATCTAGGGAAACAAATACATTAAAAATCCTCTTATCCTTATCCCACCCCCAATACCTAACTAGATTAAGCTACGAGGGGCCAGGAATTCATGCTCACCAATTCGAAACCTGTTGCTTTAGCTAATAGTGGGTTTTGAGGTTCACTCTTTTTGTCCTTTGGGGTTCGTCGTCATCACGTGGTCACAGGGCGAAGCATGCTCCTTTTCCTCCGTTAACGTCTTCATTGGGTACTTTGTCGCGATGGGTCTTCTTCTTCGGGCGGTCGCCGACGGTATTACTATGCTTGGGGTTCGGTTGGCGGTTTTTACCGTTAATGATTTTCCTATCCAAGCTTCGACCAGTTTATTCACAATTGGGCTTTACTGTCCATGCATCCAATGCCAGCTTATAACTAGGCCGTTTGTCTTGATTTCGCTACCCATGCTTCGAACGCCAACTTATTCTTAAATTGGGTTTTACTGTCCATGCATCAAACGCCAGCTTATAACTAGGCCGTTTGTCCCCCAACGCGTCTTCCCGCTGCCCTTCTCTGCTTTCACCGGTTTTACCACTCTCCTCGTCTCATCTCGTCTGTTTGTGGCCCCGTGTGTCCTGTGCGTTTTCGAACTCGGGTCTCGTTCTCCTCCCGCGTTTGGCCCCGGTGTAATGGGCGTCCTTGGTGTTGAGCAGCGCGGGGAGGGAGAAGAGGGCCCGCCACAAGGCACGAAGAGCGAGAGGCAGGAGCCCGGAGCAGGAGGCAAGCGGCAAGAGCTGAGAGATAAGAGACCGATCACTACCGATGGGCCTACAATTATACCCGGTTCTTCACCCCTTATCTGTGCGCCAAATCAGTTCAGTCCTTTGTCTAACTTTTGGCGGGCTCGTTTAAAATGATTACAGCCATTTACTTTAACAACTTCTGGGGTGCTTGTCTCCTGGTATAATGGCTTCTATGTCCTGGCTGTTTGTTATTTATGAAACTTAATCGGGTTTCCTGGCTTGGCAGCTACCTGTGAGCTGTTACCGATTATTTATGCGAAGAGTTGATGGCTTTCAGATTAGAGCCATCCTGGCTTGATCTGTTCCAAGGTGAAGAATGCAAATTCTGTGTTTACCTAGCCGCCTGGCTTTACAAAGTCTTTTCACAGATTCCTGCATGTTAGGTTTCGTTTCAGGGCCTGCCTTTTTGCAGGGCCTTGCTTTTAAAATCCTGTTGGTTTTGGTCACGAGGTTTCAGAAGCCATTTTGGGTACCCTTTTTAATAACTTGTCCATACATGGCCCCTTTATCCATAATTTTTTGGGGAATGTGGGAATTTTGAGAACCCTACACCCACTCGATTTTCACTTGATTGACCTTGTCGAGCCCGCCCAGAGCTTTTGACAGATGAAATATCAACATTTGACAGCTCTTTGAAGCTGTCAAACACTGACAATCTGTACTCCAAGTTAATTCCTTCCTCTCAGACTGATTTAGATATCTCTCCAGAACAGAAAGCAGAATGCTGCAGATTTTGACAGCTCGCGCCATCTTGCTTTCTGTGCCGGTGAGATGAGGGACTCCCGAGACCTGAAGGAATGAAGGCTGTAAAGGTAAGTAAAACTTCTTTAAACATTTTACACACACCAAACACACTTACCTCTGCACTCATGCACCCATCACTCACCTGAACACCGAACATCTAGAACCCTCCAAGCCCTTCAGCCCGACGGTCCGCCTCTCTAACTTGGCGTGGTTTGGAGCCGTCGGGAATCCCACACATCAGGAATAAAAATAGGGATTAGGCTAAAAACTGCCTGTTAACTATCTGTTAACAGGCAGTTAATTGGCACTAATCCCCTTCCCGCCTTGGGGAGGCGGGTCCCAGCACAGGTCGGATACCTGCCTCCTTTGAAAGTGGCATGGAGGTGGGTTGGGGGCGGGATGGGTTTGTGCCCCCCGATTTTGTGATTTTAACCCCCCACACGCCTCCAATCCCGCCTCCATGGCCCAATGAAAATCCTGCTCGAAAAGTCCAGAATGGTGGAAGGGGTGTGCAGTGTATTATTTTTGTGGTACAAAGAGTAGTAGATAATTGGGTGAATATCATTTTGAAAACTGTGTTCTGTTTATTCACATACTTCATCTAAGACAAACCAATTTATTGGTTTAAAATTGTACCTCATCACACAAGAGTTTGTTTATGTCTGTTTTTTATAAAGGCAGGCGAATGCAGGTGGCAACACATAGAAGATCGTAGTATCTAATACATGCCACAAAGGGGTCTTTGTTAGATCACTGGGTCATGCTATTTGTTAACTAGATATTGGACAGTACAGGTGCACTCTTGATCATAGGAGATGTGATGTCCACTTACAGGAAGCTCAGCCTGAGAAAATATCTACTATAGATCAATTAAATTTGTAGCAACTGCCCTTGCCTGCTGCATTTCAACCATCATGTGGAAGGGTATAGCAGTTTGGATCAGGAACAGGTTCAAAAATACAACTGACATCAGTTCTGTAAATTGTCTAAGAAAAATATCCACTGAAAAGTAACAAGGGGCAGAAAACATTGGTGGGCATAGTTTATAGACTCCCAAATAGTATAACATTGGACAGAGTATTAATCAACAAATAACAGGAGCTAGTAACGTTATTAATACAATAATCATGGGGGCCTTTAACCTTAATACAGACTGGGTAAATCAAATTGGCAAAGCTAGCCTGAAGAACGAGTTCATGGAATGCATTTGAGACAGTTTCCTAAAACAATATGTCATGGAACCAACCAGGGAACAGGATATTTTAGATTTTGTATTGTGTAATGAGACAGGGTTAATTACTAATCTTTTAGTAAAAGATCCTCTGGGGAAGAGTGATCATAATATGATAAAATTTCACATTGGCTGGAATTTTCATGCTGCCGTGCATGCAGAATTGGAGGCGGGTCGAGAGTAAAAGGCACAATAAATGGAATCGGGTTGGGAATGCGCCATCATCTCGCCTCCTTGTGCCTTTAACTCGGGCGTGTTTGCCAGTGCGGCATGGACCCAAAAGGCAGAGGTGGGTGACCTAATTTACCTCATTAATACCTTGTTATCAGGCCCTTAACAGTGCTTTTAACCAGAGCTCTTGAATTTCACTGCATGACCACAGGAATCACGCAGCTTGGGAACCATATTTGTCAAGCTGAGGGGAAAGTTCAGTGGCCATTGATGGAGGTCATTACTGCAGAGCTTGGCAGCACAATAACTACTGTCACATGACACCTGCTTACTTGCCTACAGGAAAGACTGAAACCCGACAAGCAGCAGTCCCACCTCCAATGCGCCCCCATTGACAAAATCACCCCCTATCATCCTGCGCCAGTCCACCCTCCCTCAGCTCTTCTCACTGCCGAACACACTTCACGGCTGACTGCTTGAAGACAAGGGCTATCCACTGAAGACGTGGCTCATGATACCCTTGAAGAGGCCACGTACTGAGGCGCAGGAGCATTATAATGAGAGCCACATGTCCACTAGATGTGTCATAGACCAAGCAATAGATATGCTGAAGATGCGCTTCAGATAACTTGACAGATCTGGAGGAGCCTTTCATATGCACCAGCCAGGGTCTCCAGAATCATCGTTGTCTGCTGCGCCCTGCACAGCTTAGCGCAGCAACGAGGATTAGCGCTGCATGAGGAACAAGGCGCAGAGTGCACAGCCTCTGCAGAGGAGGAGGAGGAGGAGCATAAGCTGGAAGACAAGGAGTAGCAAGAGGTATCTGAGATCCAGGTCCCACCACAACCGAGCACATTGCTGCCCGGGAGGCCAGGGATGTCCTCATCATGGCCAGATTTACTTAACTTCCTGCATTACACCCATATGGCTGCCACATGCAGTGCCAGGTCCCCCCTTCCAACATCATAAAGCATCCCTACAATGACCAAGCCATTCCTTTCACACTGACCCCCTTTGCTGGAGGTAACATAATGGCCCAGTAATTCCGGGCACAACGTGTGAGTAAGGACGGGGTACTCACGCGTGTGCCCGGAGGAATTGCCGGTTTTCAGCATGCACAGCGCATGCGCTGAAAACCGGCATTTCCTGTCCTCTGACCCAAGGGGTTAAGAGGCTGAATGCGTGCGTGGTATCGGGCAGTGCGTGCGACTTGGATTTCCTCTATTTTTAGAGAGTTGCACGTGTGTAAAGGCCTCCGGGATTTACGCATTGAAAAACCACACGTAAGTACTTCGTTTTACAGGTAAGTGGTCTATTATACAATTGAGAATTTTTTTTCCCACAGGTTTGTTATTTTTAAAGAATTTACAGTAAGGTAAGTTTAGTTTTAGCCCCGATTTGTTATATAATTTTTTTTTTTTAATTTTAAAATTATTGTTTAAAATAGTTTTTCAGAGTTCTTTATGGTTCATTTAAGTAGTGCAATGTTTTTTTAAATTTTCTTTCAGGTTTAAGTAGTGTTTTGGGGCCAGGAGTTTTCATGAGTTTGACAGCTCTTACTGTCAAACTCATGAATGAGCTTTTGCAACCTCCCATTGGTTGCCCTGTGCTCACGTGATCCCAGCCGGCTCATCGCACTAAGTACGCCGCTGGGTCACGCACGCACAGCGCGGCAGGACCTCAAGCGGACCAGTGAGAGGAAATGCAATGCGGGCCAGAATTAAAATGTCAGCGCGCCGGGTAAGTGAACATCGGGGGCTTGCACGCACGGCAAGCTCCCGATCCTAATTTCAGGGCCTATGTCTCACCGTTCACTTCAACTCATGAAGCCACTTCCAAAGTAACAGACAAAAATGGGCCTGACCGTAAAGTGGTGAAAATAAGTAGTTTTATCTGTGACATAAGAGTAACTAACCTTAACAGAAACAGTTCTTTAAAAACCGATGTGATTACCCTTGTGCCTCTACTTCTGTGTCATTTTTTGTTTACGAGTACTTCTACGAGATGCAAGCCCTGTGGCTTCAGCAGAGGTAAAGGCAGCCTGCTCCCTTCCCTGCTACGACTGCATAGACACTTTTGGTGGACATCCTCTAGGTTTTGGAGCCTCAGATGGTCCGCCAAAGTCTGCTCCTCCTGCGACTGTGCCAATGCGATCCGAGGAGGCATCTGGGGCTCTGACTGAGGCGGAGGCAACGGGGGAGAAATGTGAGTGCTTTACAAGGAGCCTCCACTTCCATGTCCCCTCTCACCATCATCCCTCTCATGGGCCAGCTGCATTTCCCTTCTAGCAAGGAGCTGGATAGCACCTTGCTGCACAGTAGTGGGGCTGTGAGGACCCAAGTCTACATTGACATCCCTCCTAGAGAGGAGGTCTATCAGCTTCTGCCATCTATTCTCCATAGCTAGCACGTGCTCATGTGACTGGCGCGTTAGCTGCTTCATGCAGGTGGCCATCCTATCCATGGAAGAGCCTAGAGTCACCATCGCCTGTGACACAGTGGTGCTCATGTTGGAGATGGATTCCTCCATTCTCTGCACCTTTGCAGACATTGCAGTCGCAAAACCTATCAGAGCCTCCTGCACTTCTTCCTGCCCCTCCAGGACCATTCTCTTTCTTGATGGCCCCCGAGGCTGAGTGTCTGCATGCAGCTGAGCAGAGCAGGGATCGTCCTGCACCCTCTGGCAAGGAGTCTCCACTACTGACCCTGTCTCCACCATCTACTCTTGCTCACTTGTGAGTTGTGACACACCAGGTGACAACACTACTCTCTCGTGCGTAGGACCCACCAAGGTGTTCGTATCTGTGCTGGTGCTGGATGCGCTTAGATCTGGTGATGGGGCACCCTCAGAGGTTGAAGGCTCCTCTGAGGAGTCATCTTCCTCTTCCACCTGGACAGTGTGGGGTGCTCTTGATGGACCTGTGGGAGAGTAAAGAGATGATTTTAAAATGTAATCTGAAGAATGGATAACGATATCATTATACACATGATGAACATTCACTGGCTGCTGACATCAGTTCCCATGTGAGTGACTGCTGTATGCCATGTGGCTGTATGAGATGAAATTCTGTCACCAGGTTGCTGAGATGTCCCCGTCTCTCCATCTCCCACCGCAAGCTGCTCCCCAACTTCTGACACCTCCAGGGCAACCTCTTCTGCTGCTGCCAACATGGCGAATGATGGAAGGTCACCTCTGGTTCTCTCCCTCTCCGTCTTATTGTGGGCTCTCTTCTCCTGCAAAGAGGGAAAGAAGAGATGTTTGAGTGAGAGTGATGGCATGAATGTAAGGAATGTGTAGGTTACATCTCTAGAGGGTGACTATGAGGGAGTGTGGTGCCAATGCCAAAGTGTCAATGCAAAGTGGCCTCCTTGTGTGTTGTTAGTTGGTATGATTGTATCAGGATGAGGGTGAGTGTGAGGGGTAATTAGTCAGATCGGGATGTGATAATGTAGATAGAGAGGGATGGGTGGACATACAAGGTATGTTGGTGTGAGTAATAACATGCAGGATTATGCTTGGGAAGGCAGAGTGATGGGGATGTGATGACAGGTGCAGCAGGATGAAGTTGAGTGTGGCTTTGCACTCACCTTTCCTGATCTCATGAGATCATTGAAGCATTTCCGGCACTTCACCCAGGTCCTCCTCACCACATCCCTGCTGTTGACCTCCTATGCAATTTGCAGCCAGGCTCTTTTAGTCTCCTGGGGAGGACCTCTATGCATGCTCTGACTCCCTCCACAAGAATATGGAGGGAGTCATCTGAGAGCCAGGCTGCAGCCCTCTGTCTCTGTGAAGCGATCTGTGCAAGGCTGAGCAATAACTAGATGGTGATATGTACTGCCTGCTCACTCCTCGATCAACCTTCAAATGCAGTGTGACCAAAGCTGCTTTAAATATCCCAGCTGGAAATGAGTCATCGATGATGTCATCAGACCTGTACCATTTACAGTAATAGGGCTGGGTAGCGCGCAGGCCTGCCTTAATAGGCACCATTAAGAGAAAGTAGCTCTGAGGAGTGGGATGAAAAGAAGAATAGGGTTCCGAGCTACTATGCTGACCGGCCGCACCTGAACCGCCCTGGTAATGAAAATTTGGCCATTAAGTTTGAGAGTGAAATACTTCAGTCAGAAACAAGAGTCTTAAACTTAAATAAAGCCAATTACATGAGGTATGAGGGGCGAGTTAGCTAAGGTAGATTGGGAAATTTGATTAAAAGGTATGACGGTAGATAAGCAGTGGCTAGCATTTAAAGAAATATTCCAAAATTCTCAACGAATATACATTCCATTGAGAAATAAAAACTCCACGGAAAAAGTGATCCATCCGTGGCTAACTAAAGAAGTTAAGGCTAGTATTGGATTAAATGAAAAGGCTTATAATGTTACAAAGAATAGTAGTAAGCCTAAGGATTAGGAGAGCTTTAGAAGCCAGCAAAAGATGACCAAAAAATTGATTAAAAGAGAGAAGGTAGAATATGAGGGAAAAATAGCCGGAAATATAAAAATGATTGTTAAAGCTTCTACAAGTGTGTAAAAAGGGAAAGAGTATCAAAAGTAAGCATTAGAGGCTGAGACAGGAGAAATTATAATGGGGAATACCAAAATGGCAGAGGCTTTAAACAAATATTTTGAATCTGTCTTCACAGTAGACGACACAAAAAGCATACCAAAAATAACGGGGAACCAAGGAGCTAATAAGAGTGAGGAACTTAAAGTAATTAATATCAGTCGAGAAAAAGTACTTGAGAAACGAATGGGACTAAAACCTGACAAATCCCCTCGATATGGTGGCTGACATCCTAGGGCTTTAAAAGAGGTGGCTGCAGAGATAGTGGATGCATTGGTTGTGATCTTCCAAAATTCCCTAGACTCTAGAACGGTCCCAGTGGATTGGAAGGTAGCAAATGTAACCCCGCTATTCAAGAAAGGAGGGAGAGATAAAACAAGGAACTACAGGCCAGTTAGCCTGATATCAGTCATTGGGAAATTGTTGGAATCCATTATTAAGGAAGTGGTAACAGGGCACTTAGAAAATCATAATCTGATTAGACAGAGTCAACATGGTTTTATTGTGTTTAACAAATTTATTAGATTTTTTTGAGGATGTAAGTAGCAGGGTAGATAAAGGGGAACCAGTGGCTGTAGTATATTTGGATTTCCAAAAGGCATTCAATAAGGTGTCACACAAAAGGTTGCTATGCAAGATAAGGGTTCATGGTGTTGGGGGTAATATATTAGCATGGATAGAGGATTGGTTAACGGACAGAAAATAGAGAGTAGGGATAAATGGGTCATTTTCCAGTTGGCAGGCTGTAACTAGTGGGGTGCCGCAAGGATCAGTTCTTGGGCCTCAGCTATTTATAATCTATATTAATGACTTAGATGAAGGGACCAAGTGCATTCTATCCTGTTAAGCAAGCTCCTTTCTCCACTGGTTCACAGCACCACGTTTCAAGTAAGCATGAGACTTCATAGTGGAGTATACGGAACAGATTTTATTGATACACAGAAAGGTGGTCGGCCTTTAACTGTATACAGAGAGTGACTTTACCGGTTTCTGTATCTTTCGAGTACACTCTGAGACACTGTTGAAAACCATAATCCTTTTATACGCCATACTTTAACTACATCAAAGGAAAATGTCAAAATAACCTATCTATTTCCCAAATCCTCTGAAAACAGACTATCTATGTAAATAGTTTGCAGTTGTTTACCTCAGAACCATTTCCCTTATACAAAGCTGTTATCTTTTGCAGAAGAACTTGTTACCCCTGTTTTATTACCCCACACTTTATTTCCCGACACAAGCACTTTACATATCAGAAGACAAGCCATGCTTTCTCCTCATGACACTTCAATGTCGCCCTGTTTATATCGGAAAGCAAGGAGAACCTGTTTAACAAAGAAGTTTGACTGTTAAACTTTTAACTCCCCAAAATGTCCAATATACATCGCTCCAAGATGTCTAACATATTCAAGTTTGCTGATGATAGGTGGGAAAGTAAGCTGTGAGGACACAAAGAGCCTACAAAGCGATATAGACAGGTTAAGTGAGTGGGCAATAAGGTGGCAAATGGAATATAATGTGGGGAAATGTGAGGTTATTCACTTTGGTGGGAAGAATAGAAAACAGAATATTTTTTAAATGGTGAAAAATTATTAAATGTTAGTGTTCAGAGAGATTTAGGTGTCCTGGTACAGGAAACACAGAGGGCCTGATTTTGTGGATTGTGTGGGAAATGGTCGGATTCCCCGAATGTGGGGTTCTGACCCACAAAGAAATGTGTCAGCCCGCTGCACGCAATTTTCCCTCAAGTAGCCAATTAATTTCCAACGTGTAGACAGCCTTGCTAATTGTCCATTTCTAGTCAGAAAGCCTCACAGTATGATGTCATCATTCATGGTGCTTTCAAGGTCCACAGCAAGCATTGCTTCCTCTGTTGGCTTCCAAACGAACCATACAGGATGGCAGAGGAGCCTGCAGCAGCTGTGGCCAGTGCCAGACCCCGAGCTGCCTCCAAATTCGACAAAGCTTCACTGCAGGCATTATTGGATGGGGTTAGGGCCCACAGGGAGGTCCTCATCCCTAGGTCAGGCAGGAAGAGGCCTCCCACTGAGACCAAGGCTGCATGGATGCAGGTGTCAGCAGATGTCAACTCGAATGTGCATGTAACCTTGGCATCACATCTCTAACTCCTTCCTCTACTCCCCCACAGGACCATCCAAAGCCCCCATCCTCACCGTGGAGGAGGAAGAGGCTGTGCAGCCAGACTCCTCAGAGGAAGCTCCAACCTCTGAGGGTGCAGCATCAGCAGAAGTAAGCGCACCCAGCACCAGCGCAGACACTCACACCTCGGGGGGACCTTTGGGACATAGAGTAGTGTTGTCACCTGGTGTTTCACAGCTCACAAGTGAGCCTCAGCAGATTCTGGAGTTTGGGACAGCAGTGGAGAGTCCTTGTCGGAGGGCGCAGGACTCAGCCAGCTCAGCTCAGCTGCGCTGCAATTCGACCCTCTGCCTCTGGGTCCATCCGCAAGAGAAGAGGTGATGGATCTTCATGCACAGATGCAGGAGTCTCTGGCAGGTTTTGTCTCCAGGGTCGCTGCGAGTGTGGAGCGAATGGAGGAGTCCATAGCAACCATGAGCAGAGCCTTTGTGGAGTCATTGGCACATGAACGCATCACCATGGAAAGGTTGGCAACCTCCATGGAGGAGATAACTCGTCAGTGTACGGAAAACATGGTGAGTGCTCATAAGAGAATGACATCTCTTGAGGAACGTTGGCCATCTATTGAACAGAGAAACCAGACCTTCATGGAAGTCCTTCTGAGTAGGACTGCCAGTGCAGAAACGGGTCCTCATGACCCCCTAAAGTACAGCAAGGTGTTCTCAAGCCACTTCCAAGCGCTGGCCCCTTCTGGCTAGTGCAGCTTCAGGTGAGTGAGCAGCAGCCTGGTGCTCCTGGTGCCCATCCTGCTGTTCCTGGTTCTGCTGCTGCCGCCTCTGCTGCTGGAGATCCTCTAATGGTAAGAAGGGAAGGAAAAAAAGGCGTTCCATGCTTCTCGTAGATGCCTCCGCTGAGGAAGCGCTGAGTGAGGGTGGCGAGAGGGACTTCCCAGGAGATCACATTGGAGAAGTGTGTGAGGCTACAACCTTCCACAGCTGTGCCTAAGCCTTGAAGAAGTAGCCCCAAGCCTGCAGCAACAAGGTCCTTCACCATACAAATTCTCTCCGATTAAATCGCAGCTTTCCCGAATGACCTGCAGCTGACAGCAAGCAAGCCGGCAAGCTTCACGCCAGGTTTCATCAGCGGGGTTCCCCACAGGCGTGTTTAGCGTGGGGAACCCCACAAAATCGCAACTGCCCCTGAAAATAGGTTTAAACATGGTAATAATTGGTGATTAGTGTTATGGACGGGTCGACCACTCGAGGCAAGACCTTCATTCTTTCGTTAATAAAAGCCTGGTTGTTACTCGTTCAACCTCAGTCTTTTGAGTAATTGATGGCACATCACCCACAAACTGTCCCGTGAATACACATGCTGAAGATGGGCTGCTGAGATTTTAGTGTTTTTAGTGTCTAAAGTGGGGAAAAAAAAGTTTCATTTCATTTCAATTTTTAAAAAGGTTTTAAAATTAAATTTAGTTCTAGTTAAGTTAGTTTAGTTTAGGTTAGTTTAAGTTTAGATTAGTCTAGACAAAGTAGAGAAGGAAAAGACCGCCAGAAAGACTACCAAAGAAAAAAAAAAACCCAGAGGAAAATAGAGGGAAAAAAAAGCCAAAGCAAAAAAAAAAAAGAAACAAGAGAAGAACTACACAAACCAGTGAACGGCAGCCACACGGGGCTTCAGCAGTGGTGGTTGAGTCGGGGCATCGGGACCGAGTTCGAGGAGGCGAGGTGACTCGGGCCGCAGCCCAGCGGTCCAGCAACCGGCACAGCCGAGGGGACTCGGGCCGCATCCCAGAAATCGGAACGCAGCCCGGCAACGGGCACAGCGGCGAGGACTCGGGCCGCATCCCAGAAATCGGCACAGCCGAGGAGATCCGGAACGCAGCCCGGCAATCGGCACAGCGGAGAGGACTCGGGCCGCATCGCAGAAATCGGCACAGCCGAGGAGATTCGGAATGCAGCCCGGAAATCCAGCAATCAGCACAGCCGAGGGGACTCGGGCCACAGCCCAACAATCCAGCACGGGAAAGGCCCGAGGAGCCAGGCCAGCAGGCACAGAGACCTCTGAGGAGAAGGAGAGCAACCAGAAGGCTCGCAACCAAGACCGTGAGTACAGGGCCCAGGGAGGGAGGCCCAGGGAAAGGCCCGAGGAGCCAGGCCGAAACAGAGGCCCAGAGACCTCTGAGGGGGAGGGGAACAGCCCGAAGGCACCGGAAAACAGTGGCTCACAGACTCAGACCTGAGAAGGGTGAACCCAGGAGCCGAGGCCCAGGGACCACGGGGTCGGAGAGGGGGACCGGGAAAGTTCGCGAACAGGGAGAGGGTAACACCAAACCCGGGGCCCCAGAAAAGCTTATTCTAAGATCAACAATACTTTACCAAAAATGAGCGAATCAGAAGATCCACAACAGCCCCGCTTCCAGATTCCCCCAACACCACAAAAAAAGCTATAAAAACGATCAAGCATGCTCAGATGAGAGAAAAACCAGAAACTCTCTTTACTGACTGTTACAACAATGGGACAAAAAGTAACCTCATATTCTACTCAGATCAGCCAGCGGCTTGGATCAGAGCAATAAAATCACACTATACCAGTGTTAAGCTAAAAAATACCGCAAATGGGTCCATAATGAAAATTAACACACCAGGAGACAGTTCAATCACGACTGTCAACGCGTACAATACCGGAACAATATTAGTGCAAGGCAACCTCGACAAATTTGCAACGGCCTTCAGGACACTGAAAAGATCAACTACGAGGGGAATGAACAGCCCCAGAGTGGCCCGCACTCCCCCCAACATTGACAACTTACCAGGAGAAAATCTGCATGGTCAAGGGATGAACGAGCCACACAGTTCAAACCAGACACTAACCCCGGGGAACCACAGCCACACGATACAACTGACAAACCCCAGCATAACTACCACGGAGGAAGCCACACATAGTTCCCCTACCATTCCCAGCCCACCAAGAGAAGAGCAGCATAGCCAGGAAGTGAGTGAGCCTTCCAGGGCCGACCAGCTTAGCCAGGAAGTGAGTGAGCCTTCCAGGGCCGACCAGACACATACCCCGGGATCACACAGCCAGATACAACCAAAAGATAAATTTTATCAATTAGAGATAGAGATGGTTAAACTTAGAGAGGAGGTCCTCAAATTGAATGACAAACAAAAGCAGGAAAGGGAGAGACACAAGAGAGAGCTGAATAGACTTGATAACCAGGTGAATCTACTTAAGAATCAGGTGAAAGAGCTGCAGGAAAAAGAAGAGAGCCATAGAGGAGAGAAAACACCATTAGACCAGCAACCAGAGACTAGAGATAAGACAAGACAGAGCCGGACGGAACGGCTGCACTCCCACACGGAACAAAAGCAACAGACACACAATACAAGGGGTGCCACACAGACCGACCAGCATGCTGACTCGCAATCTTCCCCCACCACCATGGAACCACAAGCGAGCCGCTCACAAGAGGTACGCACACACCAGACACCCCAGCCCAGCACACACACTATGAGTCCAGGCGAAAGCCACCAGACAGTAAACACAAACAAGGCTGACGTCGTAATACTCATAGACTCAAATGGGAAATTTCTATGGGAGAAAAAGCTCTTCCCTAGAAGTAAAGTAGAAAAGATTTGGTGCCCAACAACAGACAGAGCCATGGGATGGCTGACCAAAGCCAGATTAGGCTCCCCCCAACACATAATAATACACACGGGCACAAATGACCTAAAGGCCAAACAGAAAGAGGTAGCAACATCGCTCAGAGCAATGATTAGGAAGGCAAGCAGTACATTTCCAAACACTAGAATCACTGTTTCCACAATATTGCCGAGAACAGACTTCAACAACAACACAATTCATGAGATAAATGCCAGCATAGCAACAGAATGCGAATCAAACCACAACGTACACCTGGCCCAACACCCCACCCTCGATGAAGAATGTCTTTACGACCACGTCCACATCCAAAGGCAAAAAATATCGATCTTTGCTAAAGCCCTGAAGGACGTCGCTTTTAACCGGGTCCATACCCAGACTCCAAGAGGACCCCCCCCCCGACCACCAGAGATCAGCGGGGTACATATCAGGAACACTACAAAGACCACCACCACACCAACCGAGACCGGAGAGGATCCCCATGCAAAACAACATTATCAGACCTGCACCACTCCTGTCCCACAGGGGAATAGGACCGCTACCAGCCAGACAGAGGGAGAGATGCACAGGACGTACGCAATACCTCAGACAGAAACAATCCATTAAGAGACAATAAGCAGATGTGCAGCAGCATCTACTTCCGCCTTATGGATCAAGGACTAATTAATAGAAAGAACTGTAACCAAATTGTATTAACTTTTGTAGACAACTGGGGTGATCTTTTTTTTCCCCACACTTAGACACGACAAACACGTACCACTCTTTAACCTATCATAGAAAAAGATAAAACTTAACATGAAATCCTTATATATTTCGACCTGGAATATCCAAGGTCTACGCTCTTCACTGCGAGAAGTGAAGAGTAGGACCCCAGAGTTCATAGATGAAACTAAAGATCTAGATATTATCATTTTACAGGAAACTTGGTATAAAGGAAAAGGACACACCGGCTGTCCCCAAGGGTACACTGAGCTAGTGGTCCCCTCCAATAAATTACCAAGTGTAACCCAAGGCAGAGACTCCGGAGGCATACTGATCTGGTTTAAAACAGAACTTAAGAATTACATCAAATTTATAAAAAAGGGCGAAAACCATATGTGGCTCAAACTTGAGAGGGAGATTATCTCAAACACCCAAGATGTTTACATTTGCGCACTTTATATCCCTCCAATCGATTCCCCGTACTACAAAGAGGACACCTTCTCCAACATGGAGGGGGAAATTATCCAATACCAGGCCCAGGGGAACGTGTTGATCTGTGGGGACCTCAATTCAAGAACGGGCGAAGAACCAGGCTTCACCAATAATCAGGGAAACAATTACGTATTCGGGAATAACCACTTTGACATCCCTTCCCTTCCATACAGGCATAACTGCGACAAGCAGTCAAATACCAACGGTAAACAGCTACTACAGCTCTGTCGAAACCTGGGTCTGTACATTGTCAATGGTAGGTTCATAGGAGACCTCCTAGGAAGATCGACCTACTGCTCACCTCTTGGCTGCAGCACAGTAGACTATATGATTACAGACTTGGACCCATCCTCTTTCAGAGCATTCACAGTCAAACCACAAACAACACTGTCAGATCACAGTCAAATTACTATGTTTCTCAAAAAGACAGAAACAAACAACATAGAAACACAACCCAGTAAACTGTACAACACCAAAAAATCGTACAGATGGGCCAAAAACGACACGGAAAAATACCAGAAAACAATTAGCAATGCATCAACTCAAGCTCTCTTAGACACCTTTCTGGATAACATATACACTCACAATAAAGAAGGCGTAAACCGGGCAGTTAGTAAACTAAACAATATTTTTGATAATTTGGCAACAAATGCAAACTTGAAAGCTCGCAAGAACAAACCCAAAACAAAAAACTATGAAAAATGGTTTGACCATGATTGCCATAACATGAGGAAAAAACTTAGAAAACTATCAAACCAAAAACACAGACATCCAGAAAACGAGGAATTACGCCTTACTTATTGTCAGACGCTAACACAATACAGAAACACACTCAGGACCAAAAAAGAGCAATTTATTAAGAATACACTCAGCTCCATGGAGGAATCCATTGAGTCGAATTGTTTCTGGGACAACTTGAAAACACTACACAAAAAACAACACGACGATTTGTCCATTCAAAATGGGGACACATGGGTAAACCACTTTGAAAAATTATACCAGAAAAACACACTAGGACCAGAGCAACACCAAATACGCAAAAAACTTGAAAAGCTTGAAATGGCCATAAAAGATAACCAAAACCCGCTAGACGCCATAATAACAGAAAAAGAACTTCTTGAAAAACTCAAGGACCTGCGACCAGGAAAAGCTTGCGGGACAGACGGCATACTAAACGAGATGATTAAACACGCAGACGACAAACTGAAACTGGCTATCCTAAAACTCTTCAACTTGGTTCTGAGTGTCGGTTATTTCCCTGACATCTGGAACAAAGGACTCATAACACCCATATACAAAAGTGGGGACAAAATCGACCCAAACAACTATCGAGGCATCTGTGTAAACAGTAACCTGGGGAAGGTATTCTGTAGCATCATAAACAAAAGACTTATAAACTTCCTTGAAGAGCACAATGTCTTGAGTAAAAGCCAAATTGGATTCCTGCCAAACTATAGAACATCCGATCATATCTTCACCCTACAGACCCTAATTGACAAACACGTTCACCATAACAAAAGCAAAATCTACGCATGCTTTGTAGATTTCCAGAAGGCTTTCGACTCCATCTGGCATGACGGTTTATTCCTGAAACTTATCGAAAGCGGGGTAGGAGGTAAAACATATGATGTAATTAAATCAATGTATACAAACAATAAATGTGCAGTTAAAATTGGAGACAAACAAACAAAATACTTCCCACAGGGGCGGGGGGTGACGCAGGGCTCGCCAATCTCACCGACACTCTTTAATATTTACATTAATGGATTGGCAAAACTACTTGAACAATCTACAGCACCCGGCCTCACCCTATATGAATCCAAGGTTAAATTCCTCCTCTATGCCGACGACCTGGTTCTGCTGTCACCAACTAAGGAGGGTCTACAGCAGAACCTGGACCTGCTGGAGTCGTACTGCCAGACTTGGGCCCTGACAATAAATCCCCAAAAAACCAAAGTCCTTGTGTTCCAGCAAAGATCCAAACAACATGGACCCACAATAAATTTCACAGTAGGAACAACCAAAATTGAACAAACCACTCACTACACATACTTGGGCTTAAAAATCAGTTCTACGGGAAACTTCAAACTGGCTGTGAATGAACTGAAAGAGAAAGCAAGAAGGGCTTTCTATGCCATCAAAAAATCAATCCAAATAGAAATCCCAATTAGCATTTGGCTCAAAATTTTCAAATCAGTAATTGAACCAATTGCACTCTATGGCAGTGAGGTCTGGGGACCACTAACACAACAAGATTTTGCAAAATGGGACAAACACCCAATTGAGATCCTACATGCGGAATTCTGTAAAAGTATCCTCCGGACTCAAAGGAAAACAGTAAACAACGCATGCAGGGCGGAACTAGGCCAATACCCATTAATAATCACTATCCAAAAAAGAGCCACCAAATTTTGGAATCACCTACAAATGAGCAACCCCCAATGCTATCACTACGACGCCCTGAAATGCCAAGAGCTGACCATAAAGAAGAATACCCTCAGTCAACTAGTCCTGGGACTCAATAAAGTAACTAATAACAATACTAACAATAACCAGCCCCAGGACAGTGACAGGGTAACACAAAGAATTCGACCCAACACAATCGTCGCTAAGCAAAAGGAAAAATATCTGTCATATTGGGCAGAAACAACAAAAACCCAAAGCAAACTCAATTGCTACTTGGCCCTAAACAGACAATACAACATAGCTGATTACCTGACCATGGTAAAGGATAACAAACTGAGAAGAACCTTGACAAGGTACAGACTTAGCGAACATAGCCTAGCGATCGAAAAAGGCAGACACAGGCAGACCAGGCTGCCAAGAGAAGACAGGATATGCTCTCACTGCAGTCAGGGAGTAGTTGAGACAGAGATGCACTTCCTCACAGCCTGTGGAAAATATCAGGGCATCAGAGAGAATTTCTATCAAAAATTCTCACAAATATGCCCTGAATTCAGAAATCTGACTGACAACCAAAAACTCCCATTCCTACTGGGGGAGGAGAGAAGCTGTGTAACACTGGCGGCACAATATGTTACAGCTTGCCATGAACAGAGGGACAACCAGTAAACTAAGACAAGAGTATATATAAACAAGGCGAAAATATATTTATAAACTCAGGGATATACCTGTTTATACACTGTATGAATGGAACCGCGTTTATGTGTTCAACCATAAATGTATTTTGATGCTTTGGCAACATAAGATGTACCTTATCATGCCAATAAAGCGATTTGTATTGTATTGTTATGACGGCCAGTCCCGCCAGCGGCGGGCGGGACTGATTCGGGTCGCGGAGAAACGGCGGTCTGAAAGTCGGACGGGGCGGGGAATCAGGCGGGGGGGGGGTCGCGACCCCCTATTTCTGCGATTTTCGGCCCCCGCCCGCCTGAAAACCTGCCCGACGGCTGGCAGAAAATCGGGGCCAGAGAGTTAGCAAGCAGATACAGCAAGCAATTAGGAAGGCAAATGGCATTTTGGCCTTTATTGCAAGGGTGTTGGAGTACAAGAGTAAGGAAGTCTTACTACAATTGTACAGGGCTTTGGTGAGACCACACCTGGAGTACCGTGTACAGTTTTGGTCTCCTCATCTGAGAAAGGACATACATGCCTTAGAGACAGTGCACCAAAGTTTCACTAGATTGCTCCCTGGGATGAGAGGGATGTCCTATGAGGAGAGCTTGAGCAGATTAGGCCTATAGTGTCAGCTGTGGCTCAGTTGGTAGCACTACCGCCTCTGAATCAAGAAGGTTGTGGGTTCAAGACCCACTCCAGAGACTTGAACAAAGAATCTCGGCTGACACTCCAGTGCAGTACTCGGGGGGGGTGCTGCACTGTCGTCTTGCAGATGAGATGTTAAACGGAGGTCTCATCTGCTCTCTCAGATGGATGTAAAAGATCCCACGGCACTATTTCGAAGAAGAGCAGGGGAGTTATCCCCGGTGTCCTGGCCAATATTTATCCCTCAATCAACTTCACTAAAACAGTTTATCTGTTCATTATCACATTGCTGTTTGTTGGAGCTTGCTGAGCGCAAATTGGCTGCCACGTTGCCTACATTACAACAGTGACCACACTTCAAAAAGTACTTCATCAGCTGTAAAGTGCTTTGGGACATCTGCTGGTCATGAAAGGCGCTATATAAATGTAAGTCTTTCTCATACCCTCTGGAGTTTAGAAGAATGAGAGGTGATCTCATTAAAACATACAAGATTCTGAAGGGGTTGACAGGTAGATGCTGAAAGGTTGTTTCCCCTGGCTGGAGTGTCTAGAACTAGGGGGCATAGTCTCAGGATAAGGGGTAGGCCATTTAAGACTGAGATGAGGAGGAATTTCTTCACTAAGAGGGTTGTGAATCTTTGAAATTCTCTACCCCAAAGGGCTGTGGATGCTGAGTCTTTGAGTATATTCAAGGCTGAGATAGATAGATTTGTGGACTCTAGGGGAATCAAGGAAAATGGGGATCTGGCGGAAAAGTAGAATTGAGGTCCAAGATCAGCCTCGATCTTATTGAATGGCGGAGCAGGCTCGAGGGGCCGTATGGCCTACTCCTGCTTATAATTCTTATGTTCTTATGGCAGATATATCTGTGCCTGCCAACACTACATAGAAAAAGTTTTGACTCTCATGCTAGGCTTGTGAGACTTGGAGACTCTGCATTGAGATAAAGCAGACCACTGTCATCTAGTGGATCCCGGTCTAGAAAAAATGGCACATACCCAGTGATGGCAGGTGAGTATTGCCAGTCTGGGCTGCCATTCAAATTCAGAACCCTCTGTGCTGGGAATATAAAGTTTAACTGTCAGCAGAGCAAAGAAAAAACACTAATCTCTTCCACTTTTTATCCAATGGCAGTGATACAGTTATCGGTCAGACATGACTTGTGTCATCAGATTCATTTCTAGGTTTGGAATAGCACCCCTCAGTGGAACAGCACGCTACTTCAATTATCAAACGCTGTTTAGTTATGAAATGAGAGGATAGAATTAACCATATTGCAAACAAGAGGTTTTTGCTTCTGGCTTTGTGCAGCTGTCTACAACCAATCACTCGCTTTTCCACAGAACAGCCAGCTGTGTCAGGAAGCCTGGACGCAGTAGCCTCGATTAATACAATGGGACTCAACAACACGAAAAAAAATTGGAACTATTTTATTTTTCAGCCACTATATTCACATGTTTATTTTGATTTGAGGGTGATGTCAGACTTTTTCTCCGTATGTTTACTAGTCTCATTAAAGCGACAGCACCTCTATTCATTGATCGAAGTAGCTTATGTTTCAAGAATGTTGAAAAAAATATAAACAGAAATTCAATATCCCTTCAATGTGGCCTAATTTTCTTTTGTAGAAACATTTCACAGCAAACTAAAACATTCTAAACTTATGCCCTGAGGTTTTTTGGCAAAGCTGTCAAAAGAATAAAGAAAGTAACAGCAGTTTCGAGAAAACTATGGTCATCTCTAACTCTTCGGGGACCGCAGTAACATCCTACAATAATATACAAAAGACAGCAGGATTACTGTGCCTCAGTCTGTCCCACTCTTACTCTAAATAATGATTTGTTCCATAGGCCATAGACCTGTTGAATTGTTTAAAGTCACCATTGAAAAGTTACAGAAATGTTTTATGTATCTGTTAAGTGGTGGACAATTTGTAAGCAATTTAAAAAGGCATGTATTTTGTATTCAAAGCACTCCACTATTCTATATTTTAAAAATACATTTTAATAAAAAAATATATTTTGTGGTTTTATTTTAAATCAGCAAAACGGCAGATCCAGAGCCAATGGATCCCAGGAAACCATGATACTTGGCTGGATGCTTTGTATATGAAGATATATTTTTGAATTTGGAATAGGGGAGCTGTTGAACACAAAGGGCTTGCTTTTGCCAGGCCCGAGGAGGCAGGATTGGAGGCGTGTGAGGTGGTAAAATTGCAAAAAATGACGGGCGGGCCCGATCCCGCCTCCATCCCGCCTCCGAGCAATTTTCCCAAATGCGTGTTTTCTGACCACGTTTCCATCCCACCTCCAAGAGGTGGGATAGGCCCTTAAGGCCCTTAACAACTAATTAATTGCCTCTATAATCCCATTTTGAGAGGCCTTTCTGATTTTACCACTTTTCTCACATCCTGCATGTCTCCTCTGGAACACACCAGTGAATCCTGGCGGCCTCACAAGTGGACTGCTTACTAACAGCTGCAGCTCCACCATTAAAAAGGAGTTTTCAGCAATCATCATTTGCAGGTGTCGTCTCAGGTCTGGGGGAACTTTTAGCAGGCATACCCATTGGTGTGGAAGTTTGGAGCCTGACACCCATCTCCAGTGTGACCGCCTGGGAAACCCCTCTCGCCACCTTGACTGAGCGCTTCCTCAACTGAGGCATATACCAGAAGCATGGGAACCATTTATTTCCTTTCCCCCTGGACATCAGATTCGGACGAAGACCAACCGTGGCAGCAGCAGAACCATGAACAGCAGCACCACCAACAGCAGCAGCAACAACAGGAGCGCTAAGCTGCTGCTCACCCACCTGAAGCTGCACAGGCCAGAAGGCGCCAGCGCGCGACCACATTGCTGCCCAGGATGCAAGGGACGCACTCATCTTGGTCAGATTTGCAGATGATCATAAGTCAATCTGTTAGAGCATCAGAATCATTATCAGTCACTCATGCAATGTCAATGAGAGAGATGCCAAACTATTCTGTCACCAGCTTGCTGTGATGCGCCCGTCTGTCCATCCCCCACTTGGGAATCCTCCTCAATCGTGGCAATTTCCAGGACCGCCTCCTCCAAGGTAGTGAGCTGGGCTACTGAGTGTGGCCCTCCTCCTGTCCTCGCTCTTTCCCTCTTATTGTGGGCTCTCTTTTCCTGCAATGAGGGACACAAGTGGAATTTGAGTGAAAAGGAAGCAGTGAGTGTAGAGAACCCATAGCATAGATGCTTAGAAGGAGACAAAGGGCCCTCCCTGTGTGTTGTAAGTTGTTGTCATTGTGTCACAGTGATAGGGAGTGTGAGGGCTGCATGGTCAAATAGTTGAGTGAATGTGACCATAGAGAGAGAGGGAATGGGTAAGGGTGCGGGGATGTCAGTGTCAAGTGGGATGTGGAGGAAGAGTTTGGCAAAGCTGAGTGCTGGTGAGGAGAGGCGATGGGGATCAGATTGAGGGTGATGGGAAAGTCATACTCACTTTTCCTGTGCACAGAACGTCATGAAGCCTCTTCCTGCACTGCAGCCAGGTTCTGCGGCTCATAGAGATGGCATTGACCTCCTGGGCCACTTGCAGCCACACAGCTTTAGTCTGTTGTGTTGGCTTTTTTCTCCCTGAGGAAGGGAAGAGCACCTCCTTATTAGATTTTGCTCCCTGCACCAGAGCTTGGAGGGAGGGCTCATCAAAGCGAGGTGCACACTTTTGCTTGCTGGTGGACAAGGTCGGTAAATGAAGTCCTTCATACAATGTCCAAAGCGTTTCCAGACTCCAGAAGAATGAAGGCTGCTTGCAGGCCTTAAATCCAACAGCGTTGATGATGTCATCGGAGGCAACTTTCTGTATGAAAAGACTCATTGGGCCAGTGGTTCCCACACACCGGAAATCAATTGCCCAATTAGGGGAAAATCGCAAGTTTTCAACAGTTCACTTAGGAGTCGGGGTCCTGGCACGAATTCTACCTGTCACACCCCAGCCCACCCACACTGGCAAAATTGAGCCCAATGGGCACGATCTTACTGGCCCTGGGGAGACGGGTATGGAGGTGGGACTGCCGGGAAAATGGCAGAATCTGGGGGTGGGTGCTCATCCCGCCCCCCAACCCGTCTTCGTGCCATCTTGCCAGGAGTCAGGTAGCCAACCCGTGCCGGGTCCCATCTCCTGGAGGCGAGAAGGGGATTACAGCCACTTAACAGCCTGTTTACAGGTAGTTAACGGGCAGTTAAGAGGATTATTCCCATTTTTCCAACAGAGGTGCGGGCTTCCCGATGTCGGGAAACCCCGCCAGGGTCACCGAGGCGAGCAGTGGGTCTGCAGGGGTCGGAGAGGTCCAAAAGTGCACGGTGAAGGTAAGTGATGGGTGCAAGTGTGGAGAGGTAAGTATGTGAGGTGAGTGGAAATTGATAGAAAATGTTTCCTTACCTTTATTTCTTCCTGCAGGCTTCAACAGTTGGGGATGCGGAGAGTCTCGCATCTCACCATCAGAGATGACAGATGGCTGCTGTATTCTCCGATGCAACAACCATCTAATTTCTGCAAAAGGAAGAGGTTTGATGAGTCTTGAATACAAGGACTCATCAAACAACATAGAATGTCAGTGTTTGACAGCTTCACAGAGCTGTCAAACGATGACAATTCACCTGTCAAAAACTTTTGACAGATGAAACGTCATATGTTGACGTTCTCTGTAATCGGCTTCCCCTTAATTAGCCTGCTAAGCCCGCTGGGTAGGCTTAACAAGGTCAATCCAGGGAAAATAGTATGGGTTGGTGGTGGGACACCAACCCGACAAGCAGCAGTCCCGCCTTCAATGCGCCACCATTGGCAAAATCGCCCCCAAAGTTGTCCCCACAAACTTTTCTTCCCCTTTAAAGGGAAAGTGTGCTCATCTAGTCCTCATGCTATAAAAGCAATTATCTGCACACTTGCCAGTGCTCTTCTTGTGTGACATCATGAATGGGCCTTCTGCCTACAGCCTTCTAGCCCCATTCATGAAGTTACTTCATTATGGGATGTGACAGAAAGGCCCCAATATTTATGGGGAGGCGGGGAGGGAGCAAGAGGCGGGGTTTCGTAGTGGCTGGGAAACCCAGAAATGCGGGTAACGTGGAGGCCCAGACGAATTTAACAGCAGGACCTCATTTGTAAAAATTTTCGCCATTTCCCGGCTGGTAGCCAGCCACATTGGGAGGCTGTTTGGCTGTCAGTGAGGAAGGCCTCTGCTGGTAGGCCACAACAAGGAGCAGAGAGGAGTGAGGGAGGGAGAGATCATGGTCATGGGAGAGACCATGGAGGTTGAAAGGGAGATCGTAGAGGTTGGAGGGGAGATCATGGGTGGTGGGGGGAGATCATGGAGGTTGGGGGGAGATCATGGAGGTTGGGGGGAGATCGTTGTGGGGGGTTTCGGATCGTGGCGGGGGAGGCCGATCGCAGGGAGGGAAACAGGATTGCTTGAGGATCTGGGGGGATGCACTCCATCTCCCCTGGTCCACAAGCAGTGCTGGAAAGGCACTTAGCTGCTACATTAGGCCCTTCTTGTTTCCCATCAGTTGCCAGGTTTCCTGAGCAGTGGGAAACCCGGCCCACAGCACTTACATCCGAAAGTCTATAAAAGTTTGAGGCATGCAGCCTCAGTAGCAAATTTAAATGAATGACCCGCCTCTTGAAAGCAGGTTAGTTGCCCGCCCCCAATCCACCTCTGTTAAAATCAGAACTGGGCGTGTTTGAGATAGGTTAGGATTGGGTTCTGGAATTTTGAAATTTTATCACCCCCCCCGACACTTTCCCACCCATCGTGGGAGGGTTAAAATTCCCTCCAAAATGTCCGCTCTCAAGCTTTCTCTGTGCAGTAGTTTTAAAACATAATAAACCAAATCAAAGGAAAGCTGAGAGGCACTGGTATGATATTACCCTTTATAACATTTATGAGATTAAAACAATTCAATTGAACCTTACACTTCACACTTAAAGGCTTTGCTGACAAATTCTGAAATCCAGGTAATAAACTAGCTGCTCAGATTTGTCCTTTCAAATTAGTTGCATTTACAGAATGTTACCAAACTGTGTCAGCAAGCTGCTAAAGTTACCATCTGATTTTGATTGTGATGGACATTGTTAATTAGATTTTCATCCATCTCAATGATGGATAAATAGATTCATGGGTGTAATTTTCGTCTTCACTGCCTGGGTGGTGACCTGGAAGAGTGGACCGCCTGTCCTTTATACAAACTGCCCTATTATTGTTCCATTCATTTTAATGGAACAAAACCTGGGCAGTTTCTACAACGGGTGGACAATCCATTTCATAAGGTCACTACCTAGGCTGCAAGGTTGAAAATTACCCCAATTATCTACACACACAAATATGAGAGCAAAGGTATCAGACTTAGCGATGAACTTTCAAATGAATTCAGAATTAGACTTGCATTTGGAATTGATTCAGAGGGTCTGGACTGAAGATCAGTGGAAGCACTCAAGGTCAGAGAGCCTTTCCAAACTACATAGTGAAACAGCAAGGATGGATGAACATTGTCTCCTCCTGAATTGACTGAGAAATAAGCACCTTGCCAGTTGCTTCAGATGTAAAAACCCACTAGAATGCAAAGTAAAGACTTTTTGGATACAGGTACCAGACAACTACTGTGATTTTTAAAGGTTTCTCAGGGAGGATTATTTTTCACGAGTGTCATTTAATCAGACTATACACTGTTAGTCAAACAATAATTTGAAAAGGGGCATAAAAAGGTAAAAGTCAAAAAATTAAAAAAAGTTGAAACTCAACATTTTTACCGCTTTTGTAAGTAATATCTTCAGAAATGGCAAAAACTACTGAGGTAAACTATTAAATAACAGTGAAAGTGGGATTCTAAAACAGCAAGAGTTATAATAGTTTGCAAAAAAACCTTAACCTGTTGCACAGTAATCTCAATCACAGCTTGTCAAAAATCAAAAAAGTAACAAAATACTGTTTACCTTTTTCAAATAGTTCTGTAACCTAAGCTGTGTATCTAGTTTCTGATTTTTGTCCTGAACCTCACGAGTTGGATTGACTTCAGTAGAAAATAAAAATAGAAATTAAACCGTTTGATTTCTCGCCACCAGCACAATAAGACTGTGACAGATTACAGGTGTGACAATATTTGGCATCGTATTAATGAAATAATATCTAGTACATGTGCAACAAAATAATGTACATTTTGCAACCGCAAATGCACACTGCCACTCCTATAAAAAGGGATTGAGGCATCTGGGTCATCACAACTGGACCAGAATTTAAACTTTGTGCACTGGAGATCATCCCTAGTGATAGCAGTGAGCCCTTTCAGCTATCACTGCAATTGTGTGTTATACATCATTCATATCAGGTAGTTTGAAAAGGTCCCATGTCAATGCAGAAGGTAGCCTGGCTACACTAACTGCTTACACCAGCCTATGCTGTTAACATAGTAATGAGGTCAACTCATTGGTATTAGAGAGGACATAGGTTGAGGGCTGTGAAGGGCAAGTTTAGGACATATCCCAAAGAAGGTGTTCTTCACAGACCAATAGCTAGAACGAGGGAGGCGGGGGGTGTTGGGAGGGGGGGATTTGCCAGGAGAAGTGGTAGAATGAGGCCACAACTCATTTAAGAAATAGCTGGATAGAAGCAGTAGGTTTGGTTTTCCAGAAGAATAAACTCAGTGGGCCAAAAGGCTCTTCTCATTCAGACATAGCTTGTGAAGGTTTTGGTGGAAATGGAATCACTGTAATCTCTAGAGCACCAGGGCTTTTGAAATGTTTCATCTGTGTGTCATTTGCAGTAAAACTAAAAGTGAAGTAAAAAAAATGCAATTTTCAGCCCTTACTGCATTTAAAAAAAAAGATTAACATTAAAAAGAATTTCCAAATGGGAGCCTTCAGCTCCTAAAGTTGAATTCCCTTCCGTACCTCAAAAAATGGGATAAGTGCTTCAGCACTAACACAAGTGGTTCAGCAAGCCAGGGAAAGGGCACCCAGGGTCTCGCACGCAGCACTCCAGCTTTGTGTAGGGGGTCAGCATTGCAATAGTGGTCTTCTACCCACAGGGGCCAGGAGGCCTTCCAGAAAGAATGATATGGGACCAGATCACCGAGGCTGCCACTGCCACCAGTGTTGCCCCCACCACCTGGCTCCAGTGCCAAAAGAAGCTTCATGACCTCAGACCACTGGTCAAGATCAGCGAATGTACCTTCAAAACCCATCTCCTACCAACTTAATCACTAGCCTCACAAACTTCTCAATGCACGTCACCCCCCCCACCCCTCCCCCCATCAATCACTCACCTACCAGCAATCTGTACCAATTACAAGGCAGACCTCCTATTCCTAGCTTTACCTCACCCCCTTGGAGGAGACGGTGCTGGTTATTCTTGGCAGGGGCATGGCTGAGCCCTTGGCCAGCGGCGGGGCTGAAAGGATAAAAGGTGCTGG